>NC_069671.1:16925731-17563856 GCF_027244095.1 Hemicordylus capensis
CAGACCACCACGGAATAGCCGTGAAGTGGGTGTTTTGGGGGAGAAGTGTCCTACGGGTCAAGAGGAGTGGTGCCCTTTGAGGCACGTCTTCAGTGCTCGTGAGACAAATGATCTCACTAGTGAGACAAGTAGTCACAATCACGTTAATTATTCCTCCAGTCAGACTCATGTCTGGGCTCGAGGTTCAGCAGGGAGGAGATGATGGGACAGCCAGAGCCAAGTTCTGTTCAGGGGCACATTTCCTTACGGCTGACGGGGTTTGATCTCTGTGCACGAGTGAGCAGCAGCAACCAGCCCAAAGGTGCACATTTGCACTGAACAACCTCCGGCTTCCCCTTCCCACCACCGGTGCCGAACTTTCCGTTAGTATGATCATTGAATTCTGGCATGTGTGGGGAACGTAGACCAGCATTGCCCCCTACAGCTTCAATACTGAAATGCGAGTGCTAATGCTGTCTGGAGCTGCTGGCTTCTTTGAGGCACTTCTTCTGTGCTAGTGAGACAAATGATCAGCGTGACGATCACGTTAATTCTCAAGAATCAAGGTCAGGGCCTGAGGAGCACCCACCCAAGGCAGGAGAGTGGTGTGCACTCCAGATCGGTGGATGTGCGTTTGCAAAGATCACAGCAGGAGGAGGGGAGAGTGATTAGCCGGATTAGGAGTGCTTAGGAGGAGGGCAGAGTGTTCAGATAAGCACCTAGAACCATGTTCAGATAAGCACCTAGAACACCTTCCTTATGAGGCAAGGCCTGGGGCTTTTTAGTTTAGAAAAAAAGATTACTGCAGGGAGACATGACAGAGGTCTATAAAATCATGCATGGTGTGGAGAAAGTGGAGAGAGAGGAATCTTTCTCTCTCTGGCATAACACTAGAACCAGGGGTCCTCCCGTGAAATTGATGGCCAGGAAATTTAGGACTGACAAAGGGAAGTACTGTACTTTTTCACACCATGCATAATCAGCTTGTGGAATTCTCTGCCACAAGATGTGGTGACAGCCAACAATCTGGATGGCTTGAAGAGGGGTTGGGATAACTTCAAGGAGGAGAGGCTTATAAACGGCTATTGATCTGAGGGCTATAGGCCCCCTCCCAAAAATGTAGTTGTGCTTAGAGGAAAATCAGAGGGAGAAACTTCTTCAGTTGCCACCTCCTCCATTTCTGCCCAGCTCTGCTCCCAGGGCTTACGCTGCCTCCGAGGGCCCGAAGAGGAACAGCTGGAGGGCCAGGGTCAAAGCCATGAGGAGGCATCCAGGCGTACTCTGCATGCTGAAGCCAAAGGGTCTCGGTCTGGGCATCTCCGGTTCGCTGTTTAAAGGAGAACAAAGCCCTGCCTGCACCAATCACAGCTCACCAGGATCCGTGGGACCCTGCGCTGTAGACAGGCCGAGGGGAACCACCTAACTTCTTCTGGTACCACTCCAGGTGGGATCTATAGGCGGAGGTTCAGCATGTAGCCAGTTGTTCAGGAGCAGAGGAGGGTCTTCACTCCTCCCTCTATCCCCTTCCGCAGCAGACACATCTCCAAGGATGCATCGACTTTATGCCGGTGATGCTCAGATGGGGAACAAATAGCTCTGAGGACCCCTTGGGCACCCTTCAGTTGTAGCCCTAGGGGTATAATTATACCCTGTTGGGACCCCCCCCCCCCACACACACACACGTGGTAGCCCAGATCTCGTTTGGATGTGCATACACCCCTAGCCACAAGCCCCCAAGGTGCCCACAGAAGGCTACCCAATGTCAAAATCATCACATCCCAGGTGCCAGCGAGGTTTCTTCCGGACAGATTTCCGTTCTTTTCCAACCAAGCCTCTCCATCAGCACGCCACCGGACTGGACCGCCAGCAACCGACGCGCTGCTGACTTGATCAACTCAAGCTCTGTCCCAGCTAATTTTAGCACCAAGCCCCACGAGAAACCCCGACTTAACCCAATGCGAATGACCTTCTGCTTGTTGCGTAACTACTGTAGCTAATAAAAGGCAGGCAGGCCAGCCGGCCCTCCCTCGTGCAAAGGAGTTGATCACATTTCCTCCTCAGCTCTTGCAGTCGCCTTCCACGTCCGAGCCATTCGGATGCCGAGGATTAACAAGCGCGCCCTGCTTGCTGCATCACTCCTTGTCCGGAGTTGCTAATTGAGGAGAAGGCTCTACAGAACAGACACTCAGGGAGAGAAACTCAGCATGACATTGCTTTTTTTAATTCCACGCCCCATCATGCAGGCAAGCTTGTTGACTGAGCACCAAGAGCCGGTCTTGTGGTAGCAAGCATGGATTGTCCCCTTTGCTAAGCAGGGCCTGCCCTGGTTTGAATTTTAATGGGAGACCACGTGTATAAGCACTATAAGATATTCTCTGTAGGGGATGGGGCTGCTCTGGGAAGATCATCTGCCTGCTGGTATGCAAAAGGTTCCAAGTTCCCTCCCTGGCGGCATCTCCAAGACAGGACTGAGAGAGACTCCTGCCTGCAGCCTTGGAGAGGCCACTGCCAGCCTGTGCAGACAATACTGAGCTAGATGGACCAATGGTCTGACTCAGCATATGGCAGCTGCCTATGTTCCTATGCATTTGAATTGAGAGCCCTGTAAGATGATCCCTTTAGGAAATAGGGCCATCCCGGGAAGAGCATCTGCATGCTTGTATGCAGAAGGTTCTCTGGCTGCATCTCCAGATAGGGCTGAGCAAGACTGCTGCCTCAAACCTTGGAGAAGCCGCTGCCAGGCTGGGTAGACAATACCACCAGTTCCCTCCCTGGCAGCATCTCCAAGAGAGGGCTGAGAGAGACTCCTGCCTGCAACCTTGGAGAAGCCGCTGCCAGTCTGGGTAGACAATACTGAACTAGATGGACCAAGGGTCTGACTCAGTAGATGGCAGCTCCCTATGGAACCTTCAGCAACCAGCAAGTACCAGATGATAGACTGTGGACCTCTGAAACAAGTAGGCCCTCTGACCCACGATTTGTATCTTCCACTTTTAAGGATCAGGAGAGGGGTGGGTGTGGGTGTAAGTAAATTAACCGAGACATACAGGCAAGTACTAGATTAAAATAAACCATCTCTATTTATTTCACATTTCTCGGTCACATTCAAGCGATGTCCTAGAAACGCCACTCTTAGAACCATCAACCAGAATTCTCCTGGCCGACTGATCTATAACTGGGAATACCGCTAAAGAGGTCAATTGATCTGGCGAGATCCACTCCCATCCCATGTCCACCGGTCGCTAGCCTTTCCATTCCCTTCGGGTCCATGGCTCCACTCCAGGTTTCTCCGATTCTGATGCATTAGGACTAAAGTTCCTTCAGAGGAGAGAAGCAACGCCTGCAAAGAGAGAGGATGACACAGCTCCATTTTAGTGTACAGCAAATCATCATCTCAGGATTGTTACGCAAACGTGAGGATGGGGCCCCGTAGCTCAGTGGAAGAGCATCTGCTTTGCATGCAGAAAGAATTCCAGTTCAATCCCTGATAGCATCTCCAGGTAAGACTACAGGAGATTCCTCCCTGTGTGAGCACTGGAAGAGATTCCCCTCAGGGGATGGAGCCGCTCTGGGAAGAGCATCGAGGTTCCAAGTTCGCTCCCTGGCAGCATCTCCAAGAGAGGGCTGAGAGAGGATTCCTGCCTGCAACCTTGGAGAAGCCGCTGCCAGTCTGGGTAGACAATACTGAGCGAGATGGACCAAGGGTCTGACTCAGTATATGGCAGCTCCCTATGTTCCTATCCAGATGTTGCTGAACGACAACATCTGGAGTGCCACAGGATGGGAATCCCTGTGCTGCAACACTCACCGCTGTTATATTTGCACTGCTTCAGGGCCTCGTTGAAGCCCTCGCATAAGGTCAGGTCGCTCTGGTTCGTAGCACACTCCAAGAACTGCTTCATCTCGTAGTGGCAGGGGCCGTGCTGGGGCTGCTGGTAATACGGCTGCTGCCTCGTCTCCTACAGACGCCCCAAGAAAAGTCGCTGCTAATTCAATTTATCACCATCATACAGAAAAGCAGGTTACATGCTTCAGCCTAACCCACGCCGTGCCTCTAAACACCCTTCTCAGGTCACTTGGCCATTTATCTCTCTTTTTAAAGAATTTAGGATGGCTGGGAAATATCCCCCCCACCCGCATCTTGAAGCCCCAGGTAGGTTTACTCAGAAGGCTAGCCTTCTGACCCGAGTTCAAATCCCTGTTCAGCCCAAAACTCACTGGGCAATTCTGGGCCAGTGACTTCTCTCTCAGCCTCACACGCCTCAAAGGGTTAAGAACATCAGAACAGCCCTGCTGGATCAGGCCCAAGGAGGCCCATCTAGTCCAGCACCCTGTTTCCCACAGTGACCCACCAGATGCCACTGGGAGCCTACAGGCAGGAGTTGAGGACGTGCCCTCTCTCCTGCTGTTGCTCCTGGAGGTGGCCTATAGCCCTCCGACTAGTAGCCATTGATAGACCTCTCCTCCATGAAGTTATCCAAACCCCTCTTAAAGCCAGCCAGGTTGCAGGCTTTCACCACATCTTGTGGCAGAGAATTCCACAGGTCAACTAGGCGTTGTGCGGGGAAAGTGCTTCCTTTTGTTGGTCCTAGGTTTCTTGGCAGTCAGTTCCATGGGATGAGGTGGTTATGAGGGTAACCCCGCAGGCTCTGGGCTCCTTGGAGGAAGACACAAACGTAGTAAATAAAATAAAATCTAAAAAGGTTTCCGCCTCACCTGGATGGTGCTTGCGGGTTTCGCAGGCTCGGAGCTGCCCCCTCCGCTGAACGCCCCGGTAAGAGCTCCGCCCACCACGTGGCCCACGGCAGAGCCTACAGCCACCCCTGCCGCCGTGGTAGCCATTTGGGCCATCAAGCCCGGCTGCTGGGGCTGCGCTGGGGTTGCCACCGCCGAAGGAGGGGGGTGAGCTGGGGGGTGCTGGGCATGAGACGGGGCTGGATTGCTGGGAGAGAGAGAGAGAGAAAGAGAACGGAAAGTCGATGCAGGGTTTGCAGAGGGAGAGAGTCACGCCGAGGAGGACATCTTTCGCCTGCTTCTTAGAAGTTGGCATCAAGAGAGATTCAGAACCAGATTGCAAAGATTACACCCTGGGCCTGTGGCCAGCCTAAACATTGTGGGTGGGTGGGTGGGTGTCCAAAATGAAGAGGGGAGGCAGGTTTTGCCCCCTTCGCTGCTCTCCATTCCATTCCAGAGTAGTTTAAGAAGTATTTGGTTAGGCACGAAAAAAGATCGGTAAGCCCTTAAGAGACAGAGAACCTGCTTTTATTTTATTATATAAACTGCTTCGAAATTTTCAGTTGCTGGAAAGCGGTACATACATTTTTTTTAAAAGCTAGTATGCATAAAGTCCCAGCCTTAGGTCATTAGTAACTTTAGAAGAATCAGGGCCCACTGGGATCAAGCAGAAATAAGCAACTAGATGATTACAGCCTTTTCTTTACTTGTGACCCATCAGAGGTCAGAATTCTCCCACTTTCAAAACACTCTGGTCAAAACCCTGCCACCATAGGACGATCGACCTAGACAGGTCACCTTGAAAACAGCCAGACTTTTTATTGCTAGCTTCTGAAATCCAGCTTGGACAGCGCAGGACTTCGCAACCTTGAGGTTGACTACAACTCCCATCATCCATCCCATCCATTGGGCTGTGGATGATGGGAGTTGTAGTCCAACACCATCTAGGGCAGGGTTTCTCAACGTGTGGGTCCCCAGATGTTATTGGACTTCAACTCCCATAATCCCCAGCCCCAGTGGCCTTTGGTTGGGAATTATGGGAGTTGAAGTCCAATTACATCTGGGGACCCACACGTTGAGAATCCCTGATCTAGGGAACCAACGTTGAGAATTCGTGGCATAGCATAGAATCACACCCAGATCTGCCCCCTGCCCACCCAGCCCCGGAATCCTTGGATAGTAGTGGTAATGTTTGACTTTTCAAACATTAGTAAGTTAATACAGCATTTTGGTGAGCAAAACTTAAAACAGAGTAATATTCAGAACCTAGATTACCCCCCCCCAACAGTAGGACCACATAAGCAGGATGTCTTAAAGCTGCTCTCCCAACATGGAAGGGTTTGTAGGGTAAGAAACAGAGATCTACTTTTTTAAAAAATCTGTTTATCAGGATTCAACCCCAGAGAACTTTGCATAACAGTCTTTCATTATTTATTATCACTCCACAGGAAGCACCTTGACACAAAAGCTCTCAACCTAAATCTTCCGTCATCCACAACTACAAAAGCCAGACCGGAGTGGATACTGGGTATTGTAGTCCAACGTTATCTGGGCACCCAAGGTTAATAAAGGAAAGGAAAGATTGTGCCATCGAGTCAGTGTCGACTTCTGGCAACCACAGAGCTCTGTGGATTTCTTGGTAGAATAGAGGAGGGGTTTATCATTGCCTCCTCCTGCACAGTCTGAGACGATGCCTTTCAGCATCTTCCTATATCGCTGCTGCCTGATATAGGAGTCTCCCATATTCTGGGAAACACACCAGCGGGGATTCAAACCCACAGCCTCCTGCTCTCTAGGCAGGTTGCTTCCCTGCTGCACCATTAGGTGGCTTCTAAGGTTAAGAACCCCTGCCTTAAGACCTTGAAGAGGTGTCTTGGGTGACCGATAAGGAAAAATCTAACTCTGAAATAAAGTCAGTGCCAGTAAAATCCAGGGATCATTTGCTGCTGTAGTGACCATGGACGGTGCAGGAGGAATCTTTGAAATATAACTTGAGATTGTCCCAATAAGGAACACAATGCCGAAAAGGAAGAAGGAAAAGTTCATAATTGCTAAAAAGGCTGTATGTTTTATTAAGTCGGCCATAAGGCCTAACATTTTAAGGGCTCCAAGACAGCATTAAGCAGAAAGGAGATGCATGGTTAACAACAGAAGCCATTCCCAAACCAGGTTGAAGGACAGTTTTCAAGGACATCGTGATGCCGTCTATTTCCAGATCTAAACCACCCACCTATTCTCAGCACCAGAAATCAGTCTTTTGGCTTTAATGTCTTGTGTGGGGAGGGAGAAGACAGACATTTGGACAGGGGCGGGGCGGGGGGGGGAGAAAAGGGAATAACAGCTGGGGGAGAAACCTCTTGGGGGACAAGCGAGAAGCTAACACTTGGGGCAAATTCAGTAAAGTGAGAGGGGGAAACTCTTCAAAAGCTTAGTGGGGGATCTGCACCCCAGGAGGAAAAAGCAGGGGCCCCCAAGCATGTCCAGACAGCCTTTGCATCCAAGAGGTGCGCGCTGGTGGGAGACACATCCAGGCCAGATATTTCACATATACTTTGCATCATTCCTTTTAGAAACTAAGCAGTCTTTACAGGGTGGCTTTGCCAGCCGGTAAAGTCAGACTGAGGAAAACAGTGCCTCTGAGCATGTACAGATGGCCTTTACCTCCCACCACGTCTGTGGAGGGACTTCCAGAGCAGAGAGAGAGAGATACAGACACTATGCATTTTTTTTGCATATTTCCAGTCTTTAAGGAGTGACTTTGCGAGCCTGTGAAGTCACACCAAGGAAAACGGTGCCTCTGAGCATGCACAGACAGCCTGCCACCCACCCCACCCCAGCTCTCTCTCCATTTGATGTGGGGAACTTCCCAGGCAGAGAAAGAGACAGATAAATAGATAAAATACTCTTAGCGTCTTTCCTTCTAGAAAATAAAACATATTTAGGGGTGTGTGATTCTGCTAGCTTTGATAAGTTGTCCGCCCCGCCCCTACCTGGCCGCAGTCGACCGGGAACCGACGCTCCTGCTACCCCTGGGCATCTTCTCGATCCCGGGTCTCTTGAACCTCCTGCTGCTGCTGCTGCCTGCTTTGCCCGCAGTCTCTCCTTGAGCTCCAGCCCAGCGCAGCAGCTTTTCCAAGAACGGCACCCACGTGGCCCAAAGGTCAGGTATCAATCAACGTTGCCTCGGCGCAGGCGCAGCCAGAGGAGTCTCTAAGCTTCTTCTTATCCACAACGTTCTGGAGACATTTTTTTTTTCCCCCTCCCGGTCCACGCAGGCGCAATGGGCTCCACCTTTCCCCTCTGTAGGCTTTGCCCTTCCAGAGCTTTCCGGAAGCGGATTGCAGAAGGGCCGGTCTGATTTTGCTGCAAGCCTCCTCCACGCTCTTAAACGGAGAGAGCCAGCAGCGATTTGTCACCAGCTTCCTCCAGGGAACGATCAAAGGATGTTGCAGTTTATGCCAATGGCTTCATCAGCTGGAAAATCAAAGCCTTTAGTCACCCGTGTCAATTTCAATTTCTTTATCAAGGGAGAAGTCAAAGCATGGAGCAGCTTTTTTTTAATCCGTTGAAATGCATCAGTAAAGAAATCTGTACATTAGCAGCAACATGGAGAAATCAAAGAATTTGATTGGAATTGACATCGTCTGTGAATTTGAATTGACCTCCGTCCGTGTCTCGGACAATAAAGAAATCTTGTAATTAGGCAGCATTTGTCAATGTCTTTATCGAGGGAGACATCAAAGAAAAGAGCAGCATTTTATCAAGACATGCTGCACCAGTAAAGAAATCTGTAATTTAGCAGCCATTGTCAGCTTATCAATGCAGAAATTTAGCCACACCTGTCAATTTCTTTAATAAAGAAATCCAGTAATTTGGCAGCATTTGTCAATTTCTTTATCAGGGGAGAAATCAAAGAATGGAGCAGCATTTTATCAATGGATGCATCAATAAAGAAATCTGTAATTTCTGCACTTGTCCACACTTGTCAATGTCTATCAATGGAGAAATCCAGGAATTTTATTTATTTATTTGTACATTTATATCCCTCTCTTCCACCAAGGAGTACATGGTTATGTTTATCCTCACAACCCTGTGAGTAGGTTAGGCTGAGAGATATGTGACTGGCCCAGAGTCGATATACTGCAGATGTGGTGTGAGTGCGGCTAATTCAGAACGGCCTTATCACCCCGAAGCACCAGCAGCTGCTTGTCGTCCATCAGGTCTGCAAAGGACGCAGGAACAGCAATAAAAACAAAACACCGCCCTTGAATTCCAAACATTTAATTGAAATGACTAAACTAAATACAGCATACAGTGAGCCACACCCTCCTGATCAGCAGAAGGCTGCAATGCAAGTTACAGCTGGTGGGCCAAGTTCAAATATACCCAAGAAGAGAGAACAGCTTGCTGTAACCAGTTAAGTGCAATATTGGTTGGTTGGTTGGGGGGGGGGCATGTTTCCCACTCAACGTGGGATTTTGGCAAAACAAGGCAGAAGGGAGAGAAGGAAAACACACTAACCCTGGCAAAGAAACAGCGACGGGTTTTCTAGCAGATTCCTAAAGCAGTCATTTTGAAAAAAATTCAAGAACTTTTGAAATCCTGTTGAGATATCTTCCCTTCTCCAGGTAACTGAGACAGTGGCTACTTCCATACAGCAATAAAGTGCAGGATATTCAAAGCTTCCATGCCAGTTCCAAGCGCAATCTTCCTCTGCGTTCACATGCTGTCGGAGGCTTTTATGCTACTTTCTAGTGCAATTTCATCCTGTGTACACAATGAGCAAGAACCTTACACACTTTCTGCAGCGCCACCTGCAGGCCAGAACTTTTATTCCCAGAAAAACCTACCCACAAAAGTGGTAATGAAAAGGGTGGGGTTCTTCTCAGGACACAAGATCTGGCCAGCAGGTGGTGCTGCAAAAATGGTGCGAGGTCCCTGCTTGGCATGGATCCAGAGGGTAAGACTGTGAGAAAAGACGCACAGAGGCCTGCAGGAGCATCCGTATGGCAAGCAAGATCACACGTGGGACATGGCAAAAGCGTTGCAGAACCCACACTTTACTGCCATATGGAAATGGCCCTGAACAGAGGACCAAAGATCAGAGGTCAGTGTTTTCCAGTGGTGGCCCCACTCCTCTATGATAGGATGTTATCATAAAGGCAGGGTGTCTCAAGGACAGCTTAAAGGAGACTAATGGGAGTCAGAAACCCAGGTGATGTGGGGTGGAAGTAGGGATGTGCTACTTGTGCAGGTGCATCAGATAGTTCTGGTTACTTCCGGTAAAGGGGGCAACGGGATGGCAGGGAGGTACACTGCTGCCCCGATGGACTTTAAGAAAACTGACCAGCCGACGGGGGGAAAGCGGAGGGAGGGTTAAGTGTCTTTGAACCAGCGGAACCACCTGCCATTTGAACCAGTTCGGAGGCCCATAAAGGGCCTCCAAACCGGTTCCGCGCACATCCCTAGCAAGGAGCAGATATACAAGTCACAAGATTCAAACCTAAAATGCATTTTCTTGGAACTTTTAGCCAATTTCATAAGTTGCTTCTGTGGTGTGGTTGCCACCACCAAACCACATCCTCTGCTGCGGCACGGTAGCAGGGACATAAGGATTTTTGTATCGCATGGGTGGACAGATCCCACTGATACTTCCCATATTAGCAGCAGGTTGGGATTCCTGTGTGATCCATACATGATCAGTATGGCGTGATAGTTAACCACAGAGGGAAAGTGGCGTCAGAAGCAACTGATGAATCAGCTTGAAGACCCACGGGAGCACAGACCCTTCTTTGAAGCAAGTTCCTCTTAAACCCATTGGTTTAAAACTAGTTTTAAAAACCCCAGCTATGGGTTTCAGAGGAGCTTTCTCCAAAGGGGCCATGGTCTTGCTTTAATGATGTGTTACAGGGAAACAAACCAGTGTGTGTATTTCTTTTTATCATTATAAGCAAATAGGACACCCAGGAGTTCTTGCCCCAGTTAAATTTCACTCCCCAAATACTCCTTTCCGTCCTTACAGGGAAGTTCTGAGCAACAAGGAGCTGGTGGGTTTACAAGAAACACCCTCCAATGAAGGAACCATGGACGTGGTTGCATTGAGCATTACAGGAAAGAAAAGCAGTGCGTGTGTTTATCATTGCCAGAAGCGAAACAGGAGACTCAACAATCCCAGCTCAACTGTGTTTCACTTTCACCAGACAGCCCCTTCAGTCCCGACTGGGAAATTCGGAGCGACAAGAAGATGGGAACTTCCAAGTTATGAGAAATCTAGCTACCTTCATGGCTCCCCCCTACTCTCACGACCAGCTAGCCAGGACGGCCACCTACATTTATAAAGTCAACGGGATCGGTTCCCCTCTCAGCACCAAGAGCGTCCTCAAGGATCTTCCCTAGCTTATGCAACTTCCTTAACACTACAAAGGGAAAGGGTATTTTAGGAGAAAGAAGAGAGCAACTTGAGAGATCTACTTCCCCGACAACTGCTCATACAGCTTGGGCACATAGTCGTCCCACTCGGCCTGGTAACAGGTGCCAGCCACCGGGGCCGCCAGCTTGTACTTCTTGCGGAACGACCCCACTCTGAAATTGCCGCGCCGGTCGCCGGAGCGGTTGCTGAGAATGGGTTCCGCGCAGTCCAGGTGCTGAAGCTGCTCGTAGACCAGCCAGACGTAACGGTGAAGGCCTAGAGAGGGAGAGAGAGAGAGAGAAGACCGCTGACTATGTTGCATGGAAGACAGTTTGGAAGTTTCGGCTGGTCTAGAACGCTGCCACAAGGATGCTCGCGGATGCTCGCCGCTTCTCCTGCTAACAACAAAAGAGGCCCCTTTTTGAAGTGGTGATTCGCTTGTATTGAGCAGGGGGAGAGCAACTGGCCCTATCCACCCCCGACACAACAACCCTCCAGTGGCTGTTGCTGGTGTTTATCTTGTTTGCTTTTTGAGATTGTGAGCCTTCCAGGGGCAGGGAGCCATTATATCTGATTAGCTGGGGTAGGGCCTTCTCTGTTGTGGCCCCTAAGTGGCAGAACACGCTCCTCGGGGATATAAGATGATTGTCTTCATTGGAGGCCTTCAGGACAGCCATAAAGACCCATCTTTTTAGCCTAAATTTTAACGACATTTAGTTATAATATTATCTAGTTTTCATTGTAAATTTAATCTGCTTTTAATTGGTTTTTTAATTGATTTTAATTGTCTTTTTTATTTTAATGTAAACTCCCCTAAGCCACCTTTGGAAGGGCAGTATATAAATAAAAAACAAAATTTATTTATACCTATGTAAACCGTTTGAGGACTTTTGTTGAAAAGCAATATATAAATATCTGTTGTATTCTTGTTCTCAAGTATTACTACAACACAATATTTATATACTGCTTTTCAACAAAAGCTTCCAAAGCAGTTTACATAGAGAAATAATAAATAAATGAGATGGCTCCCTTTTCCCCAAAGGGCTCACACTCTAAAAAGAAACCTAAGAGAGACACCAGCAACAGCCACTGGAGGGATGCTGTGCTGGGGACGGATAGGGCCAGTTGCTCTCCCCCTGCTACACCCACCCTGAGGCCACTTCGCTGGTTGCCAGTCTGACTCCAGGGTGGATTCAAATTGTGGTTTTTGACCTGTATACAGGAATCTCCAAATCCACTCACTGATGGTCTGATTTCCATTTTTGAGACGACAGGGAGCAGCAGGAATCCTTCCTGAGCAGGAGGGCTCCCTGGTTCTTACCCTCTCCAACTTCCGATGCAAGTGAGAGAAGGCCCACCTCTCTCCTAAACCCTGCACCAGAGGAAGGAGCTGAGGGAAGAGCAGGGACTGATTGACTGACTGGTCTACATTTTGGCTGGGAGAGGCAGAGGGCAGAAAAACAAACACTCCCTTAAGCAGGAAGGAGCAGCACGAAATCATCTGATGGAAGAGCGAGTTTGGGATCTTCCCTGGTTCCCTACCTGTTCCTTTAGGAGGCCCAGATCCAACGTAGTCCGAAAGGACATTCCCGCTGCTGATGTCATTACCCTTCATGTTGGTCACCAGGAAATGGTGCCATTCCCTAGAGGAAGAGATAATCAAGGCTTCATTATTATGGCCAACAGCCAGCTTCATATGGTGAATAATCTCTAAAACAACAGCAATATAGGAAGCTGCCATATACTGAGTCAGACCATTGATCTATCTAGGTCAGTACTGTCTACACAGACTGGCAGCGGCTTCTCCAAGGTTGCAGGCAGGAATCTCTCTCAGCCCTGTCTTGGAGATGCTGCCAGGGAGGGAACTGGGAACCTAGATGCTCTTCCCAGAGTGGCTCCATCCCCTGACGGGAAGATCTTACAGTGCTCACATGTGATCTCCTATTCAAATGCAACCCTGACCCTGCTTAGCTAATGGGACAAGTCATGCTTGCTACCACAAGGCCAGCTCTCCTCTCCATTAATATCAACGATAACAGCAAAGTAGCATATAACAAAACTCTGGTTTATAGACGAGCTCAAGTTAGCCAGAGTGTAATTGACTACAGTTGTCACTGGCACGCGATTTGCAGATTTTACAAGCTGCTACCTGAAATTTAGCCACATTACTTGAAATAGCAGAATGCTGATCAGAAAGAGGAGTGTAATATAAATGTCATCAGGGGTCTCTCTCAGCTCAGGGAGGGAACATGGAACCTTCTGCTCTTCCCAGAGCGGCTCCATCCCCTAAGGGGAATCTCTTACAGTGCTGCTCACTCACACACACACAGTCTCCCATTCAAATGCAGACCAGGACATACCCTACTTAGCAAGGGGGACAATCCATGCATAAACAGAAGGCCCGCGGGTTTCTATCTTAATCTTAGCCTGACATGCTGCATCTATCAGTCAACACAAATTTTGCTTCCTGGCTCAAACAGAAGATAAAAATCTTTCTCTTTTTTCTTTTAATTTTAGAGGACGGGAGCTGGTCTGGTGGTCACAAGCATGACTTGTCCCCTTAGCTAAGCAGGGTCTGCCCTGGTTGCATATGAATGGGAGGCTAGAAGTGTGAGCAGTATAAGGTATTCTCCTCAGGGGATGGAGCCGCTCTGGGAAGAGCATCTAGGTTCCACGTTCCCTCCCTGGCAGCATCTCCAAGATAGGGCCGAGAAAGATTCCTGCCTGCAACCTTCGAGAAGCCGCTACCAGTCTGTGTCAACAATACTGAGCTAGATGGACCAAGGGTCTGACTCAGTATAGGGCAGTTTCCTCTGTTCCTAGATTGTTACTGCAGGGCTGAGATACCCTCACCTGAACTTTGGGTTTTTCCTGCTGGGTGCATCAGGATCAGTAAGAACCAAGGTGTAGAGTTTCTCTGGGTCACACCCCTCCCATTCGATGCTGGTGGGGCGATGCTTAACCTGTGGGAGCAAGACCACAAGGCATTCATAAATCCACAAAAAGGGAGGGAGATGGGGGGGGCCCTCAGAGTCTCCCTGGCATGCTGGGTTCCTTCCTTCCTAGCCCTGACTGTGTGCAAGGGACACATCCCACAGGGCGAATGCACCTTCGTCTTGATAGTTATGGAGCAGTTCCAAGCTGCACGCCCTTTTGCACCTCATTCCTGGGGGAATGCATTATGCAAGGGCATAGGGCGGCCCCGCCCCCCCCTCAAGGCCAAGCGGGCACGCGCTCCCAGACGGGGGGGCGGGGGGAGGCGCGCACAAGCGGCGGGCTGGCATCAGAGGAGGCGGGGCTGACTGGGGCCTACTGGTGGACACATCCTGGCTCTCTTGCAACGAGATGCCATCTTCAGCACCGTTTTTTGCAAACATTTTGTGCGTGTGTGTGTGTGCAAAGAAGAAGAAAAAACCCCTTCTTTTGCAAGCAGAAAACAAAACCCCGGCGCACCGCAGAACGCAAGAAGGGGCTCTTTCTCTCTTAAGAGAAGCGGCGCCAGGGCTACCCACGTGAAATGGCTCCCTTTTCTCCAAGGGAGACGTCCCGGGGCACAACCCGCTCGCTCTCCCCCCCCCCATCCGCAATCCCGTTCTCCTTCCCCCAAGCTCACTCCTCGGGGGCGAGGAAGCACTCTGCACACGCTCCAGGGCACGCTTTGTTCCGAAGCTGCCTCATTGCAAAATTGCCGGGGCGGAGGGGCGGGGCTGGAAGAGGTCTGCATTTTCCCCCGTGTGTGGGGGGGGGGGGAGGGTGCACGCAGAAACTGCATGCAAGGTCTCTGCAGGCCAGGTGGGGGGGGGCGTGCATTTCTCACCTGGGTGGGGGTCAGCACTTTGCCCAGCTCGTCGATCTCCAGGGAGCCGTAGCGGACCCGCAGGGGATACTGCGGTTGCTCCTCCACCTCGGGCAAGCTCAGGGAGCCCCCCCACTCGCCCAGATCCACCGGCATGCTGGCCCCGGAAGAAACACCGCCAGGTCAGAGGCACCGCTTTGCAGCGCCCAAGTCAGCAAGACTGAGGGGCGTGGCTGTTGAGTGACAGCCGATCCCTGCAATCATCACACGCGTGGGGGCCCCCTCTTATCCCATTGGCTTTGAGAGAAGGGGCGTCTCCCGGGGATGTGCTTGTTGGAGGGGGGCAGAGGGGAACCGCTTGGATGAGCAGAGCAGAGGGGAGGGGGAGATATTTTTCTTCTTCTTCCTCCTAGCGCGCTCAGTCTCAGAACTGGGCGCAAGCAGGCAGCAGCGGCTCCCTGGGAGAAGGCTGGGCGCAGGCAGGCAGCGGCTCCTTGGGAGAAGGCTGGGCGCAACGAGCACCGCGCCTCTCTGAACCTGTGCAGGGCTCCCCCTCTAGCACGATCTGCAATCAGGCTTTCAGGACGCGGTGGGGAGGATAAGGGTCTCTGCTGATTGTGTGTGGCCTCTCCCAACAGCCTCCCGGACCACCAACAGAGTGGACTGGGAGAGCCCCCTTTTTGTCCACACAGACTGCAGCAACTCCCTCCCTTGGCAGAGTCCTTGAAACGGACAAGAAGATATTTGCTCATTTCATGGCCTAATGCGCAGAACGGCAAAAGCAGCTGCAGCAGGCTCTATTTTTAAACCCTGAAACCCATGTGGTCTGCTTTGCGGAAAGGAGGTGGGGGAAAGGCCCTAGGCTTCCCATTCTGTCCACTAGCCCCGTGGGCCCTTTCCAATAAGCAAACCTTAAATGGGCTGGTAATTACTCTAGCAGGATCTATTGTCAGGGTTTTATTTTGGATCTATGTGGTCGATTGTCCGGGTTTCCAAGCCTGGGTCCTCAGGCTGGACTACAGCTCCCATCATCCGCGGCCAACACAGGAAGCTGCCTTCTGCCGAGTCAGACCTTTGGTCCATCTAGCTTCTCCAAGGCTGCAGGCAAGAGTCTCAGCCCTACCTTGGGGAAGCCAGGGAGGGAGCGTGGAACCTTCTGCTCTTCCCAGAGTGGCCCCATCCCCTGAAGGGAAGATATTACAGTGCACACACACACACACACAGGCTCCCATTCAAATGCAAACCAGGGTGGACCCTGCTTAGCAAAGAGGCCAATGCATGCTTGCTGCCACGAGGCCAATGCCTGTGCTTTCGACAGGCAGCAATTCAACCGGTGCAGCTTTCCCGGCTATGGAGACGCGTTACAGAGAAAGAGCTTCTTGCTGTATAATTAGAGACGGCTGCAGCTGCTAGAAGCTCTGTCCAGGCGAACTCTTCTCCATTTCCTCCCTGATATTATCATTTTGAGGAGGTGATAAGAAGTCCAGCCCCAGGGCTTGCTTACCGGAGACTCTTGTTAAAGCATCATCCAGAGTCGATCGCCAAGCAGCGTCAGGTGAAACACCACGGCCATCCATTCATAAAGGGGCAGATTTCTGGAAAAAGAGAGATTTCCGCCCCCGCCCCCCAAACAATCAGATTGGGTTTATAATTTCATAATAATGCAGATGCAGGAGCAGGGAGAGGAACAGAGGGAGCTGCCATATACCGAGTCAGACCACTGGTCCATCTAGCTCAGCATTGTCTACCCAGACTGGCAGCATCTTCCCCAAAGTTACAGGCAGGAGTCTCTCTCAGCCCTATCTTGGAGATGCTGCCAGGGTGGGAACTTGGAACCTAGATGCTCTTCCCAGAGCGGCTCCATCCCCTAAAGGGAAGATCTTACAGTGCTCACACATGTAGGCTCCCATTCAAATGCAAACCAGGGCAGACCCCGCTTAGCAGAGGGGACAATTCATGCTACCACAAGACTAGCTCTCCTCCTGAGGTCAATCTGCAGTGTATTAATTATTACATGATAAAGATTAAGAGGAAGTATTTTCATAAACTACATTGGGCAGGTCAAGGAGCCATAATTGGTGCTATAGCCTGCAGATGCGGCACCAGATAAGGAATCCATACTATCATAAGACCATAAGAGCAGCCCTGCTGGATCAGGCCCAAGAAGGCCCATCTAGTCCAGCATCACGTTTCACACAGTGGCCCACCAGATGCCCCTGGGGAGCCCACAGGCAAGAGCTGAGAGCATGCCCTCTCTCTCCTGCTGTTGCTCCCCTGCAACTGGGATTTAGAGGCATCTTGCCTCCGAGGCTGGAAGTGGCCTATAGCCACCAGACTAAAAGCCATTGAGAGACCTGTCCTCCATTAATTTGTCTAAACCCCTTTTAAAGCCATCCAGGCTGGTGGCCATCACCACATCTTGTGACAGAGAATTCTGTAAGTTGATTATGCATTATATGAAAAAGTACTTCCGTTTGTTGGTCCTGAATTTCCCGACCTTCACCATCTTGCGTGTACCTGGAGCTCCAGGTTAGAGAGTTGTTTCAGAGCTGTACTGTAAAAGCTGTTTCCGACTCGTCCCGGAACCCAAGCCTAGAATCTTGGGTTGGCCTTGAACTGGGGGGCACAACTCAAATGCCCCGGTGGGCCAGAACCAACCATGACCCACAGATAGTTGGCTTTACAAAAACCCGAAGCAAAAAACAACAACCTAATCGACAAAAAGAACCCCTCAAAACTGCCCCACAGTAACTGAATGGAGCGGAATGTTCACAGACTCAGAGGGCAGTTAACAGGGAGAAAGGGGGTGGAGCTAATGGTGAGGACGTGAGGGCTTGAACAAAACAAAAAAGCAGGAAATTTCTCGGCTTGGAGACTACTCCCTCAGTACAAACCCTTCTGCGTCTGAGGAGGGGAAGATGCCAAAAACGTTCACCATGCTCAGGCACATGCTCAGATAACACATGCGCACCACGGATACACTGCAGCATTTTGTTCCCTACTCCCTTTTCCTATTTCTCTCAGATTTAAACAAAGCACCTATTAAGGACACCTGCTACACAATGCCAACCGCCTTATTAAACACAAGATCTCGAATCCATAAAAGTCAAATTAATGCGTGGGTACCTCTTTTGCACGGCATGTCTTCTGGATGGCTTCAGCTCTGTTTTTACTTCACCGGGTGCTCTTCCCTTCTCCATGTCTTATCTCCCTTCTGCCTCTCTCTCTCTTTTCCAGGGGGGCCTTCCAGCAGTGTGGTTTGCAGCCTCAAGAACCTACAGGTTAAAAAATGATGCTTAACTTGCAGCCGGGGCCGGGGAACAGGTCCTCCAAAGGCCTTTCGGTCCAGACTCCAAAATTACCTAGGTGCACCTCTGCTACCGACTGCAAGAGGTGGGTGCGTGGGTCTCGGATCTGGCACATCCAGGCATGGAGGTCCAAATCCCTTTCGCGGCAAATGACTTCTCTTTTCTGTTCCTGCTCGAGAGGAACTTTCTCCCGGTTATTTTGCATCTTGCAGGCATCTCTAGTCTGCTCCCCACTACCTGGCCCGGGTAATCCAGCAGATTTACATGAAGATGTTTACCGAAGGCCGTACCAGAATCTGTGTGTGTGAGAGCGTTGTGACTTATTTGTTTAGCACACACACGGCTCCACTTTTAGTTTCTGGGGAATATTATCTTGAGATAATTGGGATGGGGAGGAGACGGTTGCTAGGAGGCCTTTCCAAAGGCTCACACCGGTGGAGAAAATAGACGCGATGGGTGGGGCGATGGAGCCTAAGTAGTTGGGACAAAAAAACCACACTCTTATTACTGCCTCTCTGGAAGGAATACGGATCCCTCCCTGTGACATCTGATCCTTCAGAGGCCAGGTGTGGAGAGAAGGAGCTGCAGACACAACCCCCGTCCCAATGGCACCTGGTGATTGCAACATGCTCCATCGGCTTTAGCCCCATCCGCCACTTAGGGCTTGTCCTTCAGGAAAGATTGCAAGGAGCGTGTTTATTTGTTTGTTTGTTTTATTTGATTTCTATACCACCCTTCCAGAAATGGCTCAGGGCGGTTTACACAGAGAAATAGCAAATCAATAAGATGGCTCCCTGCCCCCAGAGGGCTCACAATCTAAAAAGAAACATAAGCTAGACACCAGCAACAGTCACTGGAGGTCCTGTGCTAGGGACGGATAGGGCCAGTTGCTCTCCCCCTGCTCCATAAAGAGAATCCATGTTAAAAGGTGCCTCTTTGCCAAGATGAACCCCCGGGGGGCCACTGAGACACCTGCCCTATAAATGCGAAGTGTATTTCCAGACTTCAGAAGGTGCTAAAGATGAAAGAGCCTTGTCGTCCTCACCTCTACCAAAGGCGCCTCTTGGCCCAGTTAAAGGGGGGGGGGGTTCTCAAGAGTGTCTGCCCCATGAAGGACTCAGGCTGGTCCCCTGAAAAGGGGATCTGAAAAGAAGCACCAGGTTGGTCCCAGCAACTGTCTGTGGAGAGATGCTCTGCTGGGCTAAAGAGGGCCAGCCACTCTGGCGCTTCACGACTTTCAAAGAGGCCCCTTGCCCAGTGAGCAGCTGCCTGCTTGTGCCCAGCCTTCTCCCAAGGAGTGGCTGCCTGCTTATGCCTAGCCTTCTCCCAGGAAGCTGCTGCTGCTGCTGCCTACTTGCGTCCAGCCTTCTCCCAGGGAGTTGCTGCCTGCTTGCGCCCAACCTTTTCCTAAAGAGCAGCTGCCTGCTTGCGCCCAGCTTTTCCTCGCTGCCTGGCGAGGGCCGACACTAGCGGGAGAAAGAGACTGGGAAACAGCCAAGTGTCTCCGGCCGTCCAGCAGACCCGCCTCCGACGGGGCGGGGACGTGGGGCTCGGCCCGCCTCATCCCGCCTCCATCCACCCGCGGGCGGGGGCGCCGCTGGGTCGCTGGTTCTTGTCCAGCCCGGGCTGCCATGGCGAGCGGAGTGGCCACCGCGGCGCCGAGGCTCTCCCCTCTCCTCCTCCTCCTCCTCGCCTTTTGCCTCGGCGGGGGCGCTGCTGCAGGTACGGGACGGGCGTGGGGAAAGGGGCGCTCCGTGCCCGCCGGGCGCGGGCATGCAGGTGCGCGCGTGCGCGGGGAAGTTAATTTGCACCTCCCTCCCTGCCAGAAAGAAAGAAAAAGAGGTGGGGATCCTCAAGGAATCGACCCACTCTTGTCCCCAAGTTTCCCGTGGGGTGCTGACGGGAGGGCCCGCCCCGCCCCATCCTCCACGGACAGCACTGGTGGTCGTAGCCAGGGACCTCTGCTCGCCTGGTGCCCACGCTCTGCAAACAGAAGGCGAGGCGACTTTTCTCTCTGAAATGTTTCACCTGCTATACCTCTGCGCACTGGTTTTTCTCCAACAGATCTGTGTGTGTCCCCCACCGCCCCCCTCACCAGCAAAGTTTGCCACACACACACACAACACACACACAACACACACCATGAGCAGTTCTAAACTGGTGGGGCGTTCCAGCCACAGAACCCAAATATCATCCCCGCGCTCTGCCAAGAGGCTTGAATTTTCTGTTCGCTTTGCTTTGGGATCTGCCTTTGAGATGATGATCATTTGACTGATTAATAAAATTCTGTTCTCTTCCTGCCAACATGTGTACCTGGGCGGGCAGTTCCTGGTGTGTGTGTGTGTGTACACAAATTCACAACACTCCTATTCTGACCAGCCTTTCCGGAGTTTAATCCACCATTAGCATTTTTGAATTTTCTTTAAAATAGTATCTCTCTCTCTACATGTGTGTGTATGCGTATCTGTACCAGGACAGTGTTTATATGGAGAGAGAGAGAGAGGACTTTTGCATCCTGCAAACAGAACTCAGTGCAAGTTCTTATCTGGACCCCAGAAGGATGCTTTGAGTGTTAAACAAAAACAGGAATATAAATAGGCAAAACATTTCAGCTGCTCTGATGTGTTATATATATGTGTACAAAACAAACAAGCAAACTATCAAAACAAAAGAAACTATAAGGAAAGAGAAACCTCTATAATTCTATTAAACAATAACACAGAAGAAATAAATATTTCCAGTAAGAAATATACAATGTGTCGAAGCGAAGCATTTAAACAGCTCTGCATTTCAGAATACTGATACATTTTACTGCTACTACTACAAATATTTATATACTGCTCTTCAACAAAATTCTCAAAGCAGTTTGTATAGAAAAATATTTTTTTAACCATTATTAACTACTGTTAACTATAATTCTTAGATCTCGGTCATTAAGGGTCATTTCATCTGCAGGCTTTTTCTGTCTATAGTTTTATTTTAAATTTTACTTCTACTTCTGATTCTTATAGTCTTTTATCATAGTCTTTCATTATATGCTTGTATTGTGCACCCCTAGGCTTTTAATATCTACTTTTACTTTTAATATGTAATATGTAATCACCCCTTATATTTTATGCTGGTCTATGACTGTAATAAAGATTGAATGATTGATTGACTGATAGAAAAATTAATATTACATAATTAAGATGGCTCCCTGTCCCCAAAGGGCCCACAGTCTAAAAAGAAACATAAGGCAGATACCAGCAACAGCCATTGCAGGGCTGTTGTGCTGGAGATGGATAGGGTCAGTTGCTCTCCCCCTGCTAAACAGAAGAGAATCACCACCAAATTTTAACCCTCTTACTGCATAATGAACCTAAGCCAAAAATCCGAAATAGTCAATTAAATGAAAATACTCCTTAAAATCTTCCTGCTCTGTAGAACTCTTTGTAATCTGCTTTTTATTTATCTGTGCGCAGCGGGACATGATTTGACTAGCAAGCCAGAGGTTGCCGGTTCGAATCCCTGAAGCACCTATATTGGGCAGCCACGATGTAGGAAGATGCTGAAAGGCATCATCTCACACTGTGCGGGAGGAGGCAATGGTCAACCCCTCCTGTATTCTACCAAAGACAACCACAGGGCTCTGTGGGCGCCAGGAGTCGACACCGACTCGACGGCACACTTTATCTTTACGGCATGGAAGCGTTTCATAGAATCATAGACCTGGGAGTCCAATAGTCTAACCAATGCAGGAAATTTAAGCAGAGGTCGCAT
This sequence comes from Hemicordylus capensis, assembly GCF_027244095.1. NCBI lineage: Eukaryota > Metazoa > Chordata > Lepidosauria > Squamata > Cordylidae > Hemicordylus > Hemicordylus capensis. The sequence goes on from NC_069671.1 coordinate 16,947,717, forward strand.
TAGAACCGATATGCCATGGGGATAGAAGGAAAGGGGCCAATTTGTGGAGTGCCTGATATCTCTTATATGCCAGAGCGTCTCAAGCCTTGGTCCCTAGATAGTGCTAGACTACAGCTCCCATTGTCCACAGCTACAATGGCCAGATTTGGGGTGCGGAGAGGTGGTTGGGAAAAGGAGCAAACTGCCACTCTGTGTGGACAATGCTGAACTAGATGGACCAAGGGTGTGACTCAGCAGGAGTCATAGGGACATCTCCCTATGTCCCTATATAGTCAAAGGATGATAGGAAGCTGCCATATACCGAGTCGGACCATTGGTCTATCTAGCTCAGTATTGTCTTCACAGACTGGCAGCGGCTTCTCCCAGGTTGCAGGCAGGGGTCTCTCTCAGGCCTCTCTTGGAGATGCTGCCAGGGAGGGAACTTGGGACCTAGATGCTCCTCCCAGAGCGGCTCCATCATCCCCTCAGGGGAATCTCTTCCAGTGCTCACACTTCTAGTCTCCCATTCAGATGCAACCAGGGCAGACCCTGCTTAGCTAAGGGGACCAGTCATGCTGGCTCCCACCAGACCAGCTCTCTTCTCCATCAATGATGACTTTGAATGAATGGACGTGGTGCTTTGTGTGGGAACTAATTCTCCCCTTCCCCTTCTGCAGGAACAGAGGAGGTGGCGATCGGGGAAGTCGAGGGGAACGTCACACTGACGTGCCGGAACGTGTCTCTTCGAGCCGTCAAAGTGGAGTGGTTCCATGGGAATCCTGGCTCGATACCCATCCTCTTCTCCTCGGACGGCAAGCTCCCTTCTGACGCTCGCTTCTCCCTGGGAGGAAATGGCTCCTTGCACATCTCGGGATTACGCCCCCAGGATGAGGGAGACTACACCTGCAGGGAGGTGCAGAATGAGACCGATCACCTGCACAGGATCCAGTTGCTCCTGGCCAGTAAGTTCCCCTCTGTCCTGCAGCTTGGTTGGTTTGTTTTGAGGCCAAATGAGAGGTCGATAGAGCAGCTGGTCTTAAGGGAGGGGAGCTGGTCTTGAGGCAGCAAGCGTGCATTGTCCTCTCTGCTAAGCAGGGTCTGCCCTGGTTTGCATTTGGAGGGGAGGCAACATGTGTGAGCCCTGTAAGATATTGCCCTTAGGGGCTGGGGTGGAAAGGAAAGGATGCTCTGGGAAGAGGTCTTGAGGAGATCTGGCCTTGAGGGGTGGAGAGCTGGTCTGGTGGTAGCAAGCATGAATGGGCCCCCTTTGCTAAGCAGGGTCTGTCCTGGCTTATATTTGGAGGGGAGACTACAGGTGTGAGCACTGTGAGATATTCCCCTTAGGGGATGGAGCCGCTCTGGGAAGAGCATCTACGTTCCCAGTTACTTCCCTGGCGGCATCTCCAAGATAGGGCTGAGAGAGACTCCTGCCTGTAACCTTGGAGAAGCCGCTGCCAGTCTGTGAAGACAATACTGAGCTAGCTGGACCAAGGGTCTGACTCAGGATATGGCAGCTTCCTATGTTTCCTATTCCCCTCCTCGGGGAGTTCTGGTGTTTTCTTCCTGAGCAGGCAACCTCCCTCGACTGCATTGCTTGCTCTCTGGCTTTCTTTCCAGCACTGCTTTCTATTTGCTCTCGAGGTGTGGTCAGTTGGCAGTGATACGGTGTGTGTGTCCTGCACGGAGAGAGCTGCACCCACTTAGTCCAGGGCACAGCAGCTCAGAAAGGGGCTCGAAGAAGGTAAATAGCGAGAGGAGAAGTGTGCCATTGTGGCCTGATGCAGCGAACAAGCCTCAATAGCCAAGCGGGGGCTTCTTAGTCCACACGTTCATTGTGCACCCTGACCCTGGGCAAAAATGACTACAATTTTACCTTAATCAGAGCCAGTGTGGTGCAGTGGTTGGAGTGTCAGACTAGGGTCGGGGAGACCCGAGTTCAAATCCTCATTCAGCCATGAAAATCACTGGTTGACTTTGGGCCAGTTGCTTATCTCTCAGCCTAACCTACCTTGCAGAGCTGTTGTGAGGATAAACAGAACCATAGGATCATAGGAAGCTGCCTTCTACCGAGTCAGACTATTGGTCCATCTAGCTCAGGATTGTCTACCCAGGCTGGCAGCGGCTTCTCCAGGGCTGCAAGCAGGAGTCTCTCTCAACCCTATGTTGGAGAAGCCGGAACTGTAAGCATGCAAGCAGGCAGGTACTTTTCCCGGAGCAGCCCCATCCCCCCGGGGAATACCTCACAGTGCTCACACATGTAGTCTCCCATTCAAATTCAAACCAGAGCAGACTCTGCTGAGCAAAGTCTGGGATATAAAAATAAAATAAACAAATTTGAGGGTAGGGCTAAAAAAAGGGTGATAGCACAGAGCAAACTGTACGTGCTGTTGTAAGAGGCAAGAATGCCTCTTTTCCATCTCTAGTGGAGTGGAGACGCTGCCCCAAATCATAGGGAGCTGCCATATACTGAGTCAGACCCTTGGTCCATCTAGCTCAGGGTTGTCTACCCAGACTGGCAGTGGCTTCTCCAAGGTTGCAGGCAGGAGTCTCTCTCAGCCCTATCTTGGAGAAGCCAGAGAGGGAACTTGGAACCTTCTGCTCTTCCCAGAGCGGCTTCATCCCCTGAGAGGAATATCTTGCAGTGCTCACACACCAAGTCTCCCAATTCATATGCAACCAGGGCAGACCCTGCTTAGCTATGGGGACCAGTCATGCTTGCTGCCACAAGACCAGCTCTCCTCTCACGATGAGAGGCCGTCGCCCGAGATTTTGGGCCCAGCTCATGGGCTGTTTTGCTTGCCTTCCAGGTGGCCCCAAGGATGTGACTATCAGCATCCACCCCGCTGTTCCCCTGCCGAACGGCACCCTCTATGCCAAGAAGCACGACGATCTCAACTTCACCTGCACCAGCCAGTCCCAGCCGGAGCCCGAGACCCAATGGATTGCCACCACCTCTGCCGCTGCACCGGAGCTGTTTACGGACGTCAACCAGTCTCTGAGCTACTTTGTCCTCTACCACATCCCATCCAGCTACCAAGGGAACTACTCGTGCTCAGCAACCAACCCACTCAGCGGCCGCCAAGAGACGGTCACTCAAGAGCTCCTGGTATACCGTACGTACATGGAAGGGGGCTTGGAGAGGTGAAATAGCCTTGGGCACAGGAGGTCTCCAAAGCAGTTTGTGGCACGCCATGTGTATCACTGTATTGCAGCCATGGTTTCGCAGCCATGGTTTCGCAGCCATGGTTATGCAGCCACGGTTTCACAGCCATGGTTTCGCAGCCATGGTTTCACAGCCATGGTTTCGCAGCCATGGTATTCCTGTATGTACTTGAATCCAAGACTAATTTTCCCCCCAGTTCTTTGATGTTAGAAATTGGGGCATTGTCTTAAGTTCAGAGTGCCGTTCTTTTGGGGCAAATACAGGCATAACCTCTATTTTTAAGGTGGGAGGGCGTCATCTTAAATTTGGGGTCCTGTTCCGGTAAACACAGGTATTTATTATTTTATTATTGAGATTTTTTATACTGATTTTTATCCTAAGGCCCCAAGGCGCTGAGCAAGAAAACAATAGTAAAATTTCAATTAAGGGGGGGGGGGAAAGACCCTCAGAATAAAATGCACCCAGCTACAAGCGCTAGAAAGACAGCTGGTTTTAGGGAAGGGGTTCCAAGGACCCGCGTTATAGCAGAGCAGGCCTCTGTGAGAAGAACCAAACTCATTAAGAGTCTCTCAAGACAGACATTTAAGGCCCAAGTACTTGTAAAGGTCTATGTAGGAAGTTACGTGCTCGGATAGAAAGCCTGTGCCCGTGGGCCTTGAAGTCTTCATAGTGCAAGAGCAGAACGAGGAACAGTGAAAATGCAACAAGCAAGTAGGAAGAGGAGGGGAAGTCCTGAGAATATCAGTGTACTCACTGGAAGCCAGAGCAGAGAGAGAGAATGAGAGAGAACAAGATTGATGGCTGGGGGCAGGAGAGAGGTCGAGGAAGACCCTTGCTTCCTATCCCTATTCCCAGTGCCTCTAGTGGTCAGTAGGGCAGAAGATGTAAAGAGTTGATGCTCTTGAAGCTGTTTCTCCGGGGGGGGAGTTGAAAGGCCTGGATCAGCCTAGGAGTGAGGGAACCACGCAGATCTCCACCAAGTTTCATAGCTTGGGGCAACCACCAAGAAGTTCCCCCCTCGGGCAGGGGTAGCCAGCCTGGAGCTCTCTCGTTGGACTACAACTCCCATCACCCTTCGCTGCAGCCGGGGACGATGGGAGTTGTAGTCCATCAACAGATGGAGAGCTTCAGGCTGGCTACCCCATGCTCTTGGAACACAGGGAGCTGTCTTATACTGAGTCAGACCATGGTCCACCTAGCCCAGGGTTGTCTACACTGATTGGCCACGGCTTCTCCAGGCAGGAGTCTCTCCCCGCCCCGCATGGAGATGCCATCGGGGATTGGATCTAGGACCTTTCGCATGCAAAACGGAGGCTCTACCGCTGAGCTACAGGCCCATTTCCTAACGGGCCTGTGGTACTCCCGGATGTTGCTGAACTACAACTCCCATCACCCCCACCCACAATAAATTGTGCCCTGCCCTAAGGGGAGTCTCTTCACAGCGCTCACATGTGGTTGCCCATCCAAATGCAAACCAAGGTGGACCCTGCTTAGCAAAGGGGGCCCGTTCATTCTCGTCCCCATAAGACCAGCCCCTTCCGGGAGGGCCTAACAGAGGTACTTTTTAATGGTGCATATCCCTGAAAACCGGACATTTGGCAGTTGGGGGCAAAGATTGAACTGCGGTCTGTATAAAAATCCAAGCTTGGCTTTGTCGTGCCAGTTCCGTTCTGGCGGTGCCCTTTCCGAGGCGACGCCCTGGCAGAGAGCCCGCCCTCGCCCCGAGGGATTTTGTTTGCTCCTGCACATGTCACAGGGTGAAGAGTCTTGCACGGAGAGACAGGTTCTGGGACCAAGCCCAGGTGGGCGGCAGCTCAGATTAAGCACCGCTGCCCTGTTTTATTTATTCATTCATTTATTTGCATCGCTGACCAGCTGCGTTTCCCAATAACGTGCCCGGACCAGTGTGCACACTTTGAACGCTCAATTGGGAACACTAGTCCTGGCGCATGTGGTGTGAGCCATACGGAGCTCGAAGGACCAGGGGTCTGACTCGGTAGAAAGCAGCCTTCTCCATAAACCTTCTCCATAAGTTTTTAGGGGTTTATCTTTGGGGATGGGGCCATCACTCATTGGTGATCATCTGCTCTGCCAACAGACTGATGGTCTGGGCAAGGACCGTAGCCCAATAGAAGTGTGTCTGTTTTGCATGAGCATGAATTGCCCCCTTTGCTAAGCAGGGTCTGCCCTGGTTTGCATTTGAATGGGAGACGACATGTGAGCACTCGTAGATATTCCCCTTAGGGGATGGGGCCAGAACTCAGAGGTAGAGAAGCTGCCTGCTTGCAGGCCGAAAGTTCCCAGTTCCCTCCCTGGCATCTTCACTAGAGGGCTGGGAGAGACTCCTGCCTGCAGCCTTGGAGAAGCCGCTGCCAGTCTGTGAAAGCAGTACTGAGCTAGATGGACCGAGGGTCTGGCTCAGTAGAAGGCAGCTCCTTAAGTGGCCTTAGATATTTGCCCGAGGACCTGAAGGGGGCAGAACATCCCCTCTTCCTTCTCTTAACCTTGTAATCTTCTTCCGGCAGATCCTCCACCGTCTTTACCCCGCTGTTGGGCCCAGACCTCCGCGGAAGGCTCCGGAGGGGTACTGCTGTTCTGCAACTGGCCCGGCGGCTACCCACACCCCACGCTCCAGTGGACTGGCTTGGGGAACCTGAGCGGGGCCATCAACGCCACCAGCATCACGGACACCAGCATGGCCGCTCTGAGCAGCTCACCCCTGCTGCACGAGAAGGAGTTCACGTGCCACGGAAGCCACATCCTCCAGCAGGGGGTAGCCCAGACCTGCACGGTGCAGTTGGGTGAGTCCCAGAATGGGTGAAGTTGGAGGGCTTGTCCAATCCAATCTGCTACCCCCAAACACATCAGCCCCCCAACCAGACCAATCTCTGAAATCTAGGCCAGAGAGCAGCTTTTTTGCATCCTTACCTTACTGACCCTCGTCTCCTCTGCGCCTCCCTTGGTTGTTGGGGGCTGGATAGGGCAAGTTGCTCCCACCCTGTTAAATGTAAGAAAACAAGCACTTAGAAAGTTGTCTCTTTGCATCAGGGAACAGTCTCTCTACCTCTGTAACTCCGTTGTGTTGGAAGGCTTGGATTCAAATCCCCACTTAGCCACAAAACGCACTGGCTGATCTTGGATCAGGAACTCTTTTTCAGCCTAGCCTACCTCAAAGGGTTGTTGTTGCCGCCCCGAGTCCCTTGGAGAAAGCGGTGGGATATGAAAGCACGTAATAAACAACAATAATGACCTGCTTTGCCTCCATCTTGGTTTAGAGAGCCCTTCGATCGCGTCCGACCCCATGAGGAGCTGCTTCTTAGGGTCGGCGGTGACCCTCTCCTGCCAGTTGACAGCTGGCCATCCGCCCGCCAAGATCACCTGGCTGCGTAACCTCTCCCAGCCGGAGTCCGAGATCAGCTCTGGCGGGCGGTTCTTGATCGCCCAAGAAGGGAACCTCTCCACTCTCAGCATCCGGAACTGTTCACACGGCAGCGATGAAGGCTATTACGTCTGCAAGGCTGAGAACCCCGTGGGGCTGAGGGAGGTGTATATCTACCTCACCGTGACCGGTAAGTTGTAAGGCCGAAGCTGGGAGGTGATGGTATAACGGGGAAGGAGGCAAGGTTGGAGGCTTGGGGAGGTTCTCCAAGCATTGGGGAAGCCTTCCCTATATAATATATAATATATAATATATAATATATTATATATTATATTTGGTATATAATATTATATATTATATAAATTATATAATATACAATATTATAGAATATTATAAATTATAGATTATATAAATATAGAATATAGATTATATAATTCATATTATTAAAATCGAAATAATAATATATTTATTTATTTGGAAACAAGCACAACAGAGACCAACTTTCCCTCACCAGCTCCCGCATATCGGGGTTTCTAGAGCAGGGTGTCCGGCTTTCAAAACAGGTTTCCGTCTTGCTCATCCTAGAAATCGAGCTGACTGTTCATCTTATGGAAAACCATATCCAAGGGTTGCTGTGTCACTGCTTTCTTTCCAACCCCAGAGCCTGTCAACATCGCTGGCATTGTGGGTGGGGTCGTCATCCTTTTGCTGATAGGAGTTCTGATCTTCTCTGGCATCCTGCTGTACACTGGCCCCCATTTGTGCCTGAAAGGTAAGACGAGGGAGAGAACCCTTCCAGGAGGTCAAAATGGCGGCTGGTGGGTATATCTGAACATCAGTGGACGTATGACGCTGCCTTACAGAGTCCGACCATTGCTCCCTCTAACCCAGTCTTGCATGCACTGACCGGCAGCAGCTAGACCCTGATGGTGTAAAATATAGTGTATTGTCGTGTAATGCACTGTACATTTGGGCAGGGATCCAGAAATGTAGGCTCAGCTCCCAAGCAAGCCATTATCTGTGATCGCCACCAACCCCCTCTACTCCCTCGGATCCTTTTCTGGCACAGAGGCAGAGGGCTTAGGAGAGAAGCGAGTCTTCTGTCATTTGCACTGGGAGATGGAGAGGGTAAGAGCCAGTGAGAGTCCTCTGCCACCGCTCAGAAAGGATCCCTGCAGTTTCTTGCCTGCCCAAAAATGGCAGTAGAAATCAGACCTCTGTGTGGGGCTGGATGTCCTGCTCGCCAGAGGGCTGGGGGTACTCGTCCCTGGCGAGTGGGCAAGTGGATCTGTAGAAGCTTGAATCTGGCCACTGAATTAACTCTTCTTTCTCTTTCTTCTAGATCATATACTCAGGTGAGTGTCTCCTTTTTATTTTTTAATGGGAGGAGACATTTGGGCTCACAGTCAGGAACATAGCAAGCTGCCTTATACTGAGTCAAGCTTCCATCTCGCTCGGTATTGTCTACCCAGACTGGCAGCGGCTTCTCCAAGGCTGCAAGCAGGAGTCTCTCTCAGCCCTATCTTGGAGATGCTGCCAGGGAAGAAACTTGGAACCTTCTGTATGCAAGCATAGGAAGCTGCCATATACTGAGACAGACATTGGTCTATCTAGTTCAGTATTATCTACCCAGATTGGCAGCGGCTTCTCCAGAGTTGCAGGCAGGAGTCTCTCTCAGCCCCATCTGGAGATGCTGCCAGGGAGGGAACTTGGAGGTGCTCTTCCCAGCATGGCCCCATCCCATTACCTAAGGGGAATATCTGATCAGTGTTCCCTCTAACAGATATTCCCAGATGTTGCTGACTACAACTCCCAGCATCTCCAGTTGCAACAGCTTGGGGCTTAGGGAGTTTAGGGATTATGGGAGTTGTAGTCAACAACATCTAGGAATTCCTGTTAGAGGGAACTCTGTATCTGACAGTGCTCTCATGTATTCTCCCATCCAATTGCAAACCAGGGCAAGCCCTGCTTAGCAAAAGGGGCAATTCATGCTTGCTACCCCAAGACCAGCTTGGTTGCTAGAGTAAGCCAAAAACCAACGCAGCAGAACAAGGAAGGCTTATAAGCGTAAAGGGAAAGAGGCCGGAAAAGCCCCTTGGATCATTCCTCGAACATGCTGTCTTCCCAACTGCAGGAATCGAGACGCAAATGACATCCTGATATTGGTGGATTCTGAGGAAGAGGACCCACTGGCGGATGAAGCCAGCAACTCCGCTTTGCATCAGACAATGCAGCTGGAGAACGGGTGTCCGCCCCAGCCTGCTGAAAGTAAGTTGTGCATTGGGGGGGTGCGAACCGGCTCGGTTCGAGTGGCTCGGCCTTGAACCGAACCGAGTCCGATTCAGGTCCGGTTCTGCAGTCTACTGTCAAAGGTAAATCCAGTAAGGATTCCTCTTTACCGGTAAAGGCGCAGTGGGAGTGGAGGAAGAGCTTTAAAAGAGGCAGAAATGTAAAGGAAAGCACTCAGTATGGCCCCTGGCGGCTGGAGGGCCGGGTTTGCCCACCCCTGCTCTTAGCATTTTGTGCCACTGTATGCATGATTGGTGGTTGAGGGAATCATCCTCTATTTTGTGGGGGAGCCTGTTCTCTGAAAACGAAAATCTTGAGTCCTCTTTAGGCAAACGCATGCTCTAAAAAGTCTGCGTCCTTTAGATGAAAACTGCCATTTCACAAATTAAATGCTGTGCTTTGTTATTATTGTTATTATTTTTAAGCAAATTCTTTTCCGGGGTGTGGATCGGCGCGCTGGGCGTGTCAGCCAACAAACCCTGATGATCTTGTGCTTGGTTTCAGGCTCCCCTGCAGAGGTGCCCAGCGCGATCGCCCAGGAGGAACACCCCCAAGAGCCCCAACCCACGACGTAGAAGAGTTCTCCGTCTTTGCCCTCGTACGCTAGGAGCCAAAGTTCCCTTTGCTGCTTGGTGGCCCTCAGACCCAGAAGGACGAGTCCCTTCTGCAGCCAGGAAATTGCTCTTCTCGTCTCTCTGTGACCGGCCCCCGTTGACCTTCTGCGCTGGTCACGTTTCCACCCGGAGCTGCCCCTTCCTTCCCTCTTCCTGTTAAACGGTGAGATTGAAACAAGGAAGGAAATGCGGCCAGGGGGAAGAGGGTGTTGGCCCTTCCCTTGAAGGAAAGAACGTGAGGAACGGACTTCATGGGTAAGAAGCGGCCAAGTGGAAAAGCTGGCGAAGAGCAAGCAGGCTGTCCCTTTGGAAACGAAATCCTAGGACTGCGGAAAGGGGCGCGCCGCCAGCGGCAGGGATGGAAGGGGCTTCTTGGACCGGATCGTGTCCACAGCCTCCCTGCTCTGATCTGCATTCAACCTCTCCGCTCCTTCTCCACCTCCCTGCACAATGGGCGGGCTGGGCCATGGCACCATTGCTGCTGCTGCCGCCACCAGGCTGTTTCCTCCCTCCCTCTTCCTCCTTGGGCTGGTCCCCTCCCTGATGTGGGACTGATTTGCGCACACACACACCCCACCTCCGATGGCACTGCAGTTTCATTTCCTCTCTGCTTGGATCTTCCAGGTGAACCCAAACCCTGATGTTCAGGGTTCTAACAATAAAAGCTTGTGATGCGTCCCTCTAAGTCGTTTGTCCTTGGTGTCAGCTTGGCGGCTGTGGGTAGTAGGTAGCAGCCAGAAGCCAGAAAAGGTCTTTCCTTCCTAAGTACCTTAAGTGTGTCTACATCCCCTTTTGCTGTGGGTGTCCTGCAGCAAAGTGAATTTCCCAAGGAGGGGCGGTTTGGATTTGCTGCTCATGGTCGACTCATTTCTGATGGTACAAGGAAATCGCGACTCGGAGGCGGGGAAAAGGGGACAAATGAGACCTTGCTGGCCTCATGCGTATCATCCACACATCCCTCAAGTACAGAGGAGTTTAAAGCTAAGGGCATTTGGAGTCCTCCTGCCTCCTAAGTTGGGAAGGCGGGAGGTCTCGGGATACAATACAGTACAACGAATATTTATATAGCGCTTTTCAACAGAAGTCCCCAAAGTGGTTTACACAGATACCAACAAACAAGTAAATAACAGGATACCCCTGTTCTTTTTATTCATTTAACACATTTTTATACCCGGCCAAAACTTACGTTTCTGGGTGGTTCACAATCAAAACAAAAGGTAAATTTGAAACTTAAAACAAGTTAAAAATACTAAACTGTAGATCTAATTATAAGCCTGGGTGGACAAATGTGTCTTAATTGACTTTTTAAGAAGCTGTCAGAGATGGGGAAGCTCTTATTTCAACAGGGGGCGCATTCCAAAGCCTCGGGGCAGCAACAGAGAAGGCCTTCCCTGAGTAGCTACCAGACTAGCCAGTGGTGAACTTCTCCAGATGATTTTAATGGGCAGTGGAAATCATAGTGAAGATGACGTTCTCTTAAATACCCAGGGCCTAAGCTGTCTAGGGCTTTATAGGCTGTTAACCTTAAAAGTACCCCCAGGGGGTTGGGTAGCCAAATCTGCACAATCGAAATCCTCAAGTGTGGGATGGGCCTTGGGGGCACATGTGCCCCTACCCTATAAGTCAGCTGGGGAGGCACATCTTTATGAGGTGGTCCTATAGTTCTGCAGTTGCGTTATGGGAAAGGTTTCACTCTTGCTGAGGCTGATGGAGAAGCCAGAGAGCAACCTAAGATCTGGAGGGAATGTTTTCCCTAAAACAGGAGGCCTCGGCTCCTGCTAAAAGATAAGCATATGCAGAAATGGAAGAGCAGAAAAGGAACTGCTGATGTCCACAGAGGATAAAACACTAGAGGAACCAGGGTAAACATGTCAAAACACCACCACAAGCCAGTGTTTGCTCCAACTGGGATTCCCAGATGTTGTTGACTACAACTCCCAGAACTGGCCCGCTGCAATGGTTTTTCCTTGGGGATTATGGGAGTTAACAACATCTGGGAATCCCTGTTAGAGGGAACACTGAACACAATTTTTCTTTACCCAGAGGTTCCTATATAAGACAACCATGTATGAACAGGTTGGAGTTTGCTGTCTCAGCGGTAGCTTAGGCTACATCCCAGCCTCGGTGCATCTTTACCATCTCAGGATGATTCTGCTGTCCGGGGGCAGACCTCTGGATACAGGCACAACATAAAGTCTGGACAGGGCACAAGCAGGAGCTCAGTTGGGCCAGACTGGAGATGGCTCATCTGCACACCATTCTGAAGACCTCCTCATATGTTCACCCGATTCAGACATGATGCTGAACGAGTGTACAGATGTCTGTGCACTTGTCCATGTGTTTGTGCAAATGACTGTACCTGTGCTTGTTTAAAAAGTGGACCTGGACACAGGCCCTTCAAATGCATGATGGCACAGATAGGCAGTGGACTTCTGTACCTGCATTCAACATGTGTGAATGACTGTACCGGTGAACAGATCTGTACCTGCCTGTGTACACTTGTACGAGTGTTGAACATAATGCCTGTTTTGAAAGAGAAAGAAAGGACTGGGCAATCCTATCCACAGATTTCCTTAGTAGCAAGCCCCATTAATCCTAGGCACGTTTACTTGCGAGTAATCCTCACGGAACTCAAGGGAGGGGCTTGCGTCTGAGCTAAGACGCACAGAACCGGGTTTGCAGGGTGAGGGCGGCCATCCTAATATGCATTTACTTGGGAGTAAAATGGACCCAATGGGCCACTGGACCCAATAGCGTTTGCTTCCGAGGAAACAACGTGCAGGTGTAGAGCCTGCCGCCTGCCAGAGTCCGCCTCTCGGCTAGGCTCAAGAGGGTCATGTAGAAAAACCAGACCCCAGCCGTCCCGGTGCGCGGCCGCGCGCGGGATCCTGGCGAGGTCCCCCCGCCGTGCGCCCAGGGCGCAAGAGCGCCGCCACCACCAGGCGATCGTCCCAGCAACGCGCCCTGGACCTGGGCCAGAGCTCCCGCCTCCTCCCGGGCTCGTCATGTGACGGGTGACGGCTGGGAAGTGGAAGAGGACGCGGCCCCCCTTGCCCGGATCGCCACTTGCGGCGGCGGCGTCTCGATGCGCGCCGGATGGAGGCGCCGGCAGGGGATCCCCGGTGGCTGCGGCTGCCCTTGCAGAGGGAGGTGCCGGCGGCGGCGGAGGGTAAGCAGGCGCGGCGCGCAGCCCAGCACTCCCAGTCCCGGGAAGAAGGAGAAACAGAAGAGCCAGCCAGCCAGCCAGCTCCTCCTCTTCCTCTTTTTCTCCTGCCCTTCAACATTTCACAGCGACACCGGAGCGCAGCGCTCCCCGATCCCAAGGATTTCCCGCTTCCCAATTCGCAAATGCGTACTGCTGCCGCCGAAGAAGGCTCTCTTCTTCTGCCGCCTGTGTGCCTCCCGGGCAGCATCTCCAAGCGAGGGCTGAGAGAGACTCCTGCCTGCCTGCAACCTGGGAGAAGCCGCTGCCGGTCCGGGCTAGTCAATCTTGAACAGGGTCTGACACGGTAGAAGGCAGCTTCCTAGGTTCTGAGGGACTGATTGCCCTGCAATCGCCTGGCTGCCGCTGACCCAACCAGGAAATCCCATTCCAGCCACTGGAAATGGAGTCTCCCCCAACTCCCCCTTTTCTCCTCTTGGGAAGGGCACAGGGACCTAGGAAGCTGCCTTCTACTGAGTCAGACCTTTGGGCCATCTAGCTCGCTGCTGTCTGCTCTGACTGACGGTGCTCTTCCCCGGGGTTTCAGGCAGTTTTCTCTTCCTGGAAATGCCAGAGATTGAACCTGGGCCCACAGTCAGACTTCTAAAGGACAGGGACAGACATACACATCTAATAAATAAAATAAAATAATAAATAATTATATGAACTGTGTGTGCCAAGAAGACAGTGAAGTCCTTTCTCTCTGTGTAGCATCTAACTCTATTTATTTAACATTTTGAAATATGTTAAATAAATAATCTAGGCTGATTTCCTGCCCTGGGCTGTCTCTTGGGATTGTCTCGTGTGTTTGTGCCCTGTAGTGAAGGGAGCCTTTCTGTCTTTCTCTCCCCAGGAGAGCCCCTCCTGGTGGCTGAGCTGAACCCGAGCCGGTCCCAGGCATACACCTGGAAATCTAGCTGTGAGACATGGAGCGTGGCCTTCTCCCCGGACGGGGCCTGGTTCGCGTGGTCTCAGGGCCATTGCATCGTCAAGCTGCTCCCGTGGCCGTTGGAAGGAACCGCCCCGTGAGTATCCGCCTGTTAGCAGTCCTTGTGCTTTTGCAGAAGACACTTCTCACACACTCACACACGCACCCTGTGCATCGGAACAAGAGAGGGGCCTGCAATTCTGGTTAAAGATTTGCCAGACTGTCCTGTGATGCAGTGTCATTGTGGTTCAAAATGCAAATTAGCAGCACCTGCACTCTGTGTGATATGTCGGACTTTGCTCTGTAGGGCACCTAAGGGCTCACTTTTCACACACCTGTGCTTGGGATAGGGCCCCATAGCTCATTGGCAGAGCAACAGCTTGACATGCAGAAGCTCCCAGGTTCAATCCCTGGCAGCATCTCCAGGTAGGGCAGGCAGAGACTCCTGCCTGCAACCTTGGAGGAGCCGCTGCCAGTCTGTGAAGACAATACTGAGCTAGATAGACCAATGGTCTGACTCAGTATATGGCAGCTTCCTATGTTAATTGGTTGCATTCATAGCTTAGAAACAGAGCAGCTGCTTTTTATGCAGAAGGTCCCAGGTTCAGTCCCTGGCAGCATCTCCAGGTAGGGCAAGGAGAGATTCCTGCCTGAAATCTTGGGAGAGCTGCTGCCAGTCTGTGCAGACGATACTGAGCTAGAGAGACTGAGTGTCTGGGGAAGAAGCTTAGCTCAGTGGAACAGCACCTGCTATGTAAGCAGAAGGTCCCTCCCTGGCAGCAATCCCTCACTGCATGCCATGAGGCAGACTGTTCCACTGTCAACCAGCTCTTACAATTCAGAACTTATCCCTGATACCTAGCCTAAATCTGCATCCTTGCCAAGGCAGCCCTGTGTCCAGCACGTTGCGGAAGTTCCAGTTCTCTGACATGCTCCCTCCCACTTTCCCCACTTGTAGGAACTGCAAAGCCTTGGAGCGGAAGAGCCTCGGCGAGAAGGCGGAGGCCAGAGGGCGAGGCGGGGCCAAGGAGAAGACGTTGGAGTGCGGCCAGATCGTCTGGGCTCTGGCCTTCAGTGCTTGGCACCCTTCCCGCTCCAGGAAGCATCTTCCGAGGGCGACAGTGGACTCTTCCTGTTTGGTCCTTGCTACGGGACTGAACGACGGGCAGATTAAAGTCTGGGAAGTGCAGACAGGTAAACCCACCTTCCTATGGAATATAGGAAGAAGCGGCCTGATTCAGTTGGTCTGTCTAGCTCAGTATTGTCTCTGAAGTGGGCATCTTTGGGGAAAGACTTTGAAAGGGATGGAATATCCACGCTTAAGGTTGAGACGTCTCCCTGTGCCTTGCTGTCCGTAGGGCGTCTGCTTTTCAGCCTCTCAGGGCACCAGGATGTCGTGAGGGACCTGAGCTTTGCACCCAGTGAGAGCCGCTCCATCCTCGTCTCTGCGTCGCGTGACAAGACCCTGCGCGTCTGGGACCTGAGCCAGAATGGTAGGCCTTCGTTAGATGCAATAATGGCCTCTGGATGAGCATAATTTGAGAGAACGCCTCCTTGGTCATGAACCCTGCCGTGCCGCCTGTTACGATCTTCTGGAGAGGTCTGGTTACGGTTGCCGCCAGCTCGTTTGGTGGCGACCCAGGACCAGGCTTTCTCTGTGGCTGCCCCAGGGCTTCGGAATAAGCTTCCCGCTGAAATAAGAGCATCTCCTTCTCTGTGTGTTTTCAGGAAGAACCTCAAGACCCTCCTGTTCTCACAGGCTTTTAATTAGAATTCATTTTAATCATTTTAAAAACTTGTTTTGATATTCCATTGTTTTTTTATTGTCCTCTATTTTGATTGGTGACTTTTAAATATTTTAAATTTTCTACACCGCCTAGAGATAGACCTATCAGGCGGTATAAAAATATGATAAATAAATATTGACTGATTCGCTGATAGGTGTTAGGGCTGTGTCTTTCTTCAAAGAAGCGCAGCTCTGAGTCTGGGCCATGGGCATGGGCATGGTTTCCTTCATTCTTCCACGGAAGTTCATGAAGTCGGTCTTTGATATGTTTGCATGCCAGCCCAAACTCACGTCTCTGGGTGGTTCGCAGCAAGGAGCAACCTGTCCCAGAACGGTGCTAAGCCTTTTCCCGTCTCCCCAGGGAAGCAGCTCCGGGTGCTGTCCGGCCACGTGCAGTGGGTCTACTGCTGTTGCATCTCCCCTGATGGCCACATGTTGTGCTCTGCAGCTGGAGAGAAGTCGGTAAGCCTTGCTGGGGCAGTGAAGGCGGGAGCCGACCATCAGTTGCCTTCACTGCCCTTTATGTCCTCCAATGTGTATTCATGTCTGAGACAGCCTTTCCTCTCCCCCTGTAGGGGGTTTCACAGCCTTGGGTCCCCAGCTGATGACGGACTACAGCTCCTATCACCCCCAGCCACAATGGCTGTGTGGTTATGGATGATGGGGGTTGTAGTCCAAGAACACCTGGGGACCCAAGTTCCAGAACGTCTGCCCTAAGAACGTCCGTTTCGAGCCTTCATGAGTCTAACCGTAGCCGTCTTCTGCTATCCCTCTCGCAGGCCCTTCTGTGGAGCATGGATTCCTACAACCTCCTCCGAAAGCTGGAAGGGCACCAGAACTCTGTGGTATCGTGCGAGTTCTCTCCCGACTCGGCCCTCCTTGCGACGGCTTCGTACGATACATCGGTGATCATTTGGGACCCTTACACAGGGGAGCAACTGAGAGCCCTCTGGTAAGGGAGATTATGGTCGGTCAGGATCTGGAGGTGGTACAGTCTTGCCCTTGCCGCGGAAGCAGGTGCTTCAGGCAGAAGGGGGCGGCACCATTCTTCCTCTCTTTGGTTGTCCTTTTTAAGAGCTCCACTCTGCAACTAGGGGAAGAATTTTGACTTCCAGTATTAAAGATTGGGAAGGCTGTGTATAGGCTGGAGCACTCTGAGGAATCCCCATCCAGCCATGAGACTAGCTGGGTGACTCTGGGCCAGTCACTTCTCTCTCCGCCTAACCTACTTCACAGGGTTGTTGTGAAAGAGAAACTCAAGGATGTAGTACACCGCTCTGGGCTCCTTGGAGGAAGAGCGGGATAGAAATGTAAAAATAATAATAATAATCCCAGAGATAGTTAAGCAGGGCTGTCATCCCATCACAACTTTTAAAAAGGATTTTAATGGAGCAGCGTCTTCCTTAGGAAGGCCATGAGCGTCTTCTTCCCAGCACTCTTGGTAGCATTCCACTCAATTTCCCCCTTTGTAGTCTCATGATCGTTCCATGAAACTGAATGGCAGGAAATTCAGGACAGAAAGAAGTGATTTTTTTCACGCAGGTTAATTGGTGGAAATCATTGCCACAGGGTGTCGCTAGCTTAAGATGGCATTCAATGGATAGATCTACCAATGGCCATAACCCAGAGCAGCTAAATAGATACCAACCTTTCTTCCTCAGCCACGTTCCGCTGCAGTCGGCTCTGGACCACGGCAGTGACTTCCACGCCACTTCCCTGCGATCCGTGTGCTTCTCACCTGAAGGCCTCTATCTTGCCACTGTGGCTGATGACAGGTGAGATGCTTGGAGGATGGCCAAAGTGCTCACACCTCATTGCTCACGGGCCTTTCCCAGACTTGAGGCAGAGGCAGGGGTCTGTTTCTGAGCTGTGCTTCAAGTGCTGCTCACCCAAGATGCCATGGCCACAGCAGCCATGACCAGAGACCTTGGCCTTCAACAGTGGTTGACTATTTAGGCCTGGTTGTGGACTGAGATCCTTTATTTCTCCCTCCTAATGCTAAAACTCACATCATCCAATGAGATGGATGGGCAGTGTATTCGGCACAGACAAAAGAAAGTGTATCAGAAAGAAAGTGTTTTTATAGCTCTGTTTTTAGCTTTTAAAATAACTTTTAATTTGGAACTCTTTTTTAAAAATGTTATTTTAAATGTGGTTTTAGCTTGGTTTTAACTTCAATTCGGTTAATTTTATTAGTCTTAATTTATATTATGTTTTAATTAATGTTGTGATAGTCCTGAGCAGTAGTGTACTGGAGGGGTGGGGTATCAATATTTTAAATTACATATCTCCGCAAGATGCATCATGAGCTTGTGGAACTTCCTGCCATAAGACGTGGTGATGTCCACAGGCTTAGATAAATTTGAAAGGAAATCAGACAAATTCAAGGCTATCACTGGGGAGTGATTTGAAGCATCTTCCTAGCACCAGATCATTGTCTGGTTTTCCAAATAAGTATCCCTCCCTCATCTCTTCTAGACTCCTGAGAATCTGGGCCTTGGAGCTTGGGAACCCTGTTGCCTTTGCCCCTGTGAAGAATGGTCTCTGCTGTACCTATTTCCCACACGGAGGGATCATTGCTACAGGGTAGGTTCCAGGAAGTAACCAACAACATCTTAAACCTTCAACCATTGTGACTGGGGATGATGGGAGTTGTAGTCCATCATTGGCATAGGGGGCAGGGACCTATTTTGTACTATCTTTACCCAACTCTTAAATTGACACACACACCCTTAAGATAGGCTAAATACAAGTTATACCTGTATTTACCTGAGAAGAATGAGGACTCTGAATTTACAACCCTCCCAACTTCTAGCATCAAAGAATTTTATAAAATAACTGCCTCTGAATATTGAAGTCTAGGTGCCACTGTTAAATTTTTAGGCACCATGGTTCCCTGGCACCAGGGATTTGTTAAGCCCTGCCTTAATTACATCATTCGCCCAAATCTAAGACCAGATTCCCCCCCAGTTCTTTCCTGTTAAACATGTAGGGGTGTCACCTTGGATTCAGAGTCCTTTCTTTTGGGTAAATACAGGTATAAAACTAATTTATCTTTTAAGGCATCATCTTACATCCAGAGCTGCCTTCTATTTGGATAAATACGGTATTTTGTACATTTTGGATTTTACCTGCAAGTCCTTCGGGGACCTCTCTTGACTGATGTGTGGGGAACGCGTCTTCGACTACGGCACATCCTCTTTGCTTCAATAACGGCCCCTGCATCTTCCAGTGACTCCCTCTCTCTCTCTCACTACAGGACAAGAGACGGCCACATCCAGTTCTGGACCACCCCGCGGGTCCTCTCTCCACTCAAGCACTTGTGCCGGAAAGCCCTCCGCCGCATCCTGACCACTGACCAGGTTCTAGCCTTGCCCATCCCAAAGAAGGTGAAAGAGTTCCTCACCTACAGGACTTGGTGATGCTGACTAGGAAGATCTGGCCTGCAATGTCCTGGCTTCCGTTTGGCACCAAGGAGGAGCTGGAAACGGCAGCTTTGCAAATGTTTCCCTTCTCTGCTGTGGAGGCAACGTAAGTCCCGGGTTATATCTGGGAACCTGGCCATGACAAATCCCATTGACTGCAACTCACTCAATCTCTTCTGCACCTGCCCCCCGAGGAGAGACTAATGTCCCTACCGTGTGGTTTGATTTCAGAAGTTCTCGACTTCCTCGAACAGGCTTTAGGTTTCCCTCGGTTGTTTTGTACTGAACAGGCGGGCACAAACTTCCAGATGTGAGAAGGTGGCACTTTCCTGGGCTCTTTCCTGCCGAGCACAGAAACGACGGTTGTGTTCAACGGTTAGATGCACAGCAGTGCAAACGGCAGCTATTTATGGGGGGCTTCTCGTGACTGGATGTAGATCATTTTGTCCACCTGAAGGTGTAACTGAAAAGCTTCCCATGCTGCTGGTAGAACTCACTCTCCTTATGTATATTCCAGCAGCAGAAGGCCTAAGCTGCAGGTGCGGCAAAGCAGATTCAGGAGTCATTCTTCATAGTCAATGTGGTCATATAAGCTCATTTTTGAGTTCTCATTCTCTTTTCCAAGGCAGCCTCTCCTTGTAGGGAAACACCACCTAAAATGTGATCTCTGTGCACGAGATGTTTGTTTCTACAGACTTATAGAAGGGTGACATTGGAGCACCTGATCTGAAACCATGTTCTTTTAAAGCTATAAAAGTTGTACCAGGTGACATTGTTGGCTGGTTATATTTCAAAAACAAATGTTCGTATCACGGGCTTTAAAATGGGAGATTCCCATAAGGAGGTGCAGATAGAGAGAGAAGGTAAGTTTCGCGTTATCAAGACTTCGAATCGAACCATGCATTTTGGTTTGCACACATCCCTACAAACAGGCGGCATTTTGGGGAGTCGAGTACATATTTCAAGCATTTTAATATAAAATGTTTTTAACACACATACTGCAACAGGGCCGTAGTTAAGAATGAACAAGGGAAACAATAATGCTGCAGCATTTTACTCCATATTCACAGCAACCCTCTTGGTATAGTGGGGAGATGTTAGCTAAATTAGCCCTCCTTGGCCCAAAGAGGGAGGTGTCTGAGTAAAAGACAGCAGAGGTTAAGGCAAATAGAAGGTATCTCAGCGGCTACATGAAGGTAGCAGAATGCTTGTTGGCTTGAGTGTCCACCTTCCAAGATCAAGGCAACATTCACAGCTCTGATGCCATATCCAGAGCCAACCTAAACACAATAAGAGTCCTGCTGGAATCTAGGCAATAAGGGAAGCTGCAGGCTTCCAAACTATATGCAGTCTAAACAGCAGATGGACTACTAGAGAGGAAGTGTGGATTCTAAGCCTCAGCGGCAATCAGGTCCCTGGTGACCTGGAAAGCAGCAACAAGGGCCCCCAGCTGAATCTTCTCGCTTGTCCCTGCTGCCAGACGATGCCTGGGGAAGAGAAAATTGATGTCTTATGCTGTGTCAGACCCTTGGGGTCGATCTAGCTCAGAACTGTCGACACTGAGTGGCACTAGCTCGCCACAGTTCCAAGCATGGGTCTTTCTTTTCACAATTCTACCAGAAGATGCTGCCGGGGGTTGAACCTGGCACCTTCTGCAACACTGAGCTATGCTCATAGCCAGGTAGAGAAAAATGAATAAAAAACACATCATGACTAGATGATCTAGAAAAGGAATGCTTGAAAACTTAATCCCAGTTTTATACATGTGTCTATACATCCAATTATTTACAAATATCAGATCCTGAACTCTTTAAGTACACAACTTGTTATAGGTCATTACACTTAAAAAGCCTGCTAATAAATATATCTAAACAGGACTAACACACCAACAGAATACATTTAGATAACCCTAAAGATGTTGCACGTCATATATAATGTACTGTATTACACTTGGTGTGTTAGTCCTGTTTAGATATATTTATTAGCAGGCTTTTGAAGTGTAACAGGTTGTGTACTTAGAGTTCAGGATCTGATATTTGTAAATAATTGGATGTATAGACACATGTATAAAATTAGGATTGAGTTTTCAAGCATCCCTCTTCTAGATCATTTAGTCACGTCGTGTTTTTTATTCATTTCATTCAGTATATCACGTGGCTCCTGTTGAGTTTGCTAGGTTCACATAGCCAGGTTGAGAGCAGCAGCGACACAGCGGTAGCATGAGCCATCTGGAAACCAGTGTTATGGGAGAGCAAGCATTCTCCCTTCTCTCCTTTTCCTGCCCTACGCGTATGGGAATTCTGGGCCCGGGGGAAATCCGTTTGGAGTGCCATGGGCCACATATTCCCCATGTCAGGTAGTTCTTTGGCATAAGAAAATAGGGGGCAGGGGGAGAGAAGAGCATATAGAGCAAGCCGAAACCTCCAACCAGAACCTCCCTCTTTCCCAAGGACACTCACTCAACGTCTGCCATCTTGATCAGCAGCTGAATCCGTACCGATGGTGGAAAGTCAACTGTAGAGCAGAGGAAACATCAGCAATTATTTTGCTAAGAGATTCAGATTATCAAATCCCAATGCTGCATATTTAAGTGATGACTTTTGAAATCTGGCCCGACAGGATGTAAGGCATTCTCCCCCGTGCAAGAAGTCCCTTGCCCCCAATTAGGGCAGAGAGGAAAGCTGTATTCATGGTTTAAGTGTCATACCCACTTTCAGGAGCTGCACACACTCCCGAGTTTGTCACGTTTGAGTTATTTATTTGATTTATATACCGCCCTTCCAAAAATGGCTCAGGGCGGTTTATATCAAAATAAAAACAGTTAACAAAATCAAAACTAAATCAAACAATTAAAAATCATTTAAAGATTAAAATCATTTAAAACCATAGATCTAATTAAAAGCCTGGGTGAATAAATGAATTAAAAGGTAGGTTGGAGGGCAAACGGATCATGTGGGGGGTGAGCGCAGGTTCTTATGGCTCAAACACTTTCGCCCAGCATATGCCCAAGGTGGAAAGAGAGGCAGTGAGAACCTGCATCCTCTTCCCACACAATCACTTTCACCCCCTGCGACCTGGCTTTTAACGCACGCAAGACTGAAAATCAGGAGTGTGTGAATAGCCCCTGAAGGTTGTGAGAACAAGCCTGTGGCCCCTTGTCTAATCGCTGTCATCATGATCAATTGTGAAGGGAGGCTATAATTGTGATGGAGGACAGGTCTATCAATGGATACCAGTCTTGATGGCTAGAGGCCACCTCCAGGTACAGAAGCAGGATGCATCAGAATACCAGTTGTAGGGAAGCAACAGCAGGAGACGGGGCACGTCTTCACCTCCTCCTTGTGGGCTTCCCCAAAGGCATCTGGTGGGCCAGGGCGGGAAACAGGATGTTGGACCAGATAGGCCTTGGGCCTGATCCAGCAGGGCTGTTCTTATGATCACAGCAAGACTGCCCAAGGAAGCTACCAGCCAGACCCAGTAGCCAGATTTTTTTTTTACTTCCCCACACCAGTCAGCCTCCATGGATTAGACATAAAATGCTGAGTGCAATCGGCAAGAGTACGCAGAGATAACTCTGAAATTGAAGGGCTTCACCTCGATGGATGAACAGGTGGATCTCTGTCAGGATGTCGTGCAGAGCCAACCCTTTGAGCGTTTTCAGTTCCATGATATCGGAGCAGAATGTCAAGGCGGAGTACGTTCCACGGGGCACCTGACCGTGCAGCCAGCTGCTAACTGAATGCCACCCCTTGCTTACAGCACTGGAGTGCCCACGGTAACCCTGCATCACCTTCCAATAAGACACTGAAGCTACTGCCAGTCAGTGCAAACAATACTCAGCAAGATGGACCAATGGTCTGACTCAGTAGAAGACAGCCACCTCGGTCCCAGGGATGTGGGGGTCAGGTGGAACGGGGCAAAAAATTTCCAGTAGGCCAGCCTGTGTCCAACAGTATTAGAATAGGGACTATTAGGGGATCTCAAGCAGAGATCTAGCCTAGCCTGACAAACTGAAGATCCAAAGCTTTGCTGCTGTGAATGCAGAATGGAAGCTGCCCTATACGGAGTCAGACCTGTGGTCCATCTAGCACAGGATTGTCTACACAGACTGGCAGCGGCTTCTCCAAGGTTGCAGGCAGGAGTCTCTCTCAGCCTCATCCTGGAGATGCTGCCAGGAAACCTTCTGCATGCAAGCACGCAGGTGTTCTTAGGGCCCCACCCCCTAAGGGCAGTATCTTACAGTGTTCACACATGTAGTCTCCCATTCAACTGCAAACCAGGGCAGACCCTGCTTAGCAAAGGGGACAATTGATACTTGCTACTACAAGACCACTCTCCTCTCAACACCAACACCACCACTGCAACCACAAGGACACTTGTGTCAGGACACACCAGCTCTTTGGGCCCAACTTTCTGGGCTGTGCCTCAAAGGATACTGCGATAGGCAGTGGTGAAATCTTGGTTTAGCATCCAGTCCAGGATGTTGGCAATATCAGACTTGAGCGGGTGTCCGGTGCAAGTGTAGACTGTCTCCTCAGTCACCTTTCCAAAGGCCATGTTAGTGCTCTGGCAGGGAAAGAGGTGGAAAGAAAGCGCTAGTTCAGCATAAAGCGTAAGTCAGAGACCAGCAGCCAGAGCTGCACAACTTGAACTGTTCTGCAGAAGTTGGACTACAAGTCCCATCATCCCTGACTATTGGCCATGGTGGCTGGGGATGATGGGAGATGTAGTCCAACAGTAGCTGACATTGTACAGGACAACAAGGGGAAGGGAATCCCTAAGGTGTTAAATAAGTATTAATTATTAATATTTATTATTCAGCAGCTTTGGGAATTTTTCCTCCCTTTTTGTTTTGCTTCTACCTCATTTTCCTTCCTGCCCTCATTTTTCTGAAGAGGTTGCTGGTTTGAATCCCTGCTTCCCAGACTATGGGAAACTCCTATATCAGGCAGCAGCGATATAGGAAGATGCTGAAAGGCGTCATCTCATACTGGGTGGGAGATGGCAACGGGAAACCCCTCCTGTATTCTACCAAAGACAAACCACAGGGCTCTGTGGACGCCAGGAGTCGACACCAACTCGATGGTACAACTTTACTTTACAGCCCTGTTCTAGGGAGATAAAGACAAGTTGCTTGCCTCTTAGGACCAGAAAACTGAATTGGCTGTTGGCTTGCTCTGGAGCAGGGGTTCTCACACTTGGGTCCCCAGATACTAGACTACAACTCCCATCAACCCCAACCACAATAGCCAAAGGGGGGTGATGGGAGTTGTAGTCACACACCTCTGGAAACTCAAGCTGGAGAAGCCCTGCTCCAGAGAGAAAACCACAGTTAGAAAGATGAAGCCAGCCACACACACAGAGACACGCAGGCCTACCTGCAGGATGTTCAGAGCTCTGCGCATGTCACCATTAGAAAGAGTCACCAGCGCCTTCATCCCATCATCGCTTGTGTCAACTCTGAAAGACAAAGGAGGCTTTAAGGCAGGGATCTTCACGACTTCTCCAAGGTGGATGGCGTGGAGACCACGTCTACACAGAGAAGAGACAGCAGAAGCAGTCAAAGGGAAGGGGTCCTGACACAAGCCAATTAAGGGGTGGAGGGTTTCTACTCACTTCTCCTGCTCTATCACGTGCTGCAGCCGGGGAACCATCAGCTCAGGGGTCAGGGGCCCAAAGCGGAATCTGGTGCACCTAGACTGCAGGGCCGGGATGACCTTAGAGAGGTAGTTGCAGATCAGACAAAATCTGGTGTTCTCTGTGAACTTCTCGATCACTGGAAAAGCAAGACACAGAATGGAGGGTAACTAAATCCACTTGAGTTGGGACAGACTCTTACTGGACAATGGTAGTGACACTGTCCACACCCAGAGACGCAAAGTCCGGAGTAGTACACAAACATATTCAGTAACTAAATAAGTTCCAAAGGAAGACCTACTTTCTGTTCAGCTGCCTCCTGAGCTATAGTCTCTCTGTCCCCTTCTAATTGACCTTATCGTATGAAGTCCGAATCGAGGCTGCAGGGCAATGCTCCGTACAACGTCAGCAGAAATTCACCCAGGGCCTCAGTGGAAAGCAGGAGGACTGGGCGCAGCCAAAAATGTTAGCTTCCGACACAACCAGATAGTAGCTCCCAACTGTTAGGCTGGGTCACTGCAAAACTCTGACATTCTGTCAGATGCCCCTTCCCTCTCTTCCTCCTCTGGCGCTTTACTGGCTGGAGATGGGCTTCCTTTCCACTCCAGAGGATATACTAAACCAGCCTCAGGTTTTAAAACCCGCTTTTTTCCTTTTAGCTGTCTTCCCAGGTGCCTGAGGGGCCCAGGTAGTTTTGTCAGCTGCTCTGGGACTTTCTGTGAAACGTTGTGAAATCTATTTATTCTAAGGGCTTATATCTAAATGCTACCAGCCAAGGAACAAATACTGCAGCTTGCTAAAAAGAAAGAAAGAAAGAAAACCCCAAACACATACACACAGAGTTGCCTGAACTTTTAATTTTGTAAAAATTGAGGTCTTTCAGCATATTTCACAAGCTGATGCTTGCTGAAGAAATCAGAGATTCTCAGTAGTGCACATCAGCAGCAGACCCCAGGTTCTTAGCACATGTGCCTAAGAACATGTGAACAGGATCATCCTGGCTAACCTCTGCCCATCAGCAGCTGAATCTTCACACGGTCACACTCCTGGCCTTGATGCACACACTGAACTTACCTCTCCTGAGAGCATTCTGGGCGTCCTGTGTCATGGCATCTGCTTCATCGAGAATAACCAGCTTAAAGCCTTTCCTAACAAGAGGAATGAAGGGATAGGAGTTGAGGGTTTAACATTTATCTGGAGTTTAAGAAACCAACTATCGCTATCAAGCTGCAAGAAGCAAGGACAGACACAAGCCAGGCAAAGATCTTTCTTTTCCTCAGTGTCCCACAGGCATCTTTTGGCAAGCCTAGCACAACCTATGAGTCAGTGGGGTGGTCAGTACCATCTGGGGGGACAAATGCTCATTGAGATTTTGGACAAGGTCTTCTCCTCTAGAGATGGAAATGGGGTGATAGCATTGCAATCCTTTCAGCGTGCTATTATGCCTTGACTGTCCTGATCACTGGGTCTGCCATGGCCAAATTCAAAATGGTGTTTTAAAGGCTCTTAAAATGCAAAATGTACTATGCAATTTTATTGATGTTGTCAGGAATGGAAATGAAAATTGGCAGGAATGTTTCTGTTGCAAACCTTCAGCTCAAATACCCCACAGAGAAAGGACACTTACTTAAAGATGGTTCTTGTACTGGCAAAGTTCAGGATAGGTCCTCTGACAATGTCAATTCCTCGATCATCTGAAGCATTCAGCTGGAGAAAGAAGCAAGTCATGTTAAGACAAGAGCAACACTAGGCATGCAGGGATAGAAGGATTTTATGCCGTTATTGTCCCAAATCCTGGTATCTATGTGGTTTTTCTTATCCTCTGGAGGGCACACACTCAGTTTCTATCTATGCAGTGGGGACTATAATAATATAACTTAAGAGTAACTTGGGAGGATGAACAAAGAAAAAAATCTATCTGCCCCAAGTGCTGAAATAGATCAGGTTAAACACATCGTATAAACAGAATTATTTCTCCACCTTTCCTGAATATAGAACAGGAACTACCACCCTAGAGAAGACAAAATATGTTCTCAATTGGAATCATAGGATGTGAGAGTGGGATGGGACCTTAGAGATCTTCTTGTCCAACCTCCAGCTCAGTGCAGGAAACGGCTACAGCATCCCAGACAGATGGCCGTCCAGCTTCTGTTTGATAACCTCCAGCAAAGGAGAGCCTACCGCTTGAGGCAGGCTGTTCCACGGTCAAACAGCAGTTACAGTTAGGAAATGCTCCCTAGTGTCTAGCCTAAATCTGCTTCCTTGAAATTTCAACCCAGTGGTTCTAGTCCTGTCCTTAGGAGCTACGGACAACAAGCCCATTTCTCCACCTGTGTGACAGCCCTTCAGATATTTGAAAACAGCTACTATATCTCCTCTCAGTCTTCCCTTATCCAGGCTGAATATACTAGGGATGTTCACAAAATTTGTACATATCTATTAGAATTTGAATCTATTTGGAACCACTGAATTGAGTGAAGATTCATTCAAATCTATTAGAATTCAGCCCACCTCGCATTTGGCAGAATTCGATTTGAGGTGGGCCAAATTCGAATTGATTTGAATGACTCTCCACTCTATTCAATGGTTCCAAATCGAATCAACTCATGCAAATTTTGTGCACATCCCTAAAATATACCCAGTCCCTTCAACCATTCCTCAAAGGACTTGGCTTCCAGACCTCTCACCATCTTTGTTGCCCTCTGCTGAACCCGTATAATTCTCTTACCTCCAGAACCATTGAGCCATACTCCTTGCCTTGGTAAAGCTGTTTAGCACAAGCCAAGATGGTAGAGGTCTTCCCAGTCCCTGGAGGTCCATAGAGGAGAAGGTGAGGCAGTCGATCTTCAGTGATGAACTTCTGAACTGGGAGGAGAGTTGAAAGGCCATTTCCATTTCATGTACAGGTCTTGATGCACTTCTTACATGTATATACCACCTTTCGGCCAATGCATCCAAGGTGGCTTCCTACTTATTTATTTAACCTCTTAGGTAGCTGTATCACAAGAGGTTTTCAACTCTCTTAGAAAGGTAGCTACCTTAGACTTGGGAAACATCTCAGAATATTCAGAAATGGGGTTATAGCTCAGCAGAAGAGCATCTGCCTTACATGCAGAAGGTCTCAGCACAGGGTCTGCAGGGCTTTTTCAACAGGGCGGGGAAGGTGCAATCCTATACTCACTTCAATGAATTCAATATGACTAGCTCAATCGGGATGGGGGAGGGGGAGACTACCCCCTTGTTCCCCTCCTCTGGATGCACATGGGTCCTAAGCAGTGTTCCCCGTAAGAGGGATTCTCAGATGTGCTTAACTACAATCTCCATAACCCCCAGCTAAAGGCCATTGCAACTGGGGACGCTAGACGTTGTAGTCAACATCATCTGGGAATCCTTCTTACAGGGAACACTAGTTCCAAGTTCAATTCCCAACATCTCCAAGTAGGGCTAGGAAAAGGCCCCTTTCTGAAGCCTGCAGGAGTTGCTGTCAGTCTGTGTAGACAATACTGAGCTAGATGGACCAAGGGTCTGACTCAGTATAAGGCAGCTTCCTATGGAGATATCTTGCCGAAACAGAACAGAGTTAATCCACAAGCTGCCATATACCGTACTAAGTCTGAACTGGCCCTGTTTTTCCTACATACTTACAGAGAATTGAGAACGCTGTAAATACTCAACACTTACTAGTACTTAGAATGTCCTGATGAGAGATCAGATCACCCAGGGTCTGAGGTCTGTATTTTTCAACCCTAAAAAAAGTAAACACAAAGAGCTGAAAACTTCCAGAAAGGAAGATCCAGATAACTCAGGCACTCCTGAATGTTTTTATTTACACTTACCATCTCTAAATAAATAAGGGTTACTGAAAATTAATGAGAATGGTCTGCCATGCACGCTTTGCATTAGGAAGTTTAAAATTGCTTAGCACCTGCACATACAGAAATCGAATTAGGCAGTGTGGAGAGTCAGCAGGGTGTCATGGGCAAAGTGAAACCAGGAAGACATAGGTTCAAATCCTGATCAGCCACAAACCTTCCTGGGTGTTCTTGAGTCTGCCCACCTAACTTTCCTTATAGGGCTGCTCCGAGGTCAAAACCACAGCTAGGGAGGCCATATGCATCACCCTGGCTTCTTATAGCAAAGATAGCATTAAAACATAATGCATAAACAAATGAATAGGGTGGGGGCTCCATCAGTAGGCTGGGAGGGAAAGGCCCTCTGCACAAGCCCGGCAACACATTAGCTCTTGCTCATTGCATGCATTCCCAGCTCAAACCAAAGCCTGGAAACCCACTCTGCACATGCTCAGCAGCATTTTCTCCCTTCTTTATATCATGGATTCCAGCCGGAGATCCTCCTCTTGGGAGGAGAGAGCTGGCCTTGTGGTAGCAAGCATGATTTGTCCCCTTTGCTAAGCAGAGTCTGCCCTGGTTTGCATTTGAATGGGAGGCTACATCTGTGAGACCTGTAAGATATTCCCCTTTAGGACATGGAGCCGCTCTGGGACAAACACCTGCATGCTTGCATGCAGAAAGCTCCAAGTTCCCTCCCTGGAATAATCTCCAAGATAGGGCTGAGAGAGACTCCTGCTGCAACCTTGGAGAAGCCACAGCCACCCTGTGCAGACAATACTGAGCTAGATGGACCAGTGGTCTGGCTCAGTATATTGCAGCTTCCAGTGTTCTAGCTCCACCCCAGCCTGGCACTCTGCACATGCTCAGCAACTCATCTCATGCACTCCAGATCAAACCTGGGCTAAAAACCCGTGCACAAGCTGATCCCCACTCCCTTACAAGCTGCATTGCAAGCAAAGGGAAGGGGGAGGAAACCCAGAGGGCGACCTTGCGCCCCTAAACAGAGCTTGCGCCACGCAAAGCGAGGAATGGACCAACCCCTCCCAGTATCCTAGCAACAGCAGCCCCCCCTCCTTTTCGGTTACCACGGCAGGTTCGCGTTCCTTCCGGCCGCGCGCTCCATCCTCGGCGCCCGGCTTCTGCTCCAGCGGCTCTCGGCCGCGCCAAAAACATCCAACTCTCGCCGCCTCTCGCGAGACCTAGAAGCCGACTTCCGCCGCCATCATCGCCTCCGCCGCCTCCTGCTGCTGGTCCTCCGTCCTTCCCCCGTTGCTAAGGCCTCTGCTGCTTCCCTGGTAACTAGGGGGCGGAGCCTGCTGCAACCTTGCGCTGAAAGCAGGTGCAGCCTGCCAGCAGCGAGGCCTCTTTCTCCTCTCGCCCAAAGCAAATGCAAGAAGATGTATAAATGGATGAATCTCTCAGATTATGATATATATTTGTATTCCTCAAAAGCACAGGCATTTTTTCCCTTCTGGTCATGCTGAGGATTTTAATCACCCACCCTTTAATAATCCACACCACAAATATTACAATATAAAATGTATGTATGTGTGTGTGTGTATATATATATATATATATATATGTACATATTTCATACTTAATGAACTCTAAATGAATTTTGCTAGCTATAAGGCAGAACTTAGCCCATTCTAGGATCTAGAGTCATTCTGATCTGTCAAGAGGAAATTTAGGTAAAAGGAATTAGTACAGCGTGGATATGAGTTAATGGATGAAGAGAGGAGCTTATGCTGAATATCACGGTAATAGCGACAGTATGAGAATACATGAGCCATCGTTTCAATGATCTATCTCACCAGAGCCACCGGGGCAAATAATTTCCTCTCTCTCTCTATCAAATTTGTGCACCGCCTCAAAACTTCATCTCTGGGCGGTTTACAATCACATAAAACCAGTTAAAAACATATGAAAAAAGGTTTTGGTCATTAAGGTTTCCCTGCCCCATCCAAGCCTGGGAAAGGAAGTGCTGGCGGAATTAATGCAGAGAGTGCAAGTGAAACCGGAAGATTGGCTGATCTGGCCAGCTGTCTGAGATCCTCGGGAAGAGGCAGGTGTTGGGCTCTATTGCAGGTGGCAGGCCTATTTCTCGTTAGCAATGGAAGGTGAACTCTCGGGGAGGGAGCAAGAGGCAGACTTGCGGGGAAGCCCTCCTTCGAGCAGTGTGGGGCAGAAGCAGTGAGTGGGATTACTCCTGAGTAAGCCTGCCCCTATTTTGCAGCAATGCAGCCTGCTTTCCTCCCTTATTCTCTCTTCTCTGTTAGGCAGAAAGTGATTCCCTGACACTGCTTCGGAATTACCTCACATTCCCCTCAGGACCCTGCCCCACCCTCCCTGTGGTTGTCTGAATGCTGACAGGAAAGCTGCCCTTGACTTCTACGCTATCAGAAGGTCTCAGGCTAGTACTTTATGTATGCCTATTTTGGGGGGGGTACACCCACTGAGGTAATCTCGGGTACATTGTGGAGCCTATATACTGCCTGTTCATAAACATGCAACACAGAAAAGTGCACATATGACCTATATGCATGTGCATGACACAAATGCGAACATTAATATTATTTAACACACACATATACACATGTGTGTGT
Source organism: Hemicordylus capensis (assembly GCF_027244095.1). Classification (NCBI taxonomy): domain Eukaryota; kingdom Metazoa; phylum Chordata; class Lepidosauria; order Squamata; family Cordylidae; genus Hemicordylus; species Hemicordylus capensis. The sequence continues at coordinate 16,978,576 of NC_069671.1, forward strand.
TATGCAAAGTACATGCATATATGCAGGTACATGCAATTCATGCACACAAACGCCCACAAACACACAAACATGCACACAGCATACATGCAGAAACACACATACAGGCACAACACACAAACACAAAAGCAGAGGTGTAGTAGCTGGAATTATTATTATTTCTTGTTTACACAGTCAGACAGGTGTTATTGACTGGTTTGTTTTATCCAGTCATCGAGTCCTTCCCAAGGACCTAGGATGGCTGAGTTTATTATCAATATTGTTATTATTATAAATACCATCACAGAATACAGGCTGTTCCCAGTAACGTTGCTTTTTGTAATTGACTGATGGTGATTTCTGTGGCCCCTATGGTGTTGAGGTGCTCTTCAAGGTGTTTTGGAATTGCACCCAGGGCGCCAATTACTACTGGGATTATTTTGGTCTTTTTCTGCCACAGCCTTTCAATTTCAATTGGTAGATCTTTGTATTTGGTGATTTTTTCTATTTGTGTTTTGTGATTTTTTTCTATTCATTTTTCTTCTATTCTGCTATCACCTGGTATTGCTATGTCTATTACTACTAATAATAATAATAATTCAATTTCTATACCACCCTTCCAAAAATGGCTCAGGGTGGTTTACACAGAGAAATAATAAATAAATAAGATGGCTCCCTATCCCCAAAGGGCTCACAATCTAAAAAGAAACACAAGATAGACACCAGCAACAGTCACAGGAGGTCCTGGGCTGGGGGTGGGCGGATGGGCTCAAATAACCTTCCCCCCCAGCTCCTAATGCCCCCCCCAGCTCCACCCCTCCCTATTTTCTTCATTATCACCCTCACTCTGAGGGGCCACTGGGAAGAGGGGTGAACATGGGCCCCCATTCCCTTAGCTATGCCCCGGCAGAGATGCAATGCACATGGTATAAATATACATGCATGAAGCAAACAAACACACACACAACACAAATGCACATACATGCAATCTGGGGTGTAGTGGGGGGGGACGTGCAGGGACGGAGCGCCCAGTACTTCTTGGAGTGGGCATGGACGTGTGGGCTGTCATGGAGAGCGCCTGCACTACTGAATTTGCAACTACACCATTGCATGCACCACAAGTACACATGCATGAAACATAACAGCAGAAGCACAGATGCAACACACAAACACACAGATGCACAAACACAAATGCTATGCACAAACACAAAGAGATGCAATACCCCCCCGCTCACACACAAACAACAACAACTATTTAGATACTGCTTTTCAACAAAAGTTCCCAAAGCAGTTTACATTGAGAAATAACAAATAAATAAATAAGATGGCTCCCTGTCCCCAAAGGGCTCACAATCTCAAAAGAAACATAAGACAGACACCAGCAACAGTCACTGGAAGTCCTGTGCTAGGGGTGGACAGGGCTAGTCACTCTCCCCTGCTAAATAAAGAGAATCACCACCACATTAAAAAGGTGCCTCTTTGCCCAGTTAGCAAGGGTTGCAACACACACACAGCTGGGGATGGTTGGGGTTGTAATCTCACAAGCTCTGGCAATCAAAGTCTGAAAACCCCTTCAATATGGCTTCATAAGGCAGGACAGGTCAGGACAATATGGGACAACTTTGCTGGATCTTTACATTAAACTCTATGGCACCAAAAGGTCAGCAATGGACCATTGGATTTCTCTGCATATTTATAAAGATGAGTTTTTTTCAGAGTAAGATTGGTAGAATAGGCTGTGTAATATTAAGCGAGTCCAGCAGGACAGTGGATATCACAGCTGATTTAAATAAGGTCTTATCTAGAGTTCTGCTCAATTTGTTTGAGTTGTCTATGAGCAAGCACTCAGTTGGAGAAGGCTTATCTGTCATTAACCCTGTCACCTATTAAGATCAGAAGGAGAGATCCAGCTACGGTTGTTGCCACCGGCTTGTTTGGTGGCGATTTGAGATCGGGCTGCCCTGGGGCTCTGGAATACACTCCTATTGAAACATCTCCTTCTCTGTTTGCTTTTAGGAAGAACCTCAAGACATATCTGTTTTTCCAGGCTTTTATCTGAAATTTAAATTTTCATATGTTTTTATTGACTGAGATTGTCTTTTATCTATTTTATGAAATTTTAATTGTTTTGTATTTGCTTTCATACCATGTTTTAACTTGTACACCGCCTGCAGATTTCTATATCAGGCGGCAAAGAAATATGACAAACAAACAAACAAAGTCAGCAGGTTTTAGCTTTTGTTGTGCAAGCTGTTTATTCACCCTGAGTATCAGGATTTGGATTACATTGTTATGATATATATTTATAGGAAACAGGAGATGATTACAAGATCAGGAAGTCAGCCTACATCTGGCGACATTGATGTTTGGGATCTTATTCATGGTCCGTTCGGTTATGATGTTACTCCAAAAAGTAAGTTGATTTTATCATGGGATGTTTGGTATGGTGGGAAATATTTATTGCCTACAAAGTAGATAGATAAATATTTATTGTCATTGCCCTGTGCAGAACAACGAGATTGAAAAGAATCTACAACCACTACTACAGGACCTAACAAGTTGTGCAGAGGCTTGTCAGCCTTGATATAATTATGGTGGTAGTGCTTTGTTATGTTTTCTAGATATTAAGAGGTTTTGATATGAGTTAAAAGATTAATCGACTTTTCAAGGACTTCTATTTCATCACTAGCTCTAGAACTAGCTCTGGAAGCCCTGCTCTGGAAGGCATTTGGCTTCCTATTCTGAAAACGAGAGGTGCTGAAAGTTTGAACTATCCTCAGATAACCACATTTTCCTTCCTATGTCACTGCTTGAAGAACTGCTGTTGTTGAAAAGCAGTATAAAATAAATAAATAAATAAACAACCATACACTGCCTGGCCCAGGCAGCCTTATCCGAAAACTTAAGGCCTTGTACATCTAAAATTACGAACTTTTTAGCGACAAGAAAACGCAGAGTGCAGGGCCAGGGGCGTAGAGATTTCTCAATTTCCCGTGTAGGGGTGGGGGAGGGCACGGGGCACATGGGAAGAGAGGTCTCCTGTCCTCCTTGTGGTAGCAAGCATGACTTGTCCCCTTAGCTAAGCAGGGTCTGCCCTGGTTGCATATGAATGGGAGACTTGATGTGTGAGCACTGGAAGAGATTCCCCTTCTTAGGGGATGGAGCTGCTCTGGGAAGAGCATCTAGTTTCCAAGTTCCCTCTTTAGCAGCATCTCCAAGAAAGGGCTGAGAGAGACTCCTGCCTGGAACCTCGGAGAGCCGCTGCCAGTCAGTGTGTAGGCAATACTGAGCTAGATGGACCAAGGGTCTGACTCAGTATATGGCATCTTTCCATGTTCCTTTAGGAAACCTGTCAGCCTCGAGCCTCTCTGCTAGCAGTCTCAAAAGCTAGTGTTTCCCTGAGCGTGTGCAGAGTGCAGGGGTGCTGTAAAGGTGGTGGTGGTGGGGAAGGACAGCTCTCCTGTATCTTTAAGGGAGAGAAGGGAATACCCCCTTTTCAACCCTGCCTTGCAGGACAAGCTGTCCTGCTGCCACATTTCCTTTCCTCCTGGGATATTTCACAACACTTCCTCAAGTTTCTCCGGTGTTTCTCTCTGAGCATGTGCAGCAAGCCTGCCCTCTTTCCCAGACAGCAGCCCTGCACTGGGGCATAAACTTCATATGGGCGGGGCTCAAGCCCTCCTCCAGGTTTCCTGGGGGAGGCAATGCCTCCCCCCCAGCTGCCAGGTAGCACCAGCAAGTTCTCCCGCTCGAGTGCATCAGTTAGTTGCACAACCCAGTCAGTCCAGTGTTGTCTTTGTAGCAACTCAGCAAGTTCTTAGGAGGCCAGGGGGCTGCCTCTGGGGGCCCTTTCACTCTATGATTCTCTGATCAGAAGTAGTAGAACAAGGAGAAAAGCTAGTGATCAGTGCATGTTGGTGCCTTGCCCAGAATGACGCCCCCCCATCCCCTAAAGGGAATCTCTTCCCGTGCTCACAGGGAGCCTCCCATTCAAATGCAAACCAGGGTGGACCCTGCTTAGCAAAGGGGACAAGTCATGCTTGCTCTCCTCCCATGTGCCCTGTGCCCTCCCGCACCCCTACACGGGAAATTGAGAAATCTCTACGCCCCCGGCCCTGCACTCTGCGTATGCTCAGAGAAACAAGAGCCTTTGAGAGCCCCCACCCTGTTGTTGAAGAGGGGTTGGGGGCGGGCGGGCGCGCGCGCGGGGGTGTTCAGCCTCAGCCCCTGTTGGCATGGTGCGCGCGCGAGAGCGTGTGTGTGTGTGTGTGCGTGCGCGCGCGCGGGGTACCATCACCAGCCCCCTCTCCCTCCTCCCGGCGTTGATTGACAGGCACGCCGCGCGGTGCCGTGTATGTGTGTGCGCGGACGTTGCGGGCAGCGGCATTCGCGTGCAGGCAGAGAGAGAGCGCCCCGATCCAGGTCCTCCTCCTCCTCCTCCTCCTGCGACCGAGGAGCCGCGGCGCGCAGGGGGCTCCTCTCCGGGCGAGGGGTGCTGCTGGAGCCGCGCGCCCCGCCCCGAGCCCTGCCCGGGAGGAGGCGCTGCAGCAGCGGGCGGGCGGGTGGCGAGAGAAGCTCGCATGGAGGCGGCTTGACAGCAGCAGCAGCAGCCAGCCAGCCAGCCAGCCAGCGAGGGAGGAGGAGGAGGAGGAGGGAGGGGGCCGGCGGCTGCGGCTGCTGCGGCACTGGGGATGCTGCGGGGGGCTCCCCCGGCGGGGCTCCGGTGAGGTCTGGCGCGGTGGGGGCGGCGTGGAGCGGGGGGCGGCCGCGGCGGCGCCGCCTGGGGGGAGCGGGCCGGCGGCGGCCGCGGCGGCGCCGCCGGCATCCCCCTGATCCAGGAGGAGGAGGAGGAGGAGGAAGAGGACGGCGGCGGCGGCGGCAGCAGCAGCGAGGGGCGCGCGATGGAAGAGGCCGCCGTGCCGGCGAACGAGGAGCCGCCGCCGCCGCCGCCGCCACTGCTGCTGGCCCCGCCGCCGCTGAGCCTGCAGAAAGCGCTGCAGCAGTGCGAGCTGGTCCAGAACATGATCGACATCAGCATCTCCAACCTGGAGGGGCTGCGCACCAAGTGCGCCACGTCCAACGACCTCACGCAGAAGGAGATCCGCACCTTGGAGGTGAGCGCCGCGGGGGACGCGCGGGGAGGGGATTGGGGGCTGGCGGCAGCTGCTGCTGCTGCTGCTGCTGGAGGCCGAGTCGGACCCTCCTCGGGCCCTTTCGCTCGACTGGCAACGGCGGGCCCCGCTGGCCAAGGTTCCAGGTTTCAAGAGGCTCACCTGGCCCTTCCTGGAGAGGCTGCCAGGGGGTGGAGAAGGTGGGGCCTTCTGCATGCCAAGCAGATGCTTTTCCTCTGAACTATGACCCCCGTCCGTCCGTCTGCCTGCGAAACCTTGGTCCATCAAGCTCAGGGTTGTCTACACTGACTGGCAGCAGCTCTCCAAGGGTTCAGGAAAGCATCTTTCCCAGCTGCGCTTGAACCCAGGAGCTTCTGCTTGTAAAGCAGAGGCTCTACCGATCAATTATGGCCCCTTCCCCTAACCAACACGAGAAGCTTCTGTATCCCGAGTCAGACCCTTGGCCCATCTCACTGTTGTCCGCACTGACCGGCAGCAGTCCTCCAAGGTTTCAGGCAAGAGGCTTTCCCCGTCCTCCCTGGAGATGCTGCCAGGAGCTGAACCGGTGACCCTCTGCCAGCAAAGCAGAAGCTTTACCACTGAGCAATGGGCCCTTCTCATCAGGAAGCTGCCGTATGCTGAGTCAGCCCATCCGTCCATCAGACTCCGTGTTTACACTGGCTGGCATCAGCAGCAGCTCTCCAGGGGTTTCAGGTGGGTATTTCCCAGCCTTGCCTGGAGAGGGTGCCAGCCAGGGTTTCAACCCAGGGCCTTCTTGCTCTGCCACTAAACTGGGGTGGTCTCCTGGGGAGGAGGAGCAAAGGAAAGAGGGAGGCTGGGGGAAAGGGGAGGTCACCCCTTCCGCCAGACCCTCAAGGACTGCAACACAGCAGGGTCACACAACGGATATACGCGGGCATGCTCTCCTCTTGCAGCTTGCCCGTGCCACCGGGGCTGCTGCTTCCTTTTGGGAAGGGGGAGCGCCCTCATGCCAAGCCTCAACGAGGCCCCTCCTCCCCCCCACCCCTGAGGCTTTTCCTTGACCGCCCCCAGAATATTATCTCCACCTTTTATTTCCTCCGCCCCCCCTCCCCGCCGCCACTGCCACTTGAAGAGGCCCCAACGTGTGATGGTTTATTCCTAAAGGCCGCCTTTCCAGGGGGAGTTAAAAATAAACTGGTCTCTATGGACTCTTGGAAGGGGAGCGTGTGTGTGTGTGTGTGTGTGTGTGTGTGGTGTATGTGTGTGTTTCGGGAGGGGAACGCTTGTGAGAAAACAGGAGGCTTGCTGGAGCAGCTAATTGGAGAGGGGTGGGGGAGGAGAATCTTTGCCAGTGATCATGGCAGCCCTGATGCGAACAGAGGGAGCAGAGGTGGGCTGGGGCACGCGTGGTTGAGATGGAGCTGGGGGGAGGGAGGCAGGCAGAGACACGTGTTGGGCACAGCCCTCCCCAGTTTGAGGCGTGACGGCTTTCTGCCCCTCCAGTCTTGCGAGCCACTCTGGGATTTCCAGGCTCTCTTCCGGGCCTGCCTGGTTGTGGCTGGTCGGAGGGCTGGTGGTCTGGAGAGCTGGTCCCGTGGCCACCAGCCTGGAACGTCCCCTTTGCTACGCAGGGTCTGCCTTGGTTTGCATTTGGTTGGGTGACTACATGTTAGTGCTGTCAGGTATTCCCTGTAGAGGGGATGGGGTGGTCTGTGCTCAAGCGGTGGAGCATCTGCATTCTTGCCTGCAGAAGGTTCCAGGTTCGGTTGCTGCTGGTGGCATCTCCGGGTAGAGGGCCGGGAGAGAGAGAGACTCCTGCCTGAAACCTTGGAGAGCTCCTTGCAGTCCGTGTAGAGACAACACTGAGCTAGAGGGGCCAATGGTCTGACTCAGTGTAATGCAGCGCCTCCTGTTCTTATGAGGGGCAGCTGCTGTTCTCTCACCTCTGAAAGTGACAGGCAGCCTTGCCCGGAAAGGTTGGAGTGCAGAACATCGGAAGCTGTCTTCTCCTGGGTCAGACTTCTGGTCCTCCAGCTCCCAATTGTCCGCACTGGCTGGCAGCAGCTTCTCCAAGGTTTCAGGCAGCCCTGCCTGGAGATGCTGCCAGGGATTTGAACCTGGGACCTTTCGCGTGCAAAGCAGATGCTCTGCCACTGAAGGGGAGAATTTTTGCCAGCTGCAGCTTCTCCTATCTTTGGGGTAGCTGCAGCAGACAAAATTCTCTGTGCTCAAGTGTTTGAGCCCCTCACAGGTGGGTTAGAGGAGTATGCCGGAGGTAACAAACTGGAATAAGAGGAGCAATATGTTTCTGAATTGTGTGTGTGGGGGGGACACAGCCAGTTGTGGGTTGTGCTGAGTTTAGTAACTTGCTACAGGATGTGTGTGTGTGTGATGTAGAAAACATCAGTGGGACATTTGTATAACTTGCTGGCTGCTTCTGAAGAGACCGTTGGGTCTGGATTTGCAACAAGCTTCGTTTTGAAAGTGAGGCAGGGTAATGGAACTTATTGGTGGCTCTTGGCTATGGAACTTCCAGTTTCAGAGGCAGTATACCCCCGAGTTCCATCTGCTGGGGACAAAGAAGCAGGTGAGGGCTCTTGGTGCCATGCTTGAGAAGTTCCCAGGCGGTTCTGGGTGGCTGCTTCTTTCCCTGGCTAACTGGGCTGCGGGGAACCTTTTCAAGTAGCAATTATCTTAGTGAGGCAGGGGAATCTCCCACCATGACCTCTCTGACACAGCTCTTGCTTTAGTCTTCTTTGTGGTTCCTTTTGGATCTGGAACCCTTTTGGGATAGGGAACCGTTTTCTCATTTTTAATTTTTTTTAAAAAAATTGGCATTGTAACCACTTTGAGAATTTTTTCTTGAAAAGTGGTATATAAATAATAATGAAGAATGAAATCTCGGGCTAGATTTATCGATTTATTTTTACATTTCTATCCCGCTCTTCCTCCAAGGACCCCAGGGCAGTGTACATTGTTATGTCTAGCCTCACAACCACCCTGTAAGGTAGGCGGAGAGATAAGTGACTGGCCCAGAGTCCCCCAGTCAGTCTTGGGGATTTGAACTCGTGTCTCTCTGGTCCTAGTCCAGCACTCTAATCCCGGGATGCACAACTTTGCCCTACTGCAGCTGTGACTGGACTACAATTCCCATCATTCTCAGCCACATTAGCCAATAGCCAGAGATGATGGGAGTCGTGGTCCAACATCAGCAAGGGGGGCAAAGTTTGGCAGCTGTCTGCTCTAACCACTGCACCACACTCTACATCAGGCCTGCTCAACTTAGGCCCCCCAGCTGTTTTTGGACTACAACTCCCATAATTCTCAGCCACAGCAGCTAATAGCCAGGAATCATGGGAATTGTAGGCCAACATCTGCAGGAGGGCCGAAGTTGAGCAGGCCTGCTCTACATGGACCCTTGCTCTGATTCGGCAGAGTTCTTTGAAACTTCCTCTCCTCAGTCCTTCCTGCTTCAGTATATTTAGCTTAGGACAGGAGCTCCTAACTTTGGCTGTCCAGATATAGGATAGGCCATTGCGACTGAGCACGATGGGAGTTGTAGTCCGACAACATCTAGACATCTTCCTTCCTCCATCCCCGAAAAAATGCCACCCCCAGCTTCCCCCTCCCCCCAGGCCTCCACATCTCTAGGTAGGTCCATTTGAGCATCTCCAGTATGAGATGATCGTTTGTAGCAGGGCTGCACAACCCTTCAGCAACAACAACAACACACAACAAATATCTATATACTGCTTTTCAACGAAAGTTTCCGAAGTGGTTTACATAGGGAAATAATAAATAAAGAAGATGGCTCCGTGTCTCTAAAGGGCTCAGAATCTAAAAAGAAATGTAAGAGAGATACCAGCAACAGTCACTGGAGGGATGCTGTGCTGGGGACGGAGAGGGCCAGTTGCTCTCCCCCTGCTCAATAAAGTGAATCACCACGTTAAAAAGGTGCCTCTTTGCCCAGTTAGCAGGAGCTCCCAGTGAGGGCAGGAGCTTCCTCTTAACCTTGGCTGCCCAGGTATGGTACAGGCCGTTGTGACTGAGCACAATGGGAGTTCTGCAGATGTTAGGCGACAGCTCCCATCATCTCTGACTATTGGCCGCAGCAGCTGGGGATGCTGGGAGCTGTAGTCCCAACAGCAGCTGGAGGACTGAGCTGGTGGAGCTCTGGTTCAGGGGCAAAGTGTTAGCCGCTTAGCTTCCATGGAAGCGCTGTAGTGTGGTTGGTCTTCTCCTTACATTTTCAGCACTGCTTTAGAAAGGGAGGGGAGCCACGGCCCAGGGTCCAGTGCGGCCTGTGCCTTGCCCCACGCCTCTGCTGGCAGAGCAGCCCCCTTTCCAAACTCACCTTTGCAAGCTTTGAAAGGGGTGCGTGGAGGGAGGAGGGCAGGTGTTGCCAGCCCTCCCCTCCCGCGCTTCTTGCACGCTTTGCCGTTTTGTCGGATTGGTCCTGAAGAGTTGCTCTGAGAGCAGCAGAATCCTGCAACTTTGCTGCCACCCCAGTCATCTGCCACCTGAGGTGACTGGCTTGCTTTGCCTCATGCAAGGGCTCTCCCAGTGGGCAGAAGTGGTGATGGCGGCGGCTTCCTCCTTCAGGACATTTTCTCGTGCGTGACTGAAGGAGCTGATCGGATTTCTCTCTCGTAAGCACTGCAGTTAGGGGGTGGCAAGTTATTACGGGCAAGCTCTGCTGCCCTGGATGTTCAGTGCACTTTAGCTGCAGCTGAAGGAGACAGATGAGAGCACAGCATCCGGGGCAGGTCTGTTAAGGTGTGTGATAGCTAAAAACTGAGCCTCCACATTCAGGAGCAGTGTGCCTGGTTGGTCTTGATAGCTAAAAATGGAGCCTCCACATTCAGGAGCAGTGTTCCTGGTTGTGCTTAATAGTTATAAATGGAACATTCACATTCTGGGGCAGTGTTCCTAGTTGAGTTTGATAGCTATATATGGAACCTCTGCTTTCTGGGGCAGTGTATCTGTCGATCTGGTTTCCAGAGGCTTAGAAGAAAACAGGCATGGTTTAGCTCAGTTCTACCAAGGCTAGTTGGAAGAGTCTTTCTAGGTCGGACCAAAGGTCTGTTTTGTCTTACACCCTGTTTTCAGCAGTGACCCAGCAGGGGCCATTTTGCCACCCTGTTGGTGCCTCAATATTCTGCTGTTTGAGGTGACAGCTTCACCTCATGGAAGGAACGCTCCTGTCTGAGAAGCTCGGAAGTCCAGGCAATTACAGGGGTAATGGAATCAGGCATGTTACCATGCTTTCAATGGCTGTAGCCATAAGCAAATTTTCAAGTTGATTTTGTTTGTACCCACTGGTAGAGAACATCTCCTACTATAAGGGCACATTATTATATCATAGACAGTGTCTGAAAAGTACAATATACATTGGTAATGGAATCAGAATTGTTGGAATTGTTCCTGATTCCGTTACTGACGTATTTTGTACTTTTCAGACGCTATCTATATTTAAGGGTTTTGTAAATAAATTGACCTTCTAGTTGGAAATATTCTCTTGCCAGTGGCATATACAATATCAATTTGAAAATTTGCTTATGGCTACAGTCATTGAAAAAGTGGTAGCTAGCATGCTTGATTCTGTTATTATTGGAGTTGCCTGTAGAATGCGAAGGGGATGGGGGGGGCTTCCCCTTTTTCTTGCTCAGTAGCACCTGGTATTCAGAGGTGTGGTCCAGCAAGGTAACCTTTATTTTTACAAATGTTTCATGTTTATATAAGATGATGTGTGACAAGCTCAGAACAATCCTCCTCCTGAGTGCTTCTAATTGTGCCAGTAAAACCTAGCCTGGTGCCTGTTTTCTACCCCAGGGTATGTCCTTGGACCACGTGAAGGAACAAGAGTGCCTCTGAACATGTAGAAATGACATTCTCCATAATGATAATCCCAGTCAACTCCCCTACATCTGTAATTTGACTTCTAAAGATGAAGGATTTCAGGGCAATTCTAAGGTTTAATTCAGTCAATCAATCAATCAATCAGGCACTGGTGCCAGTCCTGGCGTGGATTGCAGTGCACACAGGTGCTAGGTTCATTGGGTGAGCATAGGTGTGGTTGCAACTTGCAAGCTATTTTAAGGAGGGCTTGGATATCTGGGTCTGACTAATTAAAAAGAGTAGGGCACATTTCCATTGAGTCTAGCGTCACGTGGTTCCTTCCTCAAGGAATAGGGGCAGGTGAGTGATCCTTTCATGCAATTTAATTGCATGGTGACATCTTCATATACTTTTGGGCAACAGAATTAAGCATGTTACCACTTTTCGAATGACTATAGCCATAAGCAAAATTTCAGGTAAGAAATTTTGGCAAGAAAACATCTCCTACTAGAAGGCCATATTCCCCCCCCCAAAAACCCTTAAATAATATAGATTGTGTCTGAAATGTGCAAAAAACCCCACAAAAAAACCAGTAATGGAATCAGGAACAATTCTAATAATTCTGATTCCGTTACCAATGTATTTTGTCCTCTGATTCCGTTACCCTTGGAATTGCCCCTTTCTGGGCCATGGAAGTAGCTGCAGAAGGTGGGTGGGTGGGTGGGTTATGGGTGCTGTGGAGAATTCTTGTCTTTTTTGTTCTTGTCTCTCTCGCCGTATCTTAATTACATTTGCAAGATGGTCAGCTTGTATTTAGAAGCCCTGGTTTGTTTTTCAACTTCACATTTTTATTGATTTGTTTTTGTTCCAAACATGGGGGTTTCATTAACAAACTTACCAAAGGACAAATAAATAACAGAGGGGAGAACTGGCCTTGCAGTAGTGAGCATGAATTGTCCCCTTTGCTAAGCAGGATCTGTCCTGGTTTGCATTTGGATGGGTGACTGCATGTGAGCTTTCCGTGTGTTATCATGCTTTGATAGTCCTGTATTTGGCCCGCAGCAGCCAAATTTGCAATGGTGTCTTAAAAGCTTTAAAAAGTTTTACAAACACAAAAATTACTATAAAACATTATCGATGCTGTTGGAGGCGTGGAAATGAAAACTGGCAGGAACGTCCTCCCAAGATTACTCCATGAAGACAGTACAGCCATTTGTTTGTTGTTACCATTTCCTGTCTAAGAACATGACTGCAGGTTTGCCCTAATGGTTTGAGGGTAGGGATAAAGAAGGGATAATAATGCAGAGAATGCTGTAACTGTGGCAATTCTGCCACCTCATTTCCATCTCTAGCAGGTAGATGTTGCCAAAAATCATTATGAGCATTCATCCATTGAGATGGCAAAAACTTGTGTGCCTGGCTTACGGACTAATTAAGGAAACTTGTTGTATTGATGATGATGACGACAACATTTTTGTTACTGTAGTAATAGGCGCAGCGGGGAAATGACTTGACTAGCAAGGCAGAGGCTGCCAGTTCAAATCCCCGCTGGTATGTGTCCCAGACTATGGGAAACACCTATATCAGGTGGCAATGATATAGGAAGATGCTGAAAGGCATCATCTCAGACTGTGCGGGAGGAGGCAATGATCAGCCCCTCCTGTATTCTACCAAAGACAACCACAGGGCTCTGTGGGCGCCACGAGTCGACACCGACCTGAAGGCTCACTTTAGAAATATGAAGGAACAGTAGAAACCCGTCCTCCTATACCCCAGCAACTATAGAAGAAGAGAAAACAGGCAGCAGGAGAGAGAGAGAGAGAAATGGAGTGGGCAGGTGGTGGAGATGGCGAGAGAGGCGGGGAAGCAAAAAGGATTCAAAGGACTTTGCAGATTTAGACTAGATGCCCTGAATTGTTGTATGGGCAGCGTTCTACTTAAATGCTTTTTGTTCTTGCAACGCCTAGTCCAAAGGTTGCTATCTCTAGGGTGACGTATTAGATTGTAAACAAACAAACAAAACCTGCTGGTTTAAGACCAGAGTTAGGATCATAGGAACTTAGGAAAGGGAATGTGGCAGGGGGGGCATTCCCTTCTCTTCCTTAAGATACAGGAGAGCTGTCCTTCCCCACCACCACCACCTTGACAGCACCCCTGCACTCTGCACACGCTCAGGGAAACACTAGCTTTTGTGACTGCTAGCAGAGAGGCTCGAGGCTGGCAGGTTTCCTACAGGAACATGGGAAGATGTCAGACCCTTGGTCCATCTAGCTCAGTATTGTCTGCACAGACTGACAGCAGCTTCTCCAAGGTTGCAGGCAGGAGTCTCTCTCAGCCCTGTCTTGGAGACGCTGCCAAGGAGGGAACTTGGAACCTTCTGCTCTTCCCAGGGTGGCTCCATCCATTAAGGGGAATATCTTACAGTGCTCACACATCAAGTCTCCCATTCAAATGCAAACCAGATCAGACTCTGCTTATCAAAGGGGACAATTCATGCTTGCTTATCTCATTTGATCTGCCTGTCATTAAGTTTTTCCTCTGCCTTTCATTAGAACCATCTCAAGGCAGTTTACAAAACATTTTAAACCACACAAGACTATAAAACAGTTGCACAATACACATATTAAATGGGAATGTAAAAATGCAACTCTAATTAAAAGTTTAGACATGATGGTGTCTTAACAGGCGTGCCACGCGGTCAGCACCGCTGGTTGTGCTTGATTCCATCTTGCCCTCCATGCACTCACACTTCTTCTTGGTCTTTGAGACCCGACTGAAGATGGGGAGGAATCTGAAAGCAATTTATGCTACATTGTTCTAAAGATGGGAGAAAAAAAGACCACATTGTCAGTTTTCAGCACTTTTGGACTTGCTGTAGCTGCAGCATTCTTTATCAAGGTGCTTTCCAGATTACACACTGCAAAGCGGGGTAAAATGCTTTGGCTTAGCAGGATCGTGGTGAAAACGGCCCCCAGAATCTCAGACTCCTACAACGGGAAAATAAAGCTGTTTTTCTGCAACGGACTTGCAACGTTGTAGCCCTGTAATGCAAAGATAAAACCCGAAAGAAGGCATCGGAAATGTGGACGGCACCCTGCTGTCAGCGCAGGGACTGTGGTGTCACAACACAGGGAGTACGGAAGCACACTTTGCAGATCCGTAGTGACCCTGTTGTAGGCTTTAATCTGGAAAGCGCCCTGGCAGGTCTCCTTGAAATTCGGCACATTTGTAGACCCCTCATTGAGTAGATCACACACACCAAGTTTCAAGGAGCTCGACTGTTGTCATATTTTTAAGCAGTAGAATTTTGAGGCTTAGAGAACGGTGGAGCCTTATTTTTGCGACTCGCTGTGACGAAAGGGGCCCCTTTCATCCGTGCAAGTTGTTGCTGTGTCTGGCTTTGCATATCTCTGTGCCATAGGCTTGCTGAGCGGTGGTGCTTTCCAGCCTTGGAGGGTGCGATCCTGGGCTATCATGGCACGTGCAAGTTCGGTCTGCCTTGATGTGCTGTATTTATTCACCTCCCACGGAGATGGTGTATGCCATCGGGTTTTGAAAGATTTCAGAAGCGGGGTGCGCTCATAACCCGAACATATGTGTAGCCTTTGAGAATACTGTGAGTAGCACATGGAAACTATGTATGCTTTTCGTCACGAAGTTCTCCTGTTGTGATAAACGGGAGCTGCACGGGGGCATAGCAGCATGCAAATGCATTGACTGAAAAGTCTGGCTTTCTTTTTCTTTTTAATTGAGTTTGTCAGGGTCGGCCCATCCACTGGGCAGAAATAGGCAGTCGCCTAGACCGAGCACCAGTTCTTGCGGGGCAGGTGCATAAGCAGTGCCAGAATATCGCACTGTCAATATTTCTTTCTCTCCCTCTTGTGTTGCACCCCCGAAGGACTGCCCAGTGCTGTAAGAACGCAAGGTGTAATCCTGTGCCCTGCTCCCCAAATGTCTTCTTTAGCCCTTGCATCTCAGCCCCCAAGAAACAGCAAAGTCTCCCAAGCCTCGCTCCCTCTCTCGAAGATGAATTGCCTGGCTCAGCATTCATTTCCCAAAAAAGAAATGGTCTCTCCGGCTGGGTTTCCAAATTCACAGCAGCATCTTTTCATCTTGGGAGTGCTGGCGTTTTGCCCGCAGGTCAGACTGGGAACTCTCTCCCACTGTATCTTCAAACTAGTGCAGACTAGTTATTCGCTGGTCATCCGTGCAGGCGGGTTACTCGGCCTTATGAATGAGCAGCCTGAGTGGCTCAAAGCCAGGGGTTCGCACTTCTCAGGGGGGATTGTGTGTGTGTGTGTAAAGAAAACTTCATCTCGGGCAGGGGTTCCCGACCTGCAGGGCTCCAGATATTGCTGAACTACAATTCCTATCATCCACAGCCACAAATGTTCCCGCAGTTGGGAACCCTTGTTTAGGGCCATTCTAGGAGTTTTGTGTTTGAGTAAACAGATGTTGCAACCTGGGTGCTGAGACTCACTGATGACTGTCCTTCCACGAGGTGAGTCACTGCAGGCATTACATTGCAGCTGGGGATGATGGGAGTTGTAGTTAGACCGCAGCTGGAGGGCCATGTTTGCAGCCAGGAGATGGTGGGAGTTGTACTTCAGCAACAGCTGAGGAAGTGAGCTGGTCTGGTGGTAGCAAGCATGACTTGTCCCCCTAGCTAAGCAGGGTCCACCTTGGTTTGCATTTGAATGGGAGACTAGAAGTGTGAACAGTATAAGGTATTCCCCTCAGGGGATGGAGCCACTCTGGGAAGAGCAGAAAGTTCCAAGTTTCCTTCCTGGCAGCATCTCCAGGACAGGGCTGGGAGAGACTCCTGCCTGCAACCTTGGAGAAGCCGCTGCTGGTCTGTGAAGACAATATTGACTTACATTGACCAATGGTCTAACTCAGTATGCAGAATCATGGTTTCGGCATTTGCCTCTGTAGGCAATCATGATTTAGCTGTGAGCGGTGACAGAGAGGTGTGTGTGAATATACTGTGAGTGACACATCAGGCGGGCATGTGTGGGCACTTTAAGATATTCCCCTTAGGGGAAGGGGCCACTCTGGGAAGAGCACCTGCCTGCTTGCATGCAGAAAGTTCCACCAAGTTCCCTCCCTGGCAGCATCTCCAAGATAAGGCAGAGAGAGACTCCTGCCTGGAACCTTGGAGAAGCTGCTGCCAGTCTGTGAAGACAATCCTGAGCTAGATGGACCGATGGTCTGACTCAGTATATGGCAGCTTCCTGCATCCTTATGTTCCTGACAGCTTTAGATACTTCCCACCAGACCTCCCCTCCCTTCTCTCAAGAAAAGAGAAGGCCACAGTGTGAGGAATCAGCTGATGCTTGCACGTTGTGCCTGTCTGCCCAAACCTTTGCACATGTGACTGCATCTGCTTTATATAGACCGGCCGTTGGGACTGGCGTCTGCATGCAAGCTGCACACCTGACTTCTCGTAGCTTCACAATTTAAGCCTGGGTGACTTGCAAACGCATGTGTGAACTGACGCAGCTGAAAGAGCTGGCGTCGAAGAAGAGGTCGCAGTGAGGTTATTTCTTCACAACCCCTCCAGCACTTGCTGGAAGATCTTCTTCTGGACTGCCACAGGAGGGAAGGACCCACTGGTGAAAACCCTTCTGTCCTGGTTAAAAGCCAGGTGGTAGGCGACCTTTGGCACTGCAGCTGCTGTTGAACTACAAATCCCATCATCCCCTGCTGCAGTAAGGAGAGAGATAGAAGGAGGAACTTTTGCCCTAGTGAAGGCTGGCTGCAGAGGGAGGGGATATGGAGGAGCCATATCCTGTTCAGTGTATGAGCTGGCCTCCCTCTCCTCCTGAGTAGGTCCACTGGGAGGAAGACCCCGAGGAACCAGGTGCACAATAACATCTGGAGCTGGTCTTGTGGTGGCCAGCATGAGTTATCCCCTTTGCTAAGCAGGGCATGTATTGGTTTGCAATTGGATGGGCATTTGCATGTGAGAACTGTAGGATGGGTAAATAGGTAAGTGTGCTGTCAAGTTGACTTTGACTCCTGGCATCTACAGAGCCCTATGGTTTTCTTTTGGTAGAATACAGGAGGGGTTGACCATGGCCTCCTCCCATGCAGTATGAAACGATGCCTTTTAGCATCTTCCTATATGGTTGCCGCTTGATATAGGATACCAGTAGGGATTCGAATTGGCAACCTTCTGCTTGTTAGTCAAGCATTTCCCCAGGCGGCCGTAGCTCAGTGGAAAAGCATCTGAATGCCTGCATGCAGAATGTCCCAGTTTCCCTCCCGAGCAGCATCGCCAGATAGGGCTGGGAGAGACTCCTGCCCGAAACCTTGGAGAAGCTGCTGCCAGTCAGTGTAGACAATACTAAGCTAGATGGACCAAGGGTCTGACTCCGTGTACGGCAGCTTCCTGCGCTCATATCTGGGTACCTGAGAACCATTGCTCAGGGATCATGACCTGAGACGGCACTGAGGTGGACTGAATTGACAGTGAACTCACAAATGCATTTTTCAAAGTGCTCTAATTATAATGTGCTCTGATATGCTTTTAAAGTGCTCTAATGATAACGGTTGGTGGGAACTTGGAGCCAGGCGTTCTCTGTAGCTGCCCCAGGCTCTGGAATGCACTCCCTCTTGAGATGTGTGGGCTGATCTCGCCATCGGTCTTGAAGAAGGCCTTAAAAATGCATCTTTTTAGTCAGGTCTTCCGTGCTTCTCGTTAACTGCCTTTTGTTTAGCTGCTTTAACTATTTCTAGGTTGGTTTTTTTGTTTTTGTTCCCAGTGGCTGATTTTTAAGCTCATAATTTGCCTAGAGAGATTTGGCTGTTATAGAATCAATATATATTGATTTGGTTGGTATAGGAATGCAACCAATAAAGCGTGGACATCTCCCCTTACCTCCGTTAATGTATTTTCCCGAACTCAAGATGACTCTGAATTTAAGAGAGCCCCTTAAAAAATAGAGGTTAAATGCAGATGGGGCTGAAAGGAAGAGGTTTCCGCCTGATTTCTAACATCAGAGAACTTGGGAACATAGGAAGCTGCCATATACTGAGTCAGACCATTGTTCTATTTAGCTCAGCATTGTCTACACAAACTGGCAGCGGCTTCTCCAAGGTTGCTGGCAGAAATCTCTCTCAGCCCTATCTTGGAGGTGCCAGGGAGGGAACTTGGAACCTAGATACTCTTCTCAGAGTAGCTCCATCCCCTAAGGGAAATATCTCACAGTTCTCATGCATCAAGTCTCCCATTCAAATGCAACCAGGGTGGACCCTGCTTAGCTAAGGGGACAAGTCATGCTTGCTACATGGAGTCCAGCTCTCCTCTCCTATTGAGTGGTGAACATAACGTGTGAATGGGCTTTCAGTCCGCTCTAAATGTCCCCAAACTAGTGGAGGGCCCTAAATGCACTCCACCTAGTTTTGGAGAAGATGCTTTTGTGCTTGTCTGTCCAGATACTGGCCTATACCACCCTGCAACCAGAATGTAGTCCCATCATGATGTGATTGGTGACATTCTGGGTACACATCCCCAATCTTCTGGTTCTGCTCTGCCTGGTGTCTATTCTAATTTCAGCACCCTGCTGAAGCTAATGACCCTAATTTCAGCCCCCTTTCAGGTCTCCTGTGAAACTGAGAAGGTCAAGGGAAAGCCTTGTCAATTTCATTTTTTTAAAAAAGACATTACTGTGGCTGTTCTCCTATCCACTCTTGCCTGTAAACAAGCCTCATTAAATGTAGTGAGCCTGATTTCTGAGTAAATGTCAGCATGCGTAAGATTGCCCTGTGTGGGTACCTGTATTGGTGTGCATACGCATATGCTTTTGAAAGGGGAAATATACATGCTTGTGAAACTGGCAAGGATTCCCCCCCTCCCACCCACTTGACAGTTTCACTGGAGATGGAGGATGGTTGTGTTAAACTACCGTGCAGCAATTGCTCGTGGCCCTGAAGAAGGAAGAGGGATCTGGGAAAGAAATTGTCCTTGTTAGTAGTGACTGATGAGATATTTCCATGCAGGGAGAAGTTTGGTGTGTGTGTGTTTGCAAATTGTTGAGCGGGCAAAGTAATTTTGCATGGATTATGCTTCTAGGAAAGTTCACGAAATAAAATGTCACAGAACGTTTCCTTAATGTGCTTGCAAAAGGGAAGTAAAATAACAGTTTTAAATTTGTAGGATTTCAACTTCAAACATAAACCCTCCCCCTTTTCTTTAAATAATTACCATGCATAGTAAATTTGAAGTGCACTAAATCTGAATCTGGGAAGGATTTTCTATTTATCTTGGGCATTATGTCATTTTAAAAATTATTGATCTGATTATTGAGTGTTAAAAAATCCCTGGGGAACAATAACAGTTAAAATATGACCATTAGGTTCAGAACATCTTCTAGAAAATACAGAAATAAATAAATAAACCTTTTCCCCAGTATATCCCCGTGTGTGTGTATTTGCAAATCAGTAGAATTGTGTGTGCAAAATTTGGTATTTGTAGGTAATCAGGAAGTATGCCTTTATTTTTCACAAACAAATCCACAACCGCTTCCACTTCAACATATATGTATTGAACCCAGCAGACAATTTTGATCTGCCAGTTCTGGAAGGAGTTACACTACTCCAGAAGGAACAGGTACACAGTCTGAGAGTGCTTCTGAATTCAAACTTCTCTCTGGTGTCTCAGAGGGAAGCAGTGGCCAGAGGTGCTTGCTATCAGCTTCGGCTGATACGCCAGCTGCGTCTTGTTTCTTAAGATAAAGGAGCTCAGAACAGTAGTACCTCTGCTGGTAACCTCCAGACTTGACTACTGCAATGCACTCTGTGTGGGGCTACCTTGGTACATAGTCCAGAAACTGCAGTTTGTAGAGAATGCGGCAGCCAGGTTGGTCTCTGGCCTGGGTTATCTCAAGGAGACCATACTACCCTTATATTAAAAGAATTACACTGGCTACCAGTATCTTTTCTGGGCAAAATACAAGGTGCCGGTTATAACCTATACAGCCCTAAACAGCTTAGGCCCAGGATATTCAAGAGAACTCCTTCTTCACTATGATCCCCATTGTCCATTGAGATCATCCAGAGAGGTCTGTCTGCAGTTGCCCCCAGCTTGTCTGGTGCCTACTCAGGGACAGGACTTCTCCATTGCTGCCCTGAGCCCTTGGAATATGCTTCCTGCTGAAATAAGAGGGCCCCCCCCATCTCTGATGAGATGAATGGATCAAATGGATCATAGAACAAATCAATCCAGAATTTTCACTCGAGGCACAAATGACCAGGCTCAAACTATCCTACTTTGGACACATGATGCGAAGACCCAGCTCCCTTGAGAAGTCCATAATGCTGGGAAAAGCTGAAGGAAAGAGGAGAAAAGGATGACCAGCAGCAAGGTGAATCATGGACTCGATCATAACAGCAATGAATGCACCACTGAGAGACCTTAAAGGCCAAGTGGAAGACAGATCCTCCTGGAGAGAATCTATCGATGTGGTCGCTAAGAGTTGACTTAATCAATCAATAATCTCTGACAGCTTTAAAACAGTTTTTAAAAACACATTTATTTGCCCAAGCTTCTAAACTAGAATTGTGGTTTTAAATTGTTTTAATGTTTGTTTTTAATTTGTTTTATGTTGTAAACTGCCGAGAGACATAGGTTTGCAGCGGTGTACACATATAAATAAATTACATATGTGTGTGTGTGTATTTCACATATATATGTAAATTACACATATTTAGTGTATGTGTTTGTGTGTGAGTGTACTGGATATACACCCAAAGTTGTACAACTCTGTGGAAAAAATGGTGGGCAAAAGATTTAAAATGTGCTTCAGTAGAAGACATCTGCTTACAGGTGAGAGGAAAGTTGCCCAGAAAGTTGATATGCCATTGTAAATCCGCCTTCCTGCCTACCCATCAGTTGAGTTTAAAAACTTCGATGCAAGTGCATTTAAAACTTCATTTCAGTTTCTCTCTCTCACCCACACACAAGTACACACCACAGTCGGCCACCTAACTTCGAGAGAGGGGCTCAGAAGTGCTTTGAGTGTTGTGTGTGTGAAAGGTGTCGAAGGAGCAACTCTGGGTCAGACTGCTCCTGAAGAGCGTCTCTGATAATGCCGCCCTGCTGGCAATCCAATAATCTGCCCCTTGGGGTGAGGGCCCCACCTTGCCTCATGAAAAGACCAACTCTGCTGTTTTGGGTGCTCCTGATCAGAACAGGCTGATAAGGTACTGCTGGTGGCAGCTGAGGCGAAGCGGAGGAGACGGTGCCTCCCCTGAAGGCCAGGCCAGGATAAAGTTCATCATGGCTGTCACAGCGGAAGTAGCTCTGGCTTTCCCTTCATTTCTCCCCACACTCCCTCAAACTTTGCTCCTAACGTAGCCGACCGGCCAGGCTGCAGCGCGATTCCGGCCAGCCGACTTCTGGTGATCTTCTGTCACTCACTATCGCTGGGCTTCAGCCTAACAGAGAAAATATGCATTCATTAAACTTTCAAGCACAGCTCAGGCACGGCCTTGCCAAGGGAGCTCTCCGTGGTGGATTGGATTTCCAGCCCTCCCTCTTATGTGTTCGGACGCCTCGCCGGTTTCCATCAGGGCCTGCGTGCCCCGTCTCGGGGAGATTTATCTGCTGCAACGCCTTTATTTTTACTTCTTCTTCTTCTTTTTTTTCCATCCACGTTTTTCTTTGTTTTGGTGAGATCTTAATCTCCCAGCAGGGCAAGGTAGGGGAGCAGTTTCCAGCGCGGCTGACGTCAGTGTGGTTCTGCCGCTGAGCTGGCACTAAGCACTGTGAAAGAGGCACAGCTGTTGTTCCTCTCCCTAGAGACCAGGTTTATATCACCGCCGTTGCTGGGCTCGCTGAAGGGAGTTCACACAGAGTGGCCCTTGACGGGCTCAGCCGTGCGTGTGTTGGTGTGTGGGGCTGGCACTCCTGGGGGGGCAGCCCCAAAGCAGAGGCACTTGCTTCCAAGGTGACGGAGACCTGGCCTCGTGAAGCCTGCGTTTGTGGGGTGAAGAATCAAAGGGTGCCGAAGACATCTGTTGGTCTCTGAAGGACCACTCGTGAATTCAGCACAGAAAGCAAAAGAGAGCCGTTCCCAAAAGCCTGTGGGGTATGTAGGAAGCGACTTTTTAGCACATAACAGCCCAGCTGGATTAGGATCAGGCCCATCTAGTCATAGGAAGCTTCCCTCTACCGAGTCAGACCATTGGTCTGTCTAGCTCAGTTGCTCTTCCCAGAGCGGCCCCGTCCGGCTCTACAGTGTTCGCTCACGTGTCTCCCATTCAAATGCAAACCAGGGTGGGCCCTGCTTAGCACAAGGGACAATTCATGCTTGCAACCACAAGACCAGCTCTCCTCTTTCCTTAGTCCAGCATCCGAGAAAAGGAAGTACTTATTCACAAAGCACATAATTAATCTATGGAATTCTCTGCCACAGGAGGTGGCGATGACCACCAGCTTGAGTGGCTTTATAAGGGGTTTAGACAAATTAATGGAGGACCAGGGTTATCAATGGCTACTAGTCTGGTGGCTGTGGGCCACCTCCAGCCTCAAAGGCAAGATGCCTCTAAATACCAGTTGCAGGGGAGCAACAGCAGGAGAGAGGGCATGCTCTCAGCTCCTGCCTGTGGGCTTCTCAGAGGCATCTGGTGGACTACTGTGTGAAACAGGATGCTGGACTAGATGGGCCTTCTTGTGCCTGATCGAGCAGGGCTGTTCTTATGTTCCTATGTCTGCCTAACACCGCCTAGTAAGCTGATGGTGAGATTTTGTGGGGAACCTATTTTTTTATTAATTTAGCTCCAAGTAAGCAATTTTTTGTTTCAGAGCATATTTTCAGTATCCGTGAAGAACCCCTCCTGCCCATACAAGCACGCCAGCAGAAGGAAAGCTGGTCTTGCAGCAAGTGTGAATTGTCCCCTTTGCTAAGCACGGTCCACCCTGGTTTGCATTTGGATGGGAGACTACATGTGTGAGCACTGTCAGATATTCCTCATAGGAGATGGGGCTGCTCTGGGAAGAGCACCTGCCGGCTTGCAAGCAGAAGGTTCCACCAAGTTCCCTCCCTGGCAGCATCTCCAAGAGAGGGCTGAGAGAGACTCCCGCCTGCAACCTTGGAGAAGCCGCTGCCAGTCTGTGCAGACGATACTAAGTGACATGGATCAAGGGTCTGACTCTATATCCGGCAGCTGCCTATGTTCCTATACTCCACTGAGGGCAAGATGTTCCTTTTGCTTCACTTCTCGTTCTGAATTCTCACAGCTCATGGTGGCAACTGGACCCGGTCCTTCACGGTTGCTATCTCTCTCTCTCTCTCTCTGAGCCACAACACTGCAGCAGCTCAGCTGAGGCTTTAGCCAGCTGTGATTGGCTGGTTGAGGGAAGAAATAATTTTGCAGTTGCCTAGCAACTGCAGGATGCTGCTCCCCAAACACACCCATCTAGCCTGCATAGTAACCGAAGTCTGGTCTAGGGGTTGAAGTTCACTGTCACAGTTGCTAACATAATGAACTGCTTATTTTAGGTTGGCTCTCCAGCAGTCGTTTGCATCGCGTCCTGGACAGATGTCCATCGTTTTTTGTCTGGGGGATACAGAGCAGCGTTGACAGTTGTAACAAAGGGCATCTTAGGGGCATGGGAAACTGCCATATACTGAGTCAGACCCTTGGTCCGTCTAGCTCAGGATTGTCGACACAGACTGGCAGCAGCTTCTCCAAGGGTGCAGACGGGACTCTCTCTCATCCCTGTCTCGGAGATGCTGCCAGGGAGGGAACCTGGAAACTTCTGCTCTTTCCAGAGCGGCCCCATCCCCAAAGCGGGGGAATCTTACAGTGCTCACATATGCCAGCGTGGTGTAGTGGTTAGTGTTGGACTAGGACCAGAGAGACCTGAGTTAAAATCCCCATTCAGCCATGACACTCACTGGGTGATTCTTCTCTCTCAGCCTAACCTACCTCACAGGGTTGTTGTGAGGATAAACACAACCATGTATACCGCTCAGGGCTCCTCGGAGGAAGAGCCAGATAGAAATGCAGAAATAAATAAAATAAATGTAAAAATATGTCATCTCCCATTCAAATGCAAACCCTGCTTGCTACCACGAGACCGGCTTTCCTCCTCTTATACTGAGGAGACCCCATCTCCCCCTCTTAGGGAGGGGGTCTCCTTCCTTTCTTATTTATGCTAATGAATCTTCTGGGGTTTTTATTCTAATTTTGACACCCAGGGTCCAGAAACTCAAGCTGACAGATCATAGATTTTCTTGGAGTTCCCTGGCAAGAGTGACCTTGCTAAAGACGGGATGATTTTTCTAAATCATTGCTGAATGTGTCAGCTGAGCTGTTCTCTGGGACTACCTGAAGAGATCACCTTACTTCTGTTTTAAAAGAACTACACTGGCTGCCAATAAGTTTCCGGGCAAAATACAAAGTGCTGGTTATTACCTATAAAACTCTGAATGGCTTGGGCCCAGGGTATTTAAGAGAGTGCCTTCTTCATGAACCCTGCCACCGATCAAGATTGTTATGGGAGGTCTGGTTGCAGCTACCACTGGCTTGTTTGGTGGTGACCCCTAACCGGGCCTTCTCTAGGGCTGCCTCAGAGCTCTGGTAAAGGTAAAAGGTGCCATTGGGTCGGTGTCGAGTCCTGGCACCCACAGAGCCCTGTGGTTTTCTTTTGGTAGAATATAGGAGGGGTCGACCATTGCCATCTCCCACACAGTATGGGATGATGCCTTCCAGCATCTTCCTATATCGCCGCTGCCCGGTAGAGGTGTTTCCCATAGTCTGGGGAACATACCAGCAGGGATTCGAACCGGAAACCTCTGGCTTGCTAGTCAAGTCATTTTCCTGCTACTCCCGAATGAAATCAGAACCTCCCCATCTCTGGCTGATTTTAAGCAACTTTTGAAATCTCACCCTCTGTTTATTGGTAATCAGAAGACTTATGGTACAGATGTGCAGTGTTCCCTCTAACAGGGATTTCCAGATGTTGTTGACTATAACTCCCAGAATCCCCAACTGCAATGGCTTTTGCTTGGGGGTTATGGGAGTTGTAGTCAACAACTTCTGGAAATCCCTGTTAGAGGGAACACTGCAGATGTGTCTGCAGCTAGGAAGGACCAACTTGTTTCCGCTGCTGATCATGGATAGTAATTTGCATAAAGCCCTCTTTTATTTTGCATTTTGGTGAAGGCCATTTAGGCACATGGTTAACATATGCCTGAAAGGCTCCAACCCAAATGCAAAGGATTCCTGGGGCTGTATGCAAATTATTATCAACAGTCCAGCAGTTCTGTTTTTCTCCCGAGTTTTCTTGTTGCTAAACAACCCTTGCTAAAGGGTTGGGCGGAGGTGTGTGTGTTGCTCCATTGCCTCCTGTCCATCTGTTGTATTTGCACTTATGGAGGTGAAGCCTCTGATGGGCTGAGCTGGTGTGATGGCAGGGAATGTTCAAGGAACTAAGGCACTGGGAATCCAGCTCCAGTGAGGGAAGAGCATGTTGTTGGTTTGGCTGGTATTAAAGCCTCACACAAGAGTGGGTTGAGGCATGGAAAGATTGTATTTGTATTTATCCCCCCTTATATTCCAATTTATTTTTTTTATCGTAATGGTGTGTGTGTGTGTTGTATATATATAAACCACCTTGAGGATTGCTGGTCTAATAATAATGATGATGATGATGATGATGATGATGATGATGATGATGATAATTTGATTTCTATACCGCCCTTCCAAAAATGGCTCAGGGCAGTTTACAAAGAGAGATAACAAACAAATAAGATGGCTCCCTGTCCCCAAAGGGCTCACATTCTAAAAAGAAACATAAGACACACACCAGCAACAGTCACTGGAAGTACTTTGCTGGGGGTGGAGAGGGCCAGTTACTCTCCCCCTGCTAAATAAAGAGAATCATCACGGTAAAAGGTGTCTCTTTGCCCAGTTAGCAGGGAGTAAGTAAAGTGTTGCCATCAAGTTGATTTCGACTCCTGGTGCCCGCAGAGCCCTGTGGTTTTCTTTGGTAGAATACAGGAGGGGTTGACCATTGCCTCCTCCCGTGCAGTATGAGATGATGCCTCATCATCTTCCTATGTCGCTTCTGCCAGATATAGTACCAGTGGGGATTTGAACCGGCAACCTTCTGCCTGTTAGTTTAGCATTTCCCCGCTGCGCCACTTAAGGTATAGAGTAGCAAGCATGAGTTGTCCCCTTTGCTAAGTAGAGTCCACTCTGGTTTGCATTTGCATGGATGGGGGGGCTACATGTGAGTGCTGTAAGATATTCCCCTTAGGGGATGGGGCCGCTCTGGGAAGTGCATCTAGGTTCCGAGTTCCCTCCCCTGCAATAAATCAGTTAATCTTTAAGATGCTCCAAGAATAGTTGCTGGTTCTGCTGCTGCTCTTGCTCTGAGAAACCACAAGAGCACAGATGTGTGAAATATTCCCATCTTCTGGAAGTGCTGCACTGCCACCTTGTGTTGGCAATAGTGAACTACATTGCAGTAAAGAGACTGATGACGGATGGGTCATGGCCTCAGATGGGTACAGGTGCATTGTAGAAGTGTTGGCAGGGCTGGCCTGTCCACTAGGCAGACTTAGGCAGTTGTCTAGGGCACCCATTTGGTACTGGGGGCATAAACAGTGCTGGAATATAGCTCTGCCCATTATTCTTTCTCTCGCTCTTGTATTGCATCCCAAAGTACTGCACAGTGGTGTAAGAACGTAAGACGTAATCCAGCACCCTGCTAGGCACTCTCTCCCACTGTTTCCTCAAACGAGCACGGGCTGGCTTCAGGCTTCTGGGTAAACGTTGGGCGAAGCGGCACTTCGAAGCACACTCGCAGCATTGAGGGAAGCAGCCCCTCCCCTCTGCTCTCAGCTTTCTTTTGAAACAAGTCCACATGGCAGACGCCAGTGTTTTCCTTCTAGCCAATGGGAGGGGGGAGAGAGAGAGAGAGCTCCCTGGAGAGCGAGATCTGCATTTCTGAAGAGAGCATGCCTCTTATCATGCTGATGATTCTATGTCAGCGCCTCTCCCTGTTTGCTCAGAAAAAGTAGCTTAAAACCAGCATTTTAAAAATCTGGAAATACCGCGGGATTCGCAAGACAAAGCCCGGCTTATGTGTGGAGTGGGTCCAAGGATCTCGAAGGGACTTCGGGATAAGTTTGGATGGTGTGTGTGAACGCATACACTCTCTCCCAAAGGAGATTCGGGGCAGAAGCCTTGTGTGTAAAGCCCCCAGGTGGGCTGACCCACCTGAGGTGCCCGAGAGGCCTTTTCAAAACACAAGCCAACTCTGACTCGTCCATCATTTGGGAAGGCCAAAGCGACCGCCAGCAACAATGCCGTCCGACACAGCGTCTCGCAGAGTTGTTGCGAGGATCTGTTTAGCTTTGCGTGAAGGCACCCATTCCAGCTACTGTGGAGGCGCTGGTCCTCATGGCAGTGGAGGAGGTGATGGCGGCAGTTCCTGCAGCGGTGGATCTTGGGAATCGGGACGGCTCCCGTGTTGGCTCCAGCAGCGGCAGCTTCTGCATCGGCAGCTCAGCAGCGGCTCAGCAACAACGCCAGCTTCCAGCCCTCAATGGGCTCCAAGGTGGGTGGAGATGAGGGAAATGAGATCCTCCGAGGCAGGATTTGGGGGGTGAAGGGCGAGGGCATGAATCGTTGCTGGGATTCCTTCGTACGCAGCAGGATTTGCAGTGGGAGGGGGCTGGAGTGATGCAGGCACATGGCTCATCGATGTGCCCGAGATTGCGGGATCGATGCATCTGAGGCCCATCGATGCGTCCGAGGCGGCTGGAGCGATGCAGGCACATCGTACAGGAGAGCCGGCCTCGTGGTGGCAAACATGTCATCCAACGACATTTAGGTTTGAGAACCCTTGGACTGGGGTGATCCAGATCTGCTCAGCCATGAAGGTGACCTGGGGTCGCGCAGCCTAGCTTACCTCATAGGGTTGTTGCGAGGATAAAACCAGGGTGGGGTCCGGGGACAGGACAGAACCATATGCACCTGTGGTCTTCACTGTTTTCCAGGCAGGAGCCTCCTTAGCAAAAAAAAACCACCCAAAAAACCCCAAACCCATCATGCTTTCCAGAATGATGCCAGGGCTGAAGAGGGCTCCGTTTCCCTTGAAGGAGATCCCCGGCGCTGGGGAATTGCCACCTCCACCCCTTGCGAGGTGGACTGTGCAGAGTATTTGCCTTTAGCGGAGGCTTTGCACAGGCGCAATAAGCAATAAGTCTAGGAACTGCCCTTAAGGTTCACAGGGCCACCTCGGGGCCTTACAGTCAAAAGAACGCTTTCTGATACACACTGCCGAGAATGCCTCAGAGCAAGGCAGGATCGCTGTAGCACACAACTCTGCTGTTGGCGAGCAACTTTAGCTTTGATCGGTGTTGACTTTTACTTTGTACAACCCAGAGCTCACCCTGAAGGGAAGCTTTCCTTCGGCAGGCAGGAAGAGCCTAAAGTTAAGCCGTTTTGAGCGCTGCACCCAAGTGCTACTTTTTAAGGACTCACGTAATGCGCAGTAACTGTGAAAGCTGAATAGTGCCATTGGCTGCATGCCTCTTCTGTTGCCGCCCTGACATCACTGCAAAGGGTTCCCTCATATGAACGCCACCCCATCCCACCCTAAGCGTAGTGAAGCTGTGTTCAGTTGCTGTTCGGAAATCTTGCTGTTTTCCTTCCTTGCATTGCCTACACGGCCACATTTACCCAAATAGAAAGCCCCCAAGAGGGGCTTGGATAACTTCATGGAGGAGAGGTCTATCAACCTCTGCTAGTTGGAGGGCTATAGGCCACTTCTAGCCTCAAAGGCAGGATGCCTCTGAGTACCAGGTGCAGGGGAGTAACAGCAGGAGAGAGGGCATGCCCTCAACTCCTGCCTGTAGGCTTCTCAGAGGCATCTGGTGGGCCATTGTGTGAAACAGGATGCTGGACTAGATGGGCCTCCTTGGGCCTGATCCAGCAGGGCTGTTCTTATGTTCTTATGACTCTGAATTTAAGACGACCCACTTAAAAGCAGAGGTTAAATTTAGGTTATGCCCTATATTTACCCCAAAAGAAGAGAACCCTGAATTTAAGGCAGCCTTCCAATTTCTAACAGCAGAGAACTTAGGAAAAACCTAGTCTTGGATTCAGTGTCGCTCCAGTGTTTTCTCTCAATTTTTCCTCTGTGTATGGAATGAGTTTTGTTTTGGGTGGCAGTATCAAGGCTGTGTGCACGCTGCACGTGCGTTCAGAGTGGGGGCTTCCTTCTTGATTCAACCTGAGCGAGATCTAAAATTAACTGAGCGGATTTCCAAAAACTTGTGAGCGCCTGCATGTGCTTATGCCTTCTAGGGAACGCTGAGTAAGTCCTCTAATTTTTGTTTTGTTCCAAACAGAAAGAATATCCCAAAGACCGAGGAGACGGCAGGGCTGGCAGCGAGCCATGTGAGGAAAGTCTCAAGGGGTGCCCTGATTCCCTTGAAGCTTTCGTGGAAGCCCTGAGCGTTAATGGCGAGGCCCCGAGGAGCTTTGCAGAATCCCTGAGGATGGTGGTGTTCCTGAGGGCTAAGCCAGATTGCCTGCAGATAAGTACAGAGTCTCTGAGGATGCTTGCAGAGGCCGTGAGGAGGTGTGCCGATTCCCTGAGGCTTGGAGACCCCGTGAGGATTGCGCGGGCTCTGATGATAAATGGGGAAGCTGTGAGGAACATTGCACAGGCTCTGAGGCTTTCTGCTGGAGCCTTGTAATGTGCCACGGAAGAAAGAGAGAGTGAATGAGGAGGGTTACTTTCGGAATAGTTCAAATGGCATTTGCTTTTCTGCCTGGGAAACTTTGTTATCAGTCAACCAGTTTATTAATATACAGCGGGTCTGTGACTGAAATAAAACTTTCACCAGCATGCCTCACTTCTTATATGTCAGCATAACAAAAAGTCTTTGGATTTGTGCTTATTTATTTATTTGTTGCATATTTATACCGCCTTTCTGCCTTGACAAAGGCACCCAAAGCGGTTTACAAGATTAAAACATGGACATTGCATAAGATTAATAAAACGTTGTCTCAGGCGCTTGGTCTTTTCAGGAGCTGAGGACAAGAGCTTGCTCACCTGGAGGCTTCACAGACAGGGCTTCTGCCCTGAATTTCCTTCAGGAGAGAGTATGTGCATTCACACACCAGCCAAACTTACCCCAAAGTCCCTTCGAGATCCTTGGCCCACTCCACACACAAGTTGGGCTTTGTGACGCGAATTCTAGCTTATCTCGAGGTATTTCCGGATTTTTAAAATGCTGTTTTTAAGCTACTTTTTCTGAGAACGCCGGTGCAAACAGGGATTGGTGCTGACGCAGAATCATTAGCATGATAAGAGGCATGCTTGCTTCAGAAATGCAGATCTATCTCTGTAGGGAGCTCTCTCTCCCCTCCACCTCCCATTGGCTAGGAGGGAAAACACTGACGCCTGCCATGTGTACTTGCAAAAGGAGGGGCTGCTTCCCTCAGTGCTGTGAGTGTACCTCGAAGGGGTTTCCCTCAACATTTACCTCGAAGCCTGAAGCCAAGTGTGAATAACCTCCTGGGCGTTTTTCACACAGGGCTTTTAACACCCTTTAGTTTGCATCTCATTCGGAATGGAGGGGGGACATTCACATATCGGGCAGATTTACCCCAAAGTCCCTGCAAGGTATTGGAGAGCACTTTACACATGATTTGGGTTTTTCACTGCGCATTAGAGTGTTGCTTGATTTATTTCCCAGGGTTAAAAAAAAAAAAGAATCTACTTTTTGCATCAGTTTTTCCGAGGCAACTGTAAACTCACAGCAAAGCCCCACAGTAAACCCGCGGTAGGTAAAGCCTGCTGTGTGAAGAACTCTCTTGGTGCCTCCTTTCCTGCCTTCCTCACTTCCTCTTTTATGTTATGCATAAGTAACATTTTAACAGCATACTTTACCTGGTTTACAATTGTGATGCATAAATATTTTCACGGCTTGATGTAACACATACTTGCTTTGTAGATGTCTAATAAAACATTTTATAATACTTTTGTGAGCTAATGGTTTTTATTGTTTAGGATTTAGAGGCCTTATTTGATTCCTTACCATATACCATAAATGGCATTAATTGTAAAACTGGGTTATTTTATGAGAAATTATTGTTTAAGGTGCAAATAGCTCTTTACTACCCACCCCCCCGCAAAGAAATCAGTTATTTCCCATAAATTATATTGCTCGATGCTTATCTTCAGAGTACTCAGAAATTCTTGGAGTGCCTTTTCAAAGCTGCCTGAGAATAAAATAGGAGGGGTGGGTTATTTATTAGAAATGTTTTGCAAGCATTGATAAATATGTCACCTGTAATGAGTTCTGCAAAAGCTTCTTTCCAAGGAAGAATACAATAGTTTATCACATAATAGGATAATATATGGATAATAGGATACAGATTAATATATAGAATAATGGGATCATATGTATTCAAGAATAATAGTTTAAATCATCAGAACCTCAAAATGTTTTACAGAAAACAAAATATGAGGTTGACTCTCTGTCCCTTTCTCCACCCACCTCCCGTCCCTGCGGTCTCCGCTCTGACCTGGTGGGCCTCTTCTGGCTTGCCACCCTAATCTGGCAGGGACAGAAGATGCAAGGGTTCGCCTGCCACTGGAGGGTCGAGGAGTGTGGCTTGAAACTTGACCCAGGGTGGCGGCTGCTTCCCCTCGCTGCCACCTCTTCCACCTGCTTCCCAAGCTTGCTCCAAGCTTTCTCTCTCTCTCTGGCTTCCATGGGGGTAAGGACTGGGACAGCATCGACACACACCAAAGGCGATAATGTGGCATGGTGGCGTTGGTTCTGGCTTGAGACCTTTTGCCTTCTGCGTTCTTCTGCCATGCATGGAAGGGCAGAGTCCAGGAACTACAGCCTCCTTCATCTCCAGCCACTATTTATTGTGGAATGATGGGAGTTGTAGTCCAACAGCAACTGGAGAGCGACAGTCGCCTGCTCCAGCCCAGAGCATTCAGGGCTGCGCTTAGCAGCTGGCTGAGATGCCGGGCATTTGGCATTCTTCCCCTAGTGCACCCAGGTAAAGGCGCCGTCTCAGTCTGGCAGCATGGCGCCCTTTACCTCTTCTGAAGGCAACAGTAGGCATCTAGCTGGCAGCCAGAAGGAGCCTTAGGAAGTTGTTCTGTCGTAACCACATTTGGCTTTTCGACACGGATAAATTGCTGTCTACAACTGGGTTGGAAGTACTGAGTAGATTTAAAACGAGAAGCTCCAGTCTTGGTACAGGTGGCTTCCACTACAATATTCCACATCTCTCCACTTGATAAAGGTCATAATTCGGGATGGAGGTCACTGTCGTGGACTTTGTCGTACATGTGGATTTCATAATGAGTTGATTCATTTGGGTTCCGTTATTTATCTGGACAAAATGCTTTGGGTATATGGATTCAGTATGTGGATTTCGTAACGGGCCGGGGTCTTTTTTTTTTGGTATTCAGTTACTTATAGTTGCAAAAACCCCTGGATATATGGTCCATATATAAAACTAGCTGAGCCTGATAGAGTGGTATATTAAATGTTATCTGAATATATTGGGATCTCTTTGATTTATATTCACTGGGAGTTGTAGCTCAGCTGTAACTGGAGGACCAAGGATTACCTGACACTGACCCAGGGGATTTAGGGATAGGTTTAATGAAAGGGATACATTTTATGCAAGGTGGTATGCTCTTATCGACTGGCTGAGGTGCTGGACATCCAGTGTCGTCCTCCTAATGCACCCAGGGAAAGGCACCTTCTCAGTTTGACAGCACTGTGGCTCCAGTCTGGGTTGTTGCCAGTCCAAAGACACCTGACCATGTCCGTCCCCTCTTGTCTTTCTGCAGAGCAAGCTGGTGAAGTACTTCAGCCGTCAGCTCTCCTGCAAGCGGAAGGTGGCCCTGCAGGAACGTAACGCCAGGCTGGAGGGGTTCCCGCAGCTGCTGCACTGGTTCCGGATTGTCAACATCCGCAAGGAGGTCATGGAGGTGAGCCCTGGCTGGCCGCAGTTGGCGTCAGCTCCTGTTTCCTTCTGGGTTGCCCCCTTCAGTCCAGGGCTGCAACCGTGCCAGAGCTGGCAAGATTCATCTCTGCTCCTGGCTCTGGTGCTAGGCCAAAAGCTGGGCCCTGTGTGTGTGTCTGTGTGTGTGTGTTGCATGGATGGAAATTAACCAGAAATTCTGCACCAGGAAGAACTGGATTCTGTGACCTGAAAATATTCTTCAAATAGAGCAACTGTTTAAAACTTAAAAATAGTCCTGGGTGCTTTATTATTATTATTAATTATTATTTTACATATTTTTATACCGCCCAAAACTTACATCTCTGGGTGGTTTACAACAAGATAAAAACAACAGCTTTCCAGATTGCACGCTACCACCATGTCACGATGTATCCCTTCAGTGTGCTTTTGTATTGCCTCCGTATCGATACGGCAGTCCCTGTGCTGTAAGCCAGGTGCCGTTCACATTTCCGACGCCTTCTTTCAGATTTTATTGCTGCGTTACAGCCCTATAACATTGCATCAGTGTTGCAAAATAATAATAATAATAAATAAATAAAATAGCTGCATTTGCCCCTAACACCTTACAACGGACCTTAACATGAATTCCAACTGCGGTTTGAATTAGGCACACAAAATGGTCGCAGTTTACACCACTTTTTGCATTGTATGGCTTGCTATCTGGAAAGCACCCTGAAGAGCCATAGGAGGCCATGTAGGGCAGCGAAACTGCTCCCTCTGCCACAGTCTTATTCGGCGTCCGTTCTGGTTTGCGAGATTTCAGTAGACGTTGCCTGCATGCTTTCAAACGTCCCTTTGCGGCCATAAAGCCAAGAAACTCTGTGTGTGTGTGTGTGTGTGTGTGTGTGTGTGTGAGAGAGAGAGAGAGAGAGAGAGAGAGAGAGAGAGAGAAAGTAAGTAAGTAAGTAGGTTTATTGTTGGGACTTCAGGTCATAGCATAACTTTGCATAGCATAACATAAAACATAACATAAAAGAGAGAGAGAAATGAGAAAGAACTCAGCATACCATAGAATTACTTCAACAGTAAACTAAAACCAGTACTGCAATTTAGGACACAGCATGGCAGCTATAAGTGTCTTACTCCGATGCACTTCTGAAACAAGCCAGAAGAGGGCAGCACTGCTCTATGCGGCGAACGCAGCCTTGGGAATGAGAATTCACGGAGCTGAAATGGTGCTTTGCCTTGAAGCTTTTGGAACAGCTGCATGTTCTGTCTGGGAACCTGTTCCGAAGGGGGTTCTCCTTTCCTTGGGCTCACTAAGGGTCGGCTGCAGCAGCAGGAAAGCAGACAGCTTGACTCTTACCCGATGGGGACTTAACTAGGCACTCAAAAGATCTGGACCCTGGGCCCAAAGTCTCCCTTTTGATAATTAAAAACTCAATTCTACCTCCCCCGCAAGAATAATTATGTCTGACTCCTCCCCAAAGTGAAACCGGAGGAGATAAGTGCCGTATTCTGGGTAAAGGTGTCTGTTTTGTCTCTAGCAGATCTCATTTTAGGGAGGAGAGAGAGGTGAGAAGTTATCATTGTGGCTGGAGGAGCAGATGAGATTCAGGGCTCTGTGCCATGCACTGCGGGTCTGATTCCCCCCTCCCAGGCCAACCCCTCTTGCCACCCCTGCCTCTTCCCTAATTGTCTTCATTGCTCAGTCAGGATTTTCAAACAAAGGTGGTAATGAATCTGGGTTTATTGGATTTCATGCCAGATTTCCTAGTTCCATATTCCTGGAAATAGGAACATGGGAAGCTGCCTTCTACGGAGTCAGACCCTTGGTCCATCTAGCTCAGTATTGTCTCCACAGACTGGCAGAGGCTTCTCCAAGGTTGCAGGCAGGAATCTCTCTTGGAGATGCTGCCAGGGAGGGGACTTGGGACCTGTAGATGCTTTTCCCAGAGTGGCTCCATCCCCTGACTGAGGGGAATCTCTTCCAGTGCTCACACTTCTAGTCTCCCATTCATATGCAAGCAGGGCAGACCCTGCTTAGCTAAGGGGACAAGTCAGGCTTGCTACCCCAAGACCAGCTCCCCTTAAATATTTGTTATTCCTCCATCGTGAAACTTAGCATTCTGGAATTGGAGTTTTCACCAGAATCCATTCAGGCTTGTAGCCTCTTTGATTCCTGCTATCTAATCCATTGGAGACATCTATATAACAAACATAGATCATTCTAGCTAGGTCTGACTGCTCCAAGAGCCCTTTTGGGGACAACCATCCTTTCTCATTCCTTTTGCTCTGTCAACTGCTTTGAGAATTCTCTTGTTGAAAAGTGCATAAATATTTTTAACTGGCAGGGTTAACATAGGAAGCAGCCATATACTGAGTCAGACCATAGGTCCATCTCGCTCAGTATTCACACATTGTATTTTCATTGTAAACTGCCCAGAGAAGGAAGTTTTGGGCGGTATAGAAATATCTTAAATAAATAAATAATACACAGACTGGCAGCAGCTTCTCCAAGGTTGCAGGCAGGAATCTCTCTCAGCCCTATCTTGGAGATGCTGCCTGGGAGGGAACTTGGGACCTAGACGCTCTTCCCAAAGTAGCTCCGTCCCCTAAGGGGAAGATCTTACAGTGTTCACACTTCTAGTCTCCCTTTTGTATGCAATCAGGGCGGACTCGGTTTAGATAAGGGGACAAGTCATGCTTGCTACTACAAGGCCAGCTCTTGTGACGGGGCAAGGTCATTTTGTGTAGATTATACTTCTAGGAAAGTTCAGGAATCTTCGGTCAACATTCTTCTGCTGCCCTGATAATAGCTATTCATTTGGGTGTGGCCTTGCTTGGGCCCGAGAAAGATCTTCTGCTTCTCTTGAGTGTGAAGTCGTTTTGGAAGGATTGATCTGATTATTGAGCGTGAGAAATCCGTTCGGAACCATAATTGTGTAAACCTGAGGATTATATTCAGAATTTCTGCTATTCCCCCAGCATGTTCTAGTATAAAAAGTCAGCTAATTTCAGTGGCAGGATTGTGTATGCAAAATTCGGGATCCGTCTGTTAGTAATTGGGAAGTATGACTTGATATCGCACACACCCACCTACAAATAAACTCTTCAGAATGGCACTTTCCAGATTAGCTGCTCACCAGCAGCAAATGCCTCCGTCCAGGCAAGTCTCATTCGGGCCATAAACAACAGGGGGAGCAGTCTCTCAGCAACTAACCCGAAAAAACAGCAACTTTTCCACCCCGGATATGTGACGTCCTTGCTCTATATTGCAGCGATTAAATTTGCAACAAGGCATTGGCAGTGTGAACAGCACCGTGCTATCCGCGAAGGGACTGCGGTGTCACGACACAAGAAGTGCGGAAGCACACTTCCAACATACGTCCTGACCCCGTTGTAGGGTCTATTCTGGAAAGCGCCAATGTGTAATAGACTCAGAAAACAAGGGCTGTGTAGAGCATACGGTGAAATGGACTTTAGTAACAGGATTCGGAATGGCAGCATACAACTTATCAACACCCTCCTCCGCCCCCCGCTTTTCAACGTACGCCTTAGAAAGTGATTGCACGTGATCAGTGTTAGTAAGAGGAAACTTTTATGGCTTTAAAATGGCTTTAAAAGGGGCTTAGACAGATTGGTGGTGGACAGGTCTATCAATGGCTGCTAGTCTCATGGCTGTGGGCCACCTCTAGCCTCAGAGGCAGGATGCCTCTAAATACCAGTTGCAGGGGAGCAACAGCAGGAGAGAGGGCAGGCCCTCAGCTCTTGCCTGTGGGCTTCCCGGAGGC
Source organism: Hemicordylus capensis (assembly GCF_027244095.1). Classification (NCBI taxonomy): domain Eukaryota; kingdom Metazoa; phylum Chordata; class Lepidosauria; order Squamata; family Cordylidae; genus Hemicordylus; species Hemicordylus capensis. Next base: position 17,015,249 of record NC_069671.1, read on the forward strand.
ATCTGGTGGGCCGCTGTGTGAAACAGGATGCTGGACTAGATGGGCCTTCTTGGGCCTGATCCAGCAAGACTGTTCTTATGTTCTTATGAAACCGTTGTAGGACATCCAGCACTGGGTTCCACTCTCCAGCAATGCCATTGTGTGAATCTTGCTTCCTGTACGCGAGAGCTCTGCTTCTCGGAATGCCACCAGGTAATCCTGGCTGCCCAGAGAAAAACTCTTAGTTGTTCTTGGCAACCAAGCAGCCGACTGTATGAATAGCTGGATGTCATGTTCAGAAATGTAGCATGTTTCTTTTCCCCTTTCCCTTTTTTTAAAGGCTGCTTGAAGATCTCAGCAGCGAGGAACCATCTACTCCCAGCCCTTAAATTGCCTTGGGGTGTTGAGGCCCAGAGATATCTCCAGTGGGACTTCTGGCCACTGGCAATTTCTAGGAATAGAAACCTAAGAAATACTGGATTTGTTAGATCTGATTAAGCTGACACACACTGTCAGATCCGGGGAAGAGAGGGAGGTGACGCTCTTTCCTCTCCTGCTTGGAAATGGTCAGTTGAATATTGATGCAGTGACAAGACCGACTTTAATCTTTCCTTTTTGAGATGTTTAAACTACCATGTTTATCACACATGTGCTTTAAATAAAAAACCTGCCTCTGGTAATACCACTTCTGTTAGGTGTATGGAGTGGCTTCAGAACACAGCAATCACATTTGGATGCACATTTCAAAACTGGGGCGGGAGGGCGGGCGGGGGGAGAGATGACACTCGTGCAGATTACTGAGTTTAGCAGATTTGCAAAGGAGGATTCTTCTGTAGCATGTCCTTGACTGAAATACCTTTTCCTCCCGTAGCTGCCATTAGCCACGGAAGCAGGGAAAGGCAGCTACCATGAAGGGCACCTTGTTTTCTCAGTGGGGCTAAGGGCAGGTTTTGGGGGGGCTGCTGGTAATTTAGATCAAGGAAACATTGTGGGGAGGGAGGGTGGCTTAAATGCCCCCTTCCACGTAGTGTTAGGAGAGCAGGTTAGCCCATCCAGATACTCCCTGACAGAGGATTGCATGCAACTTCTTTCGCTTAATAGGCCATATTTCTAAATCTCGAGCTCTTCCACAGTGCCATTACATTAATGTTTGTGTTCTCTCTCTCTCTCTCTCTCTCTCTCTCTCTCTCTCTCTCTCTCTCTCTCTCTCTGCTTTTACGTGTTTTTAAAAGAATGATGCTGCGATGCAATCACAGATCTCCCACATCTTGGTTCTCTTCTTTCTCCCTCCTTCCCTCCCTTTTGCTCTCTCCCTCTTTTTCTCTCTCTCTCACTCTCTTTCTTTCTCTTGCCTTCCCTTTTCTTTCCCCACTAAGCCAGGGGCTCCCAAAGAGGTTCTCTGACCACCTGTCGCCCTTTCTTCCCCTAGGAAATCACTCCTGGCCAGTTGAGCCTGGAGGAGCTTCTGGAAATGACCGACGAGCAGGTCTGCGAGACGGTGGAGAAGTTTGGGGCCAACCGAGAGGAGTGTGCGCGGCTCAACGCCTCCCTCTCCTGCCTCAGGAGCGTCCACAAATCAGGTGCGCAGGCATGCTTTCTGTTCCTCCTGATAACACAGAGAGAGAGAGAGAGAGAGAATGTGCATGACTCTAACCAGAGCATCTCTGAGTTCCTGCAAGTTTCGGTTGACTTCTGAATACTCGGCACTTCCTTCTACTGGATAAGAACGCTGGTCCGTGTGGCTGACCGTTCTCTTCTTTCATGGGCAGCAACTCCCTAAGCCGGGCCTGCTCAACTTTGGCCCCGTCCTCTGGTTTTGGACTACAGCTCCCATCAGCTCCCACTACACTGGCTAATAGGGATGATGGGAGTTGTAGTCCAACCACGGGCAGATCCGCCACTGGGCATCCGTGTGCAGAGGACATGGGCCACGCCGTGGGGCCAGGGAGGGAGAAGCCGTGCGCTTCCTGCCTCCACTGCAGCCCACCTCCCCTCTCTCCCCTCCGTGGCTCCCACTCAGCTGCAGACGCATATCTGTCCGCTTGCCTGCCTCTAGTGGTGGTGACGCGCTCTAACGATGCAGTTACCCGGCACACTGCACCAGGCGGTGACACCATTAGGCCGCGACGGGCAGAGAGGCGGTGAGTCTGTGCGGTTGAGCAGAGGCCAGGGAGGCAGGCTGGCACGTGGATGGGTGGAAGCGAGCGGCAATGGGAACCACCAGGAAATCTAGCCACGGGCCACCGCCGGCATCACGAGGCTGGTGAGTCCGACGTCTGCAGAAGGAACAGAGTTGTGTAGTCCTGCTCTGAGCCCAGCTAGCCTCCGTGCCAGTTGGAATGATACCTCCTACTGAGGGTAGAATGCCCTCTCTTCCAACACCACAACAGAGCTCGTATTTTCTGGGGCCCCTTCCACCCCTGCCGTGATACTCTAGTTTTTCTGTTTGTGGGTGGTGGTTTGTTTTTTTAAGTGATCACGTTCCAAAATGCGTTCTCCCGCTTGTTGTCGGCTGAAATCCAATCCGTTGCCTCTGAACTGGCTGTCCTCCTTTCGGAGGCACTTGTCTCCCCAGCCTAACCTCCCTCACAGGGTTGTTGTGAGGATAAACATAGAAATGAATGAATGAATGAATAAATAAATAAAATGAATGGCATGTATTTACCTAATGGCCCAGTGGGGAAATGGCTTGACTACCAAGCCAGAGGTGGTCGGTTTGAATCCCCGCTGGTCTGTTTTCCAGTCTATGGGGAACACCTATATCGGGCAGCAGTGATATAGGAAGGCGCTGAAAGGCATCATCACATAGTGCGCGGGAGATGGCCACGGTCAACCCCTCCTGTATTCTACCAAAGACAACCACAGGGCTCTGCGGTCGCCAGGAGTCGAAACCGACTCGAGGGCACACTTTACCTTTTACTTTTATTTACAGCAACTGGTTGCTTCACCTCTTGTAAGCAGCAGAGGGCGCTGTGGGTTAAGATGAACCTTATGGGAGTCCGCAGAGCGAAGGGAGAATTCCTGTGCTTGCCTGGCCCAGGAGTGATTCCTGGGGCTAGCCCTGTGTGGACTTCCTCGAGGGCACATGCTGGGCCCTTGTACGCCTCCTGACAGCCCCCCAGGGATACATGGGGCTTTCCAGACTGTGCTTCATTTAATGCCCACCGCTGATTCCTACGGGCAGCGTTGCTGGGGATGCAGATGACGTCCCGCTCTTTGTGCAGTTAGATGCCGTGAGCTGCTTCCCAGTCTGTGAAAAAAGCCTTACTGGCCTGCACCGCAGATGCCTCTGCAGTCTGAGAGGCTGTGCCATTTTAGATTGACCAGGCGTTCACTACCCTCATGGGGATAAAGGCCCTAGAGCAGTGGAAGAGCCTCTGCAGTTCAGTCTTGGGCAGCAACTCCAGGTAGGGCTGGGAGAGACTCCTGCCTGGAATTTTGGAGAGCTGCTGCCAGTCAGTGTAGACAATACTGAGCTAGGTGGCCCAAGGGTCTGACTCAGTAGAAGGCATCTTCTTATGTAACCCATACTAAATGGGGTGGGGCCACAGTTCAGTGGAACAGCATCTGTTCTGCATGCAGAAGGTACCAGGTTCAGTTTTTCACAGCCCTACTTAGAGAGATAGGAACCTAGGAAGCTTCCTTCTACTGAGTCAGAGCCTCGGTCCGTCGAGCTCAGTACTGTCTGCACAGACAGGCAGCGGCTTCTCCAAGGCTGCAGGCAGGAGTCTCTCTCAGCCCTATTTTGGAGATGCTGCCAGAGAGGGAACTTGGAACCTTCTGCATATGAGGCAGATGCTCTTCCACTGGGCCTTAAGGGGAATATCTTGCAGTGCTCACTTGTAGTCTCCCATCCAAACACAAACCAGGGCATACCCTGCCTAGCCAAGGTGACAATTGATTCTCTCCACCACCCGCAGAGCCATACAAGGCAGGGACCCGGGCTCCTCCAGAGCTGGCTGCGTCGGGCCCCTACGATGCAGCCGCCTTACTGAAGCTAAGCAGGTTTGGCTCTGGTCGGTGGCTGGATGGGAGACCGCTTGGGAATGCAATCCATGCCACTTCAGTTCCATTGGAGAATGACAGGATGCCAGTGTGATCAAGCCAACTCACGATGTGCCTCTCAAGCAGACCTCTTGTGGCTTGAAGTAGATGGCAGCAAGAGGGGGGTGTTGCTTGAAGAGGGGTGTGTGTTGCAACAGTCTTCGTTGCCCGAAGTGAGGAGGATTGAGCTATTAAATCAATGGGATGTGGGGTTTCCTCCCCCCCCCAGTTTTTTTTGTTTCTGTTTTAAGGCCCAGGGGGTGCATTCAGGGCTGGAGGGTGAAATTAAATTCTGCAGGAAGGCATTGATTCCATGCCATGAAAGTGGCTGGCGCAGATTCATCCGGCTGTGTTGTGCCCTGGGAAGACCTGTCACAACTTCATGGTCTGCAAACATCTTCCCTGCCCTGAGAGGTCGGCTTCTGGAGTCTTGTCTGTGTTGAAAGAGGAAAACGAAACCTCTCTCTTCCTGGTAATTACAGTTCCACTCGCATGCAGCTCTCTCTGGGCTCCCTCCCCCCTCCAACCCTCTCAGCTTCCTTCGTGCGTGACATTAAATTGCCACTTCTAAAAGACGCAGACACACAACCTTCCTTCCTCTGCGCTCACTCCTGGATGAAGTTGCCCTTGGCTGATGGTTGTGCCTCTTGCCTTGCACAGATTGGTTTTGGTACCCACTCCAGGTGTCTCTAGTGACTAAGGATGGCCCCTGTCTTTTGCAGTCTGCCCCTAATAAATCGCTGCCCTGCTGCGTGTTCATGTTTCCCTTTAACATAGGAAGCTGCCATATACGGAGTCAGACCATTGGTCTCTCTACCTCATTATTGTCTTCACAGACTGGCAGCGGCTTCTCCAAGGTTGCAGGCAGGACTCTCTCTCTCAGCCCTCTCTTGGAGATGCTGCCAGGGAGGGAACTTGGGACCTTCCACATGCAAGCAGGCGGGTACTCTTCCCAGAGTGGCCCCATCCCCTGAGGGGAATCTCTTACAGCACTCACACATGTAGATTCCCATCCAAATGCAAACCAGGGTGGACCCTGCTCAGCAAAGAGGACCATTCATGTTTGCCTCCACAAGGCAAGACCAGCTCTCCTCCACCCAGAACACTGGGTGAACTAATGACTTAAATTTATTCTAGAAAGTCCTGTGGACATTTTATAGTCCTTCAGAGTGACTCCTGAGTAGTGCCATTTACTCTGTTAGTCAGGCTGCCAGCCCCGCAGTCTCCGCCTGGCCAGTCGAGGCCTCTGAGGCTGCTCGGGGAGACCCCCAGGAAAAAGGGGAAGCGGGAATTGTGCCGTGCCGCGTCAGGTGTGGTGTGAGCCTGAAGCAGGGATGTCTTCCTAGCCCAGGGTCTGCACTCAGCCGGCTCCCTTGTGGGGCAGCAGGGGCGGGCTGTTGCTTTCGGCCGGGGTGAAGCCCTGCCAGCCTGCCCTTTCTTCCCTGGCCCTCTCTAAGCACGCTACTCCCGCGGAGAGATGTCCTCGGAAATTGGATGGCTCTAATGAATGACTCATTACCCGACGCTGACATTCTACCTTATCCTAATTTATTAATATCAATCTGAGCTCCTCCATCGCCTGTGCTTGCAGCTAGAAGGCACGCAGCCCTTTAAAGGGGCCGCCTTCAATTTTTTTTAAAAAAAATTAAGATGGCCGTTTGAGAATGCAGCGCTGAATTCTCCCTGGGACTTGGGCACGCCTTTCCCGCCTCTCAGGGAGAAAGGGCTGCTTTGTAGCTTAGGGAGAGCTGGTCATGGGCAGGAGAGCCCTTCTTGGGGTGACAAGCCATGAATGGGCCTTCTGCTATGCAGTGTCTGCCCTGGCTTGCATTTGGGTGGGTTAGGGCATGTGAACAGCACTGTCTTCTGTGAGATATCCCCCTGAGGGAATGGGGCTGTAGCCAAGCTCAGTGGTGCGTGCGGAAGGTCCCAGGTTCAGTCCCTGGCAGCGTCTCCAAGTATGGTTGGGAGAGACTCCCCGCCTGAAAAACCTTGGAGAGCTGCTGCCAGTCAGTGTAGACAACACTGTGCTAGATGGACCAAGCATCTGGGGAAGGACTGGAGCTCAGTGGAAAGTGCACCTGCTTCCTTGCATGCAGAAGGCCCCAGGTTCAACCCTTGGCATCATCTCCAGGTAGGGCTGGGAGAAAATCCTGCCTGAAACCCTGAAGAGCCATTGCCAGTCAGTGTAGACAGTAATGAGCTAGATGGACCCCAATGGTTTGACTCGGTATAAGGCAGCTTCCTATGCTATCTCGATGCCTCCTATGCCTCCTCTTCCTTTCTCGGTAGAGATAGAAACCTCCCTGCAAGGAAAACCTGTGCATCTGGCAAAGGGACACCCTTTTCTATAACTCTCTAGCAAATGTCTGCATTCAGTAGCACTGTGGTCTCATTGCCTAGAGAAAGAAGGGCATTTTCCCAGCAGGGAAAGATTGCATTTTTCCGGCAGGGAAAGATTGCATTTTCCCAGCAAGAAAATATAACACATGATGCTCTCGGGACAGAGCTTCCCGGTGGAAGCCACGTCGGCCCGCGCCACGGCAGAGTTATAACTTGATGATGTGATAATGGGGAAAGATTCCGAAAGCACATGAGGGTCATCCGTGCAGAGGAACTTGTGAAAAGATGGACAGGCCTGGGCTGGTTGTCTGGGGCTAATTAAATAAAGCTGCCGGTGAAGATGGGCAAGCAGACAGGAGATTGGCAACGGGCTGCCTAAGAGATGGAGAGAGGGCCTGCCTTGGCTCTGAGCAGCGTTCACGGTTCTGTGTCACACGGAGAAAAGGTCCCTGGTGTCGCCACGCCGTCACTTCCTTGGGACGGCTGTCTGGCAGACGAGCTCTCCCCGGCTGCCCTGGTGACGGGTGTCTGGGAGGCAGGCTGGCTGGCTGTCAGCAGGCACTTGCCTGTGTGTCTGCTCAACTTAGCATTGGTAGAGATTTCAAAGATCCCGGCCCCCGGCCCACGACTAGAGATGTGAAGGGAGAGACCACCCTGGCTTGCATTTGGAGGGGAGACATCTGTGAGCCCTGTAAGAGATTCCCCTCGGGCAGTGGTGGCCGCTCTGGGAAGAGCACCTGTGTGCTTGCATGCAGAAGGTTCCAAGTCCCTTCGCCGGCAGCTCCAAGACAGGGCGGAGAGAGATCTCTGCCTGCAACCTTGGAGAAGCTGCTGCTAGTCCATGTAGTGAGCTTGTTGGACAAGGGTCTGTCTCAGCAGAAAGATCCTGCCCCCAGTCCCACGGCTTTTAGAGAGAAGACAGAGGCATGATGCACTTCTACCCTTATTTGAAATGGAGGTGGCTGGTGAGTTTCGGGGCTCTGAGCCATTCATTGGGGGCCCAAGCCCCATCGGCTGCCCCCTAATGATGCCCCTGCAGTGGAGTCCTCCCCGCTTTGTTAGCCATGTCTCCTTTCAATAAATCACAGGTGGGAGGGGGGCAGTGTTCCCTCTATAGCATGTGCATGTGCTTGCACTCACACAGTTTTTGATGTCTGCTCAGTTGAATTTAGGTCCCGCTCAGGTTGAATCCGGAAGGCCCCACTCTGATTGCACCTGCGCACACACTGCCTTGATCCTGCCGCCCAGAACAAAATTCATTCTGCACACAGATGAAAAAGATTAGTGGGAACACTGGTGGTGGGGGGGAGGCTATTGGGGCTCAACCCCACACATAGTGTAGTTGTTGACAGAGGGGGTGATTCTAGGACACGGTTGCTGCATGGCATCAAATGCCGTTCCAAAAACAAATGGCGATGAATCCTCCCCCTCGAAACAAGGGAAGCTTCCTAGAATGAGAACACCGAGGAAATCAATCAGTTCTCGCTTATGGATGCAATTGTCAGGCAAAATACCCAGCAATGATGCGGGGTGGGGGTGTGTGTGGATGTGGGGGGGGGGAGTCCATTAGCTCTCCAGATGAAATGTGGGAGGGGGGAGGAGATGGATGGGCTAACATTTGTCCATTTTATGTAAGGGCTCATGCTTCTTCATTAGGAGCTGCCTAACTGGTTCCAGAGGTGCTCCTAGGTAATAATTTTGGAGCCTGGACCTAAATGCCTTTGGAGGGCTCCCCCACCCACCCACAGTATTCTGAACACATGGTTCATGTGACCACACCACCCGGGACAGACTAAAAAGGATTCGGAGGTCCCCACCCCCTGGCCTAGGGGGTGCGGAGGCCCTGGACCAGGGGTAAGAGCCCCTTTGATTGGTTCCCTAAAGTGTAGCATGAGACAGTCTTGGATGACTGTCTTGGAGAAAGGCCTCTCTTGATCTGCAATGCACAGGCACTCCCCCCACTCCACCCCCGTTGGCTTTGACAGTCATCTCTGAATCGGCTGCACCTCCCAGGCGGTTGGTGCGCTCTGCTGTGTGCTTAGGAGCGTAGCAAGACAGGCCGCTGGGCATCTACTGGGCCAAAACACACCTGGCAGCTTTAAGTTGTTTCTCTAGTTCTGAACCTCCTTTGGTTGGAGTCCTTGAATATTTTTTTTAAACTGATTTTTTAAATACGGTAACATCCTGAATCCAAGAGCGGTGTCACCCTGGTTGGGTGCCAGTCTGGGGCAAATCAGCATAGGGCCCCCTTCCAGTTAATTTTAATGGGGATTAAAAGGGTAGGGCCCGGAGCGATCTTCCTTGCCTGCCCTTCCCCGCCCTAAGGACAGCCCCGATGCCGGGGATTGATATTAGGAGTGCGCACAGAACCCTTTGGGGGGTTTGGTTCGAATTCAAACTGAATTCACGCCGAACTGCCAGTTCGCGAACCGTTTGGTCCGTTTGATTGAACCAGGTCGAACCGGTTCGACGGGTTGTGCTTGTAAAGGGGAATCCGGTGAGGATTCCTGTTTACAAGCAAAAGGGAATCCTGCCTTTAAGAGGCTTCTAAGGGCGGCTGGGGAGGGGGCGGGCAGCAGCAAGAGGGCACCTTACCAGCGCTGGCAGCTCCTCTAAACCCCGACGCTCCCCCCCAGCAGCGTGGCCCACATGGTGGTGCCATGCATGTATGGAGGCCATTTGTGTGGCCACCATCCTCACCGGATTCCCCTTTACAAGCATAGCCGATCGAACCGGATAGTAACGAACCAGGCCCGGTTCGGTGCGAACCCAGATCAGTCACCTCTTTTGAGGCTGGTTCAGTTTGAGTTCAAACCGGTTGCACACCCCTAATGGATAAATGTCATTTCCATTCCATTCAAGGTGTCTGTGCCTGCTCCTTTGGCAAAAGACTAGCAAGTGGATCAGGCCCCTTCCCTTCGCTGGGGCGCTGCCTGTGTTGAGCAGCAGGCCTTCCTGACATTTTCTGCGCCTTGGCTTTGCAATGCCAGGTTGCCGTAGTAACTTTGGATAGGTTGTGGGGGAGGAAAGCTGGGATGCACCTGAGGAACCGGCATTGTCTTGTTGAAAGGAAGTCTCTGCGGTTTGCTTTTCACCTTGGAAGGTTTGGTGGTGGTCAGCCTTGGGATCTGTGTGTATGCCTGAGATAGGGCTCCAGTGATCTATTATGGGCTGCCAGTGAGGCACCTGTGCATCTGGGGATTTTTAGGAAAGCCATAAGGACAGCCCTGCTGGATCAGCCCCAAGGCTGATCTAGGCATCCTGTTTCACACAGTATCTCAGCAGATGCATCTAGGAAGCAGGAAGTGAAGACATGTCCTTTCTCCTGCCATTGCTCTCCTGCAACTGGTATTCAGAGGTATCCGGCTTCTGAACCCATAGGTCGCTTATAGCCAAAATATCAACATATCATGGGGTGGGGTGTTTGTTTGTTTGTTTTGGTAGCCTATAGCCATCAGAACTAGTAGCCACTGATAGACTTGCCTTCCATGAATTGGTCCAAGCCCCTTTTAAAAGCCATCCAAACTGGTGGCCATCATCACACCCCATGGCAGAGAATTCCATAGATTAATCATCATGTTTTGTCTGAAAGAGAACTCCTTTTTGCCAGTCCTAAATTTCCTGGCCATTGGTTTCATGGGATGACCCCTGGTTCTAATGTGAGAGAGGGAGAAAAATGTTTCTCTGTCCACCCTCTCCACTCCATGCATAATTTTATAAACCTCTCTCCTTTCTCCCCTTAGTCACTTTTTTTCATAAACTAAAAAGCCCCAGACGGTGTAGCCTTGTCTTGTAAAGAAGGTGCTCCAGGCCCCTGATCATCTTCGTTGCCCTCTTCCTTCTTCACCTTTTCCAATTCTATATTCTTTTTGAGAGATGGCGACCAGAAAGCCCATAGATAGGCAACGTATGGTTCTCCAGATGTTGCTGAACGACAGCTCCCATCATCCCCAAGTTGTGGCTGGGAGTGATGAGAGTAGTAATTCAGCACGATCTGGAGATGCCCCAAGATGCTGTGCTGCTGCTACAAGTGGTTCTTAAGTGTCATACATTTGAGACCTCCCATGGTGCCTTACAGACCTTTCAGGGGACAGTGGAAAGCTACTTCAGGCTATTCTCTTTACATTTCCCTAAGGGTGAAATTAACTAGACCAGAAGCTGCTTGATCTGTTTCTCTAAGAGTGAAATTAACTAGATTGGAAGCTGCTTGATCTTTCCCTAAGAGGGAAATTAACTAGACCAGAAGCGGCTTGATCTGTTTCTCTAAGGGTGAAATTAACTAGACCAGAAGCGGCTTGATCTGGTTTAGTCAATTTCAGCATTCCAGTTATTTGTAGAGAACCAGGGAAAAGGCTACAATGAGGAATTGGAGAATGGTGAAAATAAGCTTCTCCCCTATGCTTTTTTTTTAAAAAGTGCATTTGAAAATCCCTTTTTACAGCAGTTTTAAAGCTATTCTGGCAGGAGGAAGAGAGAGATTTTTTTGCTTGTCATTGATGCATTTGGCTAGATGCCTGTGAGAGCAGCACATCTTTATTGCAGCTGTGCTGGCCATGCCTTTGGGGGAGTCTTGTTTTGGCATTTGCAAGATACAGCTTGAAGTGTGATGGAAACCTGCAGAAGTGGTTTGACAGGAGACCACGGCGGGACAGGAGCACTGAATGCATCTCCTCCAGGGTGTGATGGCTCCACAATGGCACCACCAAATATCTGAAAAGCATCCTTGTTGCTTTTGTGTGAGCCCCTGTCAGTTTCGAATGGGCTCCCCAAAGCCTACCTGGATATATTTAGGCATGACGCACCGGAATAAGCACCGAGTTATTTTTGCGAGGCTGCTCATCAATCATGGCATGACACAGCCATCAAAATAAATAGCAAATAAATGAATACGGAGAAGAGCAAGGACACGCCGGGAGGCTGGGCCAGGGGGCTGAACAGCCCCAGGTTGGGGCTGAACGTTGCACATCCTTTCTTGGTGGCTTGTTCTGCTCCACTCCTCTCCGGCGCGCCACTCCTGTTTAGCAACCATCAATCATCATTAACCTGTAATGTGGGAGAGTGGTAATTACTCTCTCCCGGGAAGGCGTTCTCCCGGGATAATCATAGGCTGCTGACCCAGGGTGGCAGGCGTCTCAGGTGCTGTATACATGTCCCTGTTGGAACTGGGCAGTGGGTGTGTTGGGATTTAGTGTTAGCGGGATATCTGGCGTTCCGTGGTCTCTGGCTGTGCTCTGATTGGCTGGGTGGTGTGGTCCTACGTGACATGGGAAGCAGCCTATCCCTGCACTGTCTGAAGCCGCATACCATGGGGAATGGGATATCCCTCACCCTTCAGACCAGGACTGGGGAAGGCTGGAAGTTCGTCACACCTGGCCTTTATTAGTTCGCATCTCTTCTGGAATGGAGGGGGTGTGTTCACATATCGGCCAAATTTACCCCGAAGTCTCTGCGAACTATCAGGGAGCACTTTGGGTTTTTAAAAATAACACACTAGAGTGTAGCCTGATCTATATCCAAGGTTAAAAAAAAAATCCACTTTTTGCATGGTTTTTTTTTTTTTTTTGGCAACTTTGAAGGCTCTGTGGGCTCCAGAAGTTGACACCGACTCAATGGCACGACTTTACTTGAACTCTCAGTAAACCCACAGTAAAGCCCGCTGCCTGGGAAAGCTCCAGGGTTCAAATCTCCCCTCAACCATGAAACTCACTGGGTGACTCTGGGCCAGTCACGTCTCCCTCAGCCCAAGCTACCTCGCAGGGTTGTAGCAAGGATAAGTATAACCATGCACACCGCTCTGGACTCCTCGGAGGAAGAGCAGGATATGAATGTAAAAATAAGTTAATAAAAGGGGAGGGAAAGGGTGCTCAGCAGCAATGGGGAATGTGATTTTACCACCAGTAAGTGAGATCAGTAATGGGAAAAACCACAGAAAGGGGGTGCAGGTAGTGAAGGGGTGTGTGTGGGGGGGGTAGAATTTGGGCTCATCCTGAAAATATGCCACATTCTGGCATACAAATTATTATTATTTATTATTTTCATTTATTTATTCGATTTCTATACCACCCTTCCAAAACGGCTCAGGGCAGTGTACACAGAGAAATAATAAATAAATAAGATGGTTCCCTGTCCCCAAAGGGCTCACAATCTAAAAAGGAATGTGAGATAGACAACACCAGCAACCGTCACTGGAGGCCCTGTGCTGGGGGTGGAGAGGGCCAGTTACTCACCCCCTGCTCAATAAAGAGAATCGCCACATTAAAAAGGTGCCTCTTTGCCCAGTTAGCAGGGATAACTTGGGCCCGTTCAGGCCTTTCCATGGTCCAAGCCTAACGGGCCAGCCCAGTAGCCTTTCAGTCTTGGAGGGGGTGATCTCAGGAAAGAAACTCTTCCCGTGACGTGGGCCAGTCTGATGTTTGCTGCAGGTCCTTCTGCATGTCTTCCTAGGAGTTCTCTTACTTTTCCTTTTGAAGGCCTCACTGAACTGTAAAATCTCTCCTCCGATCACTTCAAGCGCCACATGGCCCCTTCTGCCAGACCCTCCCAATCTGTCTTGAAACTCCCACTGCATTGACAGTGGACACAAAAGAACTCTTGCAAGGATTCCAGATACTGCTCCCCATCTCCCCACTCCGTCCCCCGCTGGTGATTTTTCAGCAGCATTAGACAGAACAATTCCAAAGACAGTATCCTCTCACCCGCCAGCATATAACACACACACCCTCTTTGAATCAATTCCTCTCTTTCTCATTTCTCCAGCTCTTCCTTTTCTTTCTTCTCCTTCCTTGTCAAGTGCTTGAAATAAATTGATTTCCTTGAAGAGGATGCCGAGATAAGAGGGCTATCAATTAATAACCCAAAATGGCATGAAAAGGAGGAGATGGGGTGGTTACCGGCTTCTTTTTAGAATTCAAATATTACCTTTTGATTCGTGCATTATTAGAGGAGCCAGATCAAAAGCGTTGGCGTGAAGAGCTGGGAATCTGCCATGCCGAGGGATGAGTCCTATTAACTGGGCTGAATCGCACTGGCAGTAATTAAGTGCAACTTCCTGTGGTTCTTCCTGTCCGGACACGGGGCTGGTGGCGTGCGTGCATGTGGAGTGTATGATGGAGGGGGAGGGAGAAAGACAGGAGGATCGGAGACTCGTATCCACTCGTATCGTTCTCGTCTCGCTATCCCCCTCGTATCGTTCTCGTCTCAAGGCATTCTGAAATGACATTACAGAGTCCTGAAGAGAAATCTGTTCTCCTTTTGGTTGTTCTAAGGGCACTGGAGCCCCCACTCCGAAGCCCAACCGAAAGGAGAACAGCGTTGTGCACTCCTAGGTGGCTCGCGAAAGTTACAGACAGGAGTCTCTCCGAGCACTGTAAGAGCTGTTAAAGAGGAGAGCTGGTCTTGTGGTGGCAAGCATGACTTGTCTCCTTAGGTAAGCAGGGTCCACCCTGGTTGCATAGGAATGGGAGACTAGGAGTGTGAGCACTGGAAGAGATTCCCCCATGAAGGGATGGAGCCACTCTGGGAAGAGCATCGAGGTTCCAAGTTTCCTCCCTGGCAGCATCTCCAAGATAGGGCTGAGAGAGACTCCTGCCTGCAACCTTGGAGAAGCCGCTGCCAGTCTGTGTAGACAGTACTGAGCTAGATAGGCTATGGTCTGACTCAGTATATGGCAGCTTCCTATGTTCCCTATCTGGAGATGCTGCCAGGGGTTGAACCTGGGACTTTCTGCATGCAAAGCAGATGCTCTTCCATCTCCCAAGGAGGCGAATATCTTACAGCATTCCCATGTAGCCGCCCATCCAAATGCAAACCAAAGTCAAAACCTTGCTTAGCCAAGGGGACAATTCTTGCTAGCCACCACAAGACTAGTTCGCCTCCTGAAACCAGGATATGGTTCTGGGCCAGGCAGGAAGTGTTTCCCGCTGCAAGTTCTAACAGTTCTAAAATGACTCAGGAATTCCCCTGAGAGTTGGTTGTGCCTGTCCGCCAGGATGGCTCTCAAGAGACACTTGGAGGTGGGTGCTGGTTGCTGAAGGCTCCAAGCCAGGATGGGAGGGTTGGTGTTGCCTCCCACCCCACCACTCAGCAATGAAAGTTCAGATGCATCCTTCTTGATAGCAGTGTGTGGGTCGCATACAGTCATCATGAGGTAAGGTCTGATGGGCAGCAGATATTACTCTAGAACAGGGATTCCCAACCAGTGGCACTCCAGATGTTGATAAACTACAACTCCCATCACCCCCAGCTGCAATTTATCATAGCCTCTGCCTCTGAGTGATGGCCTTTCCCTATTACGTTTCTCAGCTTTTAAAAACTTGTTTTTAAATTGTTTTGGCTATTTAATTGGTGTTTTATGATGCTTTAATTGTTTATTATTTTATGCAGTTTTATAATTTTCTGTTTTAATTGTTAATTGATTTTAATGGTGTTTTTTAAAATGTAAACTGCCCTGAGCCTTTTGGAAGGGCGGTATAAATTTTTTAATAACAACAGCAACAACAACACATTAGGATATAGGATAGAAGCTAGAAGCTCTGCCTCTAAGCTATGGTCTTTCCCCATGAATTTGGATATTAAGCATGTTAAATAAATAACGAAATATAATATCTGCTTCATGCAGGTAGAGTTCTAAGGGTTTATCTGTTGGATGCATTGAAATAGATTGCATAGGTTACATAGGGGAGCTGCCTTCTACTGAGTCAGAGCCTTGGTCCATCTAGCTCCGTATTGTCTTCACAGACTGGCAGCGGCTTCTCCAAGGTTCCAGGCAGGAGTCTCTCCCAGCCCTACCTGGAGACGCTGTCAGGGATTGAACCTGGGATCTTCTGCATGCAAAGCAGCTGCTCTGCCTCTGAGCTGTGGTCCTTCCCCGTAGATTCCCGTATGTCGTGTCGATGTCCTCCGATACAGCAGCAACTGGGAACCCCATTTTGTAACCCTGTTCCGGATTGCAAGTTTTATCCCTCTGTTCCTGACAGCGTCTTGTCTGGTTTTTCACACAGGGGGCAGCCTCTCCAAGCAAGACTGGTCCATCCAGTGGCCGGCCACACAGGCCAGCAAGGAGAACAACCCTGCCTGTCAGTCGGAATCCATGCAGTGGATTCGAACTCACCTTTCTCCGAGCCCCAAAGCTCAGACCAAGAGCGTTCAGCATTACTGCCACTTGGGCTTGTCTCACGGGCCGGTGTACACCCACGTGGACAGGCTGACTGTGGAAGGCTTTCCGGGGCTGTGCCCCCCTCTGGAATCCGGGCACCGCTCCTTGCCGCCCTCCCCGCGGCAGCGGCACGCCACCCGCACTCCGCCACGCACCCCGAATATCGTCACCACCATGACTCCGCCCGGCACGCCGCCGGTCAGGAGGAGGAACAAGGTGAAGCCGCCGGGGACGCCGCCCCCGTCCCGGAAACTGATCCACCTTTTCCCGGGCTTCACGGCTCTGCATCGCAGCAAATCGCACGAGTTCCAGCTGGGCAACCGAGTGGATGAGGCTCACACACCCAAGTAAGTGGATCGGGAAATGGATGTACAGGGCTGGAGAGTGCTGGGTAGAGAGAAGGAGAAAGAAGTGGATCTCCTCCATTCTGCCCTTGTCCTGTGCTGTGTTCCTCTCCTGAACTCTGGTTGAACCCTTGAGAATTTCTGTCTATCTATCTATCTATCTATCTATCTATCTATCTATCTATCTATCTATCCCAGGCCTGCTCAACTTAGGCCCCCCAGCTGTTTTTGGACTACAACTCCCATAATTCTCAGCCACAGCAGCCAGTAGCCAGGAATTATGGGACTTGTAGGCCAACATCTGCAGGAGGGCCGAAGTTGAGCAGGCCTGATCTATCCCTTGAGAATGTCTGTCTCTGTCTCTCTCTCTCTTACATTTCTATACCGCCCCACCATACAAAAAGGTCCCTGGGCGGTGCACAGGTTTATATGATATGGCCTCCAACCCTTCGGAGGGTGTTGTGGAGCAGCAGATGTCTCTGAGGGGTGTGGAGCAGCGTTCCCTCTAAGAAGTGCACATGTGTGTGCACACAAGTTTTTTTTAATGTCTGCACAGTTAATTCTAGTTCTTGCTCAGGCTGAATCGGGAAGGCCCCATGCTGAACGCACATCTGCACACACTGCCTTGATACTGCCACCCAGGAGAAAACTCATTCCCCGCCCAGATGGAAAAAAAAATTAGAGGCAATGCTTTTGCCTTTCAGAGGCGGGCAGCAGAACGGCTTCTTTAAAGTGAATTAGCAAGATTAGTTAAAGAGCGCTGACCGTTCCTTCAGGTCTTTCCCTGGCCTCCAAGGTCACCTGAGTTTTGCACACATTCATTCTGTAGGGTTTCTCTTTTGCTTATTTATCTCCCGCATACTCTGCAGCATTTTGTCCCCTTCTAATTTCTCACATGGATCAGCCAGCAGGAGGAGCTCTCATTCTGGAAAACTGTCCTCTACTACGCTTGGAGTCTCTCAGATGCAAAGAGTGCTGCCTTCTTCTGTCCTTGTAAGAGCACGCTCGCTAGCTTTCGTGTTACATAGAACTCTGTAGCATATCCAAACACAAAGGTTCTCCTTAGAGCTCTTTTAGCTAAACTGAACTTCCATTTACAGAGGCAGTATACCCCAGTTGTTGGTGGGCAACCATGCAGGAGGGCTGTTGCCTTCAGGGCTGGCTTGTGGGCTTCTTAGAGGCATGATTGGGTCTCAGCGAGGCTCAGACCCCAGAACCAGGCATCATGGGGAGGTGTGTGTGTTTGTGTGTAGGCTGCAGTACTGACCGGCCTGGGGGCTCAGTCAGCTCACCTCCAGGGGCCAAATCCCTGCCCACTGGGCCCTATAAAGTGCTGGCCTCGGAGCCTGCTATCCAGTCTGAGCAACTTGCCTTGGGCATGATGCCTGAACACAGTTCCCTGGATGCTCTCTCGGTGTGGGGGAAGCAGGCTGACAATTCAGTTGGGCCAGAACGGGTGTTTGCTCCAAAGTAGACAGGGAGTGCTGAGTTCCGGGGCCATGCTCCGGGACCAGGAGAGGCAGAAACTGGGGCGTGGCCGAGAGCCGAGAGAGCATCCAGGGCTTGACTACTGTAATGCACTCTTTGTGGGGCTGCCTTTGTACACAGTCCGGAAACTACCATTGGTACAGAATGTGGCAGCCAGATTGGTCTCTGGGACAACACGAAGGGACCCTATGACACCGGTTTTGAAAGAACTGCACTGGCTGCCAATGTTTTGGGGTGACATACAAAGTGCTGGTTATAAAGCCCTTAGCGGCTTGAGTCCAGGCCATTTGAGAGAGCGCCTCCTTTGTCATGAACCCTGCAGCCTGATACGATCCTCTGGAGAGGTCCGGTTACGGTTGCCACCGGCTTGTCTGCTGGCGACCCAGGACTGGGCTTTCTCTGTGGCTGCCCCGCGGCTTTGGAATAAGCTTCCTGCCGAAACAAGAGCATCTCCTTCTCTGTTTTCAGGAAGACTCTCAAGACTCTCCTGTTCTCTCAGGCTTTTAATTAGAATTAATTTTAATCATTTTAAAAACTTGTTTGAATATTTTTATTCTATTGTTTTTATTGTCATGCATTTCAATTTGTGACTTTTCAATATTTTAAATTTTGTACGCCGCCTAGAGATATGCATATCAGGCGGTACAGAAATATGATAAATAAATAAATACGGAGCAGGGGCCGCCTATGGAGCTCCAACCTCCCCCACCCACCCACCCACCCCGAGATGTTTTGCAGCCCTCTTCCTGCATTCTGGAAGCAATGAAGCTTTTTCCTTTTTCCTTTGCTTTCCATTTCATGAATCGGTTGTCTCTAATGAGTTGTAGCGGCACATTAGCCTCTGCCACGTGGTGATGCCACATACTCCGGTGGCACTGATAGAGTTGCCGGCTCATTAGGTCCAAGTGTGACCCCCCCCCCCGAAGGAGAAGGTGCTGGTTCCTTCTAATGAACTGTTTCGCCCAGGAGGGCACCGCTCAGCTTCTCTCTTCTTTCCTGCTCCCGGACGGGATGTTTCCCCCTCTTGGTGGTCACTTTGCGAAGGTGCCTTGCAATCGGTTTCTTTGGCAGCGGTGGCCTTCATTTCACATCTCCTTGACAAATAGGTTGTGGCCTTGTTTTGGGGAGGAAGTGCAGTCTGGTCCTTCATGCCAGGGATTGGAGGGGTTAAACCATCTGGGAGGGCCGCTGTTGAGTTTCCTGTGCTGGCATCCTAAGATCTTTCAGACTTAATTCGAAGCCGTCTTCCTTGTTTTGGCAGAATTATAACACCGGCCTTATTAGAGAATGGGGCCGTATCTCAGTGGAAGAGCATCTTCCTTGCATGTAGAAGGTCCCAGGTTCAATCCCTGGTAGCATCTCCAAATAATGCTGGGAAAGTCTGTCTGCAACCCTAGTTCTGGGTCCAAATGATTTAAGGCCTCAGCCCAAGTGAGCTGTTGCTGAAGCAATATCCTGTCCTCCTCAGCCTGGGGGCTCCCCAACTCCTGATCACATAGGAAGCTGCCATATACTTAGTCAGACTCTTGGTCCATCTAGCTCAGTATTGTCTACCCAGACTGGCAGCGGCTGCTCCAAGGTTGCAGGCAGGAATCTCTCTCAGCCCTATCTTGGAGATGCTGCCAGGGAGGGAACTTGGAACCTTCTGCTCTTCCCAAAGTGGCTCCATCCCCTAAGGGGAATCTCCTACAGTGCTCACACTTCTAGTCTCCCATTCAAATGCAAACCAGGGTGGGCCCTGCTCAACAATGGGAATGACTCATGCTTGCTACCACAAGCCCAGCTTCCCTTTGAGGGAGGGGCATGGCTGAGGCAGCAGTTCCAAGCCGTCCAGGGCCCGCTCCGCCTCCTCATCCCCAGAATTCCCATCAGCCTCTCCTGGCAAAGGGGCCTTCAAGGTCAGGTTCGTGCCCGTATCGGTGGGATCCTTGGTCCGAAGCGGTGGCTGCAAGGGGCCCAGTGTCTCCGCCATTGCCTGATTCTCAGAACCCCCAGCGCCCTCCCCTAACAAAGGTCTCTGCAGAGTCAGGATCATGCCTTCAAGACCCCCAAAGCAACAAAGCACCCAATCCCTGCGGCTTAGAGAAAAGTTCGCTGCCTTTCCCCGTTTCCCAGCACTGGTTTGCGTTTTTCCTCTCCTCTCTTGTGGATCATCCCTCGTCTCTGCAGTGGTGCCACTGTTGAATTAGATGCCAAAGACGGTTGCGGGCGGGCGGGGGGGGGGAGGATGTGCTGCTGGTGGGGAAAGAATGTAATGTCTGAAAACCTTCCTCTCTGTAATTAAACATTCCAGGTGAGCTCAAGTGAGGCCTGGAACTCTTTGCCCGGGGCGGAAGTTAATCAAGCATCTCCAGCCGCTAATTGCGCGAGTGGGCTTGGAGCCCCTCGGTTCCCTTTTGGTGGGCTTCAGTGCCCCCACTCCCCACTTCCGGTGGGACTCTGACACTTGAGGTCAGGCTCCCTTAATTTGCAATTAGTGTGACGTGGGCCCTCTGCCGCCAGGGTTTCAAGAGGCAAACCCCCTGCAGGCCGCGGAGTTTATTAAGCTGAATTAATCGAGGGAAGAGCAAACAAATATTGAAGAGCTCTCTGACTCCCCAGTGCCCAACTGAGGGCTCATCCTTGCTCTGGAGAGAGGGGGAGAGGGGGTCTGGAAAGGGCCCAGAAGCTCCTTGGTGCAAGAGTGGAGGTTAATTTACTCTGATGGGGCTTAATGATTTTCAGGAGGCAGCCACCGAATCGTGCCTTCTAATCTCATTAGTGTTTCGGGATCATAATTAGCACATTAAAGGGAAAGCATTTTTCTGTTTTCCAGCAGAGCTGTACAGATGCTGGCACTGCTGTTCAGCCCAGTAGCTGACTCTCACTTTGGAGCTGAGGAAAGAAGGCGTGTGGGCAAGGGCTTCATTGAACCTGGGGCTCGGACCCCCCAACCTGTGGTAGAGCCTAGGACAAGCGAAGGACAGGTGAAGTCCCGAGAAGGGCCAGAGTAACTTGTTCTAGGCAGGAATTCACTGGGTTCTGGGAGTCCAAGGGCAGCTGTGGAAGGGGACCAGTGGAGGGCCTGACAGAGAAACGGACAGAGAGGCAGGACCATGGACACCTCCCAGGGCGGGAACAGGACTTGGAGAGTTCCCAGCACTGTGTGTAGGGCATAAGAGCTGAGGAACACAGGAAGCTGCCTTCTACCGAGCCGGACCCTTGGTCCATCTTGCTCAGTATTGTCTTCCCAGACTGGGCTGGCAGCAGCGGGCAGGAATCTCTCTCAGCCCTATCTTGGAGATTGTCAGACTCTCAGGGGACGGGGTGGGCTCCTAGCCCTTCTTGAACTCCAGAATGACTGGATAAGTACAAGAAGGTAGAAGAAGGTGGTAGAAGAAGAGTAGCAGTAGTAGTAGTAGTAGTCAGCCTCAGGAACAGCCAGGGGAGGAGGTGAGCTTGTCACCTGAGTTGTCCTCCTGGCTTGCTGCTGGTTTGCTCCCTGGCATCTTCCCTATAGGGCTGGGAGAAACTCCTACCTGCAACCTTGGAAAAGCCACCTTGAGAACCTTTGAGAAGCCGCAGCCAATCGTGCAGACAATACTGAGCTAGGTGGACCCATGGTATAAGGCAGCTTCCTATGTTCCTATGACCATCATATCCTATTCTGGGGGTTTGCCAACTCTTGTGGTGTCTTAACCATCAGTATGGATGAACCCAATTGTGTCTACAGCCTATGACCTCTAATGAGTTTCACAAATGTTAATCTGCTGGGATTAGTGAAATTCTGTGTGTGTCTGTGTGTTGTGTTGTGTTGTGTTGTGTTGCACAGACGGCGGGTGGACTGAATCATGCTTTGGGATCCTTCATCTCTCTGATTTAATTATCATCAGGCATGGCTATTCTGTGTTGCATCTGCAAACTTAAGGCTTTTGGTTTCCTTCTAAACAGCCCAGCCTTGATTCTCTGGAGTTGCTCACACCAGAACACACACTTCCAATTAGGATATGTGTTTCTGCCTTGATGCTGATTGGTGATCACTAACTAAATGCCCATGAAATGCTAAAAAGGCCCAAGGAAGTCGTAAGAGACTTTTCTATTACCTACTGCTTCCTCCAGACTCATCTGTTTCCAGTCTGCCATCCTGTCGATGATTATAGATTGGGGATTTCCTAAAGCCCAGGGAACCTTTGAGGAGTAATGTTCCAGACCTCAGCCTTATAGGCAACAGCTGGGATTTAAGCAATGCATTTTATTGTTGTACGCTCCAGACTATTGGCTTGAGTTCTGAGGAGCAGATCCTCAGCCTTAGTAAAATGAACAGTCAGAAATATCACATTGGAAGCCATGAAATAGAAGCTACAGACCTCGTAAAAACAGCCTTGCTGGATCAGGCCTAAGATGTATCTGGTCCACCATTCTGTTTCCCACAGTGGCCCACCAGATGCCTCTAGGAAGCCCACAGGCAAGAGGTGAGGGCATGCACCTTCTCCTGCTTTTGCTTCCCTGGAACTGATATGCACAGCCATCCTGTGAACCTGGATAGGCATTCAGACCAGTAGCCATTGATAGCCCTGGTCCTCCATGAATTTGTCTAAACTTCTTTTAAAGCCACCCAAGTTGGCGGCCATCACCACATCCCATGGCAGAGAATTCCATAGATTAATTATGCTGGAAAAGTACTGCAAATGTCTCCAAGATTTCAGGCAGGAGTTCATTGGGTTCTGGGAGTCCAAAGTCTGGAAGGGTACCAGTTCAGGACCTGAAACAGACAGAGAATCAGGACCATGGCTAGCTCCTAGGAGAGGATCAGGACTTGGAGAGTTCCCAGGATTGTGTTCGGGACATAGGGAGTTGCATTCTAAAAGGTCAGACCCCTGGTCTATCTAGCTCAGTATTGTCTACTCAGACTGGCAGCGGCTCCTCCAAGGTTTCAGGCAGGAGTCTCTCTCAGACCTATATTGGAGATGCTTACAGGGAGGGAACCTGGAACCTTCTGCATGCAAGCAAGCAGATGCTCTTCCCAGAGCGGCCCCATCCCCTAAGGAGAATATCTTACAGTGCTTACACAGAAAGTCTCCCATTCAAATACAAACCAGTGTGGGCCCTGCTTCACAATGAGGACAATTCGTTCTTGCTACCACAAGTCGGGCCCTCCTCCCCAGCTTCCTCTTGAGTAATTGGTTGGAGGGGAAATTGAATTTCTGTACAAGCTCCAGAGAGTCTTCTGCTCCCCCCCACCAGCTCTGTCCACTCAGTGCTTTCCTGTGGCTATCCAAGAGCTCTGGTCCCACACGCTCCATCGGTATGCAATTAATGATAATTACCGCTGTGGCATTCCTGTGAAGAGGAGTGGAGGTTTTTGCATTCTCTGGGTCCCAGAATGAGAAGTTGTGCCTTCTTCTTGCCACTTTAAGAAGTCGAGGCATGAGTGTGAATTTAAATGAGAATTGGCATCTCCATGGAGACCCGCAGCAGAAGCCGTGCACAGCCCACCAGCTTGCGTGAAGCCCAGCATGGGCCGGGCCCGGCTGGAGGCGGCTGGAGCGCAGTCTGGCATGGAAGCTGCAGGTGGGAGCAATGGGCAGGGCTGGCGTTCAGCGTTGGATAGTCCACTCCAGTGAAAGACTGGATGTTGCTGTAAAGAGGAGACATCCTATCGCAGTAAGAGGAAGCCAGGCTTTAGAAACATAGGAAGCATCATAGGACATAGGCAGCTGCCACAGACTGAGTCAGACCGTTGGTCTGTCTAGCTCAGGATTGTCTGCACAGACTGGCAGCGGCTTCTCCAAGGTTGCAGGCAGGAGTCTCTCTCAGCCCTGTCTGGGAGATGCTGCCAGGGAGGGAACTTGGAACCTTCTGCATGCAAACAGGCAGATGCTCTTCAACTGAATGATGCCCTCATCCCCCTAAGGGGAAGATCTTACACTGCCCACACATGTACTCTCCTATTAAAATACAAACCAGGGTGGACCCTGGTTAGCAAAGGGGAAAATTCATGTTCGCTATGCCACATTCCACTAATATCCTGTAGGAAAAAGATGCAGAGATTAAGGTAATTTGGTTACAGATCAATGGGTAGCTTCTCTTTTCTGTTTATAGCTCTGGTAAGGTAAAGTGTGCCGTCAGGTCGATGCTGACTCCTGGCGACCATAGGAGAGGAGAGCTGGTCTGGTGTTAGCAAGCATGGCTTGTCCCCTTAGCTAAGCAGGGTCTGCCCTGGTTGCATTTGAATGGGAGACCACATGTGAGCACTATAAGATATTCCCCTCAGGGGATGGAGCCGTTCTGGGAAGAGCAGAAGGTTTCAAGTTCCCTCCTTGGCAGCATCTCCAAGATAGGGCCGAGAGAGATTCCCGCCTGCAGCCTTGGAAAAGTTGCTGCCAGTCTGTGTAGACAATACTGAGCTAGATAGACCAATGGTCTGACTCAGTATACAGCAGCTTCCTGTGTTCCTATGACCACAGAACCCTGTGGTTGTCCTTGGTAGAATACAGGAGGGGTTTACCGTTGCTATCTCCCGTGCAGTATGAGATGATGCCTTTCAGCACCTTCCTATATTGCTGCTGCCCAATATAGGTGTTTCCCATAGTCTGGGAAACATACCAGCGGGGATTTGAACCATCAACCTCTGGCTTGCTAGTCAAGCCATTTCCCCACAGTGCATTTAGCTCTGGCACTGAGGAACTCCTCCATCTATGCATACCTTGTACTTGGAATGGTTCTCCTTTTCCCCAGCCTAACTTTTGGATAGTTTCCAAATCCTCTGAGAGTCTGGAGTTTGGTGTTCTGCTTCTCTCTTTGCCTGTGTTTTTGGAGGGGAGAAGAAAAAGTTCAGGCTTGGTTTGTTAATGTTCCCTTCAAAGAATCCCCGAGCTTTTCTAATCTGAGGTGTATTAAGAAGTTACACTTTGTGCTGCAGAAAAGAGAATAATAGATCAGTAAGACTCTTCCGCCTTGAAAATCAGCCGACCTGGGGAAGCCAGGACAAGCAAAGGAATCAATAATTAACCGGCAAGCCTTTGATATGAAGAACCTCCTTTTCCTGAACCATGGGAGGAAATTTCTCTGCTTTAAATCTTGGGAAAGGCTCAGACCAAAGGTGATTTACTCCTAAGCTCATTTAGCCTCAAGTGGGGAATTGGGAAGTGCTTCCTGCTCAGATTACTCAGGCGGCTTCAAGGAATCATGTGCGGAACCCCTAAGGTGGGAGAGTTGCAAGGGACCTCATTGAATGTAGGGTGGAGGGTGGCCTCAGACCAGGGCATCTAGTAGCTGCACACCAGCGTCTTGCCTTTATAGGCACAGAGGAAGCTGCCTTCTACTGAGTCAGACCCTTGGTCCATCTAGCTGGGAAGAGAGCTCGTCTGGTGGTAGCAAGCATGACTTGTCCCCTTAGCTAAGCAGGGTCTGCCCTGGTGGCATATGAATGGGAGACTAGAAGTCTGTAAGATCTTCCCCACAGGGGATGGAGCCGCTCTGGGAAGAGCAGAAGGTTCCAAGTTCCCTCCTTGGCAGCATCTCCAAGATAGGGCTGAGAGAGACTCCTGCCTGCAACCTTGGAGAAGCTGCTGCCAGTCTGTGAAGACAATACTGAGCTAGATAGACCAAGGGTCTGACTCAGTATATGGCAGCTTCCTATGTTCCTAGCTCAGTATTGTCTACACAGGCTGGCAGTGGCTTCTCCAAAGTGGCAGGGAGGGGTCTTTCCCTACTTGGAGATGCTGCCAGGGATTGAACCTGGGACCTTCCGCCTGCAAATTGAGCTGTGGCACCCTCCCCTAAGGCACGCGTAGGCATATGTTGTGTTCTCCAGAGGTCTGCCTTAGCCCTCTCTTGGAGACACCAGGGAGGGATCTGGAACCTTGAATGCCTGCTCCTTGCTGAGATCCGAGTCACTTTTCTGACCCCAGAAGCCCTCCAACCAGCGTGGTGACAGGGCATAGGGCATACCTGTTTACATGTGTGTGAACGGGAGACTGCCACCTTATTTACCGAAGCAAGCAGCTTTGGGGGACAAATGAATCGAGGCTTTTGCTTGTGCTCATGAGTTCACACATGCATGCCCTTCTCTTATACTTGTCACCTTAAGCGATAGCTGCCACATATGGAACAGAGGAGAGGACCCAATAGAGTTTTCTCACCATCTCAGCTCCGCTTCAATATTCCCCCCCCCCCATGGAAGTAACTCAAACGTTCATGGGGCTGTTTTCTCCCATGATGTTTGTGTATGGTGAATCAGTTTTGGTCGATTGAAAAAAGGAAATGGTACAGCTGCCCCACCGCCCCCAGCCCTGGGGTGACAAAAAATGCAAGTGGATATATAATTTTATTCAAATGCAATTGAGGATGGCATTTGAGGATTGCACTTAATAACTGCCCCTTTAAAATACTACTTTGTGGGTACAGCACAAGCATGATAGTGGAGAATCAGGATGATGCTTTCCCCTGACGTGCTTTCCCCAGCCCTGCTGCACAGAAACCAACCCCCTGAATTTCTCTCTGTTGTGTCCCCCTTGAGGTCTGAGAGGCTGCTCTGTGTTTGAAGAGGATTGTTAGTTTAATCCAGGCTGTTCTGAAGTTACTCCATAAAGCAAGAGACCATGCAGCCCTCAGCCTGATCATGAACAAGGCTGTTCGGGGGAAGAGACCTTTTGCTATTTCTCTTGGTCCCTTCCCCCCTACACGCCTCTCTTGGGAAGCTTTTTCATTGAATCCAAAGTGCATTGGAAGGTAACGGAGCCCTGAATTGAACACATTCAACCCAGTCAACCTTGCTAACTGCTTTCCTCCCCTGTCCATTAAAACTGCACCTTTGCATTATCATTTTTCCCACCGTATGAAATTAATTTAGAAACAACTTGCCTGAAGGGCAAATAGTTTTCGGTACGCTGCTTCAATATTTTATTGAACAAAGTCTGGAGTGCAGCTCCCAGGTATTGAAGGTAACGGGGGGGAGGGGGATGCAAAAGGGAACATTTACATAAAGGGGGAGGATGTGGGTGTGGTGGAAGGCTTGTGGTCGTTTGGGATGCATGTGGCAGGTGGGGTTGCCAAGTGACCAGGAAACCCCAGCCTGGCCTGCTCTTCTGCATGATGTGCAGAAATCAGTGGGCGAGACTTTTTCACATCATGGAAATAAACTTCATGAAGGGAGGAGAGCACAATTCAGCAAGCATGAATTGCCACCTTTGCTAAGCAAGGTCTGACTTGCGGGACCACATGGGAATGCTGTAAGAGATCTCCCTTAGAAGATAGGGCTGTTGCTCAGTGGAAGAGCATCTGTTTTGCATGCAGAAGTTCAATCCCTGGCTGCATCTCCAGGTAGGACTAGGAAAGACCCCCTACCTGGAACCTTGGAGAAGCTGCTGCCAGTCAGTGAAGACAATACTGAGCTAGATGGACCAAGGGTCTGACTCCGTAGCTTCCTAGGTTCCCATGTTTGCTTGCTGATGTGTGTCCTGTTAAAGGCACAGGAACATGGGATGGTTGGAACATGAGCGATCTATTAAAAACAACAACCACCCACCAAGATGCCTCCAATATTCTGGATGCCTTGTTGCTGGAGTGTGCCACATTGTGTATCCACATTCTGTTCCAGATCCCCACTCTGCAATGCCAGAGGGTATGATTACTCTC
The DNA here is from genome assembly GCF_027244095.1 of Hemicordylus capensis. NCBI lineage: Eukaryota > Metazoa > Chordata > Lepidosauria > Squamata > Cordylidae > Hemicordylus > Hemicordylus capensis. Next base: position 17,042,219 of record NC_069671.1, read on the forward strand.
TTCACTTCTGGGTAAAAAGCTACTGTGTCAAGGAGAAGGCCAGATAAGCCAAATGAACACTGACACACTAATTTTCCAAGTGCAGGAATTTCGGGCGGCGGGTGTGTGTGTGTGTGTGGAGTTGCTTTGGTAGCCGCCCCTTGCCGTACAGAGAGAGGAGAGCTGGTCTTGTGGTAGCAAGCCTGTGTTGTCCTGCTTGCTGAGCAGGGTCTGCCCTGGTTTGCACTTGGATGGGAGACGACATGTGTGAGCCCTGGAAGATGTTCCCCTGAGGGGACGGGGCTGTAGCTCAGAGGAAGATCTAACCCAGCTTCAACCCCTGGAACCTGGCAAAGACTCCTGTATTGAGGAGGGGGCCGTATCTCTGTGGCAGAGCATCTGCTTTGCATTCAGAAGGTCCCAGCTTCAGTCCCTGGCAGAGTTTCCAGTTGGGCTGGGAAAGACTCTTCCGAAACCTTGGATAGCTGCTGCTGCCAGTCAGTGTAGACAATCCTGAGCTAGGTGGACCAGGGGTCTGACTCGGCATAGCAGCTTCCTATGTATTATGTATGAAGGATTGCCCTCACAGCAGCCTGGTAGGAACCGGTGGATGAGCCTGGTTCCCGTTTTACAGACGGAGGGAGATCTAAATTGCACAACAGTGGAGAAGGGACCTGCAGGTGCAAACTCCTCCGAGAATTAAAAGTAATTAGATAAAAGAGTAGCTCAGAAGGTGCAGGCATGTGCCAAAACCCACCACTTTTAATCAGTAATAACAACAACAAATATTAATATACCACTTTTCAACAAAAATTTTCAAAGCAGGTTTACACATGGAAATAATAAATAAAGAAGATGGCTCCCTGTCCCCAAAGGGTTTACAACCTTAAAAAGAAACATAAGACAGACCTCAGCAACACTCACTGGAGGGATGCTGTGCTGGGGACGGAGAGGGCCAGCTGCTCTCCCCCTGCTCAATAAAGAGAATTACCAGGTTAAAAAGGTGCCTCTTTGCCCGGTTAGCAGGGGATCAAGGAATTGCAAGCTGCTTTGTGCAAACCCCGCCCATAGCGGTGCTTCTGCCTCCTCGGCTTCGACTTCCAAGTTCTAAGCAGGATAAAAGGGTCTGCCTCTCCACGCAAGATCAAAGAGTGCTTCAGGTGGTAGGAACTTACAGCTTGTCAACAGGCTTTCAGTGCAAGCGTGGAAGCAAACGCTACAGAATGAGAGTGTGACAGGAACATGGGTTTGTACGGAACCCTGCAGGAGACAGATCCATTACCTACCCTGATGTGCAGTCCTCTAAGGGACATTCTGCATGTAGACCATCTTGCAGCAAATGCGTGATGAAATTAGGACTAGATGATGAACAAGCCATTACCCAGTTTTCGGAGTTTGGTAACTTATTGGTGCGGAAAACTTCTATTAATCACCTGTGTGTTGCTTTTTGAAAGGGTTTTCATGCAGGGGGTGGAGAGCCAGTCTTGTGGTAGCAGGCATGAATTGTCCCCTTTGCTAATCAGGGTCTGCTTTGGTTCACATTTGGATGGGTGACCACAGGGAGGAGAGCTGGTCTGGTGGTAGCAAGCATGACTTGTCCCCTTAGCTAAGCAGGGTCTGCCCTGGTTGAATATGAATGGGAGACTTGATGTGTGAGCACTGGAAGATATTCCCCTCAGCAGGGGATGGAGCCGCTCTGGGAGGAGCAAAAAGGTTCAAAGTTCCCTCCCTGGCAGCATCTGCAAGAGAGGGCTGAGAGAGACTCCTGCCTGCAACCTTGGAGAAGCCGCTGCCAGTCTGTGAAGACAATACTGAGCTAGATGGACCAATGGTCTGACTCAGTTTATGGCAGCTTCCTATGTTCCTATGTGAGTGCTGTTAGATATTCCGCTTAGGGGAAGGGGGCCGTAGGTCAGTGGTAGAGAATCAGCCTGCATGCAGAAGCAGGTCCCAGGTTCACTCCCTGCGAGCTCCAAGTAGGTCTGGGAAAGACTCCTGCCTGAAACCTTGAAAAGATGCTGCCAGTCAGTGCACACCTTACTGATCTAGATGGAACCAAGGGTCTGACTTAGTGCAAGGCAGCTTGCTCTGGTCCTCATAAATCCTGAGCTTCTCTTGGCAGAATGGACGGTGGCTCAGAAGAGTGATTGCCCAGTGCTCAAATTGCAGGGGGCCAGAGGAGGTCTGGCTCCTTTTCTGCTGCCTCCCATAGAAATCAAATAAACAACTACTACTACGGTTTCTCAAAGGCTACCAAGGGCATTTTTTGGCTGAAATTGGGGGGTGTTGGAGTGGGACTGGCAGATTAAGAGTCTCCCAACTGGAGACTGGTTCAGAACGTGAATTTGCCTAGCCCCTAATGGCTCAGGTGTGTTACGAAGCAAGCATTATTCCCCCCCAGAACGTGACTCTGAATGGAAAATGTGATTCTGCACAGGCATTGTGACTGACCAGGCTGGTTTTCCCTTCGGTTTGTGCGCAAAGGTTCTTCACCCACCATGAAACCTACATCAAAACTCTTGTTGGTTGCTAGGAAATTACGTGAGCTACCAAGCCAGCTGTTATGTTGGCACACACACAGAGGTTCCTTAATGTTAGCCCTTGACTCTCGATTAAACTCTCATTGATTGCTGTAAATTATGAGGCCAGACCGCTCAATCAGGCAGCCTTGTGTCGGGTATCTCCTTGGGTCAGTTCCCTCTCTTGCTGATCAGAAACACTTTTTGTGTGGTTGGTGGCCACCAGCCAGACTGAAAACTCTGCCTTGTTCCCTGATGTTCTTGTTCCCTGAGAGCTGGTCTTGTGGTAGCAAGCATGAATTGTCCCCTTGGCTAAGCAGGCTCCACCCTGGTTTGCATGTGGATGGGAGACTACATGTGTGAGTGCTGGAAGATATTCCCCTTCAGGGATGGAGCCACTCTGGGAAGAGCACCTGCAGATTCCCGGTTCCCTCCCTGGCATTTCTAAGACAGGACTGAGAGAGATTCCTGCCTGCAGCCTTGGAGAAGCTGCTGCCAGACTGTGTAGACAATACTGAGCTAGATGGGCCAAGGGTCTGACTCGGTAGAAGGCGGTTTCCTGTGTTTTTATATAGTCTAACATGGGGGCCAATGAGACCAGGTCAGGCTGGCCTTCAGGACCATGGAGAGTTCTGAGGGAGTAAGTTGTCTCCAGTCCCAGCTCCAGCTGAGCCCTTTTAGGTCTCTTGACCCTGCCTACCCCCACCAGTGTTCAGAGTGTGGTTCCTTAAAGGGGCAGCCCCCACCACTGGAGCTGAGCAGCACTCTGCCAGATCTCAGACATCTTTCCTCCAAAGCATTCCTTGTGTCGGTGAGTGGGCACCGCAGGGCGAGAGGCTTTTGGTGCATCTAAGTCTTCGGTGGGTCCAGCTAGAGATGTGAAAGCCTGGGGGAAAATGGGGGGTGGGGGAGGATTCCAGGGGATAAAAACAAAACCTGTTTTTTCACCACCACCAGTCCCCAGGATTTTCCAGTCCCCACCCCCAGACCGTCAAATCTTTAGGTCCAGCAAAGGGGAATCATCTCTGGTAGCTTTGGTTTCCAGAGCTCCCCATTGCTCAGTTCATGCTCACCCCCAGGGCCTGGGTCCTGCCCCTCAGCAGCTGCTCTTGCAGGGGATTGCTTTGCCGTCCGCCCTTGGGGTCCGAGCCCTGGTGGGTGCTGGAGGCGTGGGCCATGACACACGTGGCCAGCCTGTGGATATGGAGACGGCCACATCACTAGCTTGGATGACTTTAAGCGGAGTCCAGACACATTCATGGAGGAGAGGTCTCTCTCTGTCGCTCTTGGTCTCCATGGCTAGAGGCTACCTCCAGGCGCAGAGGTAGAACGCCTCTCCGTTCCGTTTGCAGGGGGAACAACAGCAGGAGAGAGAGGGTGTGCTTTCCTCTCTTGCCTGGGGCTTGGCTTCCCAGAGGCATCTGGTGGGCACTGTGGGAAACAGGATGCTGGACTAGATGGGCATTCTTGGGCCCGATCCAGCAGAGCTCTTCCTAAGAGCTCCAGCAGAGCTCTTCAGAGCTCGCCCTGAGCCATTTTGGAGGGGCGGTATATAAATCAAATAAATCAATAATAAATATATGCTTATAAGTTACTCCTGGGCGCTGCTGGAACTGCAGCAGGGTAGGGCATCTGTGCCTCCCCTGTCGTTTGTGGGAGGACAGAAGGGGTGTCATGTGCAGCCCTTAGCATGCTGCAGGAAGGCGAAGCCCTCGCTCCTGCGGGCTCCGAGAACAAAGCGGAGAAGCTGTGAAATGCCACAGATCGATGTCTCCGATGTGAGGAATGATGAGTGGATGTCAAGGCAGGTTCTGGAAGTCTCTCTGCTCGATAAATGATGGCGGGTGATGGATGGCCGACCGGTGCATGAGAAGGGCCAGGATGCTTTTCACGGCATACAAGTGGCGAGGCACCCCGCAAATCTGGCCTCCTTTCAGTCGTAAAACGTGTCCAGCAGAAAAGAGCCGCCTTATCCCAAGGCTGTCCGTCTAGCTCAGTTTTGTCTGCACTTACTGGTAGCAGCTCTCTTGAGGTTTCAGGCAGGAGTCTCTCTCAGCCGTTCCTGGAGATGCTGCCAGGGATTGAACCCGGGACCTTCTGCATGCAAGCAAGCAGGTGCTCTCCATGTCTGCCCTCCATATCTTCCAGTGCTCTCATGTAGGCACCCATCCAAATGCAAACCAAGGCAGACCCCGCTTAGCAAAGGGGACAAATTCATGCTCATTACTTCAAGACCAGCTCTCCTCCCAAATCCTTGGAGATAGTGGGCAACTCTGTCTCAAAAGAGTAAGATCATAAGAACAGCTCTGCTGGATTAGACCCAAGGAAGCCCATCAAGTCCAGCATCCTGTTTCGCAGAGTGGCCCACCAGATGCCACTGGGAGCCTGCAGGCAAGAGTTGAGGGCTTGTCCTCCCTCCTGCTGTTACTCCCCTGCAACTGGTACTCAGAGGTATCCTGCCTTTGAGGCTGGAGGTGGCCTATAGCCCTCCGACTAGTAGCCGTTGATAGACCTCTCCTCCATGAAGTGATCCAAACCCCTCTTCAAGCCACCCAGGTGGTTGACTGTCACCACATCTTGTGGCAGAGAATTCCACAAGTGGATGATGCGTTGTGTGAAACACATTTCACGATTCTGGGAAATAACTTGCAGCTTGCATCCTGCATCGGGCATGGCATCTGTGTGCTCCCAACCAGTACTGCCTGAAGGGCATGGCTTGAACAAAGGCTCTTTTCCTGCATTTGTTGAAGTACAAATGATTGGCTAAAATGCAAAGTGTTCCCTGTGGTGCTAAAAGAAGCCCTTAGGATGCCTGTCTCAGAGTCTGTCCTGCCGCCCTTGAAGTGGCCCAGTTCCCCTTTTCTGGGCCTGTTTCCTCCTGCTCAGTATGAAATGGAAGGGCCGGCTAGTGGATCAGGACAGGCAGAGCAGGAGGAGACGGGAGTGGAGAAGCTTAAATGACAGTGACTTTGCACCGAGTGAGATAAAAATCCAGAAGTGTGCATTCCATTTGGGTGCACAGTAGGGAATGAGCACTAAGCCCCTGGAACCAATCATCAAACTGGCTAATCAGCCTTGATGAGTTCTGCCTTCAAAGCTGGGCATCAAAGCCCTGGGACATGCATATTGAGGGCACCATCCAGAGGTCGTGGCTGCACGAAACTCCTGCTGATGCCAGTCCAAAGTGCGGAGACCCAACTGGGAGGAAAGACCGCCAGTGTGTCTGGCAGGGACCGGGCGGGTGTGAGGTTGTCTTCTCTGGCTCAGGAATGGCGGTGCTCACAGACAGAGGTTCACGCAGCCTCTGCTTGCTTCAGCTTTGCCTTTCAGCTTTGCTTCAGCTGTACCCCAAGTAGGGTGGATCATTCCGAGATTGGTGGGTTCATGTGACGTGTCCAATCTCTGCATGTCCTTTCTGGGACCGGATTCAGAGGTTGCACACATGTTCTAGCCTCCAGTGACCCAGCCAAACTTCTGGTCCCCCCTAAATCCGTGTGAATCCAGCCACAGTCTCTTTTTGCTTTCACTCCCAGCTGCAAATCGGGCTCCAAATTCTTTCCTCTCTCTCAGATTCTAATACTGAGATCACTTTTAATGTTGCAGAATTTAGCAGTGCTGCAAAATTTATTAGGAAACAGATGGTCAAATCCATAGCTTGGATTCCTAAGAAGTGTGCTGGTTTTTTAATCTGGCTGTGTAATGGATTAACGACTAACGTCGTTTTATAGCAAGAAGTAACTGTCTTTATAATTGTATTTCTGTTGGTCATTGTGTATGTTGCCGTTCTCTGATCTTGGACGGTAATAATAAATCTCTGGCTCTCAGGTGTGCTGCCTTTCCCAGCTGTGGGTGGGCGTTGCATTCCAAAGGCTGAAGAGAGAGGCCCAGCTATCCAGGAACGTTACCCTTGTTTTGTTAAATCCCTGACCCTCACTAACCAGGCAATGCTTTTGACAGGATTGTAATGCTAGACTAGGACTGCACAACTGTGGCCCACCAGCTATTTTTGGACTACAATTCCCATTGTCCCCTGCCACAGCGGCCAATAGCCAGGAACGATGAGAGTTGTAGTCCAACAACAGCTGGAGGGCTGTACTTGTGCAGCCTGATGCTAGACCCATTCACAGAAGCCAAAAGTGAACCATCAGTGCCAAATTCAGGAAGAGGAAGGAAGCCAGAAAGTCTGTTCTCGGCCAGACCGCCTCCTGTTCACCCTGCCCGTCCTGTGCCCTGAGGCTGCTGCTGCCCTTTGGCTGGTCTTCTTGGCATGAAAGACGGATGAATGACGTCAGGCATGGACTATCCTTCATTTCTTTCCCCCTCCTTTAAATTTATTTTCCAGAGAAAAGTGAGGGGGGGAGGGGGGCTATGGGGAAAATCTCTGCTGAGAATCACTCATCCTTCCTGATAATGAGAGCTGTCATCGGGGCTGCTCCCTCGGAAATGATTTCCGCAGTAAATATTTCATCTGGCATTGATTTATAGCAAACAAAACCCCAAACTTCGTAGGCTAATAGCGGAGCTTCAGGAAGTGGGGCAGCTTCGGGTCTGTTCCGAGTGAGTGCAGGCGGCAGGAATTCACTGTCTTTGCTGACTTCCTTTGTTGAATATGCAGCAGACCAGAGCCCGATTCAGACATTGCGCTGAATACGTGCAGAGGAGATGTCTGTACACCCGTACATCTGTTTGTGTGAATGACTGTACTGCATTCATGTTGAACGTGATCCTGGGCACAGACCCCTCAAAGGCAGGATTGGCAGTGTTCTGCTGGACCTATGGTCAGCATAACGTGTTAATTACTGTACCTGTGTACACTGGACACTTGTACGAGTGTTGGACATAATGTGTGAATGGGCTTATGAAGGTGCCTTTTCCCAAATCAGGGTGCTCAGGGAGAGAGAGAGAGAGAGAGAAATTCACAAAGGACTAGTCCTTCAATGGCTGCTAGCCTTGATGCCCAATATGCCTCCAAATACCAGTTGCAGGGAGTAACAGTGGGAAAGGGGGCATGCCCTCATCTCTTGCCTGTGGGCTTCTCAGAGGCATCTGCTGGGACACTGTGGGAAACATGGGCCTTGGGATTGATCCAGCCGCGGTCTTCATGTTCCTATGGAGAGGAGAAAGGCACTGTCGGATTGACATCACAACCCAAGGCAAATGCTTCTGCAAGTGACGGCAGAGCTTTGCGTGGTTTCTGCCGTCCGTGTGGAATGTGTAGTTCTTCTGGGTCTTGGGCCTTGGCTGCATCTTAGGAGAGGCAGACAGAAATGACAAGGAGAGGCAAATGGGGGAATGTCTAGGATAGTTGTTGGCCACCAGCAGCAAGCTGAGGCATCGTGGACCTTTGGTTGTAATTTTTGGTTCCCCTTGCTCAATGCAGGAGATCCAGAGCAAGAACATCTCCAGAGTTATGGCAGTCAAAGGTTTCCTCCATACCACCCCTGGCTCTGTAGCCCCCCCCCCCTTTTTGGGACAGTAGAGCTCCTCCCAGTGCCTGGTGTGGCCACCAATTTCTCCCTCACCGAAGCCTCTTAAGAGTGACAGCAGGAAGCATTGCTCTCATTCTAACTGGCTTTAGCAATGCTACATAGTTCTGAAACTAGTCAGAGTGAGGGCAGTGCTTCTTGCCCTCATTCTTAAGGGGCTTCTGTGAGGGTAAAAATGGTGGCCCCTCTTAAAAGGCTCCTGGGAGAAAAATAATCCTTTCAGGATGAATGCTATAGCTGTGCTCATGGTATATATTGCCACCAGTGTTCCCTCTAAGGTGTACGCACATGCCTGCACCCACACGTTTTTTGATGTCCCCTCAGTTAATTTTAGATCCTGCTCAGGTTGAATCAGGAAGGCCCCACTCTGAATGCAGGTGCGCACACCCTGCCTTGATACTGCCGCCCAGAACAAAACTCATTCTGCACACAGATGAAAAAAATTAGAGAGAACACTGATTGCCACTGTTTAGAGTCAAATACAGCCAGTAGCCAAAATCACCCTCCAAATTTGCACCATGCCTATTGGGATACTGAAATGGGGAGGGAACGAATAACATCACAGTCGCTTCTCAAGGATGATCTTAAACGAAGAGAGGCACACACCAGATTCTTGACGTGACAAGTCGTAGCTTTTCATGCAGGAAGCTCTCTGGGGTCCGTAGTTGCACAGAGATCTGAGAATGGTTGAAATGCTGGATGCGGAAAATGCTGAAAGTCTGGAATGTCCTTTTTTGTCTTCTGTGGGATGGGCGAGACGGATGGAATAGTTGGGGCTAATGACCCAAAACTGAATGATAGATGGAGAAGCTCGGAGGAGTGATTTCACGTTTCTGCAGACTCATACCAGGGGAATAGATGCTGTAGAAAGGCATTGGGTTGAAATCCAAGCCGTGGGCTAGAGAGGATGAGTTTGGCTTCTTCAGGCCAGTAATAAGGAACAAGAAGTGTGAGGTTCTCTGATTCTGAGGGCCAGGTTGGGCATCTGTTGTGGTTATCATTATTTATTTATTTCCACTTTCCCAAAAATCATGCTCAAAACAGCTTTCAATAAAACAATCACAAACCAAATCAAAATATAAGATAATATATATTACATAGGAAGCTGCCGTATACTGAGTCAGACCATTGTTCTTTCTAGCTCACTATTGTCGACACAGACTGGCAGCGGCTTCTCCAAGGTCGCAGGCAGGAGTCTCTCCCAGCCTTATCTTGGAGATTCTGCCAAGGAGGGAACTTCTGCATGCAAGCAGGCAGCTGCTCTTCGCAGAGTGGCCCCATCCCTTGACGGAAAGATCTTCCAGTGCTCACACATGCAGTCTCCCATCCAAATGCAAACCAGGGTGGGCCCTGCTGAGCAAAGGAGACAATTCATGCTTGCTACCACAAGAACAGCTCTCCTCTATCTATTAACCTCCATCCCCCCCCTGCCCCCATTCCACATCCCCACTGGAAAATGGAGGTGATCAGTTCTTTCCTCACCCCCTCTATTCCCAATGATGTTCAGGGCTTGTGCCCTGGAAGCACCATGCCAAGCAGGGCTCGAAGAACTGCCGGGTGTTGCGTGAGAGCACAGGCGGTCGTGGGCGAGGCAGCAGGGTTCACGAGAGGAATGCTCTCTTGAGTGCACCGGCCCCCACTTTGATTCAATTGCCCCCGCGGCCGAGGACGAGAACCATCCGCCGCACCGTGTGGTGGCCCCTTCCCTGCGCCAGCCGTGGGAAATGAGCCTCGTGTTTTCCCGGGCTCGGAAGCGATTAGCACATTAGAGGGGGCTGGAGAACGGTGTGTGCGCCGTTGGCTCTCGCTCCCGTCTCCCTTCCGCCAGCCGCCTTCGGCCCTGGAGGTGCTGCAGGCCAGGCGCTTCCTGCAGAGGGCTTCTCCAGATGCCAGGGTGGCAGGAGGGCATGTGTTTCCAACAGACCCCCAGGAAGGATGTCTGTTCCTGGCCGGGATGACCATCGCTTCCCTGCCCTCTCCTGACCTCTCAGGGCCCTCTTTGCTTCCGGTGCTCTCCGGCTCGATGCAGATGCGGAGACGAGCCGGGAGTGGTTCGTATCAAGTACCAAAGAACCTGCCGTTGCAGCCCAAAATGACTGCGACCGAGGTGAGGAGGGCAGTTACTCCAAAAGTAGTCCCGTTTCAGTTTAAAAAGAAAAATCCAGCAAGGCCTAACCGGGCCTCTTAATTTCAACGGGGCTTCTTTGAGTAGGCCAGTGACTCCTGCAGCATCTTCAAGGTTAGCATGTACACCGTAGCACAGGGCTGCATGCCTAGCTGTCACTGGACCACAGCTGCCAGCATCCCTGACTGTTGTCCACTGTGGCTGGGGATGATAGAAGCTGTAGTCCCTTGGCAGCCGCCTGCTCTGCCTAGTGGGCGGACGGGCCATGCCTCTTCCCAGTCCAAGGGGGTAAAAAGAGGCAGCGGCAGCAGCAAGGATGCAATGGCACCCTGCCACTGCTTGACAGCCTGTTAATGGGAGTGGGATTTTTCAGACCAGCACTCATGGCTTTTTTTAATCACCGGAAATGCTTGACTAACAAGCAGAAGGTTGCCGGTTCGAATCCCCACTGGTGTGTTTCCCAGATTTTGTGTTTTAACTGTGTTATAATAGTTTCAACTCTTTAAATTTTAATGGTTGAAATGTGTTAATCTTTTTATTGGTTGTCTTTATTGTTTTGTAAACTGCCCAGAGCACTTGTGTTTTGGGCGGTATAAAAATATGTTAAATAAATAAAATAAAATAAAATAAAAATACCGGGCAGCAGCGATATAGGGAGATGCTGAAAGGCATCATCTCATATTGCGTGGGAGATGGCCATGGTCAACCCCTCCTGTATTCTGCCAAAGACAACCACAGGGCTCTGTGGCCGCCAGGAGTCGGCACCGACTCGACGGCACAACTTTACCTTTACCTTTAGGTGTCCAATGTGCGTTGCTCCAATCCCCACATAAATCAGGAACTGTTGGGATAAACTGGGAAATATCACTGGAGAAAGGGCACAGGCGCAATGGCCCTGTTCTGCTCTTTCCATGGGGCAGGCCTTGGCTTCTCCATGTGTCTTTTCCACCACTGGAGGGCAGAGTATGCTGCATTTAAGAGGGAGAGACTGACTCACTTATGGCACATCAGCCTTTCTTTCATGGGAAGGAAACCTCTGCTCCAGCAGTGATCCTCACTCTTTTCCAAGCAGGGATCACTTTGGCAAAAAAAAACCAACCCAAGGGTCCAACTCAGGGTCCTGTGCTTGTCTAAGAGAGATGGAGCCCCCTCTTCAGAGCTCTGGGAGGAAAGCCCTGGGGAGGGCGACCCTTCCCAGCAGTCCGTGCAGGGCTTCCAAGATGGCGCAGGGGCTCAAGAGGGCTCTCTTTCCCTTGGAGGAGCCCCCTGGCACTGGGCACAGCACAGCACCCCACGGTGGGAATGGTCGTCGACTGGGCAGAGTGCTCCGCTCTGGCCAAAGCTTCAGATGGGCCCAATAAATGAGCAGCCAGGGAACCCCCCCCCTTAGGGTGGATGGAGGCCGCCACATTTAGAGTTGTCATATCCAAGCTTCCCACATCCAGGTGGCCTGTTTTGCATATTATGCAAATTAGGCCACAGCTAATTTGCATTTATTTATTTATTTATTTATTTATTTATTTATTTATTTGACAGCTTTGTATACTTTCCCCTCCTTCTCTGCCCTCCCATGTGATTGGGTCCAGAGTAAAATCCGGGCAGTACATTTGAAATCCGTGTAAATCTGGGTGGAATTTAGCAGCCGTGTGGAACATAGGAATATAGGGACCTAGGAAGCTGCCATATACCGAGTCAGACCATTGGTCTATCAAGCTCAGTATTGTCTACACAGACTGGCAGCGGCTTCTCCAAGGTTCCAAGGTTGCAGGCAGGACTCTCTCTCAGCCCTATCCTGGAGATGCTGCCAGGGAGGGAACTTGGAACCTAGATGTTCTTCCCAGAGTGGCTCTTACCCCCAAGGGGAAGATCTTCCAGTGCTCACACTTCTAGTCTCCCATTCATATGCAACCAGGGCAGACCCTGCTTAGCTAAGGGGACAAGTCATGCTTGCTACCACCAGACCAGCTCTCCTCCTTTGGGTGGAGGAGCCCAAATCTGGGGGCTACCCTAAATTCTGGGGGATGTGGCAACCCTGCTGCCACTGGCCCCCAGGCCTTACACTAAAGCACACTGACATAAGTAGAAAAAGTTGGGACAGTCCATATTTTCACCAGTGGCACCATGTCTATGGCACAGCCTCCGCAGTGAGGCTCACCTGGCATCGTCACTTTGTTCTACTAGGTGCCAGGCAAAGACCTTCCTGCTCACTCAGTCTTAAAATTGATTTTTTAAAAAATAAAAGTTCTAAATAGCCAGCAGAGTAGATCTTTCAGTAGTAGAACGGAACGGGCAGTGATCCTTTTTATGGCTATAGGAGTGTGACAAGGATGTCTGGATTTTTATCTGCAAAATGTTGGAGGGCACGGAGAGTTGTGCTCCCAGATTTCCTTCCAAAAGTTCTCGGCAAACGTCGATGCCGTATCTGCCGAATGTTTACCCACTATTTGACAACGGTGCTTATTTCTCTAAAGGATCTGCACCCCCTCCTTCTCATGCAGTGGTCTCCAAGGCTGCTTATGCCAGCATAAAACAATGCAAGAATAAACTTCCCAGCAATTAAGACAATTGAAATCAGCAGCAGGACAGGATCCGCATAATAAGCAGGCCCAATTAGACTCCATTAAAAGTTAAAAGTGCGCAAACAAAACAGCTTTTACCAGTCATGGTGTGTTTGTGTGTGGGGGAGTGGAGTCCAATGGTCTCCAGGTGAATGTGTGTGCAGAGGGTGCTGCATCATAAACTGTCATTGGATTGATTGATTGATTGTTAGATTTCTGTACTGCCTTGCATTAAAAAAACAGTCTCAAGGCGGTTCACACAAAAGTTAAAACAAGCCTATAAAAATGACGCGATTAAAATATTAACCTAGAATATAAAAATACAGCTCTGATTTAAAAGATGGAAAAAAAAAAAAAAACCAAGCACAAGATAACCATAAAAGATGCAAAGAAGCAGCAATAGAAATGCGACTGGCAGCGGTTTCTCCAAAATTGCAGGTAGGAGTCTCTCTCAGCCCTGTCTTGGAGATGCTGCCAGGGAGGGAACTGGGAACCTTCTGCTCTTCCCAGAGAGGCTCCATCCCCTGAGGGGGAATATCTTACAGGGCGCACACTTCTAGTCTCCCATTCCAATCTCATTCCTTCCCTGGCATCTGTATGCAACCGTGGAGAAGTCTCTGCCAGTCTGTGTAGACAATACTGAGCTGTATAGACCAATGGTCTGACTCTATGTAAGGCAGCTTCCTACGTTCCCAAGTAGGTGGCTGTCCTGGGTTGGAAACAGGATACTGGGCTAGATGGATGTGATCTGACCCAGCAAGGGCTTTTCTTATGACTAGGTCTCCGGTTGTCATAATCTGTTTTGAAGACACGCTTCTTCTGTGATCCTCCTCATGCCTTTCTCTCTCCCCCCTTTTTCTCAGAGCAAAGAAAAAGAACAAACCCCTCAACCTCAAGATCCACAGTAGCGTGGGGAGCTGCGAGAACATCCCCGCCCAGCGCTCCCCTCTCCTCTCTGAGCGGTCCCTGCGTTCCTTCTTTGTTGGACATCCGACTTTCCTTCCTTCCACCCCTCCTGTCCACACCGAGAGCACCTTCTCGACAAGTAAGTTCAGGCCGGCGTGCGCTGGTGGGGCGGGGGGGAGGTTGGTTTTGAGTGCAAGAAGATGGGGAGGGGGAGGAGATCCGTTCCTGCTCGGCAATAAAGTTGGTTTCAGAAAATGTTTTTATTTTTTATTTTTATGTTTTTACATTTATAACCCGCTTTTCCTCCAAGGAGCTCAGAGTGGTGTACTCACAACAACCTCAGACATGCTTATGTTTATCCTCACAACAACCTTGTGAGGTAGGTTAGGCTGAGAGATACATGACTGGCCCAGAGTCAGCCAGTAAGTTTCATGGCTGAATGGGGATTTGAACTCAGGTCTTCCCGGTCCTAGTCCAGCACTCTAGCCACTATGCTATGCTGGCAATGTTGCTGTCAGTCTGTTGTCTCCGTACTGTATTTCCCCCATGCTTAAACGATCACATTTATTAGCACAGAAAATCTGACATGTCTGAGAAGAGAGCTGTACCATGGCTCCCTGCAAACGGAGCCAAGAGGCACCTTTTAAAGTGGTGTTTCTCTTTATTGAGCAGGGGGAGAGCAACTGGCCCTATCCGTCCCCAGCACAGGACCTCCAGTGACTGTTGCTGGTGTCTATCTTGTGTTTCTTTTTAGATTGTGATCCCTTTGGTGACAGGGAGCCATTTTATTTATTTATATCTATGTAAACCGCTTTGGGGACTTCTGTTGAGTTCCCAGGTACTTCCCAGGGAACTTTTGTTGAGTTCCCTACATCTCCAGGTAGGTCTGGGAATAATGGAGACCAGCCGCCAGTCAGAAGAGACCACGCTAAGCTAGATGTACTGGTCCGGCTCACACAACTTCCTGTGTGATCGGTGTAATTTTCATCCCCCCGCCTGAATGTCTGTGGCTGCAGAAGAAGCAAGAGAGCAATAACTTATCTGGATTAATGAATGAGGCATCCAAGGACACGCTCTTGCCTACCGGCCTCTGACAGGGTGGCCTGGTGGTTCACAAGGCCTGTGTCAGCGCCGTGCCTTCCTGTGATGATTTGTCGGGGAGGGAAAACTACCAAGCATTGAGTGCCACCGAACAGGAGGGACCGGACGGATGGAAGAGGCAGAACGTCAGCTTGACGGTTTGCCGTCAGAGCTCAGGCTTCCGTTCTGGCTGTGTGCTAATTTCGCTGGTGACATGGCATACCCTGGATTTCTGAGCCAGGCTTTAGTCCAGTGCCCAGGGAGGTGGTTTCATTCACCAGTGGAATCACAGGCTAGACTCAAGACATGCCGCTTGTGGGGCTTCTGAGCCCTTGACGTCAGTTGCTGGTTGAAATCTTTCCGGACGTAAGCCAGCCCACACTGGCATCCTCCGGATTGTGGTGGCAAGTCAGGCACTTCGGGGATTGTAACTGTATTTACAGCGGAGCAGATTTGCCCGAGTGCGAGAGTGTCTGGTTTTGGCGTCCCCATTCCTTTCCCTGCAGGGCCACAGAAACTGAACATGTTGCCTGGCGTAGGACTAGGGAAATGTGCATACGGGGAAAGGAGGCTGCTTAATCATATGATACGGCCCGTCGGATTCTGATCTATTCACTACATTTCTTACTCGGTCTTCCCAGTGACAGAGGGCCCCCAAGGCAGCTAACGAGCAGTCAGAGAAACTGCTATTGAGCCAAAGAAATATTTTAAAAATTGAGCAGCATCCAGACTCAGTTAATCATGTTTAAGCTCCATTGAATTTCATGGGGAATTGAGTGAGGCCTGACTGTATTGATTTCAGTGGTGCTCACACACAACTAGTCTAGATGTCGCCCATGATTGATTGGTAGGTTGTTTGGTTGGTTGATTAAGTGCTGTCAAGTCGGTTGACCCTTAGTGAACACGTAGATAGATTCTGTCCAGGATGATCTGTCTGTAACTTGGCCTTAAGGGTCTCTCAGTGGTGCATTCATGGCTGTTGTAATCAAGTCCATCCACCTTGCTGCTGGTTGTCCTCTTCTTCTCTTTCCTTCAGCTTTCCCCAGCATTATGGACTTCTCAAGGGAGCTGGATCTTCGCATAATGTGTCCGAAGTAGGATAGTTTGAGCCTGGTCATTTGTGCCTCGAGTGAAAATTCTGGATTGATTTGTTCAATGATCCATTGGTTTGTTTTCCTGGCTGTCCGTGGTCTCCTCAAAAGGCTTCTCCAGCACCCAAATTCAAAAGCATCAATGCTTTTTCTATCTTGCTTCTTCAGAGTCCAGCTTTCGCATCCATAGAGTGTCATAGGGAATACCATTGTCCGAACAATTCTAATCTTTGTAGGTGCAGACACATCACGGCATCTAAATACCCTTTCCAAGGCCTTCATGGCAACCCTACCAAGTGCTAGTCTGCGGCGTATTTCTCGACTGCTGGATCCTTTACAGTTGATGGTTGATCCTAAAAGGCAGAAGCCACCCACCACTTCAGTGTCTTCAATATCAGTTCTGAGGCTGGTTACCCATTGCCATTATTTAGTCTTTACATTTATTCGTAATCCCATTTTTTCCACTGTGCTCCTTGACTTTCATTACTAGAGCTTGCAGGTCATCCAAGCCCATTATTACCAGTATTTAAATAGACAGCAGAAACAGAAACAACCATCTAATACACTAGGAATACCCGGTGGGCTCAGAAGAGAAATCTGTGGGGCATCTGCCTCCTCCTCAAACCAACCCCTCTTTGCAATCACCTTTATTTGGGGACCAGAGCTAGCTAGCAGCCGCTTTCTGCCATGGTCTGATACCATCAGCAGCACCAGATATTCCAGATCTGCCATTCAAAGAGCAATATTATCCACTGATAAATCTCATTGTATTATTGTGAACTGCCTTTTATGATTGAAAAGTAGTATACAGA
Source organism: Hemicordylus capensis (assembly GCF_027244095.1). Classification (NCBI taxonomy): domain Eukaryota; kingdom Metazoa; phylum Chordata; class Lepidosauria; order Squamata; family Cordylidae; genus Hemicordylus; species Hemicordylus capensis. The sequence goes on from NC_069671.1 coordinate 17,058,775, forward strand.
TGTAGTAAAAGAAATGTAGAACAGTTCCAGGAGCTAAAAGTTAAACACGTACAAAACATGCCATCTCACCTCTGCCCAGACATTTAAGAACCCTCTCTCCTCATTCACAAGTATGCCTCGCCCTTTTTATTTTGTTGCTAACCGCCCTGGGATCTTAGGATGACGGGCGGTATGAGAATATAAATAAATAAGTAATAATAAACAATCCAGCATGATTATGAGAGGAGAGCTAGTCTTGTGGTAGCAGGCATCAGACACTGACATGGACTATCATTAGTTGCTAATGTTGAGACCTGATCTGGTTGCCTGGCATCTGGGGATGGCTGTCATGAAGAGGGCATGATCTTCTAGGATGATCTACTAGGAGGATTGCTGGTCTTGTGGTAGCAAGCATGAATTTTCCCCGTTGCTAAGCAGACTCTGCCCTGGTTTGCATTTGAATGGGAAACTACATGTGTGAGTGCTGTAAGGTATTCCCCTTAAAGGATGGAGCCGCTCTGGGAAGAGCAGAAGGTTCCAAGTTCCCTCCCTGGCAGCATCTCCCAAATAGAGCCGAGAGAGACTCCTGCCTGCTACCTTGGAGAAGCTGCTGCCAGCCTGTGTAGACAATACTGGGCTAGGTGGACCAATGATCTGCTTCAGTAGGAGGCAGCTTCCTATGTTCCTACGATGATCAACCCTATTTGCAGTCAAAACCCTTTTCTGATGGCACAGGATGGAGGATTTGGCTGGGTCTCTTTCAGTCTGGTTCATCTTGCCAGGCAGAGAATGAGAAGAAACCAGATCAAGTTAGCTGAGTGAGGGAACGTGGCAGGCCTGCTGTATAAATAGGCTTGCCCCACTGCGACACAGAGAAGTGGTTGTGAATTTCTTTGTTGTCGTGCCAAAGACAGCCTCTGAGAACAGCAGAGTCTTAATAGATAAGAAAGAAGAGTAGACAAGTGTCTTAAGGGAGTCTGGAAAAGGCTCGGTTCCAGGGCTATTAAACTTTCTTCAATTTATATAAATAGTATAGTGAAAAATGGCTTTGAAAGCGAGACAAATTGAGTACCTGTTATCTGTTTGGGGAAAGTTATCCAGTGTGGGTGCTCTCAACATTGGGCTGGAATCTCTTGGGTAGATTTGATCATTTTGTCCTTAATGGTGTATCTGAGGAATGTTGTCACTCCAATCCACTTAAATGTTGTTTCGCCCCATATTATGGTCCCTGCTGAGAGGCTAAACACTGTGGATGCCTCTCCACTTAGTTACTGATGCTAACTTTGTTTCTTTAGATGCCAGGCGATGACCTTTCTGCTCACTCAGGCTTTTTAAAATTGATCTTTTAAAAAGTTTTTTAAAAATGTTTTGCACTCTATTTTGTATTTTCTATTATTTATTTATTTATTTATTCGATTTCTATACCGCCCTTCCAAAAATGGCTCAGGGCGTTTGGTTTGAATAGTGTGTTTTGTGGCGTGTGTTTTAATTGTATGTTTTCAGTGTTGTGCTGTTGTGAATTGCCCAGAGAACAATTTGTTATGGGGCAGCTAAGGGGGAAGAAAAGTGGTTTATTACTCACAAGGTGTCTCCCACCCTAGCACTCAGCAAAGACAGTGGGCCCCTTTGTGTGCAGGCAATTTGGGAAAATTCCCAACAGTGCCAGACTCTGGTATCCAGTTTGGAACCTGCATCAACTCCCAGTTCTGCTAGCCCATGGGCCAGTTTTTAAATTCTTCTATTCTTTTTTCTGCAGGTCTTTCTATCACCCATTCAAATCCACCCTGCAGAATCTCAGAGCATGTTTGGTTTTTTTAAAGAATAAACTCCCCCTCCCTCTGAGAGTTTGCCCCTTATTACTCTGCACAAAACGATCACTTCCAGATGATCCGATTGTCAGTTTGCGTCGGAAGGGCTTGGCTCCCAGGTTGCAGTGAAGCATGGCTCCCTCTGGGCGATTTCACCCCTTTTGACCTCCTCCAGACACCAGCCTGGAGGAGACGACAAGCTACCTGGGGACTAAGTGGTGATGTGGTTGTGTTTTCGAACAGCAGATCAGTAGGTTAAGAGCTGGGTGTGTTTTGAAGCCGGGGCCCAGGGTGCTTTGCTTAATGGCTAAATGCTTCTCCTCGTCAACGCTCCTTCCCAGATTCCCGTGGGCTGTGGTTGGTTTTCTGTTCCTCCCTCTACGATTCTCTCCGCTAAGTGCTTTCCTGTTTTACTGGAAAGCAGTGGCTGTCTTCCCTGACAAACATGCAGCCCACATCAGCAGAAGGAAAGGATACTCAGTTACTCTGCATCAGGCGTTCTCAAGCATGAATCCTCAGATGTCATCGGACTACAACTCCCATCATCCCCAGCCATAATGGCCACAGGCCAATGCTGTTTTATGCGGTATTAGGCCATTGGGGAGCATGGTCAGTGGCCCAGGCCATTGTGGCTGGGGATGATGGGAGTTGTAGTCCAATAACAGCTGGAGAGCCAAAGTTGCCCAAACCCTGCCTTAAAGGGAACATCTTGCAGCGCTGACATGGTATCACCCATCCAAATGCAAACCAAGGCAGACCCTGCTTAGCACGGGCGACAAATTCATGCTCACCACCACAAGACCAGCTGTCCTTCCCGGACTAACTCTTCTCCCCGATGCTCTGATACAGTATAAAACAGCTCCTTACGTATCCAGCAGGGCTCTTCTTGTGTTTTCATCTCAGAATATTCAGGGCAGAACTGAGTGTCCATCGCCAGAATCATCTCCAGAACTGAGTTGGTCTATGGGAGGAGAGTTGGCCTTGTGGTAGCAAGCTGGACTTGTCCCCTTAGCTAAGCAGGGTCCACCCTGGTTGCATGTGAATGGGAGACGAGAAGTGTGAGCACCGTAAGATCTTCTCCTCAGGGGATGGCGCCATTTTGGGAAGAGCATCTAGGTCCCAAGTTCCCTCCCTGGCAGCATCTCCAAGAGAGGGCTGAGAGAGACTCCTGCCTGCAACCTTGGAGAAGCCGCTGCCAGTCTGGGAAGACGATTCTGAGCTCAATGGACCAAGGGTCTGACTCAGTAGATGGCAGCTTCCTGTGTAACCAGATGTGAAACAGCAGCTGGAAGCCGCTTCTGGGCGATTGCCTTCCACGTGGCCAGCCCACAGTGGCTGAATCCACCTGTGGTGTCTGGTGCTGCCAACCGAATGAATTGGGGCCTGCCCCCTGTGCGAGCGGCCAGCTTCCTTTGACAGACTGTCGTGGCGACGAGGCCATTGGGGCCCCGGAAGCGCCGTGCTACAGTGGACGTGTCACAGCCGGGCTGTTTGTCTGCCCGGCTCATGCCACCCCCTTGGCCCCGCTCACTTCCGAGGCGCGTGGGTGCCGTTGGGGTCTCGGGCCTTGTTGTCGCACCTGTCGATCAGCGGGAGACAGCCGTGGCCCGCAGGCCTCTGTGTTGTGTCTCCTGTCAGCGGGAGACGGGGAAACGTGTGACCCTGTGTGGTCGCCCTCGGTTTTCTTGCCGCTGCTTCTGTCAAAGCCGGCCTGTTGATTCCGAGAGACGTGGTGACGGGCACACCCCAGACCTCTGCCTTGGCCCGATGGCTTTTTCGCTTCGCTGCCGAGATTCTTAGAGCTTTGTCGCTGGGTATCGAGTGGCAGGACATCAAACTTCCTCACGGGAAGGTGCGGGGACGGGAGCCTCTCTAGAAGCTACAGGAAGCCTCTTGGCACCTTCCCCTCTCTCCCAGTTGGGGAAGCACTGGTTGGGGTTGGATGGACGGCACCTTCTCTGCACAGGGCTTTTAGTTCACACCTTCCAAGGCTTCTGCCTGGAACTGAGGCATCCCAGGGCGGATGATGATAAGGATCCTAATGCCTTTTGGTCCCTGGCTGAAATTAAGCCCCGAAACAAAACCCTGGAGGAGAGATATTCTCAAAGAAGGAAATGCAGACGTGGGGTGTGTGTGTGTGTGTGTGTGTGTGTGTGTGTGTGTGTGTATCATTCAAGTTCTGACTCAGCACCACTGAAACCAGTAAGAAAAGCTCTTCATGACTAACTCAGGTTCCGTACATTCCAGTGGGGCTCAGTGTGGATCCTACTTTGTGTGCCCCGAAAACTGGGCCACACTGCCGGGAGTTTCCCGCGACTGCTGTGGCTGCAGGCTCTGCATGGGGGAGTGAATTTCGACCACCTGCTCTGCCGCCAACAATATTAGAACCCGGGGTCATCCGTTGGCGCTAAATGCTGGGAGAATCAAGACAGACAGAAGGAAGTACTTCTTTACACCACAAGTATTGACACTGTGGGAGGAGAGCTGGTCTTGTGGTAAAGTAAAGTGTGCCGTCGAGTCGATGTCGACTCCTGGCGACCACAGAGCCCTGTGGTTTTTCTGTGGCAGAATACAGGAAGGGTTTCCCATTGCCATCTCCCGCGCAGTATGAGATGATGCCTTTCAGCATCTTCCTATATCGCTGCTGCCTGATATAGGTGTTTCCCATAGTCTGGGAAACATACCAGCAGGGATTTGAACCGGCAACCTCATGCTTGCTAGGCAAGTCATTTCCCACTGCGCCATTAGGTGGTAGCACGCATGAATTGATCCCTTTGCTAAACAGGGTCCGTCCTGGTTTGCATTTGAATGGGAGTCACATAAAGCACTTTTCATTCTTCATTTTAAATCATGCTAGTTACTTCCAGAAGTGCCCCCCCCAAATGTAGCTTTAAAATCAGAGGTAGTAGTAATCAGACACTTCCTTTTGGCCTTTTGACACGCTTTGGTTCACCCCACTGCCTATCTCACCAAGAGGCTTTACAGACAGGGCTGTTACCCCGAATCTCCTTCAGAAGAGAGTGTGTGCATTCACACACCAGCCAAACTTACCCCGATGTCCCTTCGAGATCCTTGGATCCACTCTACACATAAATCAGGCTTTGTCTTGCAAATTCTAGCTTATCCTGGTGTATTTCTGGTTTTTAAAAATGCAGGTTTTAAGCAACTTTTTCTGAAAATGCCAGAGCAAATCAGGAGAGGCACTGACGTAGATTCATTAACATGATAAGAGGGATACTCTCTTTAGAAATGCAGATATCGCTCTTTAGGAAGCTCTCTCTCTCCCCTGCCATTGGCTAGAAGGAAAACACAGAGGCATGTGAACTTGCATTAAAACAAAACCCCGAGAGCAGAGGGGAGGGGCTTCTTCCCTCAATGCCACGAGTGTGATTCGAAGTGGCTTTGCTCAACATTTACCCTGTAGCATGAAGCCAGGTGCAAATAACTCCCAGGGACTTTTACACACAGCAGGATTCACCTCGAATTTATGGGGAGGCTTTACTGCAAACTCGAAGTTGTCTCAAAAAACCGACACAAATATTGGATTTCTTTTACCCCAGATATAAATCAGGCTACACTCTTAACGCGCAGTGAAAAACCCGAATTCTGTGTGAACTGCTCCCTGCAGGGAGTCCACAGGGACTCTCGGATAAATCTGGCTGATATGTGAACACACCCCCTCCGTTCCAGTGGAGATGCGGGTTTGTGAAAAACCTCCAGGCACAGGACTTGGGAGCACACAGAGTATCTTTGCTAGAGGTTCATGGTGTGGGAAATTACTCCATGACTCCGTCTCTCCTAGGTCAGAAACAAGGGCTTAATATTTGCTTGAAAATCTCCAAAACCATCCGGGCTACACCTCTCCAAGCTTCTCAATCCCCTTCCTCTCCTGGCACTCCACTTCAAACAGTGGAGGCATTGTTAATATCTCAGATCCTTCATCCATCTTCCCTGTAATGAAAATAATTACCTGTGAATCACGGAGGGTCTCTCCCTGCTTTGTTCAGAGGTTACAATTCCTGATACACTTTACTAATAATTTCTGGAGATGAGTATGTTATAGAAAGTAATTAAATGCCTCGGCTCTCCTCTCTCTCTCTCTCTCTCTCTCTCTCTCCATAAAATAGCGGGATGTAATTGAGGCCAGCTGAAAGTTAGTGGAAATAAATTGCAGATGATAAAGCAGAGGTTTTAATTTAACTTTTGGTAAGTAACTGTAATTGCCCCTGAGTTTGGTTCACAAAGGACAACGGGGAGACCAGTGTGGCTCATTTGTATAATGTGATTTAGTGATGAGCAAACAGCGTTTCTGGAAATAAAAAGGTCTCTTTTCTATTGTACTGGCTAGATCGGCAGTGGTGCTGGCCAGCTGTCTTCTGGGGCTGTAATTACCTAACCTTTGTTTAACTCCCGACTCCCAAAGCATTAATTCCGCAATGGAAACTGAGACGCATGTTGCTGATCCCAACCTGAAACAGGCAGAGATGAAGACTGGAGCCCAGTCCAGTGGGAATGATTAGCTGGAGATTTAGGACTGGGGAAAAGACACAGCACACCATCATTTTTTACACAGCACATCATTAATCTGTGGAACTCTCTGCCAGAGGACGTGGCAATGGCCCCCAGCCTGGATGGCTCTAAAAGGAGTTTAGATAAATTCATGGAGGACAGGTCTGTCAAGGGGTACTAGTCTGGATGGCTATAGGCCGCCGGCAGGCTCAGAGGCTGGATGCCCCTAAATCCCAGTTGCAGGAGAGCAGAAGCAGGAGAGGGGGCATGCTTTCATTCCTGCTTGTGGGCCACTGTGGGAAACAAGATGCTGGACTGGATCCGGCAGGAATTCTCATGTCATGTGCAAAGAGTCATCCAAAATCTCCCTTTAGGCTGCACAAACCCATCTGATCCAGATTATCACACTGGTCAGTGGGAGGAGACCTGGTCTTGTGGTAGCAAGCATGAATTGTCCTCTTTGCTAAGCAGGGTCTTCCCTGGTTTGCATTTGAATGGGAGACCACGAGGCTATTCACACGATCGGGCTAGCCTCCGCTCACCCAATTTTCTACAATCGTGAGAACTACCAGGCTCGGCTACGAGCCTGGTGGTTCTTGAGCGGGTAACCCGTTCAAGTAGCCCGCCCCTTAAATTGGGTTTGCAGAGCGAGCGCTCTGCAAACCCGGTTTTGGGGATCGTGAGTAGCCGCAGCGCGGCTCTGCACCGTGGCTACTCATGAGTAGACCCCCGGTGGGAGGCTGAAAAGCAGCCTCCCAGCTCAGGGGTGTCCCCAGTATGCCCTACGCACTCGCACTGGGCATACTGGAGCTTCCAGGGGCTGCGCGGTCCCCAAACTCCCCAGCCCCCGCCAGCTCCATCACAGAGCCGGCAGTCGCTTTACCAACTGGGTCTCACTGATCGTGAGACCCAGCTCTACATGTGAATAGTCTCAGGGGATGGGGCCGCTCTGGGAAGAGTATCTGCCTGCTTGTATGCAGAAGGTTCCAAGTTCCCTCCCTGGCAACATCTCCAGATAAGACTGACAGATACTCCTTGCCTGCAACTTTGGAGAAGCCACTGCCAGTCTGTGCAGACAATCCTGAGCTAGATGGACCAAAAGTCTGACTCGGTGGAAGACAGATTCCTGTGTTCCTATGTTCACATAAACACAGGTTAGATATCCATGATGTATTTCCCAGGTAGCAAAGAAAGAAGCCTTCATATTTGGAGACCAGTTCGAGCTTTGCTTGATCTAGATTGGTGAGAGATAACAACTGTACTTTGATGATAAATCTTACCTCTGTCATGCCCTGTGTACAAGCTTCTTAGGTTTCTTGCTGGCCCGTCTGAGAACATAAGAATAGCCCTGCTGGATCAGGCCCAAAGCCTATCCTGTCCAGCATTCTGTTTCACACCGAGTTCTTGCAAGCATGGCCTGATCCAGCACGTCTTCAGTTCTTCTGTAGCAGCAAACTCTCAGCAGCCCTTTGGGTTGAGTCTTGTGTGTGTACTTGTGGGGAGGAAATCACCTGCGTTGTTTCTGCCCAGGAAGTCGCATGCAAATGTAACCTTCCGAAATGGCACTTAATTAAAAACACCTCGACCCGCAATATTAAAATAGGATATGAAGGCAAACAGAGGCATCCACAGCCTATATAAAAATACCCAGCAGCCTGTTTGCAGAAGGATTGACAGGTAGACATAGGAAGCCCTGGGGTCACTGCCTGGTGGCTAAAGGTGGTCAGATTTCGGTGGTCCAGGCTTATATCCCAGATGAGTGGCATTTTGGTCTTGGAGTATCATGTTGGTTTTCTGTCGATACCCAGGCCCTCTGCCCTCCCAAGAGCCAATGCCCATACCAATGTCCAAATAGAATTTCTATACGTCGTTCTCTAGGGCAAACAATGTATTTATTTATTATTACAAAAGAAAGCTCCTGGAAGGCTTTATTCACAAGGTTCAGAAGCAGAGTGAGCAGGGATAAATGTCAAGCATCTCGGCATCAGGAGCTGTGACTGCGATGCAGTCTTTTTTTTTAAGGGGTGAATCCAGTCCTGCCTTTTTCAAACCAAAGTGGAACGGGAATCTTTGGAGCACAGAAGAAGGTAAACAGTGAGGTGTGCGTTGGAGGGACGAGATTCCCGTTCCAGCTTACAATGATGAAATTGCGGTTCACCAGGGTATCCCCAAGCCCCAGCCAACTGTGGACAGACTTCGAACAAACGCACAGGAGTCACTGGGAAGAGATGAGCCAGTGCAGTGTTGTGGTTAGGGTTTTGGACCAGGGCTGTGAAGACCTGAGTTCAAACCCCCGTTCAGCCATGAAACTCACTGGGTGACTCTGGGCCAGTCACTTCTCTCTCAGCCTAGCCCGCCTCACAGGGTTGTGGTGGGGATAAACATAACCACACACACCATTCTGGGCCCCTTGGAGGAAGAGCTGGATGGACATGTACTCTATAAATACATAACTTAAATTAAATTAAGATGTAGGGTGCTTCCCGGTTTCCTCCAAAAAGCTTGGCCATTAGTTTGCTAAGTTTTACTATCGCCAGCCCTGTTTTAGAGGTGATTACTGCTATATTAGTTCCCATGAAACGATGATGATGGCCCTTTGATGGTGGTGGTCCAAATCTGAAGGTTGTTGTATTTATTTATTTTATCCTATTGTTTTTCGTCAACTCGTTTATCCCCTGTGATTGCAATATCAATTGTCAGAACCCGATTATTCTCAGTGATGTCCTAGGTACAATTCCAAAACAACTTGAAGAGCACCTCAATACCATCGGGGCCACAGAAATCACCATCAGCCAATTACAAAAAGCAACTTTACTGGGAACAGCCTATATTTTGCGATGATATCTATAATAACCAACAGTATTGATGATAAAATTCAGCCATCCCAGGTCCTTGGGAAGGACTCGATGTCTGGATAAAACAAACCAGTCAATAACACCTGTCTGACTGTGTAAACAAGAAATAATATATTAGGGGGGAACATGGGAAGCTGTCATATACCGAGTCAGACCCTTGGTCCATCTAGCTGAATATTGTCTACACAGACTGGCAGCGGCTTCTCCAAGGTTGCAGGCCGGAGTCTCTCCCAGCCCTATCTTGGAGATGCTGCCAGGGAGGGAACTTGGAACCTTCTGCATGGAAGCAGGCAGGTGCTCTTCCCAGAGCAGCCCCATCCCCTGAGGGGTAATATCTTCCAGTGCCCACACATGTGCAAACTAGAGCAGACTCTGCTTAGCAAAGGGGACAATTCATGCTTGCTGCCACAAGACCAGCTCTCCTGAAGATAGGATGTAGGCAGAAGGAAAGCTTGAGGACAACTTCTCACAATTTTTTCTGGAGGGGGAGAACATGTGCTTGGTGGGGAGTTCATTAAAATGGCGTGGGGGGGCTATTTAAGTTCTAGGGGCAAATCTGCACCCCTGATTATTACAATTATTGCTTTGAAAAGCATTTTTGTTGAAAAGTGATCTATCAATGTTCTCAAAAATGCAGCAGGCTCTTCATGGCAGAGAGAAGTCTGGATTTGCAACTGTGTTGATCCTTTCCCCCCTGACTTCTGTCTTGCAGATATGCTTTCAGTACCTCGCTGGTCCCCACAGATTCCTCGACGGGATCTTGGAAATTCAATCAAACACAGGTATGAGGTCATGAAAGAGAAAGCAGACACGTGTGTGTGTGTGTGTGTGTGTTTATATAAAATGAAGTTTTGTCTTCTTTCTTGTAAAATGCTACAGTTAATAGGGCACATTGGAGGGATAGAGGGGATGTCCAGCATCTCTTCCTACCAGTTTGCCCCCAACTGTAACCATTGGCACAATGTATCGCCTGTATATAGGGCTGCAGAAATCCACTAGTCTGCTAGTCTGTGACGAGTGAAAAATGATGCCTGACAAGTGAAAAAAGTCCTGATGAGCAATGTACCAATATAACTTGATGAGTAAAATATTTTGTCTGGCTGATAAACTGAGCCACCATTTCTTTACCCAGAAAAAAATAGATAGATAAAGTGTGTGTGTGTGTGTGTGTGTGTGTGTGTGTGTGTGTGTGTGTGTGTGTTGAATCGCTTCTTGTGTCTGTCTCCTTCCCAAAAGCTGCTGTGTCAGGAACAAAACAGATGCTTTAGCCCCCAAACAGCGCTTGGGGAGAAGGCAGATTATTATTAATCATTCTTGACATGAATATGATTGAGTTTAGTGGTAGGCTTGAGTTTAATTAACAAAAGGAGGGTTGTGTATGCCTGAGCTCTGGATGTTTTAAGCACCTAGCCATCCCCCTGGCCCAGTGAGAGAAGAGTTCTGTGCAGATTTATCTCTTTCCAGCCTGCCTGGGCTGTGTAATGTACTGCAGTATACAATCCCTGACCCAGGCAGACCAAATACTGATAAGCAGGAGAGAGTGTCTGTCTGTGAGAGGCAACCCCCTTCTACTTCAAGCCTGAGAGAACTCACTCAAAGCCACATTTCAGTTCTTGATGTCACTCAGATAACGCTCCAGCTGCTGTCGATAAAGCCACCGAACGTTATCTGTGACCTACTAATCCTGAGTTCATTTTATGGGAATCGCCTCTGTCTCAGAAGTAACGGGAATAGGATGACCTCTAGGGGAGCCCATGACATCCAGGCAAGTGGATAGCTCTGGCCAGATGCTGTGGCATGGCTTGTTCTCTTGAATTAGCTGGACTGCTTTACTTAACTAGCCCTTGAAAAATAAAGGTGCCTTTGCAGACATGCTCTTTGCTGGGTGTTTTCAACCGTAGTTCCGCAGTGACAGCAGGGAGCTTCCGACAGTCAGAATATTTGGGGCTCTCCCTGCTATTATTGCAAAACTGCAAAATGCTGACTTGTCAGTGGGCCCTGTTTCCCGTTGCTGCCCTTTCTGCTCCCTCCTGCCATGGCGGCAACCTCAGAAAAAAGTATTAGTCCCCAAAGCACCCAACTCACTCGGGGACTTGGAAGGTTATACGGGGAAGAGTCCCCTTTAAACTCTAAGGCAGCTGTTTGATTACTATCTCTGGAGCAAAAAGGACATGATGCCACCTGCCCCAATGAGCCTGGTCACAAGTAAAGGAGGTGGGGGAGGAGGGGGGCCATAAGGGGGTGCTGAGTCGAAGAGACAGCCCAGAGCTTTGCAACGACATGATACAACACAACAGCAGGAGGACCGATGTGGTCCCTTGTGACAGTGCTATGATCACGTCGTATCGTGTCTTGTCGGAATCTGACGTTTCGCATCGTGCGCAGACCCAGAGTTTACTTTATCAGTATTCAGTTTGCTGCTTTGTCACACCAGCACTGAGAAGAGAGTTCAGAGCAAATCCATAGTGCCTTGAACCTGTTTGAGATGTGCACCTGTCTTGATCCTCAGTGGAGGACGAGAACATTGCGAGTTGCCTTCTCTTTCCCTGCCCTAAGTCCTAGTTCCCCAGGGTTCTTATTTGCCCACTTCTGGCCATTGCATTTAGTGGAAATGCCTCACTCGAGTGGCAGAGAAATAGCAAGACCATGCATAATGGGTATGCACCAGCTTACTAAACCGGAATCAATAAGCAATTCTGATGTCCCTGGTCTGAACGGCTGGGGAATGAAGGCTGGAAAGCAGAAAGCAATCAGATTTATCAAATAACTAGCAGATGCTCCTGTTTTGGGAGAGAGCTTTTTGCTTAAGTCTTAACTGAGGCAAATCTTTCTCTCACTTGCAGGTTTTCCACCAAGTATTGGATGTCTCAGACCTGCACTGTCTGCGGGAAAGGAATGTTGTTTGGACTGAAATGTAAAAACTGCAAGTACGTCCCGTGTTTTCTCCTAATATAGCAAACCATAGCAGCTGGGGTCTGGTTTTCCTTGGTTGCACACATCTGCTCCTTTGCAGGCTTTGGTATTATTCTAAAGGTTCAAATGCATCACAGGAGCATAAGGTCTCTGGTATTCTTTTCTTTCCAGCATTCAAAATGATTTATGCGGGGTCCGTTCCCCCTTTGGGCAGAGGAGGCACTGAAATTATTACAGAGTCAGAATAATCGGTACTGTACTGTAGATATGACAGAAGAAACCTAGGTTGGGGTGCAGATAGTAGGTGGGCTGAAAGTTAATCTACTGGTATTTGTTACTGCAGGGCTATAGGCAGTGGCAGAGGGAAGAGGCAGAAGTCATAAGTTAGAACTCACAAGCTGGAAATCCACTGCCAAGACACCTTAGAGTGTGAGGATTTCAGTGGAAGTGGGGAGGATCTTTCCAGGAGGATTCCCTAATGGCAATAAAATGCCATATTTCCCCCAGTCACGAGAAAACTAGTAACGAAAAAGGGTGGGTGCTTCTCAGAATTCAGGGGCTGGGCAGCAGGTGGCGCTGCAAAGCTCGTGCGAGGTCCCTGCTCAGTATGTGCACAGAGGTTGATCTCAGGCTAGGAAGGAGCACGGAAGCCTGCAGGAGTGTCTGTATGGTGGGTAAGATCACACGTGGAACTTATGCAAAAGCTCTGCAGCTCCATCATGGTATTGTTGTCTGGAGACCACCGTCACGCCACAGATCAGAGAGAGCCAATGTCTGGCTAGGGTGGGTGGAGTTGCACCAGAGCATAGGAATGCTTCATTGCTCCAAAAACATTTTAACCTATAGCCCTAATGACTCCCTGTTTGGAACATCAGGACACCTGCCTGCTTGCATGCAGAAGATCAAAGTTCCCTCCCCGGCATCTCCAAGATAGGGCTGAGAGAGACTCCTGCCTGCAATCTGGGAGAAGCTGCTGCCAGTCTGTGAAAACAATACTGAGCTAGATAGACCAAGGGTCTGACTCAGTATGTGGCAGCTTCCTTTGTTCCTGTGTTGGTTTAACCTGGGGTGCCTGCTTTTGCATGCTAGCCCACAAAACGGAACGTTTCTCCTCTCCACTGCCTGTGACGGATGTGTTTTTTTGTCTCGTTTCTCTCAGGCTAAAGTGCCACAACAAATGTACCAAAGAAGCCCCACCCTGTCACCTTCTGATCATCCACCGTGGAGGTAAGAGCCGCCGCTGCCAAGACTGTCTTCGTAGCGTTCCATTTCTCCGCGCCTGCTGGGGTCTCCGGGGGCAGCCGCTCGGCTTCCCTCTGGCCTGCCTGCAATCATGACTCCTCATCTGCATCAAGGTTCTGTCTTTTCACACTTTCCGGAAGAGAAGGCTTTGTTAACCGGCCTTGTTAAAAATGCACGGAGAGCAGCCGCACCGGTCGCCTAGGAAAGCTGGTGGTGTTGGGGGGCCGGGGGAGGGCTGAAAGCATCCTCGGGGTGTCGCACACTTTCGTGACAGGGTGCAAAGGGCTGTCTTGCTGTCCCAACCTGGACCCGGCAGGGTGCAAGAAAGAGAGGTGGAGCCAGCAAAGGCTGGCTGCAAATGGAGGAGTTACGTAGGAGTCAGAAGCCTCGCCCCTGGGCAACACGGGAAGCTGCCTTCTAACGAGCCAGACCCTTGGTCCATTCCGCTGCGTATTGTTTGCACTGACCGGCAGCAGCTTCTCCAAGGTTTCAGGCAGAAGCCCTACCCAGGCCTCACTGCAAATACATCGGAGATTTCTATACCGCTTTCCGACACAGGCCCCCAAAGCAGTTTGCATGAATATAAATAAATAAATAAGTGGGGCTCCCTGCTCGCAAAGGGCTCACAATCTGCACACACACAAAAAGAAACCTAAGACAGACACCCGCAACAGCCACTGGAGGGATGCTGTGCTGGGGATGGAGAGGGCCTGACCCGACCTGGAGATGCCACCAGGGAGGGCACCTGGGACCTTCGGCATGCCCAAGGTCCCAGGCTCCTGGAGTTTTGGGTGGCCCTGAGAAGGAATACGCTTTCCCACTGAGCTATGGGCCCATGAACTCTAAGCGGAGGGTTGCCCCTCTAAACCTAGGAAGCTGCCATCTATGGAGTCAGATCGCTGGTCCATCTAGCTCAGAATTGTCTACACTGACTGGCAGCAGCTTCCCCAAGGTTTCAAGCAGGGGTCTTCCCTGCCTGGAGATGCTGCCAGGGAGTGAACCTGGGGGGACCTTCTGCATGCTGGAGCTTCAGCTGGCCCCGATCCAAAGCTGGAGGTTGAGCTGGCCTCCTCTGTTTAGGCTCGTGGGTGGTAAGGATATCCCCCACACCTGCCCGCAGCCAGGTGAGCACACTCACTATTGGCACAGCCCTGACACAATGCTGCTTCTTCTCTCAGGGTCCTGGGAGAAACCTGGGGTGGGTAAGGCTCTGGGGATGGCGGGGCTTGACTGGCGGGGGGCAGGGTCCTTCCTCTGAGCTCCAGGGCTCCCCCAAGGGGTGACAAGCTCTGGTTGAGCAGAATCTAGGGGGTTTTCATGGGGCATTTCAGCTGGTGTGTGTTTATCTTCCTCTTCATAGAAGAGCTGGAGACCAGGTAGGACTTGACACATTTCATGCCGCATCGTGCCATATTTACCCGGATCAAAGAAGACACGGAATTTACGATGGCCCCTGTAAAAAGCAGAGGCTGGATACAGGCCATACCTGCAGTTGCTCAAAAGGAACAGGACTCTGAATTTAAGACAACCCCCTGGTTTCTAATATTTAAAAAAACTTGGGGGGAAACCTAGTCTCGGATTCAGGTAAATGTAGTCGTTGCCAACTCGGGCTGAAGCTGTTGCTGTCATTCTTCCCTGCCCCCAATATCTAGCCCTCTCCTTGTTCAAAAACAATATCGCCCCAACATCTTAGCAAGCCTCTCGGTTCCAGTTGACGGGAGGTGGACAGGTGAGAGGATCCAAGCTATTGCTGGATCAATCACGTGCTGAACATCGATTGACCTTCAACGGTCACTGCAGAAGTGGAGGGGTCTGCTAGGGAGAGTTCCACTATATTTATTTATTTATATTTATTAACATACACTGTACACTGCCTTTTTGGCCGAGCAGTGGCTTGCGGCCTGTTTTTTAAAAATGCAAGCGGAAACGATAACGAGTGCTACCGAACATGCGGTGCATCTAATGAGCCCCAGGAAAGAGCTGAAGGTAGTGCCGACAGTTCACACAGACCAATTGATCATGAGCTGCCTTAGCAAACCACCCCAAGAGCCAGGCATGGACTTCCTCTGGGAGGGACTTCCACCACCTTGGTGCCATTGCAGAAAAGGCCCTGCCCTGGGTCACGACCCGGACTGCAGATAGTCGAGCAACTTGGAGCCGGGTCTCTGAGGATGATCTTGAAGCATGGGGTTGGTTCATAGGGCAAGCTAGTAAAACTTTCTCTCTTCCTTCCTTTCTTTCTTTTTCTCTTTCCTTCTTTCTTTTTCTCTTTCCCTCTCTCTCTCTCTCTCTCTCTCTCTCTGTCTTTCTCTCTCCTTCTATATACTACACAGCAGAGATAAATCACACTCTCCAACATTCCACAGACGAAAATCAGGACTCCTCTCACACTCCGAATCTCACACCAAGGATCAGTGCCCAAAGTCCCCCCCAGCCACCATTACACATTGGTAAAAGACTCTACTCTGTCCACGGTATGCTGTGTTCATTTACTCTACATGACGCCTCTTCTCCACCGATTTAAAGACGAGGAGGAGGGTGGTGTTTTGTTTTTTGTTTTTAATTTCGGTGCTTTAAAAAAATGACTTCAGCAGCTGCAGTGCATGAAATGGCAGGCTGAGGGTTATATGGTGCTTTTATAGTTCGTGTGTGTGAATTTTCTGATGCAGGCACACTAGAGATGAGGAATCCCCCATCTAGTAACAGCCCACCCGAACCCGCCAGGAGCGGGATGGGGTGTCAAAGGAGGCACAAAAGGTGCCGATCATATAGCCAAGGGCATTATTCTGCTTTCCCCCTGACAATTTACAGTTACTGCACATTGTACACATCCTAAAAGTCTAGCGCTTTGGTGCAGTGCTCAGAACAGCTTAACTTTAGGCACTTCCTGGCACAGTAAAGCTGCCTGGTGGGTTCTTGACTGCAAGAGAGGGCATTCAAGCTCTGGAAGGGATTGTGCGGCTAAACCAGGGCTACACAACTTTCCGCCAGCCAGCTGTTGCTGGACTACAACTCCCATCACCCCCAGTTACAGTGGCCAGTAGTCCGGGAGGGTGGGAGTTGTAGTCCACCAATGGGGGATGGGGAGGCAGCAAGCCTTGAGCTAACTCTGGAGAGTCACAACGTTTGCAACAAACCACGTTTTTGGAAGCCATCCCCAAAGGCAAAAATAAGGACAGGGGTTTATAGGAGGGAAAGGCCGGGATGTATCGCAAGCCCGGTACATGATGCGCCTCCTCTCAGCACATGGAGGAGGAACAGCGCCAGGTAGCTGGGTAGGAAGTTTGCCTGCAGATTGCTCTCTGCAAAACTGCACTCCCTGCGGGAGAACACTTGGTGCAAATGAAGAGGAAGATTTGCAAGTGCCAGGAGGAGGCTTCTCTCTCCCTAGGAAAGGCTTTGGCATTTCATTACGTTTTCCCTGTGCAAAAGGATCGGGGGCTTTGAGATTCCCTGGAGCAGGGAAGGCTTGAAACTCCCGACTCAGGAATATTCATTGCTTTGAGCTCTAATGAGGCGGCTGCTGCTTCCTCGCACATTAAATACACCTTTGTTGAGAATCCTCGTCTTTGCTAAATGCTGCTTTTAATGAGCTGCTTATTGTGTCTAATGAGATGTCTTCAGTGGCAAGGTTTAATATGTAGAGAGGATCCAGGTGAGCTCAGCTCAGCTAACATTCGCTCCTGGGCTGCTGTTTGGTAGCTCTGAGGCCCAGGAAAGGGACAGGTGTTGGTCATGATGAATATGGAGACGCTTTTGCAGAGGGTTGGGGTCTGCGATCCGCCATCACTCTCTGAATGTCGGCATGGAGTCCTAGGCAGAGAGCAGGTGTCAGGAACGGAGATTGCCCAAGCAAGGTCCCAATCCGACCCAGCAACCTTGAGCACCTTTCCAGGTCAGGAGCCAATGTCCAGGATGCGTGGGCAGAGGCACTCCAGAACTTAGAAATCCTTTAAAGGTAAAGTTGTACTGTCAAGTCGGTGTCGACTCTTGGCGCCCACAGAGCCCTGTAGTTGTCTTTGGTAGAATACAGGAGGGGTTGACCATTGCCTTCCCCAGCACATTATGAGATGATGCCTTTCAGCATCTTTCCTATATCGCTGCTGCCCGATAGAGGCGTTTCTCATAAACATACCAGTGGGGTTTCAAACCAGCAGCCTCTTGCTCCCTAGGCAAGATAGGAACATAGGAAGCTGCCATATACTGAGTCAGACCATTGGTCCATCCAGCTCAGTATTGTCTACACAGACTGGCAGCAGCTTCTGCAAGGTGTTGCAGGCAGGAATCTCTCTCAGCCCTCTCTTGGAGATGCTGCCAGGGAGGGAACTTGGGACCTGTAGATGCTTTTCCCAGAGCAGGTCCAACCCCTAAGGGGAATCTCTTACAGTGCTCACACCTCTAGTCTCCCTTTCATATGCAACCAGGGCGGACCCTGCTTAGCTAAGGGGACAAGTCATGCTTGCTACCACAAGACCAGCTTGAGACGTCGTCTCTTCGTTGGTTGCTTTTGCTTCCAAACTGATGGGCACTGGACCACCTGAATTCATTGTCAGGAGGGATGATGATAAAAATAAAGGAGCAAGACCACAGAGACATTTGGAAATGAATACAAGGAGGTCAAACAGAAGATTAAAAGAGGATTTATAGGCAGATTTGATTGAAGCCAAAACAAAACCAAAAAACTCAAACACAAATTAGGTGTGACTCAAGAGCTTTGGGATAAGAAACCCAGGCCTGATGTGAATCTGTAACTGAATGAAAAGATGGAGATGCGTGGCGTTGATGGTCAGTTTTCACAATGGAGGCTGGAGTGTTCTTCAAATGCCTCCACTGCAGCCGACCATTCAGTATAATTAATTAACCATCTGGAAATGAGTTGATGGCACAACATTGCCTGCGAAGGTTATAACAGACTGCCAAGTATTACAAACCATGGATCTAACACAACTCATTGTGTGGCAACCACATGGTAGAGGGAATTTGGATTCATCTTGATAAAGGGCAGAGGAATACACATCGGAAGGAAATAATCCACAGTATCCGTGTGCAATGGACATGATCCAGGATGCTTATCTTTCTCCAGAACAGGACTGCTCTTGTGAGTGAAGGCACTGTGAGAAAGCCGGCCCATAAAGGGTGAAAAAGTGCTGGAGTGCCTTTGTGTTTCCAGTCCACATTGGTGTGTTGGCTCTAGTGCTGTGTACAGAACTGGTTCCGTGCACACCTGGGAGGGTGAGGGCGTTCCTGTAAGCGGCAGGGGAGGCGCTACCGACCTGCTAGGCCCCACACCACTTTCCCCCCACTATCGCTTTCGTAAAAAGTAGGCGCACAGGGCTGCAGCGTGGTTTACTGCAGCCCTGGTCAGCGTTGCCCTGGGAATGGCCAAAACATGTGCGTCAGCCATTTCCATCCGCCATTTTTCCTCCTTCCCTTTCTTTGGTCCAGGGAGGCACATTGCAGCCCTGCATGCCCGCTTTTTACGAGAGTGCTGGCAGGGGTGCCGCCGTTACTCACAAGGGCAGTCCTGTTCTGGGAAAAGATAAGCATCCTGGATTGTGTCCATTGCGCATGGAGACTGTGAGTTATTTCCTTCCGATGTGTATTTTTCTGGCTTTTATCAAGACGAAGCCAAATTTCCTCTACCATTTCCTCCCCGACCTCCGAACCGGCTCAGACGCCAGTCCACAGAACTGGTTCGGCGCTCCCAGAATGGAGCACCACATGGTTCTGTGCACATCCCTAGTTGGCTCTGCTCTGAATTAATAAGGATGAGGATAGTACCAGGAGTTAGTGGGGAGTTGGAATGAGCTGAGGAATCCTTGGCTGCACAAAGAACAGTATCACCTGTGAATCTGGTCCCTTGTGGCATAAGGCAGCTGCCTGTCATTCCACTGACTCCGGGTTCAAACTGCAGCAGTTTGACACAGCATATACGTCTTTCTCTCCAGAATTAGCTGAGCAAGAAGAAGGGAAACAGAGTCTGGATGGCCGTCTGTTGGAGATGCTGGAGCAGTTTCCTGGGCTGAGTGGGGTTTGGAGTAGGAGACCTCCGAGGTCCCTTCCAGTGCTAGAACTCAATGAGTCCATTTAGGGAGATGGTTGACTCTCTTTCTCTGGAGGTTTTCAAACAGAGGCTGGCCAAGGATGCTTCCTGCGACTTTGGAGAGCTACCTCCAGTCAGTGAACCGTACTGGGCTTGATGGGCCAATGGACTGGCTTCTTTGAAGGCCGTTTCGTATCTGCTTGGGCACAAAGTGGAGCGAATAGGATTTAGGAGCTTCCAAAGAGGGTGCCTTGTGTGTGTGAAGTGCCATAGTGCTCAGTTAAAGCCTTGATCTTTCTCTTTCTCTCTCTCCTTTCCCCTCCCCTCCTTCTCTTCCTTTGATCCAGCAAGGTTAGTCCGGACAGAATCGGTGCCATGCGATATTAACAACCCGTTGCGGAAGCCACCGAGATACTCCGACCTGCATGTCAGCCAGACCCTTCCCAAGACCAACAAAATCAACAAGGTGAGACATCGCTGGATCGTGTCCGTGGAGAGTGTCTCCCGTTTGAGTCTCGGAGAGCAGGAGTCACGAACGGAGTCAGGAAAGGAGTCTGGGCAAGCCCGGTGGGAGGAGATAACAGCCTTTCAGCATTCTACAAACATGTTTTGAATGTAGAGGGTATCGGGTTAAATCCCTTGTGGTGTAAGTGAAAGTACTGGTAGCTGCATTGTGGGGGAATGTCTCTGATCTGAGACTTTGCTGTACTGCTGCTGTTGAGAGAGAACTGAGTGAGACATTTCCGTTTGTGTGAGACGACTCTTTAGGTTCTATCCCCCAAATGCCCCCCTTGGCTGGTGAATTTTTACCTCTGTGTTGGAAAAGCGGGAAGGCTATATCCATGGCACCTAATGAAGCAAGCTGATCTCTAGAATGCCCAAAGAACTCTGGGGGTATTATGAACAGATATATGTACAAGCAAGTCTGCTGAGAGGGGAGCTCAGCTAATTTCCTTTTTCACTGCCTATTACTTCATATATCAAACTGGCCTTGGACAGTTAACTGGCATATTCTTAATTCTTAGACCCAGCAGTTGAATTTGCCCACCATGCCAAATAATCAAGTTAAGCCTTCGATCTGGATTATAAACGTATAGGGAAGCAGGAGCATGCTCTGCTCCCTCCCCACATCGCTCTGGCATATTCTCCACTTTGGTTTTGTTTTCGTTTCCCAAGCACTTGTCAAACATTGGTTTGGCACTTCCTTTGTTTAATGTTTCTTTTTCTTTTTCTACTTAAAAACTGCTCCGAAAAGCTGGGGGAGTAGCATTGTGAATGACACAAGAGCTAGCTAATCAGTGCTGTGCTCAGCCCTATTCTGTAAAGGGGGAAGTGGCTTCATAGTTGACCTAAGCATCGACCAATCAGCACTTCACCATTCTGTCTTCTGCAAACTAGAAAAATAGGTTTCCCTTAAGCTCGGTTTACTGGAGAAGGTGGTACATATGTCTAAAATATGATGATGACTTGCTCTAAACTGTGGCCGCATTCTCACGTAACATGAAACCAGAGGTGGAGGGCCTTCTGGTTTCATTTTCTGTACGTCTGAATGCAGGCAACCACAGTTTCACTGAAAAATGGACCCATGGTTTCCCTCCCCGGGCTCCGATCTGTACCTTCAGTTTGTACTAAGTTTCACAGCCATCAACTCCAGTTCTTTGGTGCCAGCGTTATGTCCGAACGTGGCACTGCAGTCAGGCTCGTTCACAACCAGAGTTGAGGGAGGAAGCTCAGGCTGCTATTGGCTGCGATGCTGTCCTTCAGTGACAAAGGAAGCCCAGGCAACCAGTTACCCCTCCTCTCTTTAGGCAGCAAGAATTCACTTGTGCTGTTGCAAGCAATTTAATCTACAGGGACTCTTACAGACTCACAGGCCGCACCCGCTCATAATGGACCCGTGGTTCCGCAACCCCCTTCTCCCCACTCTCCTATCCAAACTCGGATGTCATGGAGAGCTCAGAGGGGGAACTCTCCGTGACGTCCAAATTCGGACAGGAAAGCAGGGAGAAGGGCGGTGTGGAATGCAGCCTGTGTGTCTGTAAGCGTCCCTGTAGATTAAACTGCTTGTAGCAGTGGAACTGGAGTATGCATTTCATGCAGCCTGTTGAGTGGAAGATGAAGCATGTTGAGGTCAGTAACAAATGTTCTGGGGTTACTTCCAAGATCCCAGTGAGTGGTGCTGGGCTTGATGGGAGAGGGAGAGAGAGAGGGAGGGAGAGAGAGACCCTTCCCTGTCTGCCTGGAAACAAGGGTACTGCCGCGAAAGGAAGGGGTGGTAGGGAGGAAATTGGCAGCCTCCCCCCCTGCTTTGAAATAGCATCTCCCAGTTTACTTGCTGGTCTGTTCAGCCATCTGCTGGGCCAGAACTTTGCAGATGGCTCTTTGGGTTTCCAGGCATGCCTGCCAATTCAAATCTCAAAGGAGCTGGTATACATTTCAGCAAATCTGGTTAAAAACCGAAAAAACAAAACCAAAAAAACCCCAGCCCAACCCAAAGCAAACCCTTTGGGGGCTGGGGCGGAGTTTTGTAAGCAGGAAGCGGCTTCAACAGAAGACGAGGAAGGAGAGGTATCCCTTTTGGGGAGCAAGCAGAGAGAGACACGTCGTGTGAGCAAAGAATCTCAGAAGAGGCACTCAGCGCTTTGGGAGGGACTAGACACACTCACTGTGTGATGTGAGGCGGATGCTGTGAATGCTTTGCTGTAAGGTGCAGGATCGCTTACCCTATATCGTGACACAATCCCAAGGGTTGCTTTGCCCCCACTAACAGCAGCCAATGCCATGGATTTGGGGTGGTGCAACACACACCACAGCATGACATCAGTGGCCAGGCATCTCTGGATCCATTTGCCAGCTTGCCAATGGCAAGTGCCCAGGCCTTCTGGCGAAGGGGACAGCCAACACCACACAGATCTTCCCACCAGAGATCTCGTTTCTACTGCTATTTCTGAGCGGGTAAGAAACAGCAAGAATCCTCCCTGAACAGGATTCCTTCCTGTTTCTTACTCAGTGCAAATGATAGAAGACTCGCTTCTCCCCTAAGTCTGCTGCCTGGGTGCCAGGAAAGGCCCAGAGGGAAGAGAGGGGATTGGTAGCCACTGCAGATAATGGCTGGCTAGTTTGCAAAGTCTCAATTGATGGATCCCTATCACTGGCTCTGGGTTGGGGGCGGAAGAGGAGAGAACCTGACGCAAGGATGCCATTTTTGATGGCAGCGCTGTGCTGTGCATCATACGTAGTTCTGCCCCCCCTTTTTTTTTTGGCTGGTGATTTTCTAGTTAGCTCTTGAAGGGAAAAGGAGGGATTTGGTCCCAAGAACCCTTGTCCCAAGAACCCTTGGGACAGGTTCTGCTCTGAAGAGTTGTTTTTCCTGGAATCCAGGTTTCGACTTGCTTGAAGCTGAAGTGGCAGCACACAAGGAAGCAGATTTTTTAACAGCTATCAGAGTTGCCATGAAACTCGTTGCTAGATTCACTGTCTCAAAATAGAGGACCCTGAAGTACGTATTATGCAAGTCTCATTTGCATAGATTTGCATGCCACCAGTGTGGCATTTGCACAAACAGTTCTCCCTTGCTTCTTCTCTCCTTCTAATTTCCAAACTCTCTCTTTCCCTCTCCCTCCCAACCACCTCTTGCCCCCTGTGACTAATTATCTGCCTGTCCATTTGTCTGTGGCTAATTTCCAAAATATGCTAAGATTTAGAAACGAGGGGATGTGCTTAAAAATTCACATCAAAGGCTTCGCTTTGCCTGTAATCCTCCAATGAGATCCTTTGCCTTTCAAAGCTAATAAAAGGGCAAAGTTCAGCATGGGAAGTGCAAATTTTAGTCTTGCAAGGGCACCTCCTAGATTTAGGTTTGCATCACTAAAATGTTTAATTAGAAATTGAATTTATGAAGAATATCTCCATTACTTATAGTGCCATTCCCCTCCTTGAGACACAGCAGGAGAGGTCCAACACACATAAAATCTATGTATAGACAATGTATGCACCTAAAGAATTGGCCAGGCAATTTGGACATAAATGGAGGCCAGCAGGGGTGGGGACTTCTGGAGACCTCCCTCCTGGGGGTCGAATTAACACCCAGACCAAGTGGCAGTAAATAAAATTTAATTTTCAAAAGTTTTTAAATTTTTTTAAAAAGAAAATCGTGAACCCACTGAACCTACCCGGGGTGTTGTTGTTGTTCGAGGGGTGCCAACACCAAATATGCCCAGTCTGGTTCGAGTCTGGTCTGGACTTGAACCGAACCAGGCAACCCGGTTTTGAGCACACCCCTAGATACCAGTTGCAGGGGAGCCTGCCTTCATCTCCGGCCGGTGGGCTTCCCAGCAGCATCTGGTGGGCCACTGTGGGAAACAAGGATACTGGATTGGGTGGGCCTTGTGCCCGATCCAGCAGGGCTGTCCTTACCTGTGACATTGGTGAGCTGATTGATTAAGGCTTCAGATGTAACTGGGCAAAGAGGCACCTTTTAACGTGGTGATTCTCTTTACTGAGCGGGGGGAGAGTAACTGGCCCTCTCCACCCCCAGCACAGCACCCTTCTACTGACAGTTGCTGGTGTCGGTCTTCTGTTTCTTTTTCGATTGTGAGCCCTTTGGGGACAGGGAGCCCTCTTATTTATTTATGATTTCTCTGTGTAAATCGCCCTGAGCCATTTTTGGAAGGGCGGTAGAGAAATCTAATAAATAAATAAAGACAACCACCACTTTCACCCAAATGTGACTGCCTTGGAACGGGACTCTTCCATGCTGGCTGCTCTTTCCACCCATGGCCCTCCTTTGAAATGTCCTTTGCTGGTATCACGAGGGGCTCTTGTCTGTGGCAGAAGGGAGCATTTGGCGAGCTGTGCCCCATGCAGCGCTGCGGTAAGAATGTTCAGCGTTGTGCAGAACTCCCTTCTGTCCGCTCCCCCTGAGGTGCCCTCCCGCAGCCTCTGTTAAGTTAAATGGGCCGTGCGGAATGATCAATGGAGAGGAACTGGAGCCGGCTTGGGCGTTCTCTCCGGAGACCGAGGGTGCTTTCCCCTCCCCGCCAAATGTCAGGTGCTCGCTCTGATGCACGAGGGAGGGGATTTTTTTCCCCCAACTGCGCCAACGGGAGCTTTGCTACTCAGCCGCACTGACGGCACCTGTGAGAATTTTCGGTTCTGTGTCTAAGATGGATCGAGAGCCCACCAGCTTCTCACCGATTAAACAGTGTTTGGGGTACGGCTGTCTCTTGCCTCGGTGCTTCTGGCATTAACTGGATGATTGCCCCATCTCAAAAAATGATATTGTAGAGTAATGGAAAGCTAGTGTGTTGTAGCGGTTGGATTTGGACCAGGGAGATCTAGTTCTTGGGAGGCAGTAGTATTTATTCCTATTAATACATACGAATTAATATTTATTGTTATTATTGTTTCAAATATTTACACCCTGCACTACTGCTCGGGGCGGCTTACAACAGATAAAAATAAAACAGATACAGTATAGAACAATACAAAGTTAGTTGGTTCTGAATCAGAATCTAAAGATCCAAAACTTTTTCTGAAGCTAAAAAGTTGGTTTTTAAAATCTGAAATCAAAAGTGATTAAAAAAAAGGCTAAACTCAAAGAAACCTACCAGATGTAAGCAGCAGATAAGATAGTAAAAAGCCTCTCTGGAAAGATGCATCTTCAGCTGTTTCTTAAAAACTGTGAGGGAGGGAGCATGGCGAAGCGCTGCTGGGAGGGCGTTCCAAAATTGAGGGGCCACAACCAAAAAGGCCCTGTCTCTAGATCTCCGTTAGTGGCAGGGCCATGAACAGGGCCTGAGATGTTGGATGGAAGGCCCTGGCAGGCTCATCTGGACAAATGTGGTCCGGTAAGTACCCCTTATGCTTACGGACTCCTCCTTCTTCCTCTCACAGGATCACATCCCAGTGCCATACCAGCCTGACTCCAGCAGCAACCCCTCTTCGACAACGTCATCCACGCCCTCCTCACCAGCTCCTCCCTTACCGCCCAGCGCCACACCGCCTTCTCCACTTCACCCTTCCCCACAGGGCACGCGGCCACAGAAGCCATTCAACTTGCCAGGTATTTGAGCTGAGTGAGGACTGGAGTTGCCATTCAAGATTTCCTCTGTTGTACACCATATGCTAGCTTCTTCCTTCTCCTGGGCTGTACTAGTTAGTTAGTTATTCGATTTCTAAGCCTTATTCGATTATTAAGGCTTAGATGATTATAGTTATTCGATTACTAAGCCTTCGGACACTCACCTGTCAAAGGGAGAAGGGCCCAGTGGTTAGGGGTGTCCACGTCATGGTTCCCAGGGACACGGGAATTTGGAGCCAGTGCTTAAGGGACCAACTTCACCCTGAGATAATGAAGTCAGCCAAGTTGACTCTTGGGGAAAAGAAATCCAGAACCATAGCGAATAGCTTAGGTCCAACGAACAGTCATAAAATAGTGAGCTAACATCTACGTTTCACAGAACTTTCCTTCAAATTGGAAGTTTAGCATAAATTGGGGACAGGGTAGAAGAAGGAGAAAGGTTTCTTCTACAGAGATGTTGGATGAAGAGATGATCTGCAATGTGAAACGTTGGTGATTCAGGAAACTCTGTGTAGGCTAATTCAGTCAATATGTGGCAAATGAAAAAGGTCTCTGGTTGCATCAAAGCTTAGGATCGTGAAGTGTGAGCCCTTGCAAAATATAAATGCCAGAAATTACTTGGATCTGCCTCCAACACTAATTGGAGCATATGGGCAGAGAGCAGAAGTAACCAAAAAAAGCTGGCAGTTGCCATATCTCAAAGATGGCACTTAGTTACTAACTCTACAACTGCCCCTTAGCCTGGGACTGTAGTCTATGTTATGTAGATTGAACAGTCGAACCCCTTTGTGTGTTCTTGAAAGGTTCCAAAGTATCATCCATTGTAGACAGGGTTTGTGGCATTTGAAAGGGAGGGCTAGAAATACTTCTTGAACTACTTTTGCACCTTGCATTTACTCCCTGCATTCTTGGCTCAGGGCTTTTGGTCACCTGGAGCTTTCATGAGCAGAAATAATTGCCCATTCAGAGTGAGGGCAGGAAGCATGGCTTCACTCTGAATTGACTTTGGAATGCCATCATGCAGCCAAAGCTGATTGACTCCACATTACATCATCACGCTGTCTATACAATCCCTGATTGGCTGGCTCATGTAGCCAGGAATAAGAGAAGATAGATAGATACACACACACACACTAGAATGGTGCAAAAAAGACAAAGGTTTGGAGGGATTCTTGTGATAATATTTTGGGGAGCTCTGAAATACCCTTTTTTCATACCAGAAATGTTTGGCTATGAAGATTCAGCTCAGCCCTAGTTACAACCAAAATCTAATTGACTATCTTTAGCATTCTGGCCTTTTTAAAAGAACTGCAAATTGGGGTTTGAAACTGGAATAGTTGTGAGCTGGAAAGAGGGTGCCCCTTTCTACTTGTCTTAGGTCCGCATTGCAATCTAGCCCCTCCACTCTTTGCAGGAGGGGATTTTGAGATGTTTGCATGTTAGCCCACAGTCTGGTTGAAAAACAGGAGGGGTGGGTGAGCTGGCCAGAAAACTGCGCCGAGAACCGCCATGGTTTTTTTTTGAAGTTCCTGTGAGTTCATGGGCTTTTCACGTGTGAAATCCGCGCTGAGGAGCTGAAATGAACAATTGGAGGAAACAATGGAGGGAAAGGAAATTCTGTCAGGAAGCACTTGGTGGGCTGATGACCTTGCAAAAGCACGCCAGGGAAGGAACGGCTACTCCTTAGTCCAGAAATGCCCAAAATAGCACAAAGAAAGCACAATTAAATATAGTCACTTCAATGGGCACGCTGCGAAATCGGCTTCCTTACTCTCCGATGCAGAGATTTAAGCCTGGGAATGGAATGGAACCCTCTTCTCCATTCCCACATATGACGTTGAACATTCCCACATATGACTGCCTAAGACCCTGGAGAGTTGGGTTCGATCAGGACTGTACAGCTTCAGTCTTCCTGCAGATGTTGGCCGACAACTCCCGTCCTCCCCGACCAACAGCCACCATGGATGGGGATTATGGGAGTTGTAGTCCATAAACAGCTGGCGGGCCAGTTATGCAGCATTGGGCTAGATGAGGCAATGGTGATGTCAATATTTACCTGTGTGCCCTGAAAACTTGTATTTGTTTAACCTTCCCCCAAAGAAGCCTGGGAATTGTAGTTCTGCGCTGCAAATCCTCTAAAGTTCCAACTGTTTCAACTGTACTGTTTTTATGCTTGTATTTTAAATTTTTGATCAGATTTGTTTTATATTTTAGCTTCCTAGAACATAGGAAGCTGCCATATACTGAGTCAGACCATTGGTCTATCTAGCTCAGTATAGTCTTCACAGACTGGCAGCGGCTTCTCCAAGGTTGCAGGCAGGAGTCTCTCTCAGCCTGATCTTGGAGATGCTGCCAGGGAGGGAACTGGGAACCCCTTCAGAAGTGCTCCAGTGGCCTTTGATACTAACGGTCTCTTTTCTCCATTTCAGCTTCCCATTACTACAAATACAAGCAACAGTTCATCTTTCCAGGTAAGCCTCTCCACCGCGGAAGGAGGAGTCCCTGCTCACCCACTGTGCTCTGACGATGGCTGATATTTTGCCTGCATGTTGGGTTTTCCTTCTCCTGTCAGCCTGCCCAAGACACACTCTCTCTCTCTCCCTCTCTCGTCCAGGGGTTCCCAAGCGGTGGACCTCCAGATGGTGCTGAACTACAACTCCCATCATCCCCAGCTACAATTTATTGTTGCAGTTCAGCAGCGTCTGGGGAACCACAGCTTGGGAACCCCTAATCTAGTCCTTACAGATATTCAATGAATACATGGGGGGGGGGTTCTGCTCTTGACCTCTTGATCCTCCTCTCCCTCTAGGGTGCAAAACACTTAAGCTGGAGGTTTTTCACACATGGCTCTATGCCTCCGGGTATCGGAAGAGCGAATCTTCTTCGCTGCAGATTCGAGGCATTTTAATTGGAGGGATTAGATGGACCATTCCCATCGCCATCAGCACCTCCATCAACACCTTCGGGAAAAGCAGAAGGCCCGGAGTTGTTTTTCAGAAGCTGCTGGAAATAGAGGGTTTTTTTTACCCCAGACATAACTCCGGCTAAGCCAGAATTTGCAGCCTCCATTTGTGGAGAATCAAAGCCCTATCTGTCCTGGTCCCTGGTAGCCCACAGGGAGGTCGGGTTAAATCCAGTGAATATTTGGACTGGCACACTCCATTCAGGAGTGGATTGGGGGGAAAGCACTGTCTGTAAAACCTCCTGGGGAGGAGAGCCAGACTTGTGGCAGCAAGCACAAATGGTCCCCTTTGATAAGCAGGGTCTGCCCTGGTTTGCATTTGAATGGGAAACTACCTGTGTGAGCTCTATAAGATATTCCCCTTAGGGGATGGGGCCATAGCTCAGTGGAAGAGTACCTGCCTGCTTGCATGCAGAAGGTCCCACGTTCCCTCCCTGGCAAAATCTCCAGGATAGGGCTGAGAGAGACTCCTGCCTGAAGCCTTGGAGAAGCCGCTGCCAGTCTGGGTAGACAATACTGAGCTAGATGGACCAAGGGTCTGGCTCAGTATATGGCAGCTCTCCTACATTTGTTTGTTTATTTATTTATTTATTTAGTACATTCATCTACCGCCCCAACCAAATAAGTCCCTGGGCAGTTCACGGTATAAACCCATTAAAACATTGAGATAATGAAAACAATTTAAAATACAATAAAAACTCTCAAACAAAAGCTTTAAAACTATAAACTAAAAGCCTGATTAAAACAGGTGTGTTTTTAGGTCCTTCTTGAAAACGTTCACTCTAATTTTGTTAGGAACAGAGGTGCACCGAGGTCATTTTGGAGGCTGGACCTCAAGGCCTTTGGAGGCCCCCCTGCCCTGCAAATTAAGCATCATCATAATCCGCCTGGCGACCACACTGGCCGGGACAGACAAAAGAGGTTTTGGGGGCTCCAGGGGCTGCAGACTTCGACCCCAAAGTCCAGGAGTAAGAGCACCTCTGGTTAGGAAATGCGTTCCTGTGTAATGTCTTACAAGGCGTATCGCATGCACGATTGAGAGCTGAACCGAATAGTCATACATACAGTCATCGATCGAGCTGAATTTCAGAGGATTGACTGCTCCCCCTCCCCACCCTAAATTATGGGGACACAAATGCACTCAGAGACGAGAACTATTTTACACCTAGCAGGCTTTCTGGAGTCCCCGCGGAGTGTGCAGATACCCACGCGTGTGTCTCCTTGTCCTGAACTGTGACGCTCTTGCTTTCAGACGTTGTTCCGGAGACACCGACCAGAGCGCCGCAGGTCATCCTCCATCCGGTGAATTCCAACCCCATGTGAGTGTGCCCCTGCGCCGAAGTGCCCGCTCTTCGAAGACCTCCCTTCACAGGGAGTCTCCTCTCCCCCTAGGGATGCAGAATCTTCTCTTGGGAGAGGCAGCTGCCGCTTAGGCTGGGCAGCATTCAGTTCCAGGCCAAAAGGTTGGCCGACTTTGTCCACATGCTTCTGTCGACGATTACGGGAAAGAAAGAAGCCTAGAAAAGAGATGCTCTTTGACAAAGGAAGCTCACAACTGAAAGCGGAGAGGGGGCAAAGAAGGGAGAAGAGGGAGATGGGTTCTAAAAAAGAAAAAAAATCAGGTAGACACCATACAAGGTGTTTGGGCCCCAAGTACCTTAGGGGCCACCCGCTCCCAGCTGAACCCACCCACCAGACCTGATTGTCTGGGAGGGCTCTGCTCTACATGCCAACACCTGCTGAGGCCCGTTTGTCAAGCAGGCGTGACAGGGCATTTTCAGTGATGGCCCCCAGGCTGTGGAACCCGCTTGCGGTTGAGATTAGGATTGCTCACTGTCCCTTATTACGCAGGATGTCCCGCATTTCAGGGATGAAATGTTGGTCCCTACAGGGACAGCATTGGTCCCTCATTTATTCAATAGCATATAAGTCAATTACATATACATCAATGATACTACTCAGGCTCTTGATTACCACTACATACACCTCTCCCCCGCCCAGCCAGCCCCCATAAACTTGTGTCATTCATTCTGGAACTTGTGTCCCTCATTCTGGCAATGAAATGTTGGCAACCCTAGCTGAGATCCACATGGCTCCCTCTCCCTCAGCCTTTCAGAAGAATCCAAAGACCACCCTTTTTATTATCATTCATTCATTCATTCATTCATTCATTTGATTTCTATACCGCCCTTCCAGGCGTTTAAACAGGCGTTTGGTCAGGGAGTGGCCCCCAGCTCTCTTTTTTAATGTAGCTGTGTGGGTTTATTTGTTTTGTTTTGTTTTGTTTTTTGGCAGTATCTTTTTATTGAAGCTTCATTGCTGTTTTTATCTTGTTGTGAACCACCCCGGGGTCTTCGGAGGAAGGGCAGCTTGAAGATGTAAAGTTGCTCCCCTGCAAGAGAATCGCATAGCTGGGAGCAGAATTCCCAAACGATGCTCTTGCAAAAATGCTCCAAGTTTCCTCCCTGGCAGCATCTCCAAGATAGGGTTGAGAGAGAGTCCTGCCTGCAACCTGGGAGAAGCCGCTGCCAGTCTTTGAAGACCATACTGAGCTGGATGGACCAATGGTCTGACTCAGTATATGGCAGCTTCCTATGTGGTAACTTGTAAAGCAGTAACTGATGCAGCTCTTAGGGGCTTCTTGGTTGTGAATGCTCTGTGCACATTTCTGGACAGAAGAGATGCCTGAGTTTCCAAGTTGCAGGTCATAGGAAGCGGCAGAGCACGGAGGCCCAGATGGGTCTTCTCGGCTTTTGCTGCTCCATGCAATGTGAGAAGGTGGTGTTGGATTACAAAGGTCAGGACGAGCCAGGTGGTGCAGAGCAGGGGACGCCACGTGACGCACGAGAAGCGCACGAGAAGCTGCAGGCCTGTCAGGCCCCTTGGAAAGTCTCTTCCCAGGCTTTCAGGCGAGAGCAAATTGACTTCTGCAAGGCGAGAAAGCTTGGAGTGGCAGCTGTTTATGAGCGGCAGATTAGAAGCTCCTCTAAAACCCAAACTCAGGGGCTCGAGATGAATTGCCATCCCGGTCCCCGCTTTTAAAAATTAATGGGTTTTTCCCTTCCTTGCTGAAGCCAATTCAGCCTTTGCAAGTGTTTCTGTACATGGCAGACGAATGGATTCCAGAGTACTTGGCTCTTGCTTTCTTGCCCTTGCCCTCTAAGACACCCTTGACTGTCCGCCGGTCGCCATGACCTGGAAAGGTGTTGGTGTCGTAGCCTTGCCCGAGGCTTCCGTGGATCTAGCAGTGGGGCTGGGCAGCGACAGCCCTCCAGCCCACATGAGAGAGTCGTCCACTCCGGAGCATTACCCAGCACCATCGCACAGGCAGAATCTCTCCTGTGATTTGATTGAAGAATGCTCCCGGTGGATGGTTCTTCTCATGAGTAATGCCACAGAGTGCATGCTTGCACCGAAGGGGAAGCAGCTGGCTCCCCAGGAGAGGAGAGCTGGTCTGGTGGTAGCCAGCCTGACTTGTCCCCTTAGCTAAGCAGGGTCTACCCTGGTTGCATTTGAATGGGAGACTTGAAGTGTGAGCACTGGAAGATCTTCCCCTCAGGGGGTGGAGCCGCTCTGGGAAGAGCAGAAGGTTTCAGGTTCCCTCCCTGGCAGCATCTCCAAGATTGGGCTGAGAGAGATTCCTGCCTGAAGCCTTGGAGAAGCCGCTGCCAGTCTGTGTACACAATGCTGAGCTGGATGGATCAGTGGTCTGACTCAGTCTATGGCAGCTTCCTATGTTGTTCCAGTGTTCCCTTCCCCTACTAATTTGTACCAAAAATAGAGCAGAATTCCACTCAAGGATATATATTTACGACCCATGGTCAGCTTACAAATCAACTAGAAATGGTAGAATAAAAGGAATCCTACAAGAGGCTAACAGTTGCTAGAAAGTAATAAAACATCAATCACATGCAGTACCAATCAAAGACTTAACTAGCAATTGCCAATAGTAAAATATAAATATCAACTAAAAATTCAGGAAGAACACACGCATGAAACTGGCGTAACCACATAGCATTAGAACAAAGCTCCGCCACCTTCAGGGGCTGCCTTTCAGCCCAGGCCCCGGGTATCCCTCCCCTGGCATGTCTCCTCTCTGTCAGCGAGAGCGTCCGCTGCAGCCTGGCTCTGATCAAGGTCAAATCGAGGGTGTGCTGCCCCTCCGTGGCACTGGAGAGCCGATGGAGGGGTCTGCATGGCTCATAACACAACCGCCCCAAGAGAACCCCTTCCTAATTCCGTTGGCCAGCAGATGAGAGCCTCTTTGGCTCCCCGTCTGTGGTGATGGCCATCAACGCAGCTCCAGGCTCTTCAGTGACTGCCACCGGCTCCTCACACAGCAGCCACTTCCATCCCCGACGGGGGACCGGCTTGCCCAGTTCGTGGTGCCACCGGGACGATACGTGCTTGTGCAAGCACTTAATTCATCACTCTCCACAAAGTGCCCGTTTTGTCATCCCGTCCCTTCTTCTGCAGATTGCCAGTGCTGGGCGGGGGTGGGGGGTGGGACATGAAACGTTGTGGAAAGTGGGCATCCTTCGATGCTTTCCCCCTTTGCATGTTGGAAGCGTTGGGTGCATGGCAACGCGGTGTCCCTGTTGCTGGGCAACGGCTGGAGGAGTGTGGGGACCATGGGGGCGGCGGGGCGAGTGCTCCGCGAGACAGCCAGTGAGAAGCGCAGCAGGCCTCAAGCTGCTGTGTTTCTGGGCTGGTCTGAGCCGCCCTCTCTATGGTTTTAGCACCAGCCAAAGCCCCCTAATGGCGCAGCAGGGACAGGACTTGATTAGCAAGTTAGAGGTTGCCGGGTCCAATTCCTGCTGGCTTGTTTCCCAGATTATGGGGAACTCCTATAGCGGGCAGCAGCAATAGAGGGAGATGCTGAAAGGCGTCATCTCACACTGCACAGGAGGCGACAATGGTCAACCCCTCCTGCATTCTGCCAAAGACATCCACAGGGCTCTGTGCTCGACAGGAGTCATCACCGACTCGACGGCACACTTTACCTTTACAGCACGAAACCCAGGTTATGGCGGCAGCAGGGTTCGGACGACACGGTGGTGCCTCCAAACCTGAGGTACGAGCCGCAAAACTCACTACAAACGGAAAGGTTCAATTCACCATTTGAGGAATAAAACCTCGGATCGCTTTTGTGACGAAACCAGTTTCATGCATTCGGCCAACCACCAAATCGAACCTTTGCCTCTCTTGCCTCCGGTTTGGCATTATGTCCGAATGCGGCCGTTGCCTTCTCCCTGTTGTGGCCTGGGAAGGTGGCCTCTGTGTTACTCTGAACCAGGCCCCCTGAAATGCACCCTGGAGAGAGGAGGAGTGAGCCAAGTAATAATATGATGTGGGCAACCTCTTGCAGTGAACGCTCGGGCTGTTACTACAATCCCTGACCACAGGCCTCTGGGAGATTAGCTGACAGTCAATGAAACATAAGTGAGAACTTGATTTCGCAACCGCCTGTCTTCTGCGGCCGTCAAGCTGAGTGAGTGGCTCATGAAGCTGGTTTGCGAGGAAAGATATAATTTGAAAACCTCTCTAAACTAAGCAGATCACCAGGGACAAGCCCCTAGAATTGCCTCCAGCATCAGAATTGGACTCAGCCAACTGACTGGATGTGCCCCAAAGGGGCATCCATCTTCTGTCTCTCGGCAGATCTCACCTTCATCCCTATCCTCTTCTGTTTCTTGATGCTACACTCTGTGTGTGTGTGTGTGTGTGTGTGTGTGTGTGTGTGTGTTTATTATTTTTATATCCCACTTTTGCATTATGCGTGTGAGTGTGTGTAATTATTACCTTTTTATATTCCATAATTTTCTCCCATCATGGAAATTAAGGCAGTGTTGTGTTGTCCATGAGGTCCCCAGGTTTTTGGGGGGAGGAGAGCTGGTCTTGTGTAGCAAGCATCAGTTGTCCCCTTTTCCAAGCAGGGTCCACCTTGATTTTCATTTGGATGGGGGACATGCCAGCACTGTAAGATATTCCCTTAGGGGATGGGGTCATAGCTCAGTGGTTAGAGCATCTGCTTGGCGTGCAGAAGGTCCCAGGTCCAATCCCTGGCAGCATCTCCAGGTAGGGCTGGGAGAGGTTCCTGCCTGAATCCTTGGAGAGCCGCTGCCAGTCAGAGTAGATGGTACTGAGCTAGATGAAGCAAGGGTCTGACTCAGTATAAGGCAGCTTCCTACGTTCCTTTGACCTCCACCAACCACATACACCAACCAGACCTGGTCCTTAGCTTCAGCGAGATGCCAGGATCATGTGTCTGGGCCACATGACAATTTCTTTCAGGTGGAAATTTCCAGATGAAAAAAATTTAATTGCAAACCGCCCCTGTTTCACAAAACCAATAGATGGCCATGATGTATGCAGAAACAGATATTTGGGCCGTCAAGCGGATTCACCAGAAATTAATATTGGGTCTGCTGCTCCATTGATCTTTGCAGTGAGCTCTGAACGTATTGTTGCAGTTCAGCACAATTAACTGTACTTTCTTTGATGATATGCATTATTACTTGGAGTTTTCCCTGTCTGTGAAATCTTTTTTATGATGATAAGCTTTTTCAGCAGTGACCTCCTGGATCACTGAAGGGTGCAAGAGGAGAGGAGAGCCTTCTCAAATTCCTTTTGTGCTCCTTGCTGTAGCAGCTGCAGAGCCATTAATTCTTTTGGCACAGAGGCAACTTCCCGAGGCTGTTCTGAGGCTGTTCTGCAGCCGTTCTCGTTCTCGCAGGAAAACTCTCCAGGAGTTTGGGAACTCCTGCCAAGGAGACTAAACAAGAAGAGAGTCAGGAATCGGGGCTAGGGGCTGCTTGGTTTTGGACCAGCCAGTGAGGTGAGGCAGGACTGGGGTCAGGATATGATTTGAACAGCAGACAGTCAGGGAATACCAGGAGGCCATTTAGCAAGGAGTCAAACAATGGTTTCTTTTTAGCAGTCATCTTCAACCCCTTCAGACCCAGGACCTGTCTTTTACCAACTTCTGCAATGAACCAAGTTTTATTTTATTTTTAAATTTTAATTTAGCATATATGCCTTCCTTCCTTCCTTCCTTCCTTCCTTCCTTCCTTCCTTCCTTCCTTCCTTAAGAGAGAGGTCCTTACAGTCAAATGCCGGGGTGCGGGGAAGAATACATCTATTTGTACACAACTAAAATAATACAACAATAAAATTACAGTAGATACAGCAGCCCAAGTTTAGCAAATTTTCTGGAATACTTCCCTTTCAGGGAGGAGCTATGATTACTTGACGTGATCTAGAGGCTAAAATGAAAGACCTTGCCACATTATATGAAATATTACTATCTTTGTTTGCTAAAAGAACCTGAATATAAAAGCCATCAGAGCATCCTGGGAGATCCTTTCCTAAGAACAACATACATAAGAGCAGCCCTGCTGGATCAGGCCCAAGGCCCAACCAGTCCAGCATCCTGTTTCACACAGTGGCCCAACAGAAGCTGCTGGAAGCCCCCAGGCAGGAGCTGAGGGCATGCCCTCTCTCCTGTTGTTACTCCCCTGCAACTGGTACTCAGAGGTATCCTGCCTTGGAGGCTGGAGGTGGCCTGTAGCCCTCCAACTAGTAGCCGTTTAGACCTCTCCTCCAGGAAGTTATCCAAACCCCTCTTCAAGCCATCCAGGTTGTTGGCTGTCACCATATCTTGTGGTAGAGAATTCCACAAGTTAATGATGTGTTGTGTGAAAAGGTACCTCCGCTTGCTGGTCTTAAAATTCCTGGCCATCAATTTCATGGGATGACCCCTGGTTCTAGTGTTTTGTGAGCGGGAGAAGAATTTCTCTCTATCCACTTTCTCCACTCCATTCATGATTTTATAAACCTCTATCATATCTCCTCACAGTCATCTTTCCCCCCGAATGCAATATTTTTGCATTTGAGTTCTTTAAGGACTCTTGGATTGATGCCTTCTAGCCCTGGTGATTT
Organism: Hemicordylus capensis; assembly: GCF_027244095.1. Lineage (NCBI taxonomy): Eukaryota > Metazoa > Chordata > Lepidosauria > Squamata > Cordylidae > Hemicordylus > Hemicordylus capensis. The sequence goes on from NC_069671.1 coordinate 17,095,109, forward strand.
GCTAGTTTTTAATGTTTTCAGACTGTTTAGTACATCACTTCTTGCCACCTCTGTCTGACTCAGTTCTTTAGCCTCCGTCCCTGAGAAGTCTGGTTCAGGAACATGCTCAGTATCCTCTGCCATGAAGACAGATGCAAATAACTCATTTAGCTTCCCTGCAATTTGTATAGACCGAATTAATTTGTGCAAATCATAATTAAAAAGACAGTAAAAGGTAATGTGGTCAACCGTTTCAATCTCTCTTGATCTGTAAGGGTGTGTGTGTGTGTATCAATCATTGTTTTGAGTCTTAGTAATTTGCAGTGTTTGTTTTCTTTAAAGCCTGGAAGGAAACCCATTACTTCAAATTGAAGTGGAGCCAACCTCTGAGGTAAGGCGCACACAAGGAACCGGTGATGGTCTGTTCCCTTTGGCAGAACAAAAGGAACTCTGTAGGGTGTGGACTTGGGTATGAAAGTCTCAGCAGAGGCCAACAGTTTTTGGCTCCTCTGGGGACCTGTAGCTCTTCATGGAGACATTTGCAGCTCCCCATCGACTGCACTGTGCTTAATAAACAGTGGCTAGTCTCACGCCTGCAGCATGGCAGTTTGGCCTCACATCTGCAGTGAGATGAATACAAAAGAGAAGGCTCAGCTTTATATTTTTAATTTAGATTTCTTTATCCCACTCTGTCTCAGGAGTCTTGTGTCTGTATTTTGGGGTTAGATCTTGCAAATTCCAAAAGCCCTTCTGCCCTTGCCTAGTCTGGTGGATCCATTAGACATTCTCTGGTTTGCTCTCCTATCCTGGAATGGCCCTCAGCTGACCTGTCCATCAGAGCTGGTTTTAGTTCCTCTTCTCTACCCACCATGGCTTTCTATTTGTTCCAGTGGGTCACCTGAAGGTCAAGTTACAGGCATCATGTGAACCACACAATGGAATCCACATAGGCTTTCCCGACTCTCTAGCTGGTTTTAAAAAGGGATTAGATAAATTCATGGGGGATAGGGCTATCAACAGCTACTAGTTTTGGTAGCTGTATATTGCACAAGGCAGGCTTTTTGAGTGTTGTGCGATTCGGGCAGTGTTGTGCGATTTGGGCAGTGTTGTGCGATTCGGGCAGTGTTGTGCTGGGATACACATTCGTTAGGGAGGCTATTCACAGGAATAGAAAGGCAGTTCAATATCGAGGGGTGGGTGCACAGTAAGGACCTTGTGCAAATGCATCCCTCCCTTCTCCAGAATGAAGAGGGCCATGAGGAGGAGTCCGAGGACGACTTTGAGGAGATGAATCTCTCTCTTCTCTCTGCCCGCAACTTCCCGCGCAAGGCCAGCCAGACCAGCATCTTCCTCCAGGAGTGGGACATCCCCTTTGAGCAGCTGGAGATTGGCGAACTGATTGGCAACGGCCGCTTTGGGCAGGTGTTCCACGGCCGCTGGCACGGAGAGGTGGCCATTCGCCTCATTGACATTGAGCGGGACAATGAGGACCAGCTGAAGGCCTTCAAGCGGGAAGTGATGGCCTACCGGCAGACACGGCATGAAAACGTGGTGTTGTTCATGGGCGCCTGCATGAGCCCTCCTCACCTCGCCATCATCACCAGGTAAGATGCAGGCCTGGGTATCCCCAGACCCGCCCACCCTCCATCGGGGCATCTAAATGCAGGCACTTCGCTTCATCAGCAGGGTGTTCAACTGCGCAATGTTGTGTGTCGGCCACCTTATTCTGTGTGAACCTGTCTATAATTTAAGTTCTTCCTCAGAGGCCTTGCCTTCGGCCTTTTCCGGGGGGGCGGGGGGGGCGCTACTCAGGACCGGGATTTCTCAGCATTGGCATCAAGGTAACGGAAATCCGTCTTGGGAAGAATAGGTTCTGTCCACCGCCACTACACAAGAGCACTGGAATATATCCTCCTTAGGGGGTGGGGTCTCCGAGTAGCCACCAGACGAGCCGGTGGCAACTGCAGACAAACCTCTTTTAACTGTTACACAGTATTCCACCACCACCACCACCCCATATATTTTCTCTTGTGGGTAGGATCTTCATATTAGAGTGATTGTGAAGTCACAAACAACTGGAAGGGTTAAGCCGCCTCTTTCAACCATCTCTCTTCCTTCCCTTCTGCCAGCCTCCGAGGCAACTTTTCAATTTATGGCAAAGCTCGTGATGGGTAAATTGCCCTTGGTTTGATTTGGATTTGAGTCAGCAGTTATGAGCATGGTTGGTGAATATTCATGAAGGTGGTTTCGTTTTCTTTCAAGAGTTCTACACTGACTCCTAACGCTAGCTGCACCTTTTCATATCACCTCCTGGTTTCCAACTACCGTTACAATGCCATCTGCTTTAAGGCCAGCTTCCACACCCATGAAAGCTAATTAATAGCTGTGCAGATACCACCAACAGCCACCTAATGGCGCAGCAGGGGAATGACTTGATTATCAGAGGTTGCTGGTTCGAATCCCCACTGGTATGTTTCCCAGACTATGGGAAACACTTATTTCGGGCAGCAGTGATATAGGAAGATGCTGAAAGGCATCATCTCACACTGCGCGGGAGGAGGCAATGCTCAACCCCTCCTGTATTCTACCAAAGACAACCACAGGGCTCTGTGGGTGCCAGGAGTTGACACCAATTCGATGGCACACTTTACCTTTAGATACCACCAAAGGGTGAGTTTTCGGGTTCTAGGGAAGCTGTGGAGCCTTGGAAATCCCCTTGCCATTCCCTTGTTCCCAAGATTTTGGAGCTTCCCTGGAGCCTTTGGGGTTTGTGAGCAAGCTTCACTGGAGGCCAGAGCATCACTCTGGGGACGTTTGCGCCGCTCTGTCTGCACTGTGCTGAGCACCCACGAAAAAGAAACGAAATGCGCCTTCTCTGCATGTTTAGAACCTAATTTCACATTCAGCACTGTAGACCGTTGTCTCGGGGAAATGACAATTGATTCAGAATGCAGGCAAGCATTGTGAACCACTAGGCCAATTAGTATGCCAAATCAGGTAATTGCCCACTTCCCTGGAGGGCCGCTGCCAGTCAGTGTAGACAGCACAGAGCTAGATGGGCCCGTGGTCTGGCTCTCTCTAAGGCAGCTTCCTAGGTAACCACTGCGCCCCCCGAAGTTCCTTGCAAAGCGTGGCCCCTCCTTCCGCTCACAGATCTCGCCCGTCATAATGACGGGCATTGCGCACATTTCTAAATAGGCAGGCGCCCCCAGGAACAACACAAGCTTCCAGGGCTTTCTCTCCTCCAAAGGAAACGCGTTCTGAAAAGGTTGCCCTAACTTCCCACCTGTCAGGGAAGGGAGAGTGCAGAACAGCATCTCAAGGAGCCCTCATTAGGCCTGCCTGCATCGCATTTGAATCCTATTTCAGCTCTGTGCTGGGAGTGAAGAGGCATCTCTCCTGCAAACCCTGGCCTGTAAAACACCTCCAAGGCTCCCTTCTTGACAGCTTGATAAGCCAGCGATGCTCAGGCCATAAGCCTGATGCCTCCATCTTTGGGGTCTGCCAAGTTTTCTGCTCTACTCCCCTTCACTCCCCGCCTTCCTTTTTAAGGTCAACACCCGGCATTATTGGATTGCCCCCAGTTTATCTGGGTCATGTTCAGGTTGTGGTCCGGGAGCACCTTGCATCTTCACCTGGGAACTGGTTGCTCTTATTTCGTTTCTGGTATTGGATTGCTTTGACTCTATTAAAATGAGATAACGGAGCCGTTTCTATTTCGCCCCTACGCTGTATTTGGGGTGGTGGCGAGCTGTGGGTGTCCACACAGACTCAGCCTTTCCCTTCCCTTCAGTATGCTTGAGGGCTGTCAATATGTTGTTGCTGTTACATGGAGGAAGTGGAAATGTGTATCCTTATGGTGGTTTCCCTGTGTCTCTTCTGCAGTGCATAGCATGGCTCTTCATGTGGTTCTCCAACCTGGCACGAAGAGCGTTGATGCATTTCTATCCTGCTCCAGGGCCGAGTCGGGGATCTTGGAGGGACAGAGATCTCAGACAGTTCTGAGGGAAGGGGGTCCAGGACCACGGATAGCTCTGAGCTGTGGGCCACCTCCAGTCTCAAAGGCAGGATGGCTCTGAGAACCAGTTGCAGGGGAGTAATGGCAGGAGAGAGGGCACACCCTCAACTCCTGCCTGTGGCTGCCAGCAGCATCTGGTGGGCCACTGTGAGAAACAGGATGCTGGACTAGATGGGCCTTGGGCCTGATCCAGTAGGGCTTCTTCTTATGTTCTTATGTTCTTCTTATGAGCAGGAAGACAAGAGAGTTGGATACAACAGCATGCCAATGGGTGTTGCTCCAGCAGATGCTTGGAGTTGTTTTGGAACCTGCCACCCTGGTAGTGTGGATTGGACCCATCCCTTCTCTGTAGAAGGTTCTCTTGTTTAAAGGGACCTTGTCTGATTTCCTAAGCACTAGTTCTGGTGTTCTGCCTTTCACCTTTAGTGGCGGTATGACAATATTCACTCCCTTTTGCATTTGGTGAAATGTAGAGGACCATGCCAGCAATTTTTCAGAGCTGAGTGGGTCCTCCCACTCACTGGCCACCCAACCGGTGGTTCTTGGGTGCCAATTCAGCTTCTCCTCCCCACCAGTTGGACCCCCACACCAGGAAGCCCAGATTTCCCCAATTCAGCCAAAATTTCAGACTTGAGAACTTTCAGCACTGCTGCACTAGCTTCCTGTGCCAGATCCCAGGTTGCCTTTGGAAACTTGGAAGACGAAAGACTTCTGCACACGCAGTCCCTTTCAGCTTCAAGGGGAGCCCTCCTCCTATTCTTGAAAAGTCTTCGTTAAGTGGTCCTTCTGCTGCTGCTGCTGCTGGCGTCCTTAGCTCCAAGCGAGCTCTCTGAGAGGAAAGCAAGGTTTCTGTTCATTTCACGGAAGCTGTAAACACTGGCCCTTGATGAAATGCCTCCCTCAGGTGATGTGGTAGAAATTCCTAGCAGAAAGCTTCAACGGAACTGAACTAATAGATTTCTCCTTGGGGAGCAAGAGTGTGGACGCTTGGCATTCATCTTAATTAGCTTCCAGCAATCACAGATGCAACACAACACTTGCGTGCTGCTCCCAACGCAAGCAGAAGAAATAGCAAAACATTGCAGGCCCCCTGGCCACCCGACGGCCCCCTCTCTGGGGCACTGCTTTGCATGTGGCCGGACTTCTATGACACCAGCTGGCGGACTAGACATCTTTGCCCTGCAGTGCTTGGCCACACTCTGCAGCTCGGCCAGGTTAGGTGGACAAAGGAAGGATGGAGAGACGTACGGAAAGGCCCGGCGAGAGATAGTGAGACTGTGGTAGAGCATCTGCCTTGCATGCAGAAGGTCCCAGGTTCAATCTGGGAGGAGAGCTGGTCTTGTGACAGCAAGCATGAATGGTCACCCTTGCTAAGCGGGGTCTGCCCTGGTTTGCATTTGAATGGGAGACTGCATGTGAGCACAGTAAGATAATCCCCTGAGGGGATATGGCCACTGTGGGAAGAGCCCCTGCCTGCTTGCATGCGGAAGGTTCCTGGTAGTACCAGTTGCAGGGGAGTAACAGCAGGAGAGAAGGGCCTGCCTTCATCTCTTGCCAGTTGGCTTCCCGGAGGCATCTGGTGGGCCACTGTGGGGAACAGGATGCTGGACTAGATGGGCTTCCTTGGGCCTGATCCAGCAGGGCTGTTCTGATGTTCCCTCCCTGGCAGCACCTCCAAGACAGGGGCTGAGAGAGACTCCCGCCTGCAACGGAGGAGAACCCGCTGCCAGTCTGCGTAGACAACACTGAGCTAGATGGACCAAGGTTCTGGCTCCGTATAAGACTGCAGTCTTGCAGATTTTATAAGATATAATCTCCTCCCTTGCTGCCACCTCCGCCAGCTGCAGCCATCAAGTATGACTTCCCTCCCCACCCCTTCAGTTAAATTTATGTCACCTTAAGTGGCGCAGCAGGGAAATGCTCGACTAACAAGCAGAAGGTTGCCGGTTCAAATCCCCGCTGGTACTATACCGGGCAGCAGCGATATAGGAAGGTGCTGAAAGGCATCTTCTCATACTGTGCAGGAGGAGGCAATGGGAAACCTCTCCTGTATTCTATCAAAGACAACCACAGGGCTCTGGGCCGCCAGGAGTCGACACCGACTCAGCGGCCCACTTTACCTTTACAGCACAGAATCTAATTGTAACGGCATGTGGCGAGGTCGCCTAAGTCACACTTGGCCTCAGATGCCCCAGGACCGACCCTGGTAACAAGAAGCAGTGGCCTCTAGCCTCTGCTGCAAGTTCAACTTCTAGAAGTTGGGGCGTTCTTCCAGACTCTCGGGCGGGAGTTCCTCGGCATGTGCAGAACGGTAGCAACTCACAACCCGGAGTGTAAACAACCTTCCGTCTAGGTCCCTGCCGCTGTGTTGATTAAACAAGCATAAAAGGAAGTGCTGCGTTTAAACACTGCGCCCTTTGATGAAATATTAAAGGCAGCCGTTTCCCCGGGGCTTGTTAAACTGGCCTTCCGGCAATATGGGGACGGCTCTGCATCTCGCCTGGTGCCGGCTTCCCGTCCTATTCATGTCACTAATGAAGCTCCTCTTTAGAGCAAGTTGTTAGCCTCCAGCAGCTGGTCTCGGGAAAGCCAGACTTAATTAGGAGTTGTTAGTCTCAGGTACGTCTCACTATTGCCTGTTTAATTATGGCGGTGCCAAAGAAATGCCAGGAGACTCGAACTCGTTTCTTCTAGGAAACTTCTCAAGAAGGCTGCCAAAGATGAAACAAGTGTTTTCTGTGATTTCCCCCCTCACAGCCAGGGGAACATGTTTTAATGACATGGAAATCATTTCATTGGATACACCGCGCATTAGCAGTTGCGCGGAGAGGACGCTTGCTGTGGCAGATCTGCAAAACTCCCACATACTGCTATTGCAAGATTGTTTCGTCCTCTTAAAGTTCCTACCGTGCAAGTGAGTAGCACTCAGCACGGCTAGCCTTGCTTTGACTCTGAAAGCCCTATGCTTCCCGGGGGCTTCTAGATGGCCACTGTGGTCAGCAGGATACTGGCCAAGGTAGGCCCTTGTTCTGATCCAGCTGTGTAGTTGTTGGTTTTCCCCCCTAACCTTCCTAAGTGTAAGGAAGACACACTTCTTGTCTTCCTACCCTTCAGTGAAGTAAGAGCACGAAATAGGATTCCTAGAGTCACAAGATATATGGGGCTCATGCCCAGTGGCTGGGCCAGTGGAAGAGCAGCCCATGTTCCTCCCACTGGCAGTCCCCCCTCCCCACGTGACACCCATGCCTGTGACATCACGTGCAAAAGGGGTGTGGCCTGGGATCCAGGGAGCCTGGGCGGGCTCTTCCGAGCTCATTTCCGGCCAGCATTTACTGCACTTATTACCCTTTCTTTCCCTCCAGCGCTGGAAATGCAGTTGGGAGGGCTAGAGCGGGCCCTCCAGTTATGACATGCACCAGGAGAGCACTGGCGGCCCTTTTCGTTGGTGGCCCGGGTTCTTTGAACCCTGCCCCTGCTTGCGCCACCATCCCCTCCTGTGTCTGGGCTTGTGGGGAAAGCACAGACCTAACCAGAAGCAGCTGGTTAGCAGAATCTCTTTGTCCTTTCTCCCATCTACCCTTTCACTGGTTGCCCTGGTGTTACTGCACATGAGTCCCCTGTGAAACCTCCCTCCTATCTTGGGGTCTTAAGGCTGGATTGCATCTCCCTCCCCGGCCATCTGTTGCTTACTTTTCTTCTCACACTTTCTACCATGTTCCTTCTTTAATAGCATTTAAAGTAATGAAGCCCATAAATCATATAATAAATGGCTATTGACTTCCGTCCATGGTCTGGATCAGGATTGATTGACCTGTGGGAATACTGCTTTCCTCAATCAATAAAAGGCCATGCAGGGGAATAAATCTTGATAGAGACTGACAACAGGGGGAAAAAAAAGTCAATATGCTTATTAATACATACATTCAGTGAGCACACATCTTCCTCCGGGGAGACGCCATTTCATCCTGACAGCTTGGAAGGACGGGTGAGAACAGTGACTGGACTGGTGATGCCTGCACGTTTTGCTGGTGTTGTGCCAAAGCTTCACAGAACTTTCTACCACTGAGTAGACCAGGGCTGGTTCTAGCAATATACTCCTTCACCACCTGTGCTCTGGAAGACTGACTTCTGTGCTTCAAGGGCGCCATCTAGGCTGCAGTACCACTCAGTCAGCTGACCACCACTGGCCAATCCCTGCCCACCAGGCCCTATAAAGCCCTAGCATCCTCACTTGCTCTTCAGTCTCAGCCGCTTGTGCCTGGTGTGAGGGCATCGCTGCTTCTCTGGTTGCTACTCTGAAACTCAACCCCGGCTAGTGAATGAGCTGGCTGTAGTGGACGGTGCCATCTTGAGGATGCTCATTGTGGTTTTTGACAAGGGCTACACCCCTAGAGATGGAAAAGAGGTGATAGGAGTGCAAGGCTTTCAGTGACTTGTCATGCTTTGATTGTCTTGACCATGGGGTCCACAATGGCCCCATCTGCCGTGGTGTCTTACAAGCTTGTAAATGTTTCAAAACCACTGGAACTACTATCAAAACGTATCAGGGTTTTCAGAGGAATGGAAATGGCAGTTGGCAGGAATGTTCTCCAAAGAAGACTCTGTGGAGAGAGTATGATGACTTGTTTGTTGTTACCCTGGCCCTAACCACCACCACCTCCTGTGCAAAGAAGCAGCTCTTTCTCCTGTGCAGAAATGACCCTCTGGCTTGCTAGTCAAGTCATTTCCCCACTGTGCCATTAGGTGGCTGCCCCCTAAGATGGTACCAATGGCCCAGATTTGTGGGCCAAGCTCATTGACTATGCCCCCCCCCCAATCTTGTTTGCTGCTCTGGAATTTGATATCTGCCCACTTTGTGCCATGTACTTCCTCCTGGTCCACTCGAGCTGACATCCCAGCTTGGTCCTTAGAACCCAGCTTCTAGACCTAGAATCCCAGGTACTAGAACTTGGGTTCTAGAACTCTTGCCTGATAAGAGCCAGGCCTGCTTTGATTCATATGGGCTCTCCTTCTTAAAGATCTCTAGAACAAGAGACTGTGTTTGGCTGTTAAAAGTGTGCTTATCCCCGCGAAAAACCATCAAATTCCTCCCCTGCAACTGTTGTCTACAAATAGGGCAGCCAAAATAGGTGAGCAATTTGATTGAGCTCTACGTTGTATGATGGTCAGCAGAGCATCTGAGAAACTTGAATGAATGGAACATAGGAAGCTGCCATATACTGAGTCAAACCATTGGTCCATTGTCTGCACAGACTAGCAGCAGCTTCTCCAGGGTTGCAGGCAGGAGTCTCTTGGAGATGCTGCCAGGGAGGGAACTTGGAACCTAGATGCTCTTCCCAGAGCAGCTCCATCCTCTAAGGGGAATATCTTACAGTGCTCACACTTCTAGTCTCCCATTAATAAGCAACCAGGGTTGACCCTGCTTAGCTAAGGGGACAAGTCATGCTTGCTACCACAAGATCATCTCACTGATATCCTTGCAAAGAAAAACAACAACAAGCAACAACAAATATTTATATACTGCTTTTCAACAAAGTTTCCAAAGCAGTTTACATAGAGAAATAATAAATAAATGAGATGGCTCCCTGTCCCCAAAGGGCTCACAGTCTAAAAAGAAACACAAGATAAGACACCAGCAACAGTCCCTGGAGGGATGCTGTGCTGGGGGTGGATAGGACCAGCTGCTCTCTCCCTGCTAAATGAAGAGAATTGTCATGTTAAAAAGGTGCCTCTTTGCCCAGTTAGCAGGGGTTAGGGAGACTGGATTTCTTAGCTGCCATCACTAGAGAGAGAGAGAGTACTTTTTAATCTATCAAACCCAAACATTAACTCCTAAAGATGGAGAGCTGGTCCTATGGTAGTGAGCAAGAAATGTCCCCTTTGCCAAGCAGGGCCTGCCTTGGTTTGCATTTGGATGGGTGGCTAAATGTAAGTGCTGTCTGCTATAGGACAATCCTCTTAGGGGACGGGGCTGTAGCTTTGCAGTCTGCCTCCTAGGTTCCTATATAATATTTCGGAAACTTAAGACTTGGGACCAATTCCAGTTACATTAACATTATGCGGGAGGAGCCTGTTTTTTGGCCTAGGCAGTCTCTCTCTCTCTCTCTCGTCCTCCTGTCTGGATTGACCAAGCCTGTGGACATACAAATGCTCTCAAAACTCTTGGCCGTGAGTGGAAGCTATCAGCGTGTGCATGATGAGTTCTGCCGATTTCTCTCTGTGCAGCTTGTTATGTGTTTATGCTTTCTTAATTGGTGTGAATAACTGATGTGCACATGATTTGTTCTCCACGGGCACATTTGATCCTGCATTAGTGCTGGGGAAAATAGCACCCTGAGCTTTATCCGTCAGCTGCTTACCAGACGGTGACCCCTTACAGGCCAGTAAGCCAGAAATTGTGCAGCGGAGAGACCTAAAGGAGGGGAGGGGAGGGCCACTCATCAGCAACGGAGCTGAGAGGAAAGCTCGTCTTGTGGGAGCCAGCAGGAATTGTCTCCTTAGCTAAGCAGGGACTGCCCTGGTTGCATAAGAACGGGAGACTAGAAGTGTGAGCAGCACTGTAAGATCTTTCCCTCAGGGGATGGAGCCCCTCTGGGAAGAGCATCTAGGCTCCAAGTTCCCTCCCTGGCAGCATCTCCAAGATAGGGCTGAGAGAGACTCCTGCCTGCAACCTTGGAGAAGCCGCTGCCAGCCTGTGAAGACAATATTGGGCTAGATGGACTAATGGTCTGACTCAGTAGATGGCAGGTTCCTATGTTCCTAGGTACCTGCTTGCATGCAGAAGGGCCTGAATCCAGTTCTAGCATTCGATGGATTTCTGATACCAGCTGCTGAGAGACTTTTGCCCGAGAGCCACTGCCAGTCAGAGTAGGTGACCCTGGACTACAGGTAGATGGACCAAGGAAGGTGTTTTGTTTTGTTTTTTTAAAAATTCAAAATATAGATCCTCTCCTCCAGCAACTTCTTGATTGCCGTCTTCGTCCTCCTCCTGAAGTTCAGGGGCCCCATGAGATACATTAGGAGCTTTCAAAGGCCAGGAAGGGGTCCAGAGTCCTTTCCAGGATGCCAGCCTGTGCCAAGCCAATCATTGGCATACTCTTTCCAAAGGGAAGCCGAGGCAATAGGGTGTTCTGGTTCGGATTGTGTTTTTCATGTTGGTTGGGTGGTTGTGGAGGAGATAAGCGAAGGTGGAAGTCACTTGTGGTCTCAAGATGTGTGTCCTTGAACGAGTTGACAGGGACAGGGGCAATTGACAGTCTCTCCGCACAGAAGAGACTCTTTCCAACCAAAATGCATCGCCTTTGCTTCTCCTAAATAGCTTGTCTCTGCAAAAGGAAGCATGGCCACCTTGTGCAGAAGCTTGATCTCCCTTGCTCTTCAAGTTGGGGAATGTTCCTGGACTTATCTCGCCTTGCAGCTGGTGAGGGCTCCCATTTAGGGGGAAAAAACCCATTTCAGTAAATCTGTCAGGGCTATATCCCCCCCCCCCCAGCAAAGCTGAACAAGGTGTGAGGATGGAGATGGGAAGAGTAATAAACAATGCGGCCGTCTCATTGCTAGATTTTAATTTCTTTGCAAAGGCACCTCCACAGAAAAGCGTCACGTGTCTGATGGCAAATGCCTTTCCTTCACACACCTTGGCTAGGAGACTTTTCTCCCTCTCACGACACGGGAAATACTTGCCTGGACTTTAATGCAGTTGGTACTTGGTTGCTTATGGCCCCTCAGGGGAGGCTGTTTGGTGCAGTTTTTTAATTTGTTTTTGAGGGCAAGGTTGGGTTGACTTTGAATGATTGGCATGGCTGTTGTTATTTAAGAACTACTTTCAACAGAATGAGTCCCTGTCCCAAGGAGCTTAAATATAAAGTTTGACTTGTGGGAGGCAGCAGAGGAAATGGGAGAGAAGGCAGGGACAAACAGAGGAGGAATATGCAATTATTTATTATGCCTTTACTAACGACTGAAGGTAAACATACTCAGTTCCTTCAACCTTTCCTCAATGGAGACCCAGTTTTGGAATGGCAGGCTGTGAGTTCTGCCTTTTGCTTGCTTTCATAAAATGTTTGTGAATAGATCTGTGAACCAAAGCCATTTGTGGGTGTTGGCCTGCATCTAAGGAGATAACCTGCCGATCAGCCTTTAATCCAGCACTTCAGCAAATGTATGTGTTTCAAGAGGGAAACCAGGGCATGTGTGGATTCTGGCAAGCCGGGGGATCTGCAGCGTTGAAAGTGCTCTCTCCTCTCCATTGTGCCGGGTTTCAGAATACTGTTCTTTATAAAGAAGCCACTTACATTCCTGTTTAGGTCTTGGTGCAAACTGCCTTTTCATGTCTGGGCCTTTTGAAATAAAGTTTCATTGAATTTGAGAATGGTTTTCCGTTAAAATAGATGAACAGGCAGAGGAGGGCAAGAAGGCTTTCTAACAGGGACTGCATTTCCGCCATAAGCAGATGTAACACTGTCAGCTCTGGGGGACCCCACCAAGCAAGGAAGCACTTTCTGGGCATTCTCTCTCTCTCTTTCGGGAATATTTTACATTATTCAGTGGTGGAAATGGCATATCCTGGAAATAAAATGCTTATTAGTATAGCAGGTTGAAAAGCTCAAGAAGGAAAGAAATGAATCTCCATCCAATACCTGTTTTCTATAACCTTCTGACACCATGTGGAAAAGTATAGAGAAGGTGCTGGGTGGGTGGCAGTAGGACTGTGTTGGCAGTCAGGGCTGTGCAAGGTGTGGGTCTGATTTGACGGTCAAGGCCAGAGTGAGCACTAAGGCAGGAGCGATGAGATGAAGTAACCCGCTGAGAGATCAAGGGGTCCTATCCTGTTGCATCGAGAACGAGCCAGTCAAGACCATGGACAAGACGAGCCAGTCAAGCACCATGGACAGCTCCATAGGACAAGTTGTTCCAACAGCTGTCAGAAGTGGGCTGAAGCTCTTCAATATCTCTGAGCTGTGGCCAACTGCCCCCCTCCCACCCAAGCTGGAACCAGAAAGCAAGGGACAAAGTTTCCCGTTCTCTTCTGCCAGTTTGCCAGTTCTCCTCTGTTCCTCTGAGGAGAGCTGTCATGGCAAGGCAGCACCATAGACAGCTCCAAGGAATAAGGGTCTCCAGCACCAACCAAAGGTTGATTGAGCCCTTAAACTCCTTAAATAAGGGTTTAGACAAATTCATGGCCTATAAATGGCTACTATTCTGGTGGCTATAGGCCACTTTCAGCCTCGGAGGCAAGATGCCTCTGGATACCTCTGTTTTAATGCTCTGTTGTGAGCTGCCCAGATAACAATTTGTTATGAGGTAGCTAACAAATAAAGTTGCTGCTGCTGCTGCTGCTGCTGCTGCTGCTGCTGCTGCTGCTTCTTCTTCTTCCTCTTCTTCATCGCCAGTTGCAGGAGAGAGAGCATGCCCTCACCTTTTGCCTGTGGGCTCACCAGAGACATCTGGTGGGCCACTGTGTGAAACAGGATGCTGGACTAGATGGGCTTTCTTGGGCCTGATCCAGCAGGGCTGTTCTTATGGCTTAAAACTCTTAAATTGGCATCCAGGTTTACGCCTTGCCCCATGAGCATCCCCATGGTGGCATTTTGCACCTGTTGACATTTCTGAATGCTCTTCAAGGGCAGCGCCTCACATCATAGTAGCCTAACCTGGATGTGATCAATGCATATGTAACCAAGGCCAGATCCACCTTTTCCAGGTAGGGCTCCAGTTGACACACTTGATACCTGTATACGGTTATGGCGCTTATACTAAAGGTTCCGTGGAGAGCCCAGTGTATTTCCACTCATCCCCAAATTCTTGTCTCCTCTGCCCTCAGTTGTCCCTCTGATTTGTTTGCTACTTTGCCAATGTCCAGAAGTTCGTCCTGCCTTTTGCTGTCCTTCCTGAATACAAATCAGACTGAGTTTCCACAAGTGGAAGATAAAGAGTTCTGATTTTTTTTTTAAATGTTCAATTTAAATGTGCCATGCCTTACACCCAGTTGGAAAACATCAAAAAGAGCGATTCTGTGGGCCCTCTGCCCTTGCTCCCACACAAATTACGTTGGCTCATTGACTTCATTCATTTCTCTGTCACCTCCAACTCACGTAGGTAGACTCCGGAACTTTCCCAAAGCAATTTGGGATTGTGCTTGCTTGGCTGCACAACGTTCAGGCTTATTTTGAATCCCTAAGCCTCCGAAATAGGCTGTTCCCTTAGCACGTGGGGTTGTGGCTGCTTGCCATAAACATCTCTAAAATGAGACGTTTTCCAGGACATGCTGAAGGGCTGTTGATAGTGCCGTCCGATAGCACGAGTTCTATTAGGAAAGTGATGGGCCTCGAACTGCCGCTCAGCGTTTCAGAGGAAGGTCTGACGCGGTGCAGTGAACCGAACATTGCTTTGCATGTGGAAGAGCTGCAAGCCTTTGGTCAGCCATGAACATTGGCACATGACCAGTCACTGCTTCTGAAAGCCACTCTACACAATGCATTACCCACCCACCCACCCCCTTTTATTTATGGACTTCAAAAACAACCCCCATAAATGCACCAGAACGCTTACCGTACGGTGGCACAACCACCCCATTTCCCCCAGAAGTGAATTTCAGTCAGTATTACGGTTATATACATATTAAGGGTTTACATCCCACCAGGACCACTCAGTTTGCGACAACGAACATCCTCCTTAGAAAAAAGCTATCTTCAGTTGAGTATTCCTCTATTCTGCAATTTCCAAAATGCCTCTCCAAAGTTAGTTAACATCTTGCTTCTTGTGACCTGGTCGGATCTAGTAGGAACTCTTTCTTCCTCCAAACCACCCCCAGCTGATGGCATGAAAGACCTTATCATCTGTCCCAGGTTTCTCGAATCCCCAGATGATGTTGGACTACAGGTCCCATTGTCCATTGTGGCTGGGAAACAATGGGAGTTGTTGTCCTGCAATATCTAGGGACCCATAAGAACAGCCTTCTGGATCAGGCCCAAGGCCCATCTAGTCCAGGGTCGTGTTTCATACAGTGGCCGACCTGGTGCTGCTGGGAAGCCCACAGCCAAGAGTTGAGAGCATGCATTCTCGCCTGCTGTTGCAAGCTCCCCTGCAACTGGTATTGAGAGGCATCCTGCCTCTGATGCTGGAGGTGGCCTATAGCCCTCAGACTAGTAGCCATTGATAGACTTCTCCTCCATGAAGTGATCCAAACCCTTCTTAAAGCCATCCAGGCTGGTGGCTGTCACCAGATCGTGTGGCAGAGAATTCCATAGGTTTATTATGCATTGTGTGAAAAAGTACTTCCCTTCATTGGTCCTAAATTCTTGGCAATCCGTTTCATGGGTTCTAGTGTTATGTGAGAGGGAGAAAATTTTCTCTTTATCAACTTTCTCCACACCAGGCAGAACTTGATAGGCCTCTATCACGTCTCCCTGCAGTTGTCTTTTTCCCCCCTAACTAAAAAGCCCCAGGTGTTGTAGCCTGGCCTCATAAGGAAGGTGCTCTGTTCTGTGCCTTTCTGCTAGAGTCCCAAGGAAGCAAGCTGAAACTTCCAGAAAGATCAGCCCAGGAGATCATGTTGCTGTCATTGGAAAAAGGACAAAACAGAGACAGTTATTTATGCTGAGCAGTTCTCAGGAAACAGGAACCATAACTAATATAAACAGGGAGAATTCAAGCGTGCCTACCTGCAGATTAGAGAAAAATTAGGCATGCCATTTGGGAGTGTTAGCGAAGCTGTGAAGAGCGCTTGTTTGGTATATGAAAGCGCCCTGCCTGTTCTGGATTGGCCCATTTCTGAAGGCGTGCATCGCCCAGGTGTTCCTAACATCAGATTTAATGGTGGCAAGACCCTGTGTGGAGTGCTTGTCTGACACGGTGTAGTTCACGTAGGTTGCCGAGGCTGGGATTTATGGTTAACAGATGCAAATTTCTATTTATGTGTGGAGCGTGACACCAGGGTAAGCGATCTTATTATGAGTGGATAATCAGCATCTCTGCAGAGGGAAGTTTGTGTTCCTTTTGCTTGCACAGATAGGCCTCTTCACCACGAGCGTTTTGCAAAGACCTGGGTCAATAATACCTCAAAGCGGCATTTTGGGCTGGGTGAAGCAGAGGCAGTCTGATGATCCTTGCCTCTTTGAGCTCTCTTCTTTAGTCCATATGGCACTTAAGAAACAGGAAGGAGTCACTCCATGAAGAGAAACTTTGAAAAGATCTTGCAGGTGGGTTCTCAAAAGCCTCAGGTGCTCTATATTAGCTGCAAATAAGATTCAGTAGGGCTCTGTGTTAAAGACTCTTTCCCTCTGCAGCAGGAAAACTTCCGCTGTAATGTTTGCCAGCATCATTTTTTCCACCAACAGGTTGCTAATCATCTGATGAAGAGCACTCGGAAAAATGAATCAGCAGAGTTCTTGTCTCACTGCTTTTCCCGGGGCCCAACAAACTTTGTTGGTTCACTTTCCCTTACAGTGCTCTTTCATGGGTGGAAACTTTGTGTGAGGTCGGAGATTTTCAGAGACAGGCTGAGTGGCTGTCTTTTGGGATGGTAGAGCAGATTCCTGTGCTGAGAAGGGGACCGGACCACATAGGAACAAAGGAAGCTGCCATATACTGAGTCAGACCATTGGTCCATCTAGCTCAGTATTGTCTACCCAGACTGGCAGCGGCTTCTCCAAGGAGACAGGCAGGAGTCTCTCTCAGCCCAGTCTTGGAGATGCCAAGGAGGGGAACTTGAACCTTCTGCCTGCAAGCAGGCAGGTGCTTCCCTTAAGGGGAATATCTTACACTGCTCACGTATAGCCTCCCGTTCAAATGCAAACCAGTGATGACTCTACTTAGCAAAGTATTGTCTACACAGACTGGCAGCGGCTTCTCCAAGATTGCAGGAAGGAACTTCTCTCAGCCCTATCTTGGAGATGCTGCCAGGGAGGGAATTTGGAACCTTCTGATGCTCTTCCCAGAGCGGCTCCATCCCCTAAGGGGAAGATCTTCCAGTGCTCACACTTCTAGTCTCCCTTTCATATGCAACCAGGGTGGACCCTGCTTAGCTAAGGGGACAAGTCATGCTTGCTACCGCCAGACTGACCAGCTCTCCTCTCCTTGGAGGTAGGAGCCTCCTCATCAGAGACCAAGCAAGATGGACCCTTTCCATTCCTTGTCTCATTAATTTCTGCCACAGCTTCCTCCGGAGTTGGCTGGGAGGCCCTTCTGAAGCCTCATTGGCTACTTGATTAGCAGAGGCTCCTTGTAGGACTTCCTGCTGGCCTGGCTCGCCGGCCTCATTGCTGGTGAGATGAGCTGTGAAGAGGAACATGAAGTGGCAGGTGGTTACCCAGTAGACCTGCAGGGCTTGCTAGATGTTGCTCTGTTTTGTCCAGGAAATAGAAACAGCAGAGCTGCTATGGGAGATAACCTTGCTGTGCAGGCCCAACCATGTTTCCCCCATCTGCAGATCTGTCATTCCCTAAGTCAAGTCAAGTATTTACACTGTGGGAGGAGAGCTGGTCTTGTGGTAAAGTGTGCCGTCGCATCGGTGTAGACTCATGGTGACCACAGAGTCATGTGGTTTTCTTTGGAAGGATACAGGAGGGGTTTGCCATTGCCTCCTCCTGCGCAGTATGAGACGATGCCTTTCAGCATCTTCCTATATCGCTGCTGCCCAATATAGGTGTCTCCCATAATCTGGGAGACATAATCTGGAAGACATGCCAGCAGGGATTCGAACCGGCAACCTCTGGCTTGCTAGTCAAGTCATTTCCCATCAAACATATAATTCTGTCCCTAACGGCTGGCTCCATTTTATACGTCGAACAGGGAAGGATAGTGCCAAATCCAGCCTTGTTGACAGTGTGCAATGGGCAACATGGTGCAGGTCTTGTGGTAGGGAGCATGGATTGTCCCCTTTGCTAATCAGGGTCTGCCTTGGTTTGCATTTGGAGGGGAGACTACATGCGTGAGCACTGTAAGATATTCCCCCTGAGGGTATGGGGCCATAGCTCAGTGGAAAAGCACCTGCCTGCTTGCATGCAGAAGGTTCCCAGTTCCCTCCCTGGCAGCATCTCCCAAGACAGGGCTGGGAGAGACTCCTGCCTGCAACCTGGAGAGCGGCTGCAGCCAGTGTACTGTAGACCAGGCCTGCACAGCCTCAGCCCTCCAGCTGTGGTTGATAACATGGTTTATCCCATCAATCTTCAGTGCACACATCGGAATGATGGGAATAAAATAATAAATGGCGATGCCTGTCGCCCATTAAGGAAGCTGTTAGGAATCCTTCTGGAAATGACTGCATTTGGGTTTCTCCTGGTGGTGGCTTGTCATAGCCTATGGCTTCAAACACTTGACTGGCCGCTTGAACCACTCCGAGATAGTGTCTGAAATGGAGCCAAATTGGCGAATCCAGCATTAAATCTAACCGAGCAAAGAGGCACCTTTTTAAAAGTGTCGATTCTCTTTATTGAGCAGGGGGAGAGCAACTGGCCCTCTCCGTCCCCAGCACAACATCCCTTTGGGGGCTGTTGCTGGGGTCTCTCTTAAGTTTCTTTTCTTTTTCTTTTTTTTGAGATTGTGAGCCCTTTGGGGACAGGGAGCCATTTTATTTATTTGTTTGTTATCTATGTAAACCAGCTTGAGAACTTTTGTTGTTGTTGAAAAGCGGTATATAAATATCCTCCGTATTGCTGCCTTGGTTGGACTCCAGTTTGTAGCGGTCCAGCCCCTCCATTGCAAGGATTGCTTCCTGCAAGTCCACACTCCCTCCAGTCCTCCAAGCACGGCTGCTGTGGAGTGGCAATTCTGGCCTCCGGTGTCACGAGGAGTGGGTGGAAGAAGCCGGAGAGACGAGAGGGTTCCCGTGGCGGGTGGGAGGGAAGGACAATTAAAAACCGCTGTGCTTCTGTCGCTAGCTACAGAACCCGATCAAATTAACACCTGTGAGCCTCGGCGCTGCTTTTATTTTTGGTGGTTTATTCTCCGAGTTCAGGTATTTCATTCGTGCTTTCTCGAGTTGTCTGTAATGAGCGTAGGTGGGCATCAGAATCGGTGGTGGTGGTGGTGGGGCTCTTTTGTGGGAGAAAGTTGAGGCAGAACCCACCCACGGACTCCATTACATGATTCAAATGTCAATACAGTTTTAATTGGTTTCAGGGTCCCCTCCTTCCCACCACCACCACTCCAGCAGCTGCATTTGGTAATTAAGATTCTGTAAATAGATCTCCCGGCAACAGGTATGAAAAGGAAGAATGGCGAATTGTAGCTGGTATGTGACTGATGTTTTCCTTGGGCTCGTCTTAGTTCCATGGGCATCTCATCCCACAGAGACAAAATCCCTCATGGGACTGGGAAACAAATGCACACAGCTAAGAACTATTATCCCCAACCAGTTGCAACTTCCCTCTCTCTGCATCCCGGCACAGCCAGATCCCAAACTGGTCTTGTGGCCATCATAACCAATCAAGATGCAAGAGGCTGACATCCGGACTAACGAAGCACATGTGCAACCGACCAATTGGCGTACCCATAAGAGAGCTATGTAGCTGCACAAAACCTTATTGCGGTCTTGCAGAAATGTTGCCTGCATCGTGAATGGATGGAGGAAGACATTTCCTAGCAGGAAGAGGTGGCATAGTTTGCCCACTTTGTTGTGCCAGTGGAGAATGTCACACTCGTCTGGAACACCAGCTCCCGGCATTGCAAAACTAATGACAATTTTGCACTTTTGCAGCACGTTTGTTACTCTGGATGTCAGCCACTTTATTTTACCCTCTTCTCCTGCAGTCCCTTTGGACAGAACGTATGGCCCTTCTGTTGGACTGGGTTCCCCTTTTCCTAATCAGTTCTGATTCTCTTCTTCTTTCAGCCTGTGCAAAGGACGGACACTCTACTCAGTGGTGAGGGATGCCAAGGTTGTCCTGGATGTCAACAAAACAAGGCAGATCGCTCAAGAGATTGTCAAGGTATGGGGAAACTGGGATAGGATCACCAGGGGCCTTTGTGCTCTTCGGCATGTGCGATGTTGCCCTTAATTTACGCATTCATTTGTATTAAAATGGTGTGTTGTTTTTCAGCAGAAAAGAGACACCAAGTAGTGTGCAACCATAATTAAAAATACAATAAAAACAGCACAAAATGAAATAGGTAGCGTACACACACACAACATAAACACACACCCACACAAAACGCATAGCAAAAAGACAAACAACCAAAGACAACCAAACACACACACACACACACACACACACACACACACACACACCAGAAGCCTTAAGGAGGACATTTAACTGAGCTCTGCCACATTTCTACCCTCACATTTCAACCACATACATTGTGAGGTAAAGCAAAATTACTTCAGGGGTTCTTTGGGGCGTCCTAGAGCTTCAGGGCCCCCTTCACCTTTCAAGATGACCCTGACCACAGGCTGCATTTTCTAGGCATGGAGTCATTAGGTGCCTCATTGCTGAGAATTCTCGGGGTGGTTCTCCAGTCCATGATTCCAATAGCTGCGTGTAGGGACAGGAATGCCAGCAGGCAGGACGATTCTGGGAAGAATATTTATTTATCGTATTTCTATACTGCCTGATATGTACATCTCTAGGTGGTGTATAGAATTTAAATTATTTGAAAGTTACAAATTAAAATGCATGGCAATAAAAACAATAGAATAAAATAGATATTAAAACAAGTTTTTAGAATTATTAAAATTGATTCTAATTAAAAGCCTGCAAAAACAGGAGAGTCTTGAGGGTCTTCCTGGAAACAAACAGGGAAGGAGATGCTCTTATTTCGGCAGGGAGCATATTCCAAAGCCCCGGGGCAGCCACAGAGAAAGCCTGGTCATGGGGTCACCAGCAAATGAGCTGGCGGTATCTGTAACCGGACCTCTCCAGAAGATCGTAACAGGCAGCAGTGTTCATGACAAAGGAGGTGCTCTTTTAAATAGCCTGGACCAAGCCGTTAAGGGCTTTATAGGTAATAACCAGCACTTTGTATTTCACCTGGAAATATATTGGCAGCCAGTGCAGTTCTTTTAGAACCAGTGTTATGTGGTCCCTTCATGTTGTCCCAGAGCTCAACCTGGCTGCCGCATTCTGTTCCAACTGTAGTTTCCAGACTATGTACAAAGGCAGCCCCACGATTGCACCATCTCCCACAATGGCTTTGCCAAGCAGGGGCGTGCTGGACTGACACCCTCCTTCTAGACCCTCCGTGTCACTTTTCAGGATGAATCGTCTCACCAGGCCCATCTCCATCCTATTAAACTCCCTCCCCGGCCCCAATTTGCATCATTGGCTTTCATTAATGTTCTCCATCTTCTGGCTAATGAGAGAGAGAGAAGTCCGCATCTTCGCGCGCAGTGGTACTTAATAGTTATTTCCCAAACTCTCTCTCTCCCTGATCTCCGAAGACATACCCTGGGGGTTCTCAGAATGCTTGTGATACATCATAGGGTGAACCAGCACCATTGCACCACTTCAAGGACGCTGTTAGCAAGTCGATTAACACATGTTAGATAATAACAATATTGTTATATAGCTTTGGAGAGAGCAGGGCCATAGGTTATCTACTGTGGCCTGTGGTACTGCTAGATCTTGGAAAGCCCTCTGGGCACCGTATTCAGAAGGCAAAAATTGTCCGCCTACTTCTCCTGCCCGTGGGTTGACTCCAGCTACTCAGTCGACTCCAACCTCCTCTTAAAGCTGATCCATGATGAAGATGCCAAGACGCTCCTTGACAACTCAAGAGGTCCTCCTCTTACCATAATCAGAAGCTTGCCATTTTTGCTGCACTTCTCCAGTTGATCTCCTCTTGCCTCTCCTCCTCCTCCTCCTCCTCCTCCATCATCATCACTTTTCAACAAAAGTTTCCAAAGTCTTGAGGAGATCTGGTCTTTAGGGAAGGAGAGCTGGTCTGGTGGGAGCAAGCATGGCTTGTCCCTTTAGCTAAGCAGAGTCCACCCTGGTTTGCATCTGAATGGGAGACTAGAAGTGTGAGCACTGGAAGAGATTCCCCTCAGGGAATGGAGCTAATCTGGGAAGAGCAGAAGGTTCCCAGTTCCCTCCCTGGCAGCATCTCCAAGATCGGGCTGAGAGAGACTCCTGTCTGCAACCTTGGAGAAGCCGCTGCCAGCCTGGGTAGACAATCCTGAGCTAGATGGACCAAGGGTCTGGCTTGGTATAGGGCAGCTTCCTATGTTCCAAAGTCACTGGATGGAAAAGAGGACTCAAGCAGGGTGTAAAGGGAGTGGCAGTAAACACTGCTACGTGCCTTGTGCACCGAGGGAGGGGGCCATAGCATCCCACCGCACAGTTCTTCTAAAAGATTGTGTGTGGGGCAGGATCCACATAGAGTGGACTGGGCTCAGAAGATCCTGCTAGCACCTGAGGTAGCACTAACACAGGGGACACAGTGAGCGTTTTCAGGGGAGAACTGGCGGGCAGAATGGGAGGGTCCTCCTAATTCTTCACCTGAGTGCTGCTTCCTTCCAACAATCCCACCTACCCCCCACCCCTGCCGGGCTGTTTCTCACCAAATTGGGCTTATTTCTGATCTAAGGGGGATGAAAATGGCCAGGGTGGGGGGAGAGCTAGGGAGGGGGGAGAGTTAAACCCTCTCCCAGCCCCCCAATCTCCCTTGCAAGATTTCCTTGCATTGGCAGAGTCTGGGATTGGTTAGGTGTACCAAAGATGTGGATGTACCCTACTGCAAAAAGAGTTTGGTGGAAAGCCATGGACCAGCAGGGGGCGCTGTCTGTCCATCTACTGTGCAGTGGAGCCTGGAGGCAATTCAGGTAGCCTCTCTCAGGAGAAGGTTCGGTCTGAAAGAATCTTTCGGTCGTCTGGATGTGGGCTAACATGGGATAGGAGGATCCAGGAGAGAGTTAGCATTATCGCGACTAGGTCTGCTGGTCTAGGTTTAACCTTCCAGGTCTTAGACATGTCAGGCAAGCAAACCGATAATTTTCCCGACATGGGCTGACATCCTGACTAACAAAGCCTCTGTGCTTCAAGCAGCTGCCGGGACACAGCCTGTGCACTGCTCTGTTGCGTTCTGAATTACGAGCGCAGCTGCGCAGGAGTGCTCGAGCACTAATATTTGGGAGCGCTCTGTAGAAGCAGACGTATGTCCCGTGAGGCCTAGACATGTTTCTGTTCCTACAGAGTGCTTCCAGAACATGAGAGAGTGTACCAAAATATTAGTGCTCTATCACTCTTGCGCATTTGCGCTCATATTTCAGAATGCAATGAGGCAGTGCACGGGCTCTTACTGCATCCCTACAGCTCCTTAAAGCGTGGACACTTTCGCGTGGATGCTACAGGGCAGTGGCACTCCAGGTGGTTATCCCTGCTGCCTAGCTTGAGGAGGGATTGGGGGATGCTCCTTGGGGCCATGTGCATCATGCCACGTTTTGACAATTCTTCTGGTACCCTGCCAATTCACAACAGCAGTCTTAGGTAAGCATGCCCTGACTTTGCTCCAGGGACTAGCACAGGCACTCAGCTAAGGGCGAGTGGGCTTGTGTTCGCCCATCTCCCCAGTGACCTCATGCGCAGCAGCCACGCCCCCTGCCTATGACGTCACACGTGGGGCGTGGTTCTTTGGACCCATCTGCCCAATTATAGCTCCGCCCTTGAACGAACACATTTCGTAGGATAGGCACGCAGCTGTCCTCCTTCAAGACTAATGAACCAGATTGACTTATTAACGGGGGCGGGGGGGTCGTCAGATGGCTGGAGGACAAAGGAAGCACCGCCTGTGACTCTTCTGACACAAAGCTCTCAGTGTTTGGGATGAACACCGAGACCATTCACAGCCGTGATCATACCGTTCTGCTGGCTAAGCAAAGTCATGTAGTGAAACGGAAAGCCATTGTCCTTGTGTAAGTCCCAGGAGATACCATTTTCAGAACCCCCCCTGATGGATTCTAATCCTGCAGCCTCACGCTAGACTAGAGTCTCCCTTTGAGGCGCCTTTGTTGGAAAACAGTGGCTTTCAGAGCAGCTGCAGAGTGTCCTGGAAGATTAAAATGTCCCCCTATTGTTGTTGTTGTTTAATGTTTCTGATGTCAGATTTGTGTCCATTTATTAGGGCTGTGCAATGCAGCTCTGCTTGGACTCAGAGACCGTCTCTGCATTTTAAGAGGGCTCCCATTAGGCTCTTGGAGGGTCCCCATCTTGCTCTGGGTCACTTCAAAGCCGTTGCTCCCATTCAGGGCTGGAGTTTTTAAGACTAGGCCAAATCTGAATGGAGACCTCTCTAGTTTTGCACAGCCCTACTGTTTCTTATTTTGCATGGAGTCTACCCTGCTTTCCTGTGTAGGCAGTCAAAGGTCCCTGTGGTCAGGGGACAGCTTGTCCCTCTGGATGACATGAGGATTGCCTAGAAGACCTATGCATAATGTGTCCATCCAAGCCAGTGTGGTGTAGTGGTTATAGTGTTGGACTAGGACTGGGAGACTGACTGATTGATTGACTGACTGATTAAGTGCCGTCAAGTCGGTGTCAACTCTTAGCGGCCACATAGAGAGATTCTCTCCAGGACGATCGGTCTTCCACTTGGCCTTTCAGGTCTCACAGTGGTGCATTCATTGCTGTCGTCATCGAGTCCATCCACCGTGCTGCTGGCCGTCGTCTTCTTCCCTTCCCTTCCACTTTTCCCAGCATTATGGATTTCTCAAGGGAGCTGGATCTTCGCATAATGTGTCCGAAGTAGACCAAATCCCCATTCGGCCATGAAACTCACTGGGTGACTCTGGGCCAGTCACATATCTCAGCCTAACCTACCTCACAGGGTTGTTGTGAGGGTAAACATTCCCATGTACACCACTCTGGGCCCCTTGGAGGAAGAGGGGGATATAAATGTAAAATTAAAAAGAAATAAATAATTCTAAGGTCATTGGCCCGGAATTGCCCTCTTCCTTCCTGTCATCTTGGCCCAAACTCTCATCTGCTATGATGTTCTTCATCCACCTTGACTCTTGACTGTCTTTATAGGATGCTGGCAAAATGTGACACTGTCCCTCAATTCCCTATACCGCCTTCCTTGTAAAAGGGATGGTGTTGGCTACAACACCCACCATTCTCAACTGCAGTGACCTTTGGCTGGAGACTATGGGTGTTCCAGTCAACAACGTCTGGGAATCCTTTCCCCTCCCTTCATTCATCCAACATCAACTCTGTGTCTTTCGGACTCTTGATGGTTTGGACTATCACTTGTCCAAATTATTGTACCATGTAAATAATAACTAATAATAATAATAATAATGAGCACGTCATAGGAGACGAGGGGATTAATCAATACCGTTAGTTTATGTGGGTTTCAAACACAGGAAGAAGCGGGCAAGAATAATCAAGCCGCTTCATCTCACCTTATTCGGTAATTGCCTGCAACTGGCAAAGATTCCGCTGAATTTGAGTTTCTTTTTATGCGTTGAAATTCACTTTCCTTTGAAGTGCTTCCAGAATGATGGATCGCTCCAGGTCAGGTTACATTTCCCTGGTTATCCAAGGCTTATTTTAGACTTTTATTGGATTTGCTTTAGTCTACTTTCTACTTTGCACTTGCCACTGGCTATATGCTAAAAGGCGCTGAGCAGCTATTATGTATTAGGAACATAGGAAACTCCCATATACTGAGTCAGACCATTGGTCTATCTAGCTCAGGATTGTCTACTCAGACTGGCAGCAGCTTCTCCAAGGCTGCAGGCAGGAGTCTCTCTCAGCCCTGTCTTGGAGATGCTGCCAGGGAGGGAACTTGGAACCTCAGATGCTCTTCCCAGAATGGCCCCATCCCCTAAGGGGAATATCTTACAGTGCTCACCCATGTAGTCTCCCATTCAGATGCAAACCAGGGTGGAGCCTGCTTAGCAAAGAGGACAATCCATGCTTGCTACCACAAGACCAGCTCTCTTCCCCTGGCTCTCCTTGGGGCAAGATCTTCTAGCAAGAAACTCCTCAAGGCATTTGAGGACCTAAGGCAGACAAGGGGAATGGTGTTTCCCCATGAGGGTACAAATATGGGGGTACCCATGAGGGTACAAGTAAACCAGGGAGCCTAGGGCAAGATACACCAATAAAATGTTCCCAGATATAGTCTATGCCAACTGTCTTCATAAGTTTGCTTTCTTGTTGTCTGATATCGACAAATTTGGAACATCCACAGGGATGTGAAATCCGCAGCGACAGCTCAGAAATTGAGCACGCACTTCGTAGGGACAAATGTAATTAGTTCGAAAGACCTTTTCACCCTCATTCTATTGTGCCAGAGCTGGAGGATGGAATCATCGCAAATAGCTGCAATCAGAGGCGATGCAACACTTTTCTTTTCCGGTGTCTAATATGTCCCTCCTTAAGTTAACATCTGTACCAACTTGCGTGGTGAGACCTATCTGGTTGAGCAGTCCGTTTTGACCTGCTGATAAGAACTGAGAATGTAATGGGATCTCCAAGCTCGGATGCTCAAGGCAAGCCACCCTGGGCTGTCGAATGGCAGGGTGAGGCTTGAATTTGAAGCACATTCCCACATAAAGCTGCCCACTTGCTCAAAACACGTTTGAATTCCCGGTTTCATGTTCTCCCGTCATCGGGTGGGTGGTAGGTAGCTATGCATTGAAAAACAGGAACATAGGAAGCTGCTGTATACTGAGTCAGACCCTTGGTCCATCTTGCTCACTACTGTCCACCCAGACTGGCAGCGGCTTCTCCAAAGTTACAGGCAGGACTCTCTCTCAGCCCTATCTTGGAGATGCCGCCAGGGAGGGAACTGGGAACCTTCTGCTCCTCCCAGAGTGGCTCCATCCCCTGAGGGGGAATCTCTTCCAGTGCTCACACTTCAAGTCTCCTGGTCATATGCAACCAACCAGGGCGGACCCTGCTTAGCTAAGGGGACAAGTCATGCTGGCTACCACAAGAGAGTGGTAGAGCTGGCCTTATGGCTACTCTCCATAAGACCAGCTCTACCATAAGAGCAGATCATTTGGTGGGAAGAGCAGACAGAAATGTTTTAAAGGGAGCAATTGAACAAGTGTGCAAGCCGCTTCCTCCCTTGAGTGGGTTCAGAGCAGGTACGGGTTGATCGCCAGCCAGAGCTGCTTCTGGGATGCTCAGGATGGCAGCTGCAATGTGTGCCGACAAGAGTGTTTTGTGGAGGGAGAAAGGTTAGTGACGGGTTGCCCTCTGCCTCCCACCGCAGCCTGGCTTCCAGGCCATTAATGCCTGCGCTGCAAGCAAGCTGTGGGTGGTCGCTGGAGACTAACGGGGGCGGGCTGTGAAAGCTGCTGGCTTTCTGGACAGCAGAGGCTCTTGAGTGATGAGATCCCAACTCGCCAAACGCAAAGAAATTGCCGTCATTATCATCCTCTCGGCCTTGCTGTTTTTCTCTTCGACGGAACGCCTTCCTTGTGAACTGCTGCTCGTTCCTCCTTGTTCCTTGAACCTGTTGATGGGCCAAAGCATGGGTCGATGCCGATGGCACATTCTACCACCGTATGGCTCCAAACTGCACAGATAGGCTTGAAAAGGCGTTCGGGTGTATGTCCAGTGAAATCCTCGATCCCAAGGAACTGCTGGGCAGAGGTTCCAGGGGTCAGGAAGCCACAGCATAGAGATCCTCATCCGAACCCTGTACGAACAGACTGCAGTCCGGTTTTTGTTTCACTCCTGAGAGCAAAACGAAACTCAAAAAAAAAAACCGTGCCCCATATCTGAACTGGATTGCACGGTGTCCTTGCACCTCCTATCTCGAGCCTCGGTGGCAAGATGCCTCCAAATCCCAGTGGCAGGGCAGCAACAGCAGCAGGAGAGAGGCCATGCCCTCCCCTCTTGCCTGTCGGCCTCGGGTGGGCCACTGTGGGAAACAGGAAGCTGGACTGGATGGGCCTTCTTGGGCCTGATCCAGGCAGGTGGTTCTTCTGCTCCTATGTGTCTTTGTAGTCCAGCTGTGTGCACACGTGCTGGTGCAGAGATATGCCGGCGCACGATTCTGTGGAACAGCAAGCTCGTATTTTCTGCGCACAGCTCTCTCAATTTCTTTTCTCTCCTTGTTTCTTTTCCAGGGAATGGGCTATCTTCATGCCAAGGGGATTCTCCACAAAGACCTCAAGTCTAAAAACGTGTTCTATGACAACGGGAAGGTGGTCATCACAGACTTTGGCCTCTTCAGCATATCAGGAGTTCTCCAAGCAGGCAGGTAGGATGCAGACGGAGCCTCGGGTAGCTACCCATGGCTGGGCCTACAGCTTCTTCTCCCACCAGTATTTTTCCAGGGCTTTCAGACTAGATCATACACAGAAGTTGTGTGAATGCTTCCCTGACTTACTTTTTTAAAAATTGGAAAGCGGCATCAGAGACTGCAACTGAGAGCAGATAAACAAGGCAGGAGACACTGTGCTTTCCCCTTTTCCCACCCTGCAAGGTTTCCACTCAGAATCACTCCCCTCCCTCAAATCATCCTTATGCTCAGGGAAAGAAATCCCACATCCCATATCTTTCCCTGCAAAAGGGGTGGGGTGGGTGAGGAGAGAAGCTTAGGCAAGGAGTGATATTATCATGTTTGAGGCTGAGCTGGGGCCCCTGCAAGGCAGAGATCTGGGAAGGACTCAGACTTTGGACAGTTCCAAGGAAAAGAGTTCAGGACCTTGGATAGCTCCGAGCAAGAAAGCTGGGCAGAGCAGCATGAGAGGGGTGTTGCTCCAGCAGATGCTTGGAGCTGACTGCTGGTTTTTATAGTTGCTGTCTGGGTAGATTGCCCTACCCCTTCCTTGGGGGAGGCTCTGTTGTTTCAAGGGGGGGTGCCCAATTTCTTGTGTTGGCTCTGGTGGTGCTGGGGGAGCTCTGCTCTGGATGGCAGGTCCTCAGGAGAAGCCTCTGAATTGAAGGATGAAGGCAGAGTCATGGTGGGGATCCCTGAGGTGGGGGGTCCTGGCAACATGGGATCTGGATCATGGGGTCTTCCCACCCTGTCTCAGTGTCTGCCAGTTGTCTGGGGGCAGTGTCCCAGATCCAGAGTCATGACAGATATTGATTAGATGAATGGCAGGAGGGGAAAGGGTTGAACAACTCCACCTTTCGCTGTCCCTCCGCTGGCAGGCATGGTGACTCCCCCATCCGTGCTATCCTCACAACTACTCTGTGAGTAGCTTAAGCTGAGAGATAGCAAACCAGCCGCCCAGTGAGTTCCATGGCTGGGCGAGATTTGAACCTGGAGCTTCTGCTCCAAAGCCAAGAGTGGTGATTACACCACACCGGGAATAATTGACTGGGGTTATGCCTTGCCCAAGGTCATTTGCAAACTGATATGAAGGCCTTGCCTAGCCTGAAAGCTAAAGATCTGCATCAAGGAAACCAAATGAAGCCCACATCCGTGGAGTTTTCTCTCTTCATAATCTTCTCATGCCATCGCTTCCCCACCAACTCCATTAATTTGTTCGGAGACCGTTTCCTGGCAAACTTCGCTGCTGGTAGTCCCTGATTTAGACTTGACGCACTTTCACATTCTTCCTAAATTAAAAAATAAAATGAAATGAAATAAACCCTGGCTATTGTGAAGGTTTCTCGCAGTTAATTATTGCTTTATTGCCAAGCCGCCTCTGAGATAAATCACATATTTTAATCTTTCTGTAATTATGGTGTGTCAGAGGCTCTGGATTAAGGGAAGAGATAATGGCCTGCCTATTTCTCTCTCTCTCCTTCCCCACCTGTGTACCAGTTGTCAGGTTGAAGTGGTTAAGTGCGCTGAGAGTGGGCTTGGTTCCCCCCGCCCCAAGAGGGTTGACTATTTATACCCTCTCCAACTTTTCACATAAACTTTGGGGTGGGGGCACATCTTGGATTTCGTTCTATTGTTCCTGGGCCTATTGGTGCAGACCAGACAGAGCCATCTGCTTGTCCTTGATCCCAAATGATACTGGCTGCTCCAAGCCAGAGTTGTTGATCTCCCACTGTTTCTACATTTAGTACTTCTGCAGAACTCGGATTCTTGGCAAGCGGAGCTTTCCGTTAAGGATAAAAGGCAGGTTTCCAGTCCTCAGTGAGGAAAGGATTAATAGTTCCACTCTGTGTGCAGCTGAGTAGACTTCACTTGGTAGATGGTATCCAGTATTCCACTTCGGTCGGTAGATAGATAGATAGACAGATAGACAGACAGACAGATTCCACATCAGTATTAAAAGTGTACCCATTAGGCAGACTTCTGCTGAAATGTTCTTAACTGGCAGCTATTCATCTGTCTCTCTCGCTTGCCCCTCATTTGTGGAGAGAAGAAAGCTGGTCTTGTGGCAGCGAGCATGAATTGCCCCCTTTGCTAAGCAGGGTCCACCCTGGCTTTCATTTGAATGGGAGACTACATGTGTGAACACTGCGAGATATTCCCCTCAGGGGATGTGGGGCGCTGTAGGAAGGAAGAACACCTGCCTGCTTGCATGCAGAAGGTCCCCTCCCTGTCAAGAGAGGGCTGAGAGAGACTCATGCCTGCCACCTTGGAGAAGCCACTGCCAGTCCGTGCAGAACATCCCGAGCACTCCTGGACCAAGGGTCTGACTCTGTATAAGGGAGAGCTTCCTATGTGCTTCTCTCTCCTCCTGTCACTTTCTAGTAATTCCACTTCTACAAAAAAGAAGTAGCAAAGATTAAAATGCATGCCAGTATAGAAAATACCTTGGTGGCAGACCGATGCAAGAGACAGATGGCTAGCAGGATGGCCTTTGATCTGCAGCCATTCATTCTGCACTCGGAATCGGGACTTGGCTTTGGACACCTAGCCTGACCAAGGCCTACTCCCAGGCAGGCTCTGTGATGCTCCAGACCAGCCTTGGCCCCCCAGCTTCGCCCAGAATGGGCTGCGTGACTCAGCTGCGAGGGGGTTTCACCAGCACGAGCCTGCAGACATCTGCCCGAGCACAGCCCACCCCCTCCCGGCATGACTCAGGCGCGGCAAAGGCTGCCCGTGGGCTGCACTATTGTGCCCGGCCTTCGCTGGAGTCCCACTAGTGCTCCGATCAAAGCACGTCCTTTCAGGGGCTGGTTGATACTCTGCGGAGGAAATGGCAGCTTTCCTCTCCCAGAAGAGCAAGAAGCACTAATTAGTTGTGGTACGTGGGCTCTCTCTTCTGAGACCCTGAGGAAGGAGGACCTCAAAAGATAAAGTGCTTGGCCTGATACCTAGTCGCACTGATGGCTCATCTAACCCGGGACTGGGTTGTTTCATTTTTAATCCCACCTTTTGCCCAACTAGCACAGGAGGGGAGGGGATGACACTATCCGTCCCCAGCACAACATCCCTCCAGTGGCTGTTGCTGGTGTCTACCTTATGTTTCTTTTTAGATTGCGAGCCCTTTGGGGACAGGGAGCAGTTTTTATTTATTTATTTATTTATTTATTTATTTATTTATTTCTATGTAAACTGCTTGGGAACTTTAGTTGAAGAGCAGTATATAAATATTCGGAGTTGTAGTAGTAGTAGTAGTAGTAGTAGTAGTAGTAGTAGTAGTAGTAGTAGAGAGCTGGTCTTGTGGTAAGGTAAAGTGTGCCGTCGAGTCGGTGTCTTTGGTTCTCTTTGGTAGAATACAGGAGAGGGTTACCATTGCCATCTCCTGTGCAGTATGAGATGATGCCTTTCAGCATCTTCCTATTTTGCTGCTGCCCCATAGTCTGGGAAACATACCAGTGGGGATTCGAACCGGCAACCTCTGGCTTGCTAAGTCAAGTCATTTCCCCGCTATGATGATAGCAAGCATGAATTGTCCCCTTTGCTAAGTGGGGTCTGCTCTGGCTTGCATTTGGTTGGGAGACTACATGTGTGAGCACTGTACAATATGCCCCTTAGGGGATGAGGCTGATCCAGGAAGAGAATCTGAGCCTAAGTTCCCTCCCTTGCATCTCCAAGATAGGGCTGAGCCTGCAACCTTGGAGAAGCCGTTGCCAGTTTACGTATAAGGCAGCTTCCTATGTTCCTATCATTCATACCCCATATTGTCAGGACCACCCTCATCAGGAGAAACAGAGACAGCTTCTCCTGCCTACACCCTCTGACTTGGAGGCGTGTCTTGAGGATCTGCTAGCCAAAGCAAAGATCACCTAGCACCACCAGAACCAATGTTCCGGAATGTGGGCAAGGTCCCTTTAATCCACAGAGCCTTCCCCAAGAAAGGGACGGGAGTGGAGGTCTGTCTACCTGGGCAGAAGGTATACAAACCTAGATGGCCAGATTTGACTTTTAAAAAGCCAAATTCTGGCTTACGGCCCATTTGACTCACGAGTATACCCCTTAGGTTCTGGCAACCCTGAAAAACCAGCAGTCCGCTCCAAGCACCTGCTGGAGCGACATCCATCTCATGCTGCTGAGCCTAGCTTTCCTGCTTTGGAGCCATCCTTTAGAATGTCGGTGTTCAGCCTGTGCTTCACATTAACATGCATTTTGACCCGGAGCCACGATGCCTGGTCCAGGTCAGCTTCAGGGACGACCAGTATGGTCTGCTCCGACTTTCACGGCTGCAGGACCAAACTAGGCATGATGGGGTCATAAGTAGTGTCCACACATGGAGGTGGGGAGGGGTGCCTTGCTATATTTCAAGACTAGGTCCCCCCCCTTTTTTTTTCAATCTCCTTGACGTTAAAAATTGGAAGGTTGTCTTAAATTCAGAGTCCTTTCCCTTTTCGTTCAGCAGAGGTATAACCTGTATCTAACCTATACTTTTTAAGGGGTCATCTTAAATTCCGAGTCTTCTATTCGGATAAGTAGGGTGGTTTAACACTGAAAGGAAAATGGAGATCCTCTCCCCGCAACCAAGTCTTACCTCCTCACAGTCATTAACCTGCTCCGTGTTTCTCTCTTGGAAAGTGGCCAGTGCCATGGAGTGAGCAGAGAAAGGTTTCACACCTCTTTCCCAAGTGCTCCTTTTCCTGTTAAAGACACACACACACACGCACACCACTGCCAGGGGAATGGGGAAGGCACGGGGAAAGAACCACGCGCCTTCCGCGGTGCTGTCCGGCCCGGTCCTCTGCCCCGTTTCCCGAGACCTTTCTAACGGGCGGGCGTGCTAGAGACACAGCTGCAAACTCTATGCAGTGCGAAGTAATTATTGGCTCAGGCGGCAACAGATGATGGATGGAAGCCGCCTGCCAGAACGGTTGCTGAAAACGACATGCCATAGTAGAAGCTTTTTCACTGCAATATGTTGCTGAGTGTATTGAGCAGAGGGCTTTTCTGGACACGGGGATTGGAGTTGCCCCCCCCGCCCCCCATTTGTGGTCTGTGGTAGGAGTTTGTTAACTTGGGTCTTCAGATGTTGCTGGACTACAGCTCCCATCATCCATAGCCACAGTGGGCATTGTGGCTGTGGATGATGGGAGTTGTAGTCTGATGAGATCTGGAGACCTCAGTCTGAGAGCCTATGGCCTGAGCAACCCGTGGCCCTATTTCCTTGCACCTGCCCCTGATAAACCACCATCTCAGTTTCTGATTTGGGGGGGATTACTTGTTGGCATCTTTTTAGCCTGGGTTGCGTTGCCAGAGGTGCCACTGTTCAAGGTTCCGTTTCCTCCCCAGGGTTTTTAAAAGCTAGCTCCCCAAACAATAGAACGCTTCCTCCCAGATGGGGGAAAAAAAAGTGATTTACAGCCAGGACGGTGCTGGAAAACACAGACTGCTTCTTGTCTATAGGGACAGTTGGAGTGTATGTCGGCTGCACAGGCTCAGCAGACGACAGCCAGGCAGTGAAACCGAAATCCTTCCTTTAGGGCTGGGCATCATAGAAATGTGTGCCAGCACCAGGAATCTGGCGCCTTCTTCACTCCTGTGTTCTGTGTTCCACCTTCCTTTCCCTGGCTCCTAAACTGTATCCCGTCGCTCCGAAACTAATTCCTAAGCCTCAGAGGTCTTCAACAAATCCAATTACAGAAGGGCATTCTCATTGGCTCCTGCTGGGTTTGAACTAGAAGCCAAGCCCTGGTATATAAGGGATTTTTTTTTTTTCGTGCTTCGTTGCCCCAATTTGGGACATTGTGTATTAGAGGCAGCTGGCCTTTCCCTCTAAGGTTTTGTTTAGTTTTAAAGCGATACTTCCAGATTTTTTGTTTTGTCTTGCTTTGAGGGACTCCAGGTGTCCCCATTAATAAGACAAATGGGAGGCTCTGTGGTAGTAAAGATGTCTTGGGGCTGGTGAAACTCCCAACATCCCATTCGTTCAGCTGCAAGGAGACTCCCTGGATATGCCCTCTGACTGTGGCTGCACCCAGTGCATGCCTTAGATGTAGATGGTCCAGAAATCCTGGCATCTCCAGTTAAATATCTCAGCTTGGAGACCAAACTCCAGCTAAGACCTCCTCCAGAAGCTGTTGCCAGCCACTAGGTCATCTGGACTAATGCCGGGGTTCCCAACTGGTGGTACTCCAGGTGTGGCTGAACTACAGTTCCCATCAACCCCCATTGCAATTTATTGTATTGTACGTTGCCCATGCAGAAGGGTCCAAGTTCCCTCCCTGGCATCTCCAAAACAGAGAGGGCCGAGAGAGATTCCTGCCTGCAGCCTTGGAGAAGCCGCTGCCAGTCTGTGTAGGCAATGCTGAGCGAGATGGACCGAGGGTCTGACTCAGTAGAAGGCAGCTTCCAATGTTCCTATGTCAGCAAGGCAAAGCAGTCCCTTTGGGCATTTGATTCCAGGAGAGGATGCCGTTGCTCTGCTTCTGCCTGTGTGTGTCATTTAAAAATCATCGTCATCATCATCGGAGTAGCAATGCAGAGCTGAGGGTGAATTGGAGGGAAGGGAGGGTGGTGGTGTTGTTGTTTTGCTTTGGGTGGGAAAATGTCTTGGCTAACACCAGCCTTCTCCTCTTCTCCACAGAAGGGAGAACAAACTGCGGATCCAGAACGGCTGGCTGTGCCACCTGGCCCCAGAAATCATCCGCCAGCTCTCACCTGACACGGAGGAAGACAAGCTGCCTTTCTCCAAGCATTCAGATGTCTTTGCACTTGGGTGAGTTTCTCGGCAAAGGAGAACGGAGGGGCCAGTGAGCACAGGGTCTGGCTACCGGCGGGAGAGGGGGCATGGCTGGTCTTTCCGGCCTCTGGGCTTCCTGGAGACATCTGGTGGGCCACTGTGTGAAACAGGGTGCCTCCTTGGACCTGATCCAGCAGGGCTGTTGTTATGTGCTTACGGCTCGAAGAGGGGCTTAGACAAATTCATGGAGGACAGTTCTGCCATTACTAGTCTAGGAAGCTTCCCAGATTGGACCCTGCAGCGGGGTCACAGCGGATCTCGGAAGGGTGCTTCCACACTTCCCGTGTTGCGACACCGCAGTCCCTAAGCGGACAGCAGGGTGCCGTCCATATTTCCAATGCCTTGTTTCGGACTTAATCGCTGCGATATAGTGCTATGACATCATATATCCGGCGTCAAGAAGTTGCTGGGTTTTTTGGGTAGTTAGTTTCTGCGAGACGGGTCCCCCTGCTGTTTACGTTTTGAATGTGATTTGCCTGAACGGAAGCGTTTTGCTGCTGTTGAGCGGCTAGTCTGGAAAGTGCTAATCTGGTGGCTCTAGGCCACCTCCAGGCTCACAGGCAGGATACCTCTTAATCCCAGTGGCAGGGGATCAACGTGCCCTCAGCTCTTGCCTGAGGGCTTCTCAGGGGCGTTTGGTGGGCCACTGTGTGAGACAGGAGGCTGGATTAGGGAGGCCTTGGGCCTGATTCCGGAGGGCTGTTCTTGTGTGCTTGAGTCCATTGGCCTTCCCTTGGCTCAGTTTGGAATGGTCTCAGTATTGGTGAGCTTTCGTGGAGAACTCTCAGGAAAAAAGCTTTCCCCCCGTTTACTCCCCACTTGTAATGCTGGCACATGGATAAAAAGCAGAGGACTACTTTCTGCTTTGAATGGAAGGGAACTGGAGTGGGTTTCAGAGGAGGGCAACCCAGGTAGGCAGGGAGTCTAGAAACCAAGGTCTATGAGGAACGGTTGACGGAGTTGGGTGTGTTTAGTAAGGGAAGATAGGATCACTGTCTTCAGAGCTGAATAGCACAGCAGGGAAGTAACTTGCCTAGCAAGCCAGAGGTTGCTGGTTTGAATCCCCGCTGGTATGTTTCCCAGACTATGGGAAACACCTATATTGGGCAGCCGCGATATAGGAAGATGCTGAAAGACATCATCTCATACCATGCGGGAGGTGGCAATGGGAAACCCCTCTTGTATTCTACCAAAGAAAAATCACAGGGCTCTGTGGTCGCCAGGAGTTGACACCGATTCGACGCAGCGCAATGTTACCTTTATCACATAGAAGTTGTTGTTTTTGTTGCTCTAGAATCAGGGACTAGAATCATTGGGTTGAAATTACAAGGAAGCAGATTTAGGCCTGAGATTAGGAGACATTTCCTAAGTAGGCTATCCAGTGGAACTGTCTGCCTCATGCAACGGTGGGCCCTCCTTCTCAAGATGTTTTCAAACAGAGGCTGGGCAGCCATTGGTCACAGTGATGGCCACTGGCGTTTCCTGCTCTGAGCACCAGAAGGACTAGAAAACCTCTTGTGGTGGCTTCCCATGCTGAAGTTCTGTGATGCTATGAAACAACCTGGGATGGATGGCAGTTACCTGAATAAATGGTGCATCAAATCCACTCGTCATCAAAGACTCATTCTGTAGGGTTGCTTCTGGCTACTTCTTCCTGAGCCTGCAGGCCAGTAGATTATTTGCAAAGCAGCAAAACCTCCAGTATTCTGCCAGCACCAGCTTCTGCTCCCAAACCCAAGAACAGGGTCGGATGTGGGCTAGGCAGCCGAGGAGATGGAGAATTCTGCTGGGTAAATCTATCTATCTCCTTAATAGAAAAAGTCGGGGGATCTGTGGTGCAAAACGGATTGCCAGTCTGTGAGTGTCATTTCCCCGATGTAGTTCTCTGTTGTCCGATTAATTGCCCTGCTCCCTAGCAGAGCAAAAATGTTCTGTTTCAAAGTGGTCCCACTGCCCTGTGATGATATCTTTGTTGCGGCATACAGAGGGATATGGGTTTTATCTGACGGATTAATTTCCCCATACGCCACTGTGATGGACACCTTAAAGAGCACAGCATAAAATGATTAGCTTATGCTGCGTTCTTATCTGATAGCGCGTTTTCATCCCCCCAAAATGTAGCAATTAAACCCAGTGCATGCTTTATGTGTTACTTCAGCCACGAGGAGAAAAAAAGTAATTATGAGGGTTGTTTCTTTTTTTAAAAAAAATCAGACTAAGCTGTAGGCAAACTTTTTTAATTTGAAAGTTTGTATTGAAAAACACCAGCCTTTCTTCCCCCTTTAAAGCAATAAGTTCTAGATTTAAAATGGCTTCTTTGTCTGTATTTGCACAGTTGATAGGGTGGCCTGGTGCTACAGCGGGAAAGCTTTGCTGATTTTCACTCATGGTGGAGGAGAAATTGCAGTTGGAGGACTTTGGGGGAACTCATACTTCAAGCTCATTCTCATATTTATAGAGCCACAAGCCCACCTGTGGCTACTCTGATGGCTAGGGACTACCTCCGAGCTCAGAGGCAGGATGCTTCCGAATGCCTGTTTCAGGGGAGCAAAAGGAAGAGAGAAGGCATGCCCCCTCACCTTGTTATTTGAGAGTGAGCCCCGTAGAACTCCCTGGGATTTCCTTCTGACCAAACAAACTCAGATTTGCTCTGCACAACAGCAGAAAAAGCAAGAATTCTGGGATCTCACAGGACTGCATTTTGCACGACTCACGGGATAAAAGCGCTGAAACCTACAGATGTAAAGCCAGCCCTCTTGAATCAATAGTTCAGGTTCAGCGTGGCACTGTTTGCTTTGGGTGAATACAGCCTGGTTGTCCTGAGGATACTCAAAGCTTCAAATATATAAGAGGCCTACTGGGTCAGGCCCAGCCAGGCACTTCTCAAAATCCCACAAGGGGGCAGAGAGGCTTCTTCGGAGTCAGACCCTTGGTCCATCCAGCTCAGTTTTGTCAACACTGACTGGCAGCCTCTCTCCAAGGTTGCAGGCAGGAGTCTCTCCCAGCCCTATCTTCCCAGGGAGGGAACTTGGAACCTTCTGCAGGCAAGCGGGCAGATGACCTTCCACTGAGCTACAGCCCCATCCCTTAAGGGGTGCTCACACATGTGGTCTCCCATCCTCATGCAAACTGAGGCAGCCCCTGCTTAGCAAAGGGGGACAATTCACACTTGCCACTACAAGACCAGCTCTCCTCCCTTGCTGCCTTCTCCCCGTAGCCCTCCCTTGCTGCCTCTGAACACAGATCTATTTACATATCTATTTCTGTTTTCACATTTAAAGTCCTGCATAATGACCAGAGCTGGCCTTGTGCAACAGACAGAACCTGTTGTCTTGTGCAACCGAAGATGCGGTTTCTGAATACCTGTTGCACACAGCAAGACATTTTCTGGTTAAGAGGAACAACAGTGCTTGTGAACACACACACCCTTTTTTGGGAGAAATGCTTATTAAGAGCAAGCCCCTCAAAAGGAACAAGCACTCTCTGTGTGTGGCAGTATCGTTAAGAGAGAAAATAACCCCTCCTGGAACTATGGACGGGGACCATATGCAGAAGCAAACAAGTTAATTGAGAGCGGTTGCAGCCGTCAGAACGCAGAGGCGGCTGAAAAGGCGGAAAGAAAAATAAGAGGTTATTCTCCTTGAAACCTGTCTCCAAGCGTTCCTTCGAAGACACCTCTTGGTTGTGCCTGAAAGGGAGAGGTCCCTGGACGTGTTTCCTGAAGTGTGCTTGCACAGAACACACCATGCTGTCTGTCAGCAAGAGTGATCTTTTAATGCTAAGCGCCATTGTCTGGGTTGCGAGAAGATCTGTGTGTGTAATGCCTTGCTTTGCTTTCTCTCCACAGCACCATTTGGTACGAGTTGCACGCCCGGGAGTGGCCTTTCAAGACGCAACCAGCGGAGGCAATAATTTGGCAAATGGGCCGCGGGATGAAGCCGAACCTCAGCCAGATTGGCATGGGGAAGGAGATCTCCGTAGGTGGCTTTGGGTTGCTCTGGGGATGGGGAGGGAAAGCAGAGCGTGCTTCTGAAACATGGATCTTTGCTCGTCTCCAGATTGGAGACCCAGATTGCGGGATGAGACAGACCATTCAGGGGTTGAGTCAGGGTGGGAAGACCTGGCGACCCTGTCTAGCCAAGACTCTGGGTTTGGGGAGGAGAGCTGGTCTGGTGGGAGCCAGCATGACTTGTCCCCTTAGCTAAGCAGGGTCTGCCCTGGTTGCATATGAATGGGAGGCTAGAAGTGTGAGCACTGCAAGATCTTCCCCACCTTAGGGGATGGAGTCACTCTGGGAAGAGCATCTAGGTTCCCTCCCTAGCAGCATCTCCAAGATAGGGCAGAGAGAGAGATTCCTGCCTGCAACCTTGGAGAAGCCGCTGCCAGTCAGTGTAGACAATACTCTGAGCTAGATAGACCAAGGGTCTGACTCAGTCTATGGCAGCTTCCTATGTTCCTATAAAGATTTTGGGAGGAGAGCTGGTCTTGTGGTAGCGAGTATGACTTGTCCCTTTTGCTAAGCAGGGTCCACCCTGGCTGGCACTTGAATGGGACACCAAATGTGAACACTGTGAGATAGTCCCCTGAGGGGGTGGAACTGCTCAGAGAAAGAGCGTCTGCATGCAGAAGGTTCCTAGTTCCCTGCCTGGCAGCATCTTCAGATAGGGCACATGGCACTTCGCAGCACGAGTAAGAGGCAGGTCCAATGAAGTTCTTATCCCCAATGAAGTTCTTATCTGAATTTCAACACTCCAGGCAACAGAGGGTGGAGACTGAGGGAGAGGCATTGGTGACCAACAGAGAAAGGCCCTGAATGGGAAAAGACCCTCTGCTCTGTTGTCCTTCCATAGGGACCAATCCTGGGTCCTCCCAGCTCAAGAACGAGAGTCAAAAATATCATTCCTCCTTCTGGGGATCAGGGGTGCCTACAAGGCACTGAAGATCAAGGGGGTCTATAGGGCGCAGGAACTAGGCGTGGAAGGGATGGGACCCAGCTAGGGGAGCTGCAGTTGCCTTGCCTTCTGCAGAAGCATCGCCATAAGTCTGGCTCCGAAGTGTGGGGATGGGGTGGGCTGCGCTCTCCGGGGGCGCCTGGCTGGTGGCCACACTCTCTTCCCACGCTCTCTCTCCCTTTCTCTCGCTCTCCCTTTCAAGGACATCCTTCTCTTCTGCTGGGCCCACGAGCAGGAGGAGCGGCCGACCTTCACCAAGCTCATGGAGATGCTGGAGAAACTGCCAAAGCGGAACCGCCGCCTTTCCCACCCGGGCCACTTCTGGAAGTCCGCTGAGTAAGACCAGCTTTCCACGGGGCCCCACTGTCCCCACCACTTCCCTTGGCCTTCGGTCACAGACCTCCCCGAGAGCGTTTCAAACAGAGGCTCAGTAGCCATCTATCGGAGATGCCGTAGCTCATTCCGGGGGGCGGCGGGGGGGGGGAGTGGACTAGAAGACCCCCAGCAGGGGTGACCGCACATCTCCAGGTGACCGCTATAGAAATGATCCACCTCGTAAGTTCTGCCCTGCCCCTCTCCCAGAGGGGCACCTGGGTTATTTGGACCTAAAGGCATTTGGAGGACCACCTCCCCCCGCACCCCACACAGTATTTTAAACTCATTTTTATTGATTGATTTAACGTGTTTTTATACCGCCCAAAATGTGCGTCTCTGGGCAGTTTACAATTAACACAACCACACCATCCGGGACAGACTAAAAAGGATTTGGGGGCCCGCAGGGAGTGTGGAGGCCCTGGACTTTGGCCCGTGAGTCCGGGGGTAAGAGTGCCTCTGGATCAAACGGCAAGCAACGAGGCTTTTTTGTGTGTTTGTTTGTTTAATTCTAATAATAATGCTCAGGAAAAGGAAGTCTTTGTCTCCGGGGGTCCTGTCAGTCATGGTTCTGGTCCAGTCTCCTAGCAAGGATGTTTTGAGAGTGGGGCATTCCAACCTAAGTGCAGCCTTAGCACAGATACACTCTGTACATGCTCCCTGACTTTTTATCAGTTTGCATGGCTAGGTATTCAGAGCTTCACAGGTTCCAGAGACAGAGTCTTGGCTCAGATTCTGGGTGTGGGTCGCAGGCCTGCGCCTGTATTTAGGTCAAGGGCTTGGAGCAGATCAGCAAGCCAGCCAATAGTCAAAGCGCTGGCTTCAGGAATACAAACCCGAGGCGGTCCGGTGCCTGCCTTCCCTGCTCCTTCCTGCTCCGATTGTTTAGAGATCTCCCCAGGGTATAAATTTAAGGCTGTCCCCAAAACACCATCCCCCTGTTGCTAAGCCAACTGTTGGCTCACAGCTGGAGGGAACATTGCGAGAGCCGTTTCTGTTCCTTGCTGCATTTAGAGAAAATTTGCAAAGGGCCGTGGGTGGGTCTGCACGAAGAAACTGGGGAGGCTCTTGTTTTGGCAGGGAGCCCATTCCAAAGCCTTGGGGAGGCAACGGAGGAGGCCCGTCCCTGAGTAGCCACCAGACAAGCAGGTGGCAACTGCAGACGGACCTCCCAGATGATCTCAGTAGGTGACTGAGGCTCATAACGGGCCTCGTTTCAATGCCTTCCCAAATTTCCCCACACTTGACTTCCTCCTTGGATGGTGGGAGTAGCGGACTGGATGTGAATTTTTCAAAGGAGCAAGCAACCAGATGGGCGTTTTTCCAGCTCCCCAGCTCCGCACACCCGCTCTCTGGTTGGCAAACACATGATAGTTGAGGCCTTGCTCCTTGTTATGGCCAGATAGCCTCTGCATCCAAAATCCTCCCCCACTCAAAATGTTGCCTATCTGCAACCTTGCTTTAACCTGGGTGGTAGAGTTGGGACATCAATGAATGGGAACTCACTGCCAACAAGACGCAGTGGTGGTGACCCCTGGCTTAGATGGCTTTAAAAACAGATTAGCAAATGCACGGAGAACAAGAAGTAGGTCAGTAGTGATGAGCTGTGGTAGCCAAATAGAACCCCCAGGTTCAGAAGCAGTGTATCTCTAAATGCCAGACACTGTCGGGGCAGGGGCACAACAAGGAAGGGCTGTTGCTTTCATGGCCTGCCTGTGAACTTCGCAGAGGGGTTCTTGTTGTGCAACCTGCTTGCATTATTTGGATTTTACTGGGTTTAGCAAGCTCCTGGGGAAAAGTCAAATTGCCGAAGGTGCAGGAGACAGGGAATGAGACCAAGAGAGAGGCTCTGCTTTTGAACACTGCAAGGCTAACTTTGGTTTTCAAATCTCCATAGGAAGAGACAGAAGAGAGCTCCCAAATGAGGAGTTAAAATCCTTCTCAATTTCAACTCCTTTCTGCCTCCGATTAATCCCCGAGCTCATATAAATAAACCATAGACCAGACCAGGTCAAAGATGATTGTTGCAGGGCGATGCTTTCTTAACCACACAAAGAGCTCCGGGCATTCTCTCCACTGGCTGCAGCAGTGTGCTCTAGAGTGATTTGCTCGCTCTCTGCTGCTGGCACCCACATGCTGAATGATGTAGGGCACAGCAAGTAAGGTGCTTTGCCCCTAAGTCTCTTCTCCTGACCTGTAGGCAAGAACCCACATGTTCTGGAAGGTGACAAGGGGAGATGAGACGAGACAAAGTGGGTATCAGCACCATGGACAGCTCCATAAGAGAAGTTGTTCCAGCAGCAGACAGAGGTGGACGAATGCATTTGAGCTCAGGCTTCTCCTCCTGGGCTCCACTCCCCTGTCTGGAGAGAGGAAGCCATAAAGGGGCATCCACCTGGAGTCTGGCGCCCCTCCTCCTCCTCTCTGTCTCTCTAACGCTGCCTAGCCTGTTGCTGGCACCAAGATACCAGGGAGTGCAGCTGTTTGGGAGAGGTTCCTTGGGTGCTCTTGCAGGCATGGGAAATGGGGAAGTGTAGGTACCAAACGCAAATACAGAAATGGAGTACCTGGTAGATGTTAAGGTATATTATAATATCAATTGTAAGAGAATATATATACATAGGTAAAGAGTGCTGGACTAGGACCGGGGAGACCCGAGTTCAAATCCCCATTCAGCCATGAGACTTGCTGGGTGACTCTGGGCCAGTCACTTCTCTCTCAGCCTAACCTACTTCACAGGGTTGTTGTGAGGAGAAACCTAAGTATGTAGTACTCTGGGCTCCTTTGAGGAAGAGCAGGATATAATTTTTTTTTAAACCCAATGGGTGATAACACAATAATCAGAACTAGCTTAACCCGTGCAGAGCATCTTTGCGCTAGTACTTGATTGCTCCCCTCACCCCCCCATCTCAGCCCCCTCCTCCACCCTCACCTGAGCTGTGCTCCTTCTCCTCCTCCATCCCATTGCTCCACCCCCCTCACCCCTCTTGGTTGTGGCAACAGTGTTGCCGGCACTGATTGGCCAAGCCACAGCCCCCTAACCCCAGAGACCTCCCCACCCTCACCCCTCTCCTGCTCCTCCTTGCAGGAGCGGCGGCGGCTGCAGCTGACCAGGCCCTTCCTCCCTCCCTCCCTCCCTCCCTCCCTCTCTCTCTCTCTCTCTCTCTCTCTCTCAATTTCTTTCTTTCTTTTTCTCTCTCTCTCTCCCTTCCTGACTGAACTGGTCTTGTTCATCTTGTTTCCTCATCTAATTTGCACAGTAGCAGCCTCCTTCTCCTGAAGGGGCTCTTTCCTCCCTCACAACCCCTCTCTTTGCAGACCCCTACCCACTAACAGGTGCATTCCAGCTGACCTTCACCATCACAGGCTCCTCCTCCTTATCTGCATATGGAATCCCCACTGCCCAATCACCATGTGCTTCTGCTTACGAACTCTCGCGAGAGCTGCCACACACGGGATTAGCCACGGGTATGCCTTAGCGAAATATATATACAGTATAAAGAAGATGCTTTAAACAGACAAATGGCTGAGACTTGCAGTGCTCATGCAAGGTTTCGAATGCTTCTTCAGCCAGAAATGTGTGTCTCAGTCTTCAAATACTTTGGAGGCTCTTTCAGGCTCTGGCCAAGTGTCAAGGCCTGGGTCTGGGTTAAGAGCTGGTCCTGCCTCCTCAGAGTAGACCCCGTCACTACTCTGGACATGGTTCCTGACGCCAAGAGCCGAGCGAATGAAACAGCAGGATAATGTCTCTCCTTGCTTTATGTTTAAAAGTAGACTCAGATTTGTGTAGAAATATGGCCTGAAGCACGGGGGGAGAGAATTAATCCCCCCACCCACTCCCATGTAGATTTCCCTGTGTAAATCCTCCTGAAAAGTGTTATTTTCCCTACTTAGAGACTGTATATTTTTCCCCCGGCAAGGCAA
This sequence comes from Hemicordylus capensis, assembly GCF_027244095.1. Classification (NCBI taxonomy): domain Eukaryota; kingdom Metazoa; phylum Chordata; class Lepidosauria; order Squamata; family Cordylidae; genus Hemicordylus; species Hemicordylus capensis. The sequence goes on from NC_069671.1 coordinate 17,139,318, forward strand.
ACAGCTCCTTAAGGAGGGCCGTGATTTATATCACACAAAACCCACCATGTACCCCCCCCCCAATAAACGGAGGAGGTGGCACCACCACTTCCAAAACAATAAAACAAGGAGGCGGACCTCACAAGGTATGTTAAATCCGTAAAAGCGCGCTAATTGAGCGTTGTTACAGCCGACGCATTTCAAGTGTACCCACTCCTTATCTGAAGCAACTGAAGAGCAAGTGTTTTCTTTTTTTTTTTAAAGTACAATTTTACCACTGCATTATGAAAATTATAAAACATTAAGGACGGCCTTCAGAACATACCGTGTCATTTAAATACGTTTCCATACGTATATTTATTTTATTGAGTGCTTCAGTGCAGGTTTCTGTTAAATATTATTTTTTAAAAGAGCGGAGCCCGCTTTTTTATTAGGCTTTACAGTCATTAAGAAGTTAAGAAAAATAATAGGCTTGTTCACAGGGTGGCTGGCGGGGCAGGAGAAGGGCCTGGCCTGGGCTGGGGAGCCAGATGCACTCCCAATTTCCAGTCGTGTGCTTGCAAACATTAACACAGGGTGTCAGGAAGCTGCCGAATACCGAGTCAGACCCTTGGTCCATCTCACTCAGGATTGTCTACCCAGACTGGCAGCGGCTTCTCCAAGGCTGCAGGCAGGAATCTCTCTCAGCCCTATCTTGGAGATGCTGCCAGGGAGGGAACTTGGGACCTTTTGCATGCAAGGAGGCAGGTGCTTTTCCCAGAGTGGCCCCATCCCCTAAGGGAAATATCGTAGGTCACTCACAATACAATACAATACAATACAATACAATACAACAAATACTTATATACCACTTTTCAACATAGGAAGGAACATAGGAAGCTGCTGTATACAGAGTCAGACCCTTGGTCCATCCAGCTCAGTGTTGTCTACACAGACTGGCAGCGGCTTCTCCAAGGTTGCAGGCAGGAGTCTCTGCGACCTGCGACCTTGGAGAAGCCGTTGCCAGTCGGAGTAGGCAGTGTTGAGCTAGATGGGCCAATGGTCTGATTCAGTATAAGGCAGCTTCTTAAGTTCCTATATTTGTGTGCCACCCCGAACGCATGTCTCTGGGTGGTTCACGGCAAACATAAGACAAATTAAAACACTTTTTAAAAAAAAGATTAAAATACAATTCAAGTTTAAAAGCTTGGGCAAATAATGCACCTTGAGAGTCTTTTTATAAAGCTGTCAGAGTAATTGACAGCTTTACTGGAGATCACAGAGAAATCTTGCATCCTGGAGCGATGCCCTATCTGTTAATCGAGCCCATAGAGACACTTCTGTATAGGCAGGAGAGGTTAGAATGCGTTCACCTCTATGCAAAACAAATGGTGGGTGGGAAACTTAAGACTGCACTTCTGATTAACAAATAATAATAGAACACTTGTGTTCACCAGGAATCACAGGTAGGTTGAAAAGAAATTGTAAATCCATCTTCCCGAATGGTTGTCAATCACATTAAAGACCAAATACTGTCACGTTTCATACTGCACTTTTCTCATGGGCAAGTAAATCAACAGTTTGGGAAAGTATGAAAAGCACTTCAAACGGCATTGACGTGAAATGCTGTTCCCCACAGCATGGGTCTGCGTTTCTGGCTCCTGGGGCTGCAGAACAATAGACTTGAAAATAGGGGTGGGGAGGCCTAGTGGGGAAGCGGTGGTTGAACCTACTCTCTAACACATATAAAGTGTGCCGTCGAGTCGGTGTCGACTCCTGGCGACCAAAGAGCCCTGCGGTTGTCTTTGGTAGAATACAGGAGGGGTTGACAATGGCCTCCTCCCGTACAGTATGAGCTGATGCCTTTCAGCATCTTCTTATATCACTGCTGCCCAATAGAGGTGTTTTCCCATAGTCTGGGAAACATACCAGCCCACCATCAAACCTGCCTGCTTCACCTTTCTCTCTCTCTCCTTTCTTCCAGGCTGTGACAGATGGCTCAAAGAGATGGTGCCTTTCATACACCTTTCTTCCCCTCCCCTCCTCCTCCTCCTCCTCCTCTTCCTCCTCCTCTTCTGTGCCAGAGGAGTACAGCCAACATGGGGATGTTCCAGGGGCAAAGAGACACTCTCTCGCTCTGATCCCTGGAATGGACACCTGGACCGCGGAAGGAGTCACATGCCCAGCCTAGGAACCCTGAAGGATCTTGCATGCAGAGGAGGAACAGGTTGGAAATCATTCACGGGAGGCACTGTGCGGTATCTCCGCGGGCCCTCCTGCTGCTCTCTGGCGGCGAACAATTTTGGGGAGGCTTCTGGAGGGGGGCCAGTCCGTCATAGCCCCCCAGTGATTCCTATTGGACAGGGGCAACAGCTGCATCAAAGCGTCGGTATTTCCTGAAACCCAGCGAGCACTCTCGGAGACTGGTGTGGGGGTTTTCCCCCTTCGAGTCTCCGGAAGATAAATGCTGCTAGGCCATCTGTTGCATTGCCTGCCTGTTAGCGGTGGCTGGGGGTTCCAGCTGCTTCCAACTCAGAGGGGCTCTCCGAACACAGGGCCCCGGTTGGAGAGATCTCAAGCACTCTGATAGCGTTCCCAGGCCATATAGGTGACTGCTTCACTCACCCCTCCTGGCTGCCGCTTCCCTTGGTGCCTGGCACAGGTTGCCTGCCTCCCTTTCTTGCTACCCCTCACTCGGTTGCAATTGCCTCACAAAACCTAGGCAGTTGTTTTGTGCAGGTCAGCCCCCTCTCCCATGTGACTGCACAGGTAGCTGGTCATTGTCCAGAAATGCTTCGGTGGGGGAGGAACTCAGTCTGTTCAGGGGATGCGTTGAGGTGCGAAGCCCCAGCCCCGTTGGTGCTGCTCCCTCCGCTGCTCCCAAAGGAGGCACCCCTATCGGCATCTTCAGACGTGGGGGGGTTCCTCTGGTGAGCAGCCTGCCAAAGTCGAGGCCCCCCAACCTCGCCTGAGCCAGCACCTGTGGAATTGAGCACTGCCCCTTTAATTTCTGGCAGCCCTGGCAGGATAGTGGGCGGAGCTATATAGAGGAGTCAGGGAGCAAGCGTATTTCAAGGCTCTGGTGAGACCCACTCCGAGGGTGCCCAGCACACCGCCTCATCGCCACTACACATGGAGCTCTCCCAGGTCCTGAACCTGCTCTGAAAACCTGTCCTTGGTCCTGTTTCCTGCTGGCCTCTTGCTGGCCTGGTCTCCTTGAACCTCTGCCCCTAAGATCCCCAGAACCCAGCCAGCCCTGGCCTAGAACAAGACAGTCACGCACTCACACACTGCTGCAAAACCAGCTTACCCCAGACCGACAGTGAGGCTGCTCACAGAACCGAAAACTGGGTCAGACAATTGACCTGCCCAGGTTTGGGAGCTGAGCACACTCCTAATTTTCAGGTTTTTTGGGAGCAGGCGACTAGGCAGGAGGAGAGAGGAGGGATAGTGTGGGAGGCGGGAGCCGGGTAGGACAGCTTTTCCTCCTACCTTGGTCACATGCTGGGTATGAAAGCTGGGCCGGACAGCGCTTTCTTCTGTTCCTGCTTCTTCAAGCGTGTGAAATGTGCCATAAATGTTGCACTACTAATCCTTTTAAGGAGTTTTCACTAAGGCCTTCACTTCACGGGGGATCAAGAAGCAATCCTTCAAATGAATCTGCTTGCTGTTGAGCCAGACCATTGGTCCATCTAGTTCAATACTGCCTCCACAGACTGGCAGCAGCCCTAATTGGTGACGGCACGGACTGAATTTGGTACTGCCTTGCAGGCAGTCTGCTGAGCCACAAGCCCCCACTCTAACATTCTTTCTCCTTCCCTCTGTGACAATCTGAAGTGTCTGTCTGAGGTGAGGAGGAAGAGGCATCTGGATGGCCACTGGGCAGGGAAGCTGATATCCCAAAGGGATTCCAAGTTGGCCCATTGGCCACCAGTCAATAGTCATGAACTGCAAGATTCCAGAAACAGGAGCTGACTGTGTGTCTTGCCGTTGAGTATATGTTTGCACTGTGTCTGTATTGTGAAATCATTAAACAGAAATTGGCCCTTTTCTTCGTCACTTTGCATACTTGAGGATAAGATGCCCGGCTTGGCAGTAATACATGCAAAAAGGATCCCACAGCTATAGTCGATCACAAGCTGAATGTGAGTTCGGGATGTGCACGAAGCGAGGTTAGTGCAGAGGTTTGGCGCCGAACCGGTTCAGACCTCCTGTTTTTTAAGTCTTGAGGCTACCTTTGCCCCCTCCCATTATCCTTGAGTTATAATATATCCCTCCACGCCGTGTTAGCAGGATCATAAATGCAAAAGCAGATCATCAAAAGGGAATGGCAAAAGAATTATCCATCCGTCTCCAAAACCTTGCAAATAAAAGTATTGCCGCTAGTTTTCTAAATGTGAAAGCAAGCGAGTCTCCTTAAGAAAAGACATCATAACTAGGATGCCATTGTTAATTTTAAATGTGGGGCGGGGAGCCAAGAAATGCAAAAATGAGCAATTCCTGACCTCAACAGATGACATCCTAGCCTTAACTCTGTAGTGTGTGACATCAGGTGGTGAAAGGAAACTGAAGACTCTGCAAAATAGGCAAGGCTCCTGCCTAACAACCATGTTAATCCAAAGATATTAGGTAGACTTAGGCTATATTCGCACGTCATGCAGAACTGCGAGCTGCTTCCCCACCCCCTGCTCTCCTGTCTGCATTCGGATATCATATTCGGATGATAGTCTGAGAACATCCTCTCTGCAGTCAGCGAGACTACAGAGAGGAGGGGGAGCTGGTTGTGCAGGCATCCTTCTTGCTTGAAGGACTGTACAGCCAGTCAGGGAGGGAGAAACTTCCTTCCTCAACTCCAGTCTGGCCGAAGGAAGCAGAGGTTTCGTCTGCCCTCCATTTACCCTTCGTTTGGAGCAGCGAAACTCATTAAAAACTGAGGATTCAAATTGGAGTCTCCAAAGCACAACCTCGATACGTTCGACAGACAGGACCGGAGTTGCACATGTTCGGACGTAACAGTAGGGAAACTGCAGGTAGCTGCAACTCCAGTTCCCCGTTACGTGTGAATGAGGCCATACTTTTGCTGAACTAATATCCACAAAATTAATATTGGCCCGGAGCAGGCAGGAGAGAACCCTAAATGTAGTGTCCAGTTAATGAGTGGCTGATGAGGTTCAAGGGAGCCTTGAGTCTTTGTTCTTTGGCATCTGTTGCACAGAAATGGTGCTACAGTGAATGTTTCCGTCATGCTCTCATTGCTTTCTATCACCACCACCTCTTTTCATCTTCTTTTCTCTCAATGAAGGGGCCCTGGCAATTTTGGAACGTTAGTAGACAGTGAGGTAGTGAGTCTCAGAGCCCATGGAGAGGTCTGAGAGTGACAAAGGACGTGTAAGACCTTCCAGACTCCCTTTCTTCTGAGAGATTTCGGCAGATACTGCTTTCTCTCTCTCTTTCTCATGCCTTCTCCTCCACTCAAGAGAATATTGGGCTGCCGTTTGCAGTTGGGCTACAGCTGTGGTATTGATGGTACCACAATCAGTGGAAAAATCAGTGAGCTTTTGCCACCAGTTTCAGCCAGGCTGAGATTTATGATTTGTTTCTCTGAAATATTTATACAGTCCCTCAGCCTTCAGGTCCGTCTTGAAGAGTGGCCGCTGGCACTGATCAGGGAAGGCACCTCCTGGGACGCTTTCCAAAGATGCTTTGTTTACTTCTCTCCCGAAAAATGATTCCACTGGAAGGCCATTAGCAAAGTTGTGCTTGCTCAGAACCTGCCACACCTCAGCAACTCCCGCTTAATGGCTCTTGGCAGCATAATTAAATAAGCTGAGCAGATTGGGTGGGAAATGGACCGGATTGGCTCCTAGCCATAACTTTGGGGAGATGATGCATGCCGGGCAGACCAAATTATGGACCCCGGCAGCTTCGGGCTGCTTTGAAAAGTCCGGCTTCTCAGCTTGCGTTCATGGCGATGGATGGGGGGTGCTGCTTCTATGGTGAACTCTCAGGAGAGGGGAAGGGGGCATGGGCACCAGGACCAGCGTCAGGGGTCAGCATTGCTCCCCGGGGCCTTCCGAGGGGCTCGCGGCTGGTCCCTGCGGCCACTCTGTGCCCATTGTCTGCATGTGGTATTTGAGTCAACAGGTTCAGGAGACCCTGTCCCACCGTGCATTTTCCAGGCCGGTTCCAGATATGGATAAGAACATCAGAACAGCCCTGCTGGATCAGGCCCAAGGAGGCCCATCTAGTCTAGTATCCTGTTTCCCACAGTGGCCCACCAGCTGCCCCTGGGGAGCCCACAGGCAAGAGGTAGGTGCATGCCCATTCTCCTGCTGTTGCTCCCCTGCAACTGGTACTCAGAGGCATCCTGCCTCTGAGGCTGGAGGTGGCCTATAGCCCTCCGACTAGTAGCCGATGATAGACCTCTCCTCCATGAATTTGTCTAAGCCCCTTTTAAAAGAAATAGTTTTTTTAAAAAGAGGCCCATTTAAATAAATAGTAGAAAGAACCTTGCAGATTGTGTGGTTTCTCCTGCCATTTCTAGGCTGAGTTGGGGGGAGAAATGAGAGGAGATTGTTTCCCCTGGATTGTTTATCTTCAAGCACTTTCTGTTCCGGGAGCAAAGGAGGGAAGTGGCAGAGAGAGTGCTTATTCAGCTCTCGTCTCCAACCAATAAAGGTTAATCGACAAAAGAAGGAGTGGGATTTGCCAGGAGCCCAGTGGTGCATTTGGTTCTGGAGGGCTGGTGTCTTCCTGAGACTGACCAGCTTGCTTCTCCACACCACATGCACAAAGGCGGCGCTCGCATTCAGGAACAGTGGACGAGTGGCTGGTTGCCGCCTGATGCCAGGGCACTGTGTACTCGGCAATGAGAAAAGTTGCATCCCACAGCCAGCGTAAGTTATATAAGTTTGCATATATTTGCTTTTCACAAGCTATTCTGCCTTTCCTAGCTGCTGAAAACACGGTCTCCCAGTGTGCCTGTTTACCAGGTCAGTGCCATTCTCTTTCTCCTGGTACCTGTCACTGGTAAATCAATTTATTGGAGGGTGTTTTTTTTTTTAAATTTTCTATGACTGACATCCTAACGCCATGTTGTGTAAAGCCATTGCAGTAGCATAAGGCTGATGTGCTAGGTAGCTGTGCTGAGTCCAGCTAGTATTGCATTAGTGCAAACGTGATTGTGTTGACAGCAAAGGTGCACAACCTATAAAGGTAGAGTTGTGCCCTGGCGACTACAGAGCCCTAGAATACAGGAGGAGTTTACTATTGTCTCTCCCTCACAGTATGAGAGGATGCCTATCAGCATCTTCCTATATCGCTGCTGTTCGATACCGGTGTTTTCCATAGTTTGGGGAAAATACCAGCGGAGATTCAAGCCAGCAACCTCTTGCTTGCTAGGCAAGTTATTTCCTCACTGCACCATTAGGTGGCTACCCAACTTATGGCATGCCTCATGTGTTTTAAAGGGAACTTTTGTGCAATGGCAGTTGCAAAAATCCCTGTGACTTTGGACGGTTACACAATCTTTGGGGGCAAGTGTGATTATGTTTAGCTAGAGTGTTGGCCGATATTTCCCCCTATTTTTTGCCTCTTAAGGAAATGTCTTGTTAAAAATGCAACATATGAACAGCCCTTTTGGATCAGGCCCAAGGCCTCTCTAGTCCAGCATCCTGTTTCCCGCACTGTCCCATCAGATGCCTCTGGGAAGCCGACAGGCAAGAGGTGAGGGCATGCTCTTTCTGCTGCTGTTGTTCCCCTGCAACTGGTATTTCGAGGCATCTTGCCTCTGAGGCTGGAGGTGGCTTATAGCTCTCAGACTAGTAGCAATTGATAGACTTGTGCTCCCTGAATGTGTCTAAGCTCCCTTTAAAGCCATCCAAGCTGGTGGTTATCACCACATCCCATGGCACAGAATTCCATCAGTTAATGATGCACAGTGTGAAAAAGTACTTCCTTTTTTTGGTCCTAAATTTGCTGGCTGTCAGTTTCATGGGATGACCCCTGTTCTAGTGTTGTGAGAGAAGGAGAAGAATTCCTTTCTATCTCCTCTCTCCACTCTATGCATAAATTTATAGACCTCTATCATGTCTCCCCCTTAGCTGCCTTTTTTCTAAGCTAAAAAGTCCCAGATGTTAGTTGAATTGGCAGAATTGTCGTTCTTCAGGGTCCAGCACTTTCTCCCGGCTCTCTAGCAATGACATCTCCAAAATATGCAGAAGCTGGACCATGTGTGACTAATGTCTAAACACCTGGCATTTTTTTCAGTGATGTTTATGGTGGTTTTCCAGTTTAGTGCACTGGACATGAAAAGGAAGGGGGAGTCAAGAGAAAACCAAAACTGCGGAAGGTTGATTAAAATGAAGCCAGGTGTGGAGAAAGGAGAGAGAGGTGGTTTTTTCCTTCCTCTCCCATAATGCACAAAGTCACTAAAGAAAATTGAGAGGCAATAGATTCAGGACAGACCGTAGAAACTATTTTCTCATTCAACATATAATTTATTTATGGCATTCACTGGCATGAGGTGAGGGTCTGACGGTCAGCATAAATAGCCTTCAAAGGGAATTAGACAAATTCAAGGAGGAGGAGTCTATTAACCAGAATGGCTAGATAGAACCTCCATGTTCAGAGGCAGTATAGCACTGAATGCCAGTTGTTGCAGGGTGGGAATGTGCATTGGCACCGGTGGCCAGCCAGTGACCAACAGATTCTAGGATTCAAAGACTTTAAGCTCACGTTGCCAAATGCCAAAGAAGTTTTATTAAGCAGACCTGAATAATACCTCAAGAGGATTACAGAACAAAGGATATAACATACGTCCCTTCTGCTCATCAGGAAACCCAGATGAAGGCAGACAGATCCCCTGAAGTCGGCTGGTTGCAAAACTCCTTCTCAGGTCTCTCGGTCTACGCCAAGGTTTGAAATTCTGGGGTGTCCTGGTGCCTTTTGATACGTTTACAACACATATAAACACCTGGCGATCTTCTGGTGGGTGCACCTTATCAGTGGAATGTGTGAGACCCAAACACTTGACCAGCTGCCAAAGGACATTGTAATCAAAATACCGTCCTTGGCTACACATCCATCTATCCTCCCTTAAAGTGGTCAGCTAGGGAGTATATTTTTAAGTAAACCATATCTCTGCCTTGTGGCGTACAAAGATCTGAGGTTCAAAACATGAATAGAGCAATGAAGGTGATTGCAAGGTCTTTATTGAAAAATGCGATATGAACTTTCAAAGTCTGTAAGGAAACCCTTTATATACATAAGTATAAGGAATCTGCAAAATCCTATATGCACAGAGGGAAAAGGTGGACTGCACCTCTAAACCTCCTTGCCATATCTTCTGCAGCGGCAATACAGGGTGATCAGAAGACTACTGCCTTCATGCCCTGTTTGTTGACTTCCTGAAAACATCCAGATGTCCCACTGAGAAACAGGATGCTGGAGTTGATGGCCTTTGGTCTCCTCTTGGGCAATTCTTTGTATATTAAGAATTGCCTCGTCTCCAGGGGTATAGCTGTAATAGGGCAAGGGGAGACAGTTGTCTGGGGGGCCCCCCAGAGGCAAGTCACATGACTGACTCCCCCAGAGGTGCACCCGCCCGGGCTTCCTTCAGTTGTATTCATCCTCCGAAACTGATGTGAGTGTTAAGACCTGGAGCTACCCAAACAGCAGGTCTTTCTCTAGTACCATTCAATGACTTGCATTGTCCACAATTTACAAAACCTTTTAAAACATAATTTAAGGTGGTTTTCTATTGTGGCACATAGGTTTTTACTCTACTTTTTGTTACCACTATTCAGCCTCATTTAAGAGTTCTTTACTTCATGAGCTGAGCTTCAGTGGGGGGTGAGGGGCATTTTAAAATCTTGTCCCTGGGCCCACTCCAACCTTGCTACGCCCCTGCTCTTCTAGTAATAAGGGCGGACTGAAGGGTGGTTCAGAATCAGTCATAAGGACAGAATTGCTCTAAGTGGTAACATGTGATTGCAGTATATATGTGATTATCTTTGCTCAATTATTGGGTTGAAGTCTCAGTGTAGGCTGCCATATGCAGTGCTCGATGTCTTCGGCTGCTTTGGGAACTGTTGTTGAAAAGCAGTATATAAATATTAGTCATGTTCATATTCTTCTTCTGGTCTTCTGTCCACTGCAGATGGATGCAGGAGGAGGCAGTTCCAGGCACTAGTTTTGATCTTTCTCTTTCTGCCTCTTCTTAATTCTGGTCCTCTGGACCAAAACCTCCCCCATAGCAATCTGTAGGGGAGGAAGCAGGGAAGTTATAGGGAAAACAGTTAGAGATATTTTGGATTAGAGAGGAGATGCGTCTTGGAGTTCAAAGGAGACCATCTGTTGCCCAAAAGTGGGGATGGAAAAAGCACGGCTCTGCACTCAGCATGCATTATCTGGGCCTTTTCTCCCTTCAGCATGAGGGATGTAAACGTATTATTTGCATCGTGCATTTTTTATTTTTGAAAGTCTTCATTATTAAAAAGAAATCTTAATTATTTCCCCTCCCTGATCTTTCATGTTTAGGTCCCCTCACCCTCTTCAACCCCAGCTTTTTATCTGTAGATTTTTATCCGGTTTAAAAATAACCAGCTCTTTGGAGCAGAGACTATAAGGGAAATTGCCACAATGCCGTCTAATAGGAAATCCGAGGGAGTGACAGAGGTCATCCGGTAGCTCAGATTTATTAGCACGCTCCATAGAGACGTGGGTTTATTTACAGATCTGCCTTGCTAGCTTCAGATCTGTTCTCCACCCCCTTTCCCACCCACCCGTCTCTCCATTTCAAGGAGTTGTGTCCAACTTTTCCCATCCAGAGTCAGGCCCCTTTCCATGGTTCTTACCATGGGAAGAACAGAAATGCAAAGCGGGTACCTACATTGTCAACCTCTTGGGTTTTGTCTGCATCCCGGATGATGCATCTGGACGGAATCAACACTTCATTCCCAACACACTGAGGTCATTCACACAATCAAAAATGGCGTCCAACCCGGGTTTGGGAGCTGTGTGTGCTCCCATTTTGGGGTTGTGTGGAAGCAAGGTGGGAGGAAAACCTGGGTAGAAGTGACTGGGTGGAAATCTTACCTTGCTTCCACACAACTGAAAATTGGGAGTACACACAGCTCCCAAACCTGGGTGGAACACAGTTTTCGATTGTGTGAATGACCTCATTGTTTTATTTTTTCTTTGGTTAGCCCCAACCCTCACATGTTGTCTCCTGTTATACTCTGTACATTGTCTTGGCAGCACCCGCTCCCAGTTACTGCCCTTTCTGCACCTTCACTCAAGTTCTTCTTTTGCTCAACAAATTCGCAGTTATTCATTCATGGTGGAGGGCTGTAAAGTTTCTTCTCAAAGAATAGCAATGCTGTCGCTGGGATGTCTGTGATGGTGGGCGAACTCGCCTTGGCTCAATTCAGAAGTGGGGTTGGCAAATCAAAGTGGGCTTTCCAAATCAGATCAGAAAATAGCTCCGCGGCTATTCCAAGCCCAGTTCCAAAATCTAGACTCCTTGCTGTCCCCCAGAAAAGGAAAGAAATAATTTAGGTCAAATAAACAAACTGCTTGTCGATGGGACAGGATGCAAGTTTTGGAAGACACCAAATGCTTCATCAGGCAAACTGGTGCAATGTGTACAACGGGGAAACTTGAATATGGTCTCGCTAACAGAAGCTGGCCTAATGCAAGCTATACTTGGTTTTGTAATGGTGGAGAAACCCTGCTCTCCTTTGCCAGACGGAGGAAGTAAACATTCTTCCCTTCCCTCCCAGTTTGTCACAGCTGCTGGTAGGCATGCTCAATGCCCCGTTTCAACGGCAAGCCTGGCTCAGACACAAATCTCCTCCTCCTCACTGTGCATTCTCAACTCACATTAATGTTAATGGCAGCTGCGGGCAGGCAGGTGGCCAGAAAGCAATCTTCCCCTGGAGAGTCAACTGGCCGGCAGGACTGCTCCAAAACTGGAAAAGGACTCCCAAAAGAGGTAGTGGGCTCCTCAGGGCGTAACTAGATCAGGCCCATCTCCTCCTCAGGTCCTCTGTGAGTTCTGGACTTCACGCCGACATGGAGGCAGGGCTGAGAGGTTCCCATATGCTCACAGCTGCTTTGTCAGGGAGTCTGCACTTTTTCGGAACAGAGGAAGAGGCCTTCTATCGAGTCAAACCCTTGGTCCATCTAGCTCAGGATTGTCTGCGCGGACTAGCAGCAGCTTCTCCAAGGCTGCAGGCAGGAATCTCTCCCAGCCCTATCTTAGAGATGCCAGGGAAGGAACTTGGAACCTTCTGCATGCAAGAAGGAAGGTGCTCTTCCCAGACCTTTTGACTTGTGCTGCCGTTTTTCGTCAATAACCCATTTGGCTAAAAAGGTGGTCCAGTGAATTGGAAAGCATAGATCTGATTCTTAGAGGAGCCAGTACAGGGTAGTGGCTAGAGCGCTGGATCGGGACCTGAAAGACCCAAACTCAGTGGTGTAGAGCACATTGGGTTTCTGCACCAGTGGTAATCTCTCTGTCCAACCTACCTTGCAAGGTTGGTGTGAGGATAAAAAAGGGTTGGGGCCACCATGGCTCCTTGGGTTCCTTGAAGGAATCTTCAGCAAATTCGGAATAGTCCTTCTGTGATCCTTCTCTCCATGGCTAGTGGACATCTGGCAACATCACAATCCATGCATCCATGTGGCCACGTCTTTGCAGTAGTGCCGTGTGAGTCCAGCCAAATCTCCAGTTGAGGACCACACGTATGTGATGCAGTGGACTCTATGCGCCCCCCCCCCCAAAAAAGTGCAGGCCAAGATAGATCTGTTAATTTTTAAGAGGCTACAAGAATCCTTCTTCCTTTTGCTGCCATAGTGTATACCCTCCGGCGAGTGTCCATTAAGTGCATGTCGGCAGAAACGGAGGATTTGCATAATTCATCCCAAGAGTAGATGGTGGGGTTTCTAACACTCAGAATGCCAGTGGTCTAATGCAAAGATTGGTGGTCCGGACGCCTGGGCCAGCACCCTGGAGGAAGAGGAAGCGGCCAGCAGGCTAGGAACCTCAAAAAAGAAAAGAGACACGAGCGACCTGTGCTTCGTGATCACCTTGCTGCAAAGCTGACAGATACATCCGTTTTGGCTCTTGCTGTTACGTTATGGCCATCCTGAGCTTTGGGGGACATTGCCAACTCTTTTAATGCCACTCTCTGTAAAACACACTGCTTTAGCCTTCTGTACATAAGATACATAGGAATCTAAATACACATCTCTGTGTATGTATATGGCAATATGCATACATACATGCCAAATTTCAGATCCTGTACAGTTTTTGTTTTTTGATGGCCTGCTTTTTGTTTTATCGGTGTTTGTTCTGAGTTGCAGAGTGAGCTGCAAAAACAAAACAAAACAGTTTTCGGGCATGATCCGGTCGGGAAGCTCTCCTGCACAGTCTCCACTGAGATGAATGGGAGCTGAAGAGAGTCATGGCAGTGTTCTTGCACAACCCCCATTCCTTATTATTGCCACTTTATACTGGGCAGGATCCAAACTAAGTTTGCCATGCCTAAGTCCCATTGAAATTCTAAGTTTTTTATTTTATTTGTCAAATTTTATTTTATTTTTATTTTATTTGTCAGATGTGTACAGATTTGTACCCTGCCCCAAACTTTAATCTCTGGGCAGTTAACAACAACATAAAACCAGTTAAAACATACACAAAAATCTTAAAACAATTAAGGCAATCTAAAAATTAAAAACTGGTCCGGATCCTGCTCAAAGCATTGTTCACTAAGACCAAATTTTAAAACACTCTAAAACAGCCTTAAAGATCTTATTCTAGCAGGCCACAAGCTAAACAGACACTAGGAAAAGCTGACGTATAAGGTGACGGAAGGAATATAAGAATGTAATGAGGTGGATCTCTTGGGGTGGGCAGTTCCAAAGGATCAGTGGCACAATCCCCCCAAAAACTCTTTGCTATGAATTTGTGCAGGAGGGCATTCTGCCGAATTGTGCTCTCTTCTTTTGTTTGTTCAAAGATTTCATTTTTAAAAAAAATAAACAAACAACTGTATATGGAATATACATATATCTATTTTGTGGTGGTTGTTGCAGAATTGAATACTTGTCACTGGAAACAGACGAAAACAAAAACAAAAACAGCATTGACTGTAAGGCAAAAACCCCACCCAAACACTGAACTGAGGAAGGCACGGCGGTTCTTCTCACGGATTGTAAATTTGTACAGTACCATTTATAAAGTTTTCTACACTCGAGGGAAAGTATTTATAATTTCTGCCGTTTGACTGGGGTGTGAGTTGCCATGGACTGCAAAAGGAAAAAAAAAAATATGGGTTGCTCTTTTTCGTCCCTTGTGCTCTGTGCGGTGTTCGGTGAGGTAAATTATGTATGAATTATTTATGCCAATAAAGACTTTGAAAACGAGTCTCTCTCTTTCCTCTCCGCCTCGCCGTGTGCGTGTGATACCCTGCAGGGGTTCCCAGGCATCTGACTGAAGGGCAGAGCCAAGATCATTTCCCGGAAGGCCTTTCAGCATATGCTCCAGTTCTCCCTGTTTCCTGGAGCCTGTCTCTAGTAAACCACTGCCCCCGTTTTGTTCCTCTCTTTACAGCTGGGCCTGTCCGCTGGGACTCTGCAGACAGCCAAGGGGAAGGGGGCATCCCCTCCAGAGTTCCATTGGTGGAAACAGGAAATCCCGGGAAGTGCGTAGGGGGCGTGGCAAGCAATGTGAGGGGGCGTGGCCCAATAAACTGAGAGGCGTGGCATGCCCTTCCGGCTTCAAGCATGGCAGAAGCGGAAAGTAGTTCATGAGGCATGTGCAGAGTGTACTCTTCCGGAATGCGAAGAAGATGAGCAAAGTCTATATCCACCAGTGTGTTGCAGGTGGTGGTTGTGGTGGTGATGGTTCCCCAAAGGACTCACTGTCACACTGCACCACTGAGAGACCATAAGGGCCAAGTAGAAGACAGATCATCCTGGAGAGAATCTATCTATGCGGTCGCTAAGTGTTGACACCGACTTGACGGCACTTTATCAATCAGGCACATCAGAGCCCACTGGAGGGATTCTGTGCTGGGGTTGGACAGAGACAGGTCCTCCCCCCGAATTGCTGTTTTAATGCTGCTGCTGTGGCTTTCATTCCGTAATTTGTTATTTTTATCATTTTATTGCTTGCCACTTGGTGTATTTTTTTAATAGATGGCTTCTCAGTTTCCCCAACACAATAAAGAAATGGAAGTCGGGCATCAGCCGGTGAGCAGCAAGTACTCCTGCTCACTGAAGTGGTGATTCCCTTTACTGAGCAGGAGGGAGAGCAACTGGCCCTATCCGTCCCCAGCACAGCATCCCTCCAGTGGCTGTTGCTGGGGTCTAGCTTAGGTTTCTTTTTAGATTGTGAGCCCTTTGGGGACAGGGAGCTGTTTTATTTGTTTATATCCATGTAATATGGGAACTTTGGGAACTTTTGTGGGAAAGCGGTATATAAATATCATCTGTTTTCGTGTTTCTATCAGACAGCGGGTCAGCTACCTCAGACCATCTCTCTAGAGAGGGGCTTTGCACCCCGAGGTGTCTCCCCGCCACCCGCCACTGTGGGTCTCATTTTTCTCGGTGTGACTTGAAGCTGCAGTTTCTTTCCACTCACTTTTTACTTGAGCCTCTCCCCTTAGCTGGGAGGGGGTTACTTCTTCCTAACTGGGGTTGCTTCGCCTTCCAAAGGAACATTTACTGGCCCGCTGGACATTGTCGAAGCCCCCAGGACTACTAGGCAGGTGTCTGCATAATGAAAACAATGGCCAGTCAGCATTCATAACAAAGCCAACCCATAAGATCTGCTGCTTGCTCCGTACTCTTTCTTGAGGAGGCTGGTGAGCCTTGCAAATGGTTTGGGAAGAGGAGACTACCCAACTGTGGCCTCTTCAGGGACAGGAATCTGTCTCCTCCAATTAGGGTTGGGTGGGCTACCAATCCAAATTCAGCCTCAAGGGAGCATTGAGGGTTTAGGGGGGGTCACCACACCGCCCGCAACGGCAATAACGGTTTCATGCAAAGGACTCTGCTGCCCTAAGCATTCTCCTCCCTGTGCTCACTTACTGCCTTCATTCTTTACACTGTATGCTTCTTGCAGTAAATAGTATAATTAACCTGCATTTAAGGACGAAGCGAAAAGCTTTGGGGAGCAATCAGAGGAATCTCAGCCCATCCGTCCCCTAAGGAATTGAGGCTACAGTACTTGGGCAAAGCTCCTTAGTCAGCAACTCTTGTGCCTGAATCTGACAAAACTTTGGCAGGAGTTAGGGGGAAGTCAGTGAAACTCTTAATGGATGAGAGCTGGTCTTGTGGTGGCAAGCATGGCTTGTCCCCTTAGCTAAGCAGGGTCCACCCTGGTTGCTTTTGAATGAGAGACTAGAAGTGTGAGCACTGTCAGAGATTCCCTTCAGGGGATGGAGCCACTATGGGAAGAGCAGAAGGAGGTTCCAAGTCCCCTCCCTGGCACACACCCAAGACTGTGCACCGGTGGCAACAAGTCAGGAAGGACTCGATGGAGCAGAGGAGAAGCCCTAAAGGTAAGAAGATTGCACCCTAAAATATCTTTGCTCTCCAGGCAAGACTTAGGGGGAATAGTCTGAGCCTAGGGATATTTAAGATCTCGTTCCACCCCTGGCCATTGTGGGATCAAGTAGCTCACTGGGGGCTCTCCAGGGTGCTGAAATCCACCTTGTTTTGCCTTCTTTTTTTTAAATCACCTATTGTTATCGCAACACATTGAGGTCATTCACACAATCAAAAACTGTGTTCTACCCGGGCTTGGGAGGTCTGTGCGCTCCCACTTTTCAGTTGTGTAGAAGCAAGGTAGGAGCAAAACCTGGGTAGATGTGATTGTATAGAAGCAAGGTAGGAGGAAAATCTCTAACCCTACCTTCCAGGCAGCTGAAAATTGGGAGCACACATAGCCCCCAAACACAGGTAGAACACAGTTTTTGATTGTGTGAATGACCTCACTAAGAGATTTAGAACCTGGCCATTTCTCCCCAGTAACTCCTCTTCCCCTCCTGCTCACCCATCCACACTGCCCACCCTCCCTGCCCCAAACCTGCTAGCCCTCCCTACCCCAAACCTGCCTTCTTCCCCACCCATGCCAGCTGAGGTGAAATGAGGAAAAGGGAGAAACAGAGGCAGAGAGAAGGAAGGGAAGCACACCTATGTATCAATGGATATGGGTAAGTACAAAAGGCTTTTATTGCATAAATGAGGAGGAGAGCTGGTCTTGTGGTAGCAAGCATGACTTGTCCCCTTAGCTAAGCAGGGCCTGCCCCGGTTGCATATGAATGGGAGACTAGAAGTGTGAGCACTGTAAGATATTCCCCTCAGCAGGGGATGAAGCTGCTCTGAGAAGAGCAGAAGGTTCCAAGTTCCCTCCCTGGCTTCTCCAAGATCGGGCTGAGAGAGATTCCTGCCTGCCACCTTGGAGAAGCCGCTGCCAGTCTGTGAAGACAATACTGAGCTAGATAGACCAATGGTCTGACACAGTATATGGCAGCTTCCTATGTGCCTATGTCCTATGCCTTCTTTGCTAAGCAGGGTCCACCCAGGGGTGCATTTGAATGGGACACTAAATGTGTGAGCACTGGAAAATATTCCCCTTAAAGGATGGAGCCACTCTGGGAAGAGCAGAAGGCTCCAAGTTCCCTCCTTGGTATCTCCAAGATAGGGCTGAAAGAGACTCCTGCCTGTAACCTTGGAGAAGCCACGGCCACAGTCTCTGTAGACAGTATGAAGACATAACTGTTTTCTGGCTGACTATTTTAGGAAGATAGCTAATTGAGCCTGGGGGGTGGATGGTCATTTATCATTAACATGAAGAAATACTAATGATTCTCGCTTGAGCATGATACAGTGAACATCCAATCACATTAACTGCTCTGTATCTTAAGCAATAAAATGTGTATTAAGGGAAAGCAATGCTGATTAAAGAGAAGACCTCTAGAAACATGGACAGCTTTCTATAACACCCCAAATGGAGCAGTCTGCCTTGGGTGTCAATTTCCCCATGAAACTTCATTCCATGTTCTGTGCAATTTAGCACAAGCACTTTCTTCTTCAAAGCCTATTTGTTTGCAGTGAAGGGAATGACACACTCAGACCCCTCTCGAAAGCTCCCATTAAAAATCGGCTGTTTGGCAACAGATGATAGCAATAATAATAATTTGTCCTGAACGTTTGGACAGGAACAGCAGGGAGAGACACAGCAAAGATGTCATGCTAATGAAAATTATAGGTCACTTACGCAGATAATCCCATTGTTTCTCCCATTTATAGAACTCGCCTTCCAGGCCACGTGCTACATACCTCGACCCCGCTCCATAGCTGAGCCTCCCATCATATTTATTGCCAGGAAATTGCGATTTGAAAAGAGATCTGGTGGATGGATGGTAGAGATCTGGTAGAGATCAATGGCAAAGGTAAAGTGTGCTGTTGAGTCCATGTCGACTCCTGGCGCCCACAGAGCCCTGTGGCTGCCTTTGGTAGAATACGGGAGGGGTTCACCACTGCCTCCTCCCTCACAGATGATGCCTTTCAGCATCTTCCTATATTGCTGCTGCCCGATAGAGGCGTTTCCCAGAGTCTGGCAAACAGACCAGCGGGGATTCGAACCGGCCACCTCTGGCTTGCTAGTCAAGCCGTTTCCCTCCTGCACCATTAGGTGGCTTAGCGATCAATGGTAGGGAGCATGAATTGTCCCCTTTGCTAATCAGGGTCTGCCTCAGTTTGCATTTGGACTACATATGAGTTGCTGTAAGATCTTCAGCATAGAGGATGGGGTCATAGCTCAGTGGAAGAGCATCTGCTTAGCATGCAGAAGGTCCCAGGTTCAATCCCTGGCAGCATCTCCAAGTAGGCGCTGGGACAAACTCCTTCCTGAGACCTTGGAGAACCGCTGCCAGTCCGTGTAGACACTATGGAGATAACAGGGACCAAGGGTCTGACTCAGTATAAGGCAGCTTCCTGTGTTCCTAAGGAGGACAGGTAGAGTTATAGGGGCGGGGTGAAGATCAGCAAATAAAACAGCTTGGTTGAAAATCTAGGCGGCTATGTAACAGTTCCCTCCATCATTTTTCCTGGTGAAGAAGATTTGACACACCGCCGCCACCCCCAGTTGCTGAGATTTCACCGGGCCTTGCCAAAGGAACCGTAAGCCAATCTTTGCAGTCTTGAGGACTAGAAGCTTCATTTTCAAAAGAGAGAGAGAAATGGCGTTGTACCGATGCGGAGTTGTTGGATGGCAGGATAGGTGCTTGCTGGGCCTCCCTGAAACTGGTGTGATGATAAGAGATCATTCTTCCTTTGCTGGAAATTGCAGGGTCGCCTCCGGGTCACCAAGCTCAGCCCAGTTCTGCAGGCCTTGCAGAATTCCCAAGGAAAGAGTGCCATGGTTTCTTTCCACTCCTTCCGCAAACCTGCATATTTAAAAGGCCATTAATAAACCATGAAAGGATGCTAACACTTCACACTGTTCGGCCTGATGCTTTTCATCTTCGAAGCCTTTGAGAAGACACTGACAAATGAGCACACACCACATTCTACGAGGGCAAGTTTGCAGCCACTGTCCCTTATTCTCCTAGACTTGGAAAATTCAGCTGGTGCACAAGACCCGGAAAGAAAAGAAATGGAGGTGCTACCGATTGGGTCTGGGGCTTCTTGCCTGCAAAATGTGTGCAAAAGCATGAGCTATGGGCCAATATATGCAAGGGGTCAATATACACCTGGCCCCTGATTGGAGGCACCGTTGCACCCAATGATGCCAGAAGTCCAGGTCGATATATATTGCAGGGAGTGAGCAATTAGCATGGCCACCACCTTAAGTAGCCCAGCGGGGAAATGCTTGACTAACAAGCAGAAAGTTGCCGGTTTAAATCCCCGCTGCTACTATATCAGGCAGCAGCGATCTAGGAAGATGCTGAAAGGCATCATCTCACGCTGCACGGGAGGAGGCAATGGGAAACCTGTCCTGTATTCTACCAAAAGAAAACCGCAGGGCTCTGTGGGCGCCAGGAGTCAAAATCAGCTTCTTGTTGGCAGACTAGCTTACCTTTAATGGATGGAGAGAGGCAGCCTCCTGATTCTCACTTGGCCCCTTCAGGTGGAAGGGCTGGAGAGCTGGTCTTGTGGCCAGGAGCTGAAAAAAGGAATTGTCCCCCTTTTCTAAGCAGGCTACACCTTGGTTTGCATTTGGATGGGAGACATGTGAATTGCAGTCCACCTTTTTAAAGTGGTGTTTCTCTTTATTGAGCAGGGGGAGAGCGACTGACCCTCCCCATCCCCAGCACAGCATCCCTCCAGTGGCTGCCGCTGGTGTCTATCTTGTATTTCTTTTTAGATTGTGAGCCCTTTGGGGACAGGGAGCCATCTTTATTTATTTATATCTATGTAAACCACTTTGGGAAAGCGGTATATAAATATCCGGCATATTCATATTCGTAAAATATTCCCCTTAGGGGATGGGTGTCCAACTGCAGCCTTCCAGTTGTTTTTGGACTCCCGCCCCCATTGGCCCTAGGTGCTGGCCACTGTGGCTGGTGATGATGGGAGTTGTAGTTGGACCCCTCTGCCTTAGGGGATGGGGCTGTAACTCAGTGGGGGAGAGAGAAATGTGCAGAACCAAGAGGTTCCCTCCCTGGCAGCATCTCCAGGTAAGGCTGGGAGAGACTCCTGCCCAAAACCTACGAGCGCTGCTGCCAGTCAGTGAGAACAATACTGCGCCATTGAACCAAGGGTCAGACTTGGTAGACGGCAGCTTGCTATGTTGCTGTGGCTGCTGTTGGGGGTAAGGCGTAAGGGAAAGTTCCTTGCAAGTCAAGACCTCGGGATTTCAACACCTGTGAATACCGTCTCTGCACTGGTGCCTGGAACAGACGCCGCGGAGGTCTCAGGGCTGGTCACGCAATGCAGCCGGGAGGCAAATCTCTCCCGTACGTCTGCAAAGCAGACAGTGCGCTGTGTGTGTCGCTTCACTGGGGTCGAACTAATACGCACTGACATGAATCAGACCTGGCTGTGGGCCACGGAAGCTCCCTGCTTCTTCTGCGAGTCGCTCGAGGCAGCCTGCCCCAGATGTCCGCACCTTTCCTCGGCCCCCGACTGGTTCCTACCCTGGTGCAGCTAATCCGGTTTCCCTCCCATCGTTGACAGATGCTGAAGAGAGAACGGATTTTTGCAGACCTTCCATTCCTCTCGTTGTGGGTGCCTGGCTGGCGTCCGCAGTTCCTTGGCTGGAGAAGGATCACTTCTTGCCTGGAGTTTGGAAAGAGCTGGGCTCAGCAAGGTGCCGTGCGCTCATCAAAGAACACACACCTTCCAACTGTCCCTACTAACCTGGAACTAGCCCTGCATTCTGAGACCTGTCCCTGAGACCTGTCCCTGCATTCTGAGACCTGTTCTCACAATCCTTGAGAGAGTACATAGGAAGCTGCCGTATACTGAGTCAGACCCTTCGTCCATGCAACTCAGTATTGTCTGCACAGACTGGCAGCAGCTTCTCCAAGTTGCAGGCCGGACTCTCTCTCAGCCCTACCTTGGAGATGCTGCCAGGGAGGGAACGTGGACTCTTCTGCATGCAAGGAGTCAGGTGCTCTTCCCAGAGTGGCTCCATCCCCTAAGGGGTATAGCTTCCAGTGCTCACACATGTAATCTCCCATCCAAATGCAAACCAGGGTGGACCCTGCTTATCAAAGGGGGCAACTCATGCTCACTACCACCAGACCAGCTCTCCTCCTGTCATCACAATCCTTCTCCCCTCCTCCTACCCAGCTGCTTGCTAACATTTGACTATAAGGCTCGGTAAACGTACTTTTGCCACAGTTAAATGGGTAGAGAGACACATGTCACTTAGTGCCTCTCATATATTTAACAGGGGAGAACCACCATCCGCATTCACTGCAGCACAGCCTTCATCCCCAGGGGCTGTTTATGGGGTGTCCCCTGGGCTTCTTCTTTAGAGTGGAGGCTCTTTGGGGCAGAGAATTCCCTTCTCTTGGCTTTCCAGCCCACTTCGAGAACCTTTTTGTTCAGAAAGGAGTCCCAGATGTGGTTGCCTACAACTCCCATAATCCCCAGCCAAAGGCCATTGCAGCTGGGGATGCTGGGAGTTGTAGTCAACAACATCTGGGAATTCCTGGGAGAGGAAACACTGTTGGGGACGGCTGCTCAATCTGCGATAAACGAGTGGCCCCCCCTCAGGCAAAGATCGGCCATTTTGAGTCCACCCGGCCACTCTCTGGGCCAAGGGGCAGCTTCTTAAAATGGCGGCTCGCTTCATCTTTAGCAGGGGGAGAGCTGCTGTCCCTGTTTGGGCCAGAAGCACAGCCTTCCTGTTGCTGCCGTTTCCTTGAATAACAACAACAACAACGTTAAAACAACAGTGCTCTGTTTAGACTGGGAGCCTCTTTGGGGCAAGGCGCCGCCTTCACCTCACGTTGGCTCCGCAATCCATTTTGAGAGCCGCTTTGGGTGGGAAAGGAGACAGCTGCTCCGTCTGTGGTTAATCAGCAGCCCCCTCAGGCAAAGGTCGGCCTCGTTAAGGGCAGCCCGCCCACTCCCTGGGCCAAGGGGCTCCTCCTCAAAATGGCTGCTCTCTTCTCTGGAGCAGGGGGGCAGCCACTGTCCACCTCAGCGTCACCTCCTTCCCGGGGCCTCGTGCTTTCGGTAAGCCCTTCAGGGACAGGGAGCCAACCCACTTCGGCCCTTTGGTGGCCCACAGTTTTACGAATCCCCTCCCTCTGTTAGCCAGGCCAAGAGAGGCACCATTTTAAAATCCTTGGGTTTAGCAGGGAGAGAGCTTAGATGCGTTTCCCAGCAAACCTGTTTAGCAAAGGGGACAATGCATGCTTGCTACCACAAGACTAGCTCGCCTCCCTAAAAGGCACCTCTTTGCGCTATTTACAGCACTCACACTATTATTTATTATTATTACTTTTGTTTACACAGTCAGACAGGTGTTATTGACCGGTTTCTTTTATCCAGACATCAAGTCCTTCCCAAGTGGCAGAATATAGGCTTATCCCAGTAAAGTTGCTTTTTGTAATTGACTGATGGTGATTTCTGTGGCCCCGATGGCGTTGAGGGGCTCTTCAAGGTCTTTTGGAACTGCACCCAGGGCGCCTATTGCCACTGGGATTATTTTGGTCTTCTTCTGCCACAGCCTTTCCGTTTCAAATTGTAAATCTTTGTATTTTGTTATTTTTTCTGTTTCTTTTTCTTCTATTCTGCTATCACCTGGTATTGCTATGTCGATTATTTTAACTTGTTTTTCGTTCTTCTCAACTACAGTCATATCTGGTGTATTGTGTGGCAGATGTTTGTCTGTTTGTAGTCGGAAGTCTCATAATATTTTTGCATCTTCATTTTCTATAACTTTTTCAATTTTATGGCATTATTAATTATTATTATTTTATTATTACATTTTATATCCTGCTCTTCCTCCAAGGAGCCCAGAGCGGTGTACGACATACTTAAGTTTCTCTTCACAACAACCCTGTTAAGTCGGTTAGGCTGAGAGAGAAGCGACTGGCCCAGAGTCACCCAGCAAGTCTCCTGGCTGAATGGGGATTTGAACTCGGGTCTCCCCGGTCCTAGTCCAGCACTCTAACCACTACACCACGCTGGGAGATGGGAGACATGTTGTCTCCCATCCAAATGCAAACCAAGGTGAACCCTGCTTAGCAAAGGGGACAATTTCAGCTTGTAGTCATAAGACTGGTTCGCCTTCTGGAGAGAACCCCTCCCTCCCCACTCTCTCTCTCTCTCTGCTGTGTAAACCACTTCATTCACTTTTTCTGTTGAAAAGCAATATATAAATATTAATAACAACCACAACACCATTTTGTCACCTTGGGCATCGATCCACATCAACACATCAGCTACAGAAGGCCACACTACTTGGGACAGCACGGATACTACGATGCTATCTTTAATTTTTCTTTCATTATCCTAGACCTTTGGAAAGGGCCTGATAATTAAAATACCAAATCCAGTCAATAACATCTGGTAGACTGTGTCTAAATAGCATAACAAAAACCACCCAAACAAGGGGAGTGGCTTTCTTAAAGGCCCCCTGTTGAGTTCATAGCAGAGGGAAGATGCAAACCAGGTGAGTCCTGATTGAGAGTTGAGCCCTTGTAGGCAGGATACTTGCAGCAGCTGCCCCTTTTTAGGCATTATTGTCTTGCAAGCCTTTCCCAGCCCTGAAGGCCAGCCTTTTGCTCCCCCTCTTGCACCTGAGTCCAGTGGTTTGCCAAGGCTGCAGGTGAGTTCGCGGTGGCTGCAGAGGCAAGGTTTAAACCAGGCGAGTCCTAATTTGTGGTGGTGTCTCTTAGTCACCAAGAGGCTACACTCACAAGCAGCAGCAGCAGGAGGCCCCCACCCCACTGCAAGTTAGGCATCTTTTTTTAACGTGTAGGTTCTTGAGGGCGCAAACTATACCACCCAGGACAGACTAGAGAAGATTTAGGGGGCCCCAGGGGGTGTGGCAGTCCTGGACTTTGGCCCCGAAATCCAGGGGTAAGAGCACCTCTGAATCCAACCGCTGGTTTTTCTGGGGAACTCCCTCGAACCCGGGCCCTTGAGCCTGCTGCTCTAGCCTCCTCCCAGTCTCCAGGACTACTCTCCGGTCATCCTCTCCGTGGCCTCACTCCGCCTTGCCTATCTCTGCTCTAGTCACGAAGGACATCCTGCTCAGTGCACCGACTGACCCGGCTTCTGCTGCAAGCAGCCCTCCTGGCCCAGGCCGTGGATGTGGACGCCACCGAACGCAGACAGGGAGGCAGCGGGAGACCCACCATGATGTTGCTGGTTGCAGGTGAGGATCCGTGCTGTGATCACTGGAGGGGCAAGGAAGCGATCCTGGCTGCAGCTTGGAGCCAGCCAAAACCCACGGAGTCGAGAGCTCAGTAGCTCATTGTGAGATGAAAGTTGAGGCTAATGCAGAGGTTGGCCTGCAGTTCCCATAATCCCTGGGTATTGGCCACTGTGGCTGGGGATTATGGGAGTTGTAGTCCAAAAAGACCATCCTTGGAGAGAATCTATCTATGTGGGCACTAAGAGTCGGCACTGACTTGATGGCACTCGATCGATCAATCAGTCAAGTCCAAAAACAGCTGGAGGGAAGCCTAAGCTAATTTTATTTTTATTTTTACACTTCTATCCTGCTCTTCCTCCAAAGGAGCTCAGAGGTTATAGACATGGTTATTTCTATCCTCACAACAACCCTGTGAGGTAGGTTAGGCTGAGAGATCTACGACTGGCCCAGCGTCACCCAGTGAGTTTCATGGTTGACTGGGGATTCAAACGCGGGTCTTCCTGGTCCTAGTCCAGCACTCTAACCGCTACGCTATATGAGCAGGCCTGCCCTAATGGATGCTTTCATGTACCAGTGCGCTGGGGGAAATCTCCGGTGTTCAAAAGTAAGGGTCCCCCAACGTGGGTCCCACAAACCCCAGCATCCCCGGCCACAAAGGCTGAAGGGGATGATGGGAGTTGTAGTCAGACAGTGGCTGGAAACACACGTTTTGGGATCCCTGGTTTGTTTGTCTGTTTTATTTTTAAAATTTATTTATCACATTTTTATACCGCCCAAAACTCGAGTTCAATATTGAATCAATATGCATATACCACTGTTCTTCTTTGCTGCCTGTCAGAAACCAGGGTCAGTTGTAAGAGTCCAATTCGCCTGTCTTGTGTTGGGGAGGAGAGCTCATCTCCCAGGAACGAGCATGAATGGTCCCCTTTGCTAAGCTGGGTCTGCCTTGGTTTGCATTTGGATGGGCGATGACAAATGAGCCCTGCCTGCTGTAAGATATTCCCATGAGGGGGTGGGGCTTTAGCTCAGTGGCAGAGTGTCTCTGCTTGGCACGCAGAAGGTCCCTGGTTCAATCCCTGGCAGCATCTCCAGTTAGGGCTGGGAAAGACTCCTGTCTGAGACCTTGGAGAGCTGCTGCCAGTCAGTGTAGACAACACTGAGCTAGATAGACCGAGGGTCTGACTCAGTATATGGCAGCTTCCTGGGTGCCCATGTCTTTTCTAGGAGGTGGCTATTGCTGTCCGTTTGGGCTCTGTGTGCTGGCTTGGGGACGCTAGAAACCGTTCTTCTGCAAAGGAAGAGCACAGAGCAGAAGTGGAAATGTGGAGCTCTGACCCAGATTGGCAAGCCTGCGGACCAGTGGCTAATCGGCCTATTATTGGAGCAAATCCGCCCGCTAAAGGGATTGTTGCTAAGACCGCCTCTTAAATGCACAGCGGATTATCCCACTTTTCAGGAACTATCCAGCACATTAGAGGGATTAAGCATGAGCCTATCAAGCTCAGACAGCTGGGGGTCCCAAATGATGGATGCTCAGGACAACAGAGGGAGATTGGGAAACTGAGACACACAGAGGGAGAATGAATACATTTATAATAGTAGTATAGGGCTTGCATAAGCCACCTAATGGCACAGCAGGGAAATGACTTGATTATCAAGACAGAGGTTGCTGGTCCGAATACCCATTGGTATGTTTCCCAGGTTATGGGAAACGCCTCTATCGGGCAGCAGTGATCTAGGAAGATGCTGAAAGGCATCATCTCATACTGCGTGGGAGGAGGCAATGGTCAACCCCTCCTGGATTCTGCCAAAGGCAACCACAGGGTTCTGTGCTTGCCACGAGTCGACACCAACCCGACGGCACACTTTACCTTTTATAGGGCTTGCAGTCTGCAAGTATGCACATGTCTTCTCTCGCTATGACTCAAGACCTTTTCCAGCTCTGAGAGCTCATTCCTCATTATTTCCAATGGGTGAGTCCCCCCAGATTTTCTGAGAAAGCATTTCCCCAAGGGTTTGGATTTTTTTTTGGTAGCCTGGGCAAGGCCTGTCCTCCCCCTGCGAAACAGCATGTTTCTATCTTTCGCGGTTTGGTCCGGGAGTTTCCTTTCAGTGAGTGGGGCCCAAACAGCTTTATATAATAGATATGGGGTTGCCAACCTGTGGCGTGCCAGACCTTGCTGAACTACAACTCCCATCATCCCCCAGCTACCATTGATTATGGGAGGTGGGGGAAGAGACTTTGAAATGTGTTTTCCCCCTCCTTCTCTTCTCCCCCCCCTCCCCCAACTTGCCAGGAATGGTGAGTCAGGCCTGAGGACTGGGACAACCTGGCCTTGTGTTATTGGCAGTCACGCTGCTGGATGCCGCACGGGTCAGGGGAAACTGAGACGCTTATGCAGCTGATGCATTCAGGCCAATGTCCCTTGACAAGGATCAGGCAGCTGGCACAGCAGAGCCAATCATGAGACACAGACCTGCAAGCATCAGGTCCCGGCCATCAGCGTCAGAGGAAGGGATTCCAAGGACTGAGTCAGGGCTGTTGGGATCAGCTGACCCCAAGGAAGATGAGAAGCCACCAGCGAAAGTAGCCAGGCAGCAGGGTGAGGAAAAGTGCTGCTTGCTTGTGGGTTGCTGCACAGTTCTACCCCATGGCCTTGCAACCCCTCCTGCCTGGCAAGCGGAAAGACAAGCAGATATGTGCACGGGGTGACCGGAAGATGCTTTTTGAACCCTCTGCTCTAAGTAAGCACTCGGGAGGATGTGAAGACACACGGCCTGAGAATATTTGCTCTGTGTTTTTTTTCCCCTTGGGAGGCTCCATGAAGTTCAGAGGGAATTTCCCCTCTGCAGAAATTCAGCTTGGTGCTAGAGCAGCTGCTTTTCATGCAGAAACTGGTTCCGGGTTTAATCCCTTCAAATGTGCAACTGGTGGACCCAAATCAGGTGGGAGCTGTGTGATGGAGGAGAAGTTCTCATCACTCCTGTTGAGAGCCTGCTAATGCTTGAAAGATTAATAAGAAGCAGCAGCAAACACGTGAAACCCTCCTTCTTTTGCATGTTCAACGGCCATTAAGAAAAAGAAAGCAAAGCCCTGGACCAGGCTTGCTACTGTAGTTACTTCAGAAGTGGGTAGAGCAGATGTAGCACCTGCTAGCTCAGCAAAGAGGCACCTTTCAAAGCGGCGATTATCTTGTACTTAACAGGGGGAGAGCAACTGGCCCTATCCAGCCCCAGGACATCATTCCTCCAGTGGCTGTTGCTAGGGTCCAGTGACTCTGGGCCAGTCACTTATCTCTCAGTCTACCCTACCTCACAGGGTCGTTGTGAGGATAAACATAAACAATAACTATGGGTTCCTTGGGAGAAGACTAAAATTAAAAATGATATCATATTGCACTGCAGGTCAGGATTCCTATGGCTTAACGATCTCCACTTTTTTTCAATCCCCTGCATATAGAAAACTAGCATGTCAAGTAGAAGAGTTCTGCCGCCTCCTCCTCCTCCCTCATATACTAGTTTTCTATCTACAGGAATATTTCCCCATGGGGACATTTCATTCCAACCTGGAGTCTGAAGCGGTTCAGCCCCAACACTAGTCTACCACCTCTGCGAGCACACCATCTAGAAGACTTTCTCTGAGCGATAAGACCCAGGTCCACCTTAACCGTCCCGTCTCTATAAGATGATATCTTAATTAAGTGATTCCTATCTCCTCCCCCTTCTCCCCCCCCCGCCCTTGTCGGCCTTGTTATCTTTAGCATAATTTGTAACAAGAGTTCTAAAGTGAGTGCTCAAGAAGAGGAATTTGGACTATTTGTTTAAGGCATGGTTCCTGCAAAGATTTCCTCCTGTTTGCTTCTTTGCTGGGATCTTGCTCCTGGCAGAGAGCCCTGAGATTAAGCAGGGCCTGTGTGTGTGCCACACACATTCAGAAAGTCTTCTTAGAAAGCCTTCACAACACAGGTTCAGAAGCTCAGCTTTCCACTGCTAGACAAATAAGAGAGATGTTTCTCACCCTTTGGGCTGTGCAGATTATAAGGTCCTGGACTTCCACAAGCTTGTACTGAAGTTCCCCATCAAATTTAGAATGAGAGAAGGGACCTTGAAGAATCTGCCGCTGCATTTATTTATTGTTTATTATATTTATAAAGTTGTGCCGTTGAGTTGTTGTCGACTCCTGGCGCCCACAGAGCCCTGTGGTTGTCTTCGGTAGAATACAGGAGGGTTTGCCACTACCTCCTCCCGTGCAGTATGAGATGATGCCTTTCAGCATCTTCCTATGTCGCTGCTGCTTGATATAGGTATTTCCCATAGTCCGGGAAACATACCAGCAGGGATTCAAAACAGCAACCTCTTGCTCCCTAGGCAAGTTACTTCCCCGCTGCACCATTAGGTGGCTATTATATTTGTATACTGACCCAACTTTCATCTCTGGAGGTTTGTCAGTATCCCTGACAAAAGCCTAGCCAGCCTCTGTTTGAAAACTCAGCAGAATGTTGAACCACTGCATGAGGCAGTCTGTTCCATAGGAAAACAGCTCTCAGAGTTGGAAAACCCTCCTAATGCTTAGCCTGAATCGGCTTCCCTGTGGTTTCAACTCACTGGATCTCATCTTGCCTGCAGGGAAAACGCTCCTCCTCCTCTGTGACAGACCTTCAGGTATTTGAAGATGGGTATGTATCGTATCTCCCCTTAATCTTCTCTTAGGAGTCGTAGCATAAGAGGATGGGCCCTCTCTGATGGATCTGTATGTAGTTAGTAAAGAACCAAATAAGCACAGTGTAGAAGTCCTTTTTGGCAGCCACCTAATGGCACAAGAAAGAGGTTGCCGGTTCGAATCCCCGCTGGTGTGTTCCCCAGATGATGAGAAACACCTGTATCGGGCAGCAGCAATATAGGAAGATGCTGAAAGGCATCATCTCAGACTACGTGGGAGGAGGCAATGGTCAACCCTTCCTGTATTCTACCAAAGGCAACCACAGGGCTCTGTGTTCGCCACGAGTCGACACCGACTCAAGGGCACTCTTTACTTTACTAGGAGTCCTTGCAATGGAGGCAAAAACGCCAAGTCTCCTGAGGATTTATATCAGACCAGTGCTTTTTCACTTGACGAATGATATGATTGTGTCTAATCTACCAGTTTTTGCTCGGCTATGATCTAATGATCATAGGGGAGGTGCATCTGCAGTTGCCACCAGCTCGTCTGGTGGCTATTCGGGGACGGGGCCTTCTCTCTGTTGTCTGGAATGCTCTCCCTGCTGAATAAAATGAGCTCTCCATCTCCAACAGCTTTTAAAAGGGCTCTTCAGACCCATTTAGTCATCCAGGCTATTAATTAGATTTATAGAACTCCCCGTTGTTTTTAAATTGTTTTAATGTGTGCTTTAATCTGCGTTGTTTTTATTGTCAGCTGCTCAGACATCTTGAGTTTTGGGCGGTAGATAAAATATGCCAAATAAATAAATAAGTGGAAAGGCATGTCAGGGAGGTGCAGATTTGGACTCGGAAATCTATATATTCCATATTCATTGCGGTTCATAGTGAAGTAATGAGCTATCCTGCCTGCATGCACACAAGTTGTCTTGATGCTTTCAGGAGGAGACATCAATATCCACAATACATTAATAGCCATCACGGAGTACAATTGAGCAATCTTTCAAGGCGTGCACTGCTCTGGAATTTCATCCCTGGGACTTGACGGGGTGACTTTGCCTCTGCACTCGCTTAGCAGCGGGAGACCTTTGTCCCGCATGGAGGCTTTATTCCTTTGCTATAATCTCCAGAACAAAAGGCTTGCCATACAGTTGAGCGATATTATGCCAGCGCCAGCCTACCGCACGGGCGAGATCAAGAGTACAGCTGTGGCGTGTGCAGCTAAAGAGGGAGGAGAGGCGCTGAATCAAGTTCCTGCGCCATTTCTCCCCATTACAGTCTTATGCACGCGATGGGGGAGCTTCAAGTCACTGGGGGCCCTTGGCACTACCTGCCACTGGAACTAGCTTAACATGACAAGCTTGGATTTTCCAGGTGACTCGAGAAGTACCATGGGGTAGGGGGAGTCAGGAGCGTAGCTAGGGGAGAAGGGGTCCATGTGCTCCCCTCACTCTGGCAGTCCCTTGGAGTGAGGGAGTTTCTTTGTTTGAAATATTTCTATACCGCCCAAAACTTGCGGCTCTGGGTGGCGTACAATTAAAATGATTTAAAACATTCAAAACCCAATACTCAAATGACAAATGTAGAAGATAAAGAGCTGAGGGGCTCTCAGGAGCTGGGGCCCCTGGTTTTTTGAACCCCTCCACTCAATTATAGCTACACCCCTGGAGGGGGAGGTTCCCGTAATCAAGGCTTCTTGCTCTTGCCTGACAGGCAGAAATGCAACAGGTGTAGCTTTCTGCGTGGTTTGTGTTCCCATGCTAGGAACATCTGGGCCCATGGATTTTCTGTGGGTCACACCAGCTCCTACTAAGCACTGCATTCTTGTGAAAAATACGGATAGGTTGACTGCTTTATCCTCTGTTCAGGTTTCTTGTCTAATATTGAGGTTTGTTTGTTTATGTCAACCGCTCTGAGAACTTGGGTTGAAAAGCGGAATATAAATATTTGTCACCGAAGTAAATAGTTGCAATCGTCACAGCCAGGCCAGAGTGCCGTCTGCCTTCCCACCCCCACAGCCCTTTCGAAGACGGGGGGCTTTGCGCCGGAAAGCGTGCACGCCCTCCGGGCTTGCTCCCGCCAGCCGGGGAAACGATCAGCTTCGCCGGCCGAACTCCCGCCTGCTGCTCGGCGGCTGCGGGAAGGGCAGGCCCCCGAAGGCCGCCAATGAACGCACCGGCGGAAAGGTCACGCAGCGCCGGGGGGAGAGGCGGCGGCGGCGGCGGCGGGGGCGGGGAGGGCTTCCTCCGAGGTCCCCGAGGGGCTGGCTGGCCGGCCGGCCGCCGAGGGCAAGCCGCGAGGCGCCGCTGTGGGGCGCGGGGCGGCAGCAGCCGCGGCTCCGGCCCCGCCGTCGGGGGAGCCGGGCGGGCGGGCGGGCGGGCGCTCCGAGGCTCCTCGCGCGCTGCCCGCGGGGCTGGCTGCGGCGGGGACCTGCGACGGGCGCCGGCGCGCAACGACAGTGAGTGAGTGATCCTCCGAGGGAGGCGCGGGCGGCAGCAGCGGGCTTCAGCGCGGCGGCTCCTCCATCCCCGGCGGCTGCCTCTCGACGGGCAGCCCGGAACAGCCGGCTCCCAGCAGCTCGCCGCGCGGGCCGGCTGGCTCGCCAAGGAGCGCACGTGCGCGCCGCTGGTGGCCCCTGAACCCTACCCAACCCGCCGCAGCAGCAGAGAGGGCGGCGAGCCTAAGTCCCACCCCTGGACTTCGGGCAGGGCCAAGGTCCCGGGCCCCCACACCCCCTGGGCGCCCCCTCCCCCGCAATTCTCCTTAGCCTGCCCTGGGTGGAGGGGTCGCTGCAGCCCCGCATTGTGCCAGGCGGCCGAGTGTGATTGTGACCCGCGCCGGGTGCTTTAGAGTCGGAGGGGGGGAGGGGGGAAGAAATACGTGGGGCGGGCGAGCGGTGGGGGGGAATATGTTAAACTGCGTGTGGAAATGTTTCTGCCGGTGCATATTGGCATCCCTCTATCCCCGTTGGATATTCTTGCGTGCTTGTGGGTTCAGTTGCTGTGAGTGCCTTCAGGAGCCCACGTGTCCCGAACACTCTGTGTGTGTGTGTGTGTCCGTGTCCCGGGGTGTGTATGTGTGCGTGGGGATGATGTTTAACTTGCAGGTGGGGGGGGGCTCCAAAGGCCTTGAGGTCCAGGCTCCGCAGTGACCTAGGTGCACTGCTCTGCAAGCCTTCAGCTCTTGCCTGTGGGCTCCCCAGAGGCGTCTAGGTGGGCCACGGAGAGGGGGGAGGATGCTGGACTCGGTGGGCCGCCTTGGGCCTGGCCGTGTCCACGAAAGTGGTGGTTCTGTTGTCCTCTGCCAGAAATCGTAGCCGTCCACCTGGAGTTGGAGGAGGAGGAGGAGGAGGGGCAGAGGAAGCACTCCGCGGGGGCACGCTGACTGCCTGCCTGGCTTTCCATAGCAACCTAGCCGCCGCTGACCCCCCCCCCCTCCCCTCCCCTCCCCGCAGGCTGAAATAGCAGCGGGTGGTCCTGCTGCCTGGTAATTCTGGCCTGCAATGAAGACATGTTGGGGCTGAAGCTGGCTCCCCTACTCCACTGTGGTGGGGGACAGGTGAGGTGTGTCTGTGTGTTAAACTGTGGGTTTGCAAGGGGACGGCATGACTTGTCCCTTTAGCTAAGCAGGGTCTGCCCTGGTTGCATATGAATGGGAGACTAGAAGTGTGAGCACTGCAAGATATTCCCCTTAGGAGATGAGGCCACTCTGGGAAGAGCATCTAGGTTCCCAGTTCCCTCCCTGGCAGCATCTCCAAGATAGGGCCAAGAGAGAGAGACCTGCCTGCAACCTTGGAGAAGCTGCTGCTTGTCTGGGTAGACAATACTAGGCAACATAGACCAATGGTCTGACTCAGCATATGGCAGCTTCCTATGTTCCGAGGGCCATTCCTGAGACCGAGAGTGCTCCATTTAGAAACGCTTCCCTTCTTCCATGCCTGAGAAATTGCTGTGCGTAGGCTGGTTGTAGGGAAGACACTCTGCACATGTGCAAAGGTGCTCTTGTCAGGTTCCAGAGCCAGGCTGCAGGATGAGACTGCAGTGCTCCATCCAGGTGAGCTCTGGCTGGCCCTGATTAAACTCTGCTCATGCTGTGTGCAGAAGAGGGTCAGTTTGCACACCTGTGTGGCAGGTACAGGCATCATTTGGACAGCCACTCTAGCCGGCTCAGCTGTGCTTGTGCAGGATTTATGCTGGACTCTGGTTACCCGGATCTGAAGAGTCTCTACCAGAGATTTTAGGGAGCCTCTGTCAGTCAGAGCGGACAGTATTATATTGGGCAAGCTGGATCAAGGATGTGACTCTGTATATAGGAAGCTGCACTGAGTCAGATCCTTGGTGCATCTAGATCAGTGACTGGCAGGAGTTCTTCAAGGTTTCAGGCAGGAGTCTCTTCCGAGGAGAGGAGAGCTGGTTTTGTGGTAGCAAGCATGACTCGTCCCCTTAGCTAAGCAGGGTCTGACCTGGTTGCATATGAATGGGAGACTAGACCTGTGAGAACTGGAAGATTATTCCCCTTAGGGGATAATGTGGCCACTCTGGGAAGAGCAGAAGGTTCCAAGTTCCCTCCCTGGCAGCATCTCCAAGATCGGGCTGAGAGAGATTCCTGCCTGCAACCTCGGAGAAGCCGCTGCCAGTCTGTGAAGACGATACTGAGCTAGATAGACCAATGGTCTGACTCAGTAGATGGCAGCTTCCTATGTTCCTAAGCCTAGTAGTGGGGTTAATATTCAGAAGTACAAAAATTTAATAGTATTTGGCAGTTGATGCCAAATACTAACCATTTAGACCTTATAAGTCTTGCGTAAAAAGCCAAGTCTGGCAGTAATGGGAAACTGGAGGGTCAGGCAGGGATGCATCTCTCTGGGAAGGGCATTCCAAAAGTTAGGGCAGTCACTGAGAAGGCCCTGTACCGTGTGCAATTAAGAAAAGAAATGCATGTATGGTCTGGTTTGGGTATGACTCTGGAAGGCACCTTAAGTGGCACAGCAGGGAAAAGCTTGACTAAACAAGCAGAAAGTTGCTGGTTTGAATCCCCACTGGTACTCTATCGGGCAGCAGCAATATAGGAAGATGCTGAAAGGCATCATCTCACACTGTGCGGGAGGAGGCAATGGTCAACTCCTCCCGTACTCTACCAAAGACAACCACAGGGCTCTGTGGGCGCCAGGACTCGACACCGACTCGATGGCACACTGTGCTTCTCCTGGAAAACAGAGTTCTGGACACTTGCACGTCACAGATAGGTCTGCTGCCCTCTGCTGTTCCTTCCCCACCACTGGAAGGAATGGTGTCAATGTGCCCAGCCAGAGGGTGGAGAATTACTCAGCCTCTCCCCCCCCACCCGCCGCCCCCTTGGATACTGAAAATGCTCAGATTTTCCCTGCAGGGGTGCATTGCGTATAGCCCCATTTCTACAGAGCCCCGGGGGCTTCGGAGACCGCTCTTGCTCGTGAGACTAAACTCCCCAAAGCGGCCTAGCAGGGGGCGTTGGAGAGAGAACGGGAAATCTAGAAAGGGCGAACGACTGTGACTTACGTCAGGAGGAGAGGCAATTCTCTGACAAAGCAGCAGGGGAAGTTGCTGTAGGAGTAGAATCTGAGAGAGGTGATGGGAGGACACAGAGGCAAATGCTCATTTCAAACCTCCCCTTAACCCAGGGATGCCTAAATCCATTTAGCTGGCATCTCCCTCCCTGCAGAAACTGTTGGCTGCACTTAAAAAAGAAAGAAAAAAGAACACATTCCCAACCATATTGGTTCCGTTTTGACTGGAACTGTGGACTAGGGTGGTGTTCCTGGAGGCTTGTCATATGGCTTGAGGGAGGAGAGCTGGTCTTGTGGTAGCAAGCAGGAATTGCCCCCTTTGCTGAGCAGGGTCCACCCTGGTTTGCATTTGAATGGGAGACTGAGCACCGTAAGACATTCCCCTTGGGGGGCAGGGCCACCCTGGGAAGAGCATCTGCAGGCTTGCATGCAGAAGGTTCCAAGATGCCTCCCTGGAAGCATCTCCAAGATAGGGCTGAGACTCCTTGGAGAAGCCGCTGCCAGTCTGTGTAGTAGACAATCCTGAGCTAGATGGACCAGTGGTCTGACTCAGTATAAGGCAGCTCCCTATGTTCCTATGACTCCTTACCTAATCCTATTCCCTATCTTGAGCCATCTAATGGCACAGCGGGGAAATGACTTGCCTAGGGAGCCAGAGGTTGCCGGTTTGAATCCCCGCTGGTGTGTTTCCCAGACTACGGGAAACACCTCTATCGGTCAGCAGCGATGTAGGAAGATGCTGAAAGGCATCATCTCTTACTGTGCGGGAGATGGCAATGGGAAACCTCTCCTCTATTCTACCAAAGACAACCACAGGGCTCTGTGGGTGCCAGGAGCCGATACTGATTCAATGGCACACTTTACCTTCACCCTTCCTCTGCTATATCTGTTGGGCACCTATATTATTACAGTTTGTGCACCAACAAAAACATTTCTGTTCGCCCCAGCTTTTGGCAGTGCTTGCCTGGTAGTTTGTGTGTGTGTGTGTGTGTGTGTGTGTGTGTGTGTGTTCCTCGGCTGCTGCTTGTTTCAATTTCTTGTTTTGTGGTGGTTGGGAGCCACTCTGGAGGCCCAGCTTGAACCGGAAGACAGGTCTGTAAATATTTGGTACAGAAATAATGCGTCTAACAGCCCCAGTAGCTCTGCCTACCCTCAGGCACACAAATGGAGCAGAACCAGTTTCTTTGGCAAGACTCCTCCGTTAGGACTGGGAACCTCTTTGTGCTTCTCCGTGGAAGGGGAATTGTTTTGTGTCAAAAATGCTGCGTCAGGGAGTGGCTCCTACATAGTACTTGGGCTGCAAGCAGGCAGTGGCTTAGAGCAAGGAAATGCTCGTGCTACATGAGAAGCAGAGGCACTCTCAAAGAATCCCCAACACACACCACAGTACCAGCGCTCGCACTGGGTTGTGTGTGTGTGTGTGTGTGTGTGTGTGTTGAATTTCAGTGATCTCTCTTTCCCCTGGAAGTGGCCTGTGCCGTTTGAAAATATGTCCCTGAGGGCTGTGCAACCCTCAGGGACTTATTTTTGTCTCCGGGGACTGCACAGCCCCCAGGGATGTATTTGCATGTGGCACAGAGGAAGGGGAAATCATTGAAATCTCACCCTCACCCCCCACCAAATGTAATTTCTGGTGCTGAGTTGGTCAGAGCCATCGGGAGTGCTGCTCATGCAGAATCGATGCTTCCTTTCTCTGGGTGTCGGACGGTACTTCCACAGTAGGTACTATTTTCTATAACAAAGGCACATTAACTCATTCATTTTATTCTTGAAGGATACGGGTGAATGTTCATCACAATTGACTACATTTAATGTATTCTCCCTCCTTCCCTCCACCACAGAATGACCTATCAGTTGCAGTGTTGTTTTTTAAAGTCCACCACAATTAGTGGAGGAAATCTGGTTGTATGGTAGCGAAAAGGAATGGTCACATTTGCTAAGCAGGATCTGCTCTGGTTTGCATTTGGATAGGGAGCGACCTGTGAGCGCTGCAAGATATTCCCTTTGGAGGCCAGACCTCAGTGGAAGGGCAGTTGCCCGCTTGCATGCGGAAGGCTCCACATTCACTCCCTGGCAGCATCTCCAAGAGAGGGCGGAGAGAGACTCCTGCCTGCAACCTTGGAGAAGCCGCTGCCGGTCTGGGTAGACAGTACTGAGCGAGATGGACCAAGGCTCCGTCAGACTCAGTAAAATTGTTGTCGTGTGGGTCAGTGTCACTGGGGTTCTCAAGAATCCGGGAGAGGCGTGACTGGTCTGGAGTAGGGAAACTTTGTCAGTTTCACCAGATGCACAGTCTTCCTGCCCCCCTCCCTTTTTAAAGCGCTGGTGAAATTGACAAGGGGTCACTCCCCCACCCCCCACAGCCTGTAATGTGAATTTGAGGAAGGTCACCAGCCCTATCAGGCTTCACCTCTGACCAGAGAGGACAGATTTGGTAGAGGCGCTGTGCTTGTGCAGAGTGTCGGAGAGACCATCCTGCAGGGGTCGCCCTTTCATGAGGCAAGGGGAGGCTCTGACCTCAAGTGGCAGATTATTGTGCCACTGCAGGGTGACCAGATGCCGCCGGAGCAGGTCTTCGGGACCCATCTGACCCTGGCAAGCTTTGCAAAGAGTGTCTCTCGCACTCCTTGCCAATTTTGCAAGAAGCCCAATTTTGCAAGAAGCCCAATCTTGCAAGAAGCCAATTTTGCAAGAAGCAAGAAGAAGAGAGAAAGGAGCTTCTGTTCGTAAGCTTCCCTTCCCAACTCTATGCAATTCTGTAGGGGAGAAATAAGAGAACTGAAATGCAAATGGAAATCTACCTTCTTGCCTGGCCATTGATCAATTTTTGCAGCTGGATACAAGCACATTTAAAGTTGCATTTCTGTCTGGCCCAAGATGTATGAGACAGGGCCCCGTAGCGAAGGGTCAGAGCATCTGCTTTGCATGCAGAAGGTCCCAGGTTCAATCCCTGGCAGCATTTCCAGGTAAGGCTGGGACAGACTCCTGCCTGAAACCTTGGAGAGACTCTGCCAGTCAGTGTAGACAATACTAAGCTGGGTGGGCCAGTTGTCGGACTCTATAGAAGGCAGCTTCCTCTGTGCACAGACACCGACACTGGAAGAGAGGCTCAAAAGCACACCAGGTCATCGCATGTGGGAAACTGGTCCGAGTCGGATTTTCCTCTTGGGTCAGATTTTCTCTGCTCTGCCAACTTGTAAGAAGATTTCGGCACGGAGACCATGTAATTGGGCCTGGTCTGGCTGGTTTAGGTAGCCAGCTCCTGACCCTTTTCTTGAGTCTTTCCACCGAACTCAGCCCCATGACGTGCAAAGCTGATTGGAACAAGCCTGATTAAGGCGGCAGCATTGTGTTAGGATGACAATGTTCTGACCGAATGCCAAGAGGATCATATTGTGCGAAAGGTGATGGCAAAGTGTGGCGTTCTTCTGCACCAGTTCTCTCAAGGAGCCCTCTGCCGATAAATCCCGCCGCTGCCCTCGGAGAAATGCAAATTTGCTGAGCCAGTTTGACTTTGGAGAAGCAGGTGAACCAGCCCCCAAAAACTCTCTGGCTGCTCCTTTACAAACTCCTGTCACTTTGTGGGAGAGCAAAATCAATATATTCCACTTTGAGATTCACAGAGGCAAACCTTATCACTTGATGGATCCCCAGAGATAAAGTCCAAATGAAATTCTCCTGCCCAGTGGTGAAGGGCAAAAGAAACCCTCTGTGGATTTCGGGAGGGGTGCGGTGTGTGCACACTCACTCGCTGGGTACTCTGAAACGGTAGCACTAATCTGATCTCCTGATGGTGTTATTGATTTGTGGGGCCCTTCGCTGAGGGTAGTCCTTCGATACTGGTGCTTTGATCACCTTTCTCAGGTGCCAGGAGACAAAATGGCATGGAGTCTTATCTTATTTATTTATTTAAAATATTTCTATACCGCCCAAAACTTGCGTCTCTGGGCGGTTTACAAATAAAATAATTTAAGACATCCAATCGATTAGCAATTAAATCATTTAAAACATTTAAAACCCATTGTTAATTTTTTAAAAAACGATCTATCTAATTAAAAGCCTGGTTGAATAAATGTGTCCCATCTTGCTCTCTGCTCTTCGGGGCCATTCCAAGGGAGATGGAATCAGGTGTGTTACCGCTTTTTCAATGCCATAAGCAGAATTTTTGGACACTGCATTGGTTAGAGCTGAGCTCCGTGCAGCACCCCTGATCCTTGGAAATGTTATGCCAACCTCCCATCCCCATGTTAAGTGTCTACTTCTCATCTAGGTTAAAATAATCAGAGGTTGGTTGTGTGGTCTGAACATACAAATCCTGGGTTATACTAATCTTACTTCCTCTAGATAACACCAGATCTGTACCCAAGGTTTGAAGTAAGTTACGGATCTCAGTTTATTTGAAGCAAGTAGGTTAGAAGAAGATGCTGGTCAGGTTGTCTGAACCCATGAATCTTGGCTTATTAAAACCTAGATGGGAAGCAGACGCTCATACGGGGACTGGAGGGGAAAGTGCACATTCTTGAGGCTCAGGGATGTCATGCAGAGCCCGGCTTTAGCCAGCGTTCTGTGTGACACCAGATCCAGTGGGCGATGTGTTTGAGTGGGGATTTGAATCTGGGTCTTCCAGATCTAAGTCCAGCACGATAACCACTTATGCTACACTGTAGGACTGTTCCCGTGGCCTTACAGGGTTGAAGGGATGCCCAGCCAGGATAGAAGAGCCTGGCATGCTTCCAATCAGTGGGTGTGTGCTTGCAAAGATCAAGGAGGGTTGAGTGATTGTGTGGGAACCGGGAGCTGGGTAGGACAGACAAGGCCAACCCACATTCTGTCTCTTGCATTTTATAGGGGGGGGGGGGCCGAAAAGGCATCCTTTCTGGCTCCCACACAGTCACTCACCCCTACTCCTACCTTGCATAGAAACACAGGAAGCTGCCATATAGTGAGTCAGACCCTTGGTCCATCTAGCTCAGGATCGTTTACACAGACTGGCAGCGGCTTCTCCAAGGGTGCAGGCAGGAGTCTCTCTCAGCCCCATCTTGGAGATGCTGCCAGGGAGGGAACGTGGAACCTTCTGTTCTCTTCCCAGAGCAGCTCCATCCCCTGAGGGGAAGATCTCCCAGTGCTCATACTTCTAGTCTCCCATTCAGATGCAACCAGGGTGGACCCTGCTTAGCTAAGGGGACAAGTCATGCTGGCTGCCACAAGACCAGCTGTCGCTATAATCTGACTAGGCAATTATAGTGGAGTGAAACGTGAACCAAACAACTCCCTAGCTCACGTGGTGTTCCTGCCAGTATGCTATGACATGTAGACAAGTCATGCCATCCAAAAGCAACCCCTTAGCAACAGCTATTTATTTACTTATTATTTTAAAGAAAAATATGCCTCGTTATTCTGCCTGACAACAGCTCCTCCCCCCCCCACCTTTAAGGTGTCTGACAACAGGGAGAAAGCATTATTTATTTATTTATTTATTTACAATACAAAGTATTTTTATTTCTTAAGGAGTAGACCGATCAAGATACATATGATCCACTCCCAGATCATAGATGCTGCTCCTAGGGGAGGAGAGCTGGCCTTGTGGTAGCAAGCATGACTTGTCCCCTTAGCTAAGCAGGGTCTGCCCTGGTTGCATATGAATGGGAGACTTAATGTGTGAGCACTACAAGATATTCCCCTCAGGGGATGAAGCCGTTCTGGGAAGAACATCTAGGTTCCAAGTTCCCTCCCTGGCAGCATCTCCAAGATAGGGCTGAGAGAGACTCCTGCCTGCAACCTTGGAGACTTCCTGCAGCCTTGGAAACTTCAATAATCCCTGGCTATTGTCTACTGTGGCTGGGGATTATGGGAGATGTAGTCCAAAACCATCTTGCGGGGTGGGAGGCAAAGTTGAGCAGGCCTGGTGTTGGCAGTACTGAGCTGGATGGACCAAGGGTCCGACTCAGTATATGGCAGCTTCCTGTGTTCCTAAATTAATTGGTATAGTGTCATGGCTGGGCTATGGATTGGGAAGCCCCTGATTCAAATCTCGCCCCTGCCGTCACTTCACTAGGTAGCCTAAACAAGCTATTATGCTTCCATCTGTGATATGGGGATAATAATATTTACTTTATTTGTTATAATTACGTGGGTGAGCCTTCTCAGTGGTGGCCCCAGTTTTCTGGAATTCCTTCGCCTTGATCTTGGGCTCACCTCCTCCCTGTTTAGTTCTAAAATAAAATGGGAGACTTCTTTATTCCAACAGATGATCCTCTAACTTTCTACATAATTCTCTTGGACTGCCCTGTGGTGGGCTTTTATCTTGCATTGTTATAATTCTAGAGGCAAATGTGTTGTGCTTTAGTATTATTATTATTTTGGCATGCATGGAATTTTGCTATAAGCCACCATGAATTCCTTTCTTGAAGAATGACCTAATCTAAATCTTTTAAACAAATAAATAATCCTTGCAGCAATCATGTGAAGTAATAACAGGTTGAAAGTAGTATACTTGTGCTAACTGTTATGATGAAGGCAAGAAGAAACTGAAGGGTATTTATGCATCCTTCCTATGGTCAACACATACGTGCAGGAAAAGCCTATGGTTTTCCAGGGGCTACATTCCCCTTTAAACAGAGCAAACGTGGTGCGGGGCAGATCTCATTTCTCACGCTGCAACGGCCGTCTCGTTACGGACATCCTTAAGTGCAAATTCTCTGAGGCTCCTTGATGCTGTTTACTAGAAATGTTTATCCCTGGGCTGTTGGAAAGTTACCAGAGGTGGCGAGGCAAGCATTTCAAAAATGAAGCTCACAGAAGATGTAATGTGCTGAGTCTCCTGCAGCCAGCTGGAATATTATCGGATGCCCTGAAAGAAGTTTGCCTGCAGAAAGAATGTGTTTAGACACTCACACTTGGCAGTGCAGGGATGCTAAAAATGGCCCTTTCCAGTTTCTGTCTTGCGTCTTAACAACATTCACAAGTGGCCAGGACATAAGAAGCTGCTTTAAACTGAGTCAGACTCTTGGTCCATCTAGTTCAGTGTTGTCTACACTGGCTGGCAGCAGCTCTCCAAGGTGGCAGGCAGGAGTCTCTCCCAGCCCTACCTGGAGATGCTGCCAGGGATTGAACCCGGGACCTTCAGCCTGCAAAGCAGATGCTTTGCCACTAAAGGACAGTCCCATCCCCTTCTGGCCACCCCGCAAGCACACGAATAACATCCCATTCCAGGGGCCATTTCGGCTTGGCCACGTCACATTTTCAGCTCCTTCCGTGGCCTCCCACTGATTCGGTCTCGCACACATCCTTCTTTCTGACAAGTCGGTTACCTTTCCAAGTCCCCTTCTTTTTTTGTGACTCTATTTTTAACTCGCACAGCCTCTGAAAGCGATTGTTCCAAGGTTTCCCCAACATGTCTAGCTATCAAAAGAGGGAGACCACAACCGGTTCTGACCAAGAGCAGCCTTGCCTCCCCCGTGGTGGACCTGTCATGCTCTTGGTTCTCCGCCAGCTTCACTGAAAATTCCCATACTGGTACGGCACGGAGTGCTGTGCTCCTTAATATACCATTGAGGTGACAGATTGCCTGTTTCTCTGCAAGAGAAGGCATGGACAATGGAAAGTCACCTTGACAAGAACAGGCTTCGGCAGAGAGAGAGAGAGAGAGAGAGGGCTGTTCTGTCCATTAATCCCAAACTCAATTACATTTTCCCTAAGCTTTCCCACTGACTCTAAACTTCCTCTTTCCAGAAACACCAAGAAATGTGCATCTTTGCAAGCAAGGGATCGCAGGAGATAAGGCCATACCAGATAATGGATTTCAAATAAATGCATTTCAAATAAATGCAATCCTTTTTTCTTTCTTTTCTTTTTTACACAATCCTACTGCACGACTGAGCCACCTAATGTCACAGTGGGAAATGACTTGCCTAGCAAGCATGAGGTTGCCAGTTTGAACTCCCGGTGGTCTGTTTCCCAGACAGCAGTGATATAGGGAGATGCTGAAAGGCATCATCTCACACTGTGCAGGAGGAGGCAATGGTCAGCCCCTCCTGTATTCTACCAAAGACAATCCTAGGGCTCTGTGGTCGCCAGGAGTCGACACCGACTCGACGGCACAATTTTACTTTACTGCGGGACTAGCTACAACAAGCACTTTCCCACTTATCCATTTGTAGTATATTCACTGTATAATCATCATATCTGAATAGGGCGGCAGCTGGCCTGAAAGTGGGGAGCCTGGACTGGGAATGAAAACCCTCACTCCTTTTTCCAGTGGGCCCTTTTGAGATGCACTCCGACCCTGCTCCTATGGGCTTAGCCCCCCGTAAATCTTTGCTAGTGTACCAAACATATGGGGCGCTGTATTCCTTTGCGAGCAAACCCTGAGGTCAGAAATTGCTTAGAGAGGGTGGATAATGCATCCCAGCAGCCCATCTGTTTGTGACATTAGAGCTGAATTCTTTGGCAGTAGCAAAAGGCAAGTGATCTATGCTCCGTCCTGACTTGTCCTTTCCACCCAGCTGGCTCTGTCCGGTTTTAAACTAATAGATTGTGCCGGCTCCTGTCTGCCAGCGGCCGCAGAGAAAAGGGACAGCTCACCCTTCCCTTCAGTTCTGAACTCCATGCCTCAAACTCTTCGCAAAAGGAGCCTCATGTTCTAGGCAGGGCCTCAGAAAAAAGAGTGGGGAAGTTCTCCATTTGACAAGAACTGCCTCTTCTCTTCAGAGAGTTCAGATTCATAAGACCATAAGAACAGCCCTGCTGGATCAGGCCCAAGAAAGCCAATCTAGTCCAGCATCCTGTTTCACACAGTGGCCCACCAGATGCCTCTGGGGAGCCCACAGGCAAGAGGTGAGGACAGGCCCTCTCCTCTGCTGTTGCTCCCTTGCAACTGGTATTGAGAGGTATCTTGCCTCTGAGGCTGGATGTGACTTATAGCCTTCAGACTAGTAGCCGCTGATAAACCCGTCCTCCATGAATTTATCTAACCCCCTTTTAAAGCCATCCAGGCTGTTGGCTTTTACCACATATTGTGGCAGAGAATTCCATAGGTTAATTATAAAGGTGAAGTGTGCTGCCGTGTCGGTGCTGACTCGTGGCACCCACAGAGCCCTGTGGTTGTCTTTGGTAGAAGACAGGAGGGGTTGACCATTGCCTCCTCCCGCTCAGTATGAGATGATGCCTTTCAGCATCTTCCTACATCGCTGCTGCCCAATAGAAGTGTAGGCTAATCATGCATTGTGTGGAAAAAGTACTTGCCTTTGTCGGTTCTAAATTTCTTGGCATGACCCCTGGTTCTAGTATTATGCAAGAGGGAGAGAAAAAATTCTCTTATCCACTTTCTCCACACCATGCATGATTTTATACACCTCTGTCATGTCTCCCTGTAGTTGCCTCTTTTCCAAACAAAAAAGCCCCAGATGCTGTAGCCTTGCCTCATCAGGAAGGTGCTCCAGGCCCCTGATCGTCTTGGTTTTCCTCTTCTGTACCTTCTCCCGTTCTACGATGTCCTTCTTTACGTGTGTTGACCAGAATTGTACACAGTACTCCGAATGTGGCCGCACCATAGTTTTGTATAAGGGCACTCTAGGAACAGTGGCTTTCCCCTTGCTAAATGTAAGAAGGCATGCTTTTAAAGGTGCCTCTTTGCCCAGTTAGTGGGGAACAGGAGAAATGAGGAAGGGCCGCTGGATTTCAGCCCTGGATCCTCTTTTCCTTGGCAATTCTTTTAAACTGTGCTGTGGTTTTTAAATTGTTTTAAGTGGCTTTCATTTTGATCTGCTTTATGTT
This sequence comes from Hemicordylus capensis, assembly GCF_027244095.1. Classification (NCBI taxonomy): domain Eukaryota; kingdom Metazoa; phylum Chordata; class Lepidosauria; order Squamata; family Cordylidae; genus Hemicordylus; species Hemicordylus capensis. Next base: position 17,184,110 of record NC_069671.1, read on the forward strand.
GCTGCAAATTGCCCAGAGACGGAAGTCTGGGGTGGTCAAGAAGTTTGAAGCGTAAATAAAAGTCACAGTATCAATAATGAGGAGGAGGCTCCAGCTGTGAACAAGCTGCATTTCCTTTGCCACTAAAGCCTGATCCAGAGGTCTGTAGAGTCATACTTGTGTTCACACAGATGACTGTACCTGTGTTCATTTTAAAAATTAATCTAGGTATGGGCCCCTTCAAATGCAGATAAAAAGTACTGCGTGCATGCAAGTAACGTGTGAATAACTCAACCTGCATATATGCACGCTGTACAGAGATGGTATGAGTGTCGAATATAATGTGCGAATAGGGCTCTGTTGCCCTACCTTGGTAGCAGTTCCTTGAATTTGATCCCCTCTGCTCGGCCCGTTGCAGCCATTGCATGGAACCAGCCTGATTTCCCCTTTCTTCCTAAGACAGGGAATCGGATTGAAGGACCACCTTCTCCCAAATGAGCCGCCTCCTACGTCAAGATCATCAGCCGGGTCTCCGCTTCAGGCACCCAAGCCTCCAGAATTAGGTAGGTAAGCTATTACAGACAGGGTCTTCTTTGTGTTGGCACCCCGACCTTTGGTTGTTTGCTTGAGATTTTCTTCTAGGCGCCAAGCATTCTAAAACAGTGCTTCTGGTCTGTCGGGCAGCGGTAACCCGAGATATTGCAGGGTATGAGTGTGCCCCATAACCCTGGTGGGGACCAACTCCCTTCCAAGACCAACCTTTCCAATTTTTGCAAATGGCACAGAGATGGGGAAGAGGGAAGATTGCCAACAGCCACCAGTTCTCTCCGGGCTTTGCCAGGAGTTTGAGGAGAGGTGCTCTTGGCAAAGCTGGCATGGACAAGATCGGTCCAAAGGCAGCAGTGATGCCCCAGTAATCTGCCACCTGAGGCCACTGCCTGGTCTTGCCTCATGAAAGGACCACCCCTGACAGCAGGGCTCTTCTGATGATGGTTTCCCCCCCTTCAAAAGCAGGTGTGGTGTAGTGGTTAGATCATTGGGCTAGGACCAGAGACACTTGAGCAATGTTCCCTCTAACAGGGGTTCCCAGATGTTGTTGACTACAACTCCCAGAATCCCCAGCTGCAGTGGCTTTTGCTTGGGGGTTATGGGAGTTGTAGTCAACACAACCTCTGGGGATCCCTGTGAGCGGGAACACTGCACCTGAGTTCAAATCCCCATTCAGCCGTGAAACTCACTGGGTGACTCTGGGCCTATCTCTCGGCTGAACCTACCTCACGGGGTTGTTGTGAGGATACATATAACCATACACACCGCTCGGGGCTCCTTGGAGGAAGAGTGGGACAGAAATGTAGTCCGTAAGTAAGTAAATAAATAAATAAATTTTAGACTTTTTATATGCTGTTTTTCAAACCTCTTATAAACCTTATAGCCAAGAGATGAAAAAAATGCTTCCCTGTCCCTACAGGGTTCACAATTTTAAATAATGCATGCAAGAGATACCAGCAACAGCACCAGGAGGGGTGGTATGCTGGGGGTGGATAGGAACAGTTGATCACACCCTGCTACATAGAAGAGAACCACCACTTTGAAATGTGCCTCTTTGGCCAGTTAGCAGGGAAAGAGGGTTGATTGCCCTTGCAATTTCCTCTTTCCCTGATGCACCCTGGACACACACACACACACACACACACACACACACACACACACACACATTAAAGCGGCTCTAGTGGTGCAAAAGGTGCTTTGCCCTTTGACGCCGATGCCCCCTCGGACTCTGCCCTTGCCGTTTTCCCGGTAGAGTCACCTGTCAGAAGCCAGGACAACGGAAGTGGGTTGGGATTCTGGTGTCTGGAAAGGCTGATAGTGAACACCTGTGCCTGTTCCCATTCCCCTGCCGCCCTCCGCAAGGTTGGCTGTAGCAGCGCCTTGCAGATAACATCCTCCGGGTTCTCCAGGTTAGGAGTGCCTGCCGTCCCGCTTGCTGAATCTTAACGACTGTTTCTGGTGAGCCTGAATGGAGGGTCCCAATTCTCCTCAGGACGGCATCGGAACACATTGGGAGGTAAGCGTGGGATCAGAAGAAGGGCAGATCTTTAGCTTTTTCGTGCTCTTTCGGCATTGCAGGGGGAAGGCGTACTAGCACAAGTTATCCAACCCCATTCTGTGCCGTGACGGTGTCCTCTGCTCACTACACCGTCCTAAACTGGAGTGTTGGTTTAAGGATGGCCAGAGGTCCTGTGCAGCCCGATCTTCTCCATGCCAAAGAAGATTACACATCCTGCACAAAATGAATGGTGCCATTTTATACAACTGTTTTTAGCCCCTGCCAACTGGACAAAGAGGAGCCTTTTGAAAGTGACGATCAGTGTTCCCTCTAAGGCGTGCATGTGTGTACACACTCACACGTTTTTTGATGTCTGCTCAGTTAATTTTGGATCTCCTTAAGGTTGAATCAGGAAGGCCCCGCTCTGAATGCACACACGGACACACCAATCCTGTTAGTCACCCATCATGGGATCTTTAGAAACAGACCTTGGTGTGCGTAAATGTTGGGCGTGGTGGAAAACTGAAAGAGTCTTTCCTAAGGCTGCCTTTTCAGTGTGTACCTGAGGTGATATTTGAGCCGGGGTCATCTTTGCACACCTTTATAGCCACTGCATCAGCTTGGGAGATGATGCTTCTGCAAAGGAGTTGGTCAGAACTTGTCTCCTAATAAAAATACGAAAGCTTTTGGCAAACCCTCTTCCTCGTCTTCCCCTGTTGAGACTGAACCCAAGTACATGTAGTTGAACAGAGGACATATTCTGCCCTGCGTTTACTCTGCCTCCCTCTTCCTCCTCTGTGTCGAGTTTTAGATTGTAAACTCCTTGGGGACTGTGTATTCATTGTTGTTGTTCTGCAGAGTCCCATCATGAATGTTGGTAGTGCTATATAAATAATACAAGTGATTTAGTAACAAGGGATGATCAGCCGGCATCATGACAGCCCCTAAAGCAGATTTCTGCCTCCCACTCTTGAGACCTTAATAGGCCAACATAGCAAGTCAGGTTTCCCAATAACAGCAGTTTTTATCCTTTTATAAATGCTTTGGGGCTTTATACTTTAAAAACTAAATCCCTTACACTTCATCAAACACACTGAATGAAAGCCTGCTTCTCTAGGCAGGAGGGGGGAAAACACGGGGAGAAAAATCTTTTTGACTTCTGAGGCTGAATTATAAATGATGCGATAAATCATGTATTGTATGTTTTATACTTTTCGGCAATGAACATTTGACCCTGTCAGCCATAAAATGTTGGCGTTTTACTTTCCATTTCATGGAGAAATGTTGTTTGCCAAATTATCAGCTTTGCCTCTGTAACTCTTTGGGCACGGAGTCCTCAGACTTGCAGACCTAATTCTGCACTGGAATTTGGGTAGGTTATACTTGGGAGAAAGTGGCAGACATCCTAACGAAGCACAAGAAGCCCCAATGCTGCCACCTGCCAGGGGCATAGCTAGGTGAGAGGTGGCCCATGTTCACCCCTCTCTCCAGCGGCCCCTCGGAGTGAGAGAGATAATGAAGAAGATATGGAGCTTGGGGGCCCGGGTTCTTTGAACCCATCCGCTCAGTTATAACTGCACCCCTGCCCCCTGCCAAACTAACACAACACCAGTGCTCAAATATGGGTTGTGGGTTGTTGTTTTTACTAATTTTAACGGCCTATCCTTAATCTGGAAGCACTCCGTGCCACCTAAGAATATGTCCCTGAGGGCTGCACAGCCCTCAAGGACATATTTTTGGGTGGCATGGAGCACGTCTGGGGAAGGGAAGTTGGGGCCATCATAATTTCACAGGAGATCCATGATCAGATCTTCTAGCTCTACTTAAAAAACAACAACAACCTAAAAGCAGGTGCTTGGGGCTCCATTCATGGTCAGAGTGATGGCACTGGGAGAGGGAATCTCTTTTTGCCTTTTCTCTCCCAATCAGTTTCCCTAACCTGAATCGCCCCATTTAGCCCAGTGAGGCACATGTCGTTATTTAAAAGACTGATACCCCACCTTTCAAGATAAAGCCTCATGAGGCGACTAGCAATAGTTTCCAATGCAGTTCCACAATTTCAATGATTTGCAATCATTTGTTTCAATGAGTTTCAGTTTGTTTCAATGAGTTTCAATGATGCATCAACATAAATTGTTGTTTGTTTTTCTGTATTTTGGTTTTTTATGTAAACCTCCTAGAGATGTGTATGTTAGGCGGTGCAGTATATAAATATGAATAATACATAGACCTAAAACCAAGACAATACAATTAAAAACAGCTGCTGGGGGCGGAATTTAGACAAGGGAAAGTGAGGGGGGAGAGAGGGTTCCCGCCCTCCTCTTCAAAGTGTAAGCCCTTGGTGACTGCTCTACAAATAGAAACGGCAGGAGTAAACCGCCTTGAGTTGTAACCACATAGGTGGCATATAAATATACTAAATAAATACATAGCTCTGATGACAGATCTCCACTCTCTTGACCTTTAAATGCATTGCTTCTAAATGGCCTTTGATTCAGGTCTGCCCGCCTTGGATTGTAGCACATTGCCGATGCGGACAACCCGTTCAGGGACGGCCTCCAAATGGCTTTGCCGGGGTTAGTTGTGAAGCAAAGCTTTACCGAAAAGCTGCAATATCTAGTCGCTGCCCAGCGCCATTTAACATCCGTTGATTTGGAGCAGCGTGCAGTGCTGACAGCAGCTTGGCACACTCTTTCGAAACAGCAGCCTGAGTTGTCCGCACTCTGCCAAGATGCCAAGAGCTCCCTGTCCTCCCATCCACCAAGTTGCTCTTGGCTGAGGATGAAGCGTGCAGAACTGCCAAGCCCATACGGTCATCCTCTTGAATACGGACCTGTGGTAGCCAGCAGGACTGGTCCCTTTAGCTAAGCAGGGTCCACCCTGGTTGCATATGGATGGGAGACTAGATCTATGAGCACTGGAAGAGATTCCCCTCTGGGGATGGAGCCGCTCTGGGAAGAGAGCAGAAGGTTCCATGTTCCCTTCCTGGCGGCATCTCCAAGATCGGGCTGAGAGAGACTCCTGCCTGCAGCCTTGGAGAAGCCGCTGCCAGTCTGTGCAGACAATACTGAGCTGGATGGACCAAGGGTCTGACTCAGTAGAAGGCAGCTTCCGATGTTCCAAACCCAAGGCAGGCTTCGGAATGGCCCCTCTGTGAAACCTGGGAGAGCTGCTTCCAGTCAGCTTAGGCAATCCCAAGCTAGAAGAACCAAGGGTCAGGCTTGTAGTTCAGCAGGATCTGGGGTACCACACGTTGGGAACCCCTGGTGTAGTAGACGAGACTGAGCTAGCTGGACCAGGGATCCGACTCCATATAAGGCGGCTTCCTCTTGGCATATTCTTGGCACTTTGTGGCTTTGTACTTTGCATTCCAGAATACTGTGTGTTCTTGGCTCTTTTGCTCTCAGTGGTGCTGCTTGCAGTGATTCTTGCTGCTCCCGATAGAGGGAAGGGTGGGGCAGTTTATTATCCTGCAGCAGAGCTGAAAGATGGGTAGACAGGTGCTGTTCCGTCTCTGTCTTGTGGGGGGGAGGATTTGTTGGGCCCCCTCTGTCTCTCTTCGTTTTGGAGCAGTCAACTGCTCTTTATCCCCGGCATGAGCACATGCCACGCAATGAAAGCCGATGGCATCAGCCAGGCACCATCTCAAATCTCCATGACTTACAGCCCTCAGTGGGGTGACTGTCGTTATTCTTAGCAGACCCCTGCTCCCTCCTTCTCTCCCCACCAAGGGGCCGCCCGCTCTCCCCTTCTCTGCTCCTGTGTCTCTTTTCATTTCACATGCAGGCCTTCCTCTAATCTCCCCATTGGACGCGGCTCTCACCGCGCGTTTGCTTGTGACTGACATGCTGTCGGCAAACATTGCGTGGATCGGTCTGGAGAAGCTTGCGTCTGCCGTGGAGGCAGAGAGAGAGTTCTGTTGGCTTCCGAAAGTTCTCCCCTCTGCACTGCAGAATGCAGCCCAGCCACGGAATGTGCTATTCGTGGTGTATTTAATTGCCAGCGATTACCATCATTATCCACTTTTTAAAGGAAGTGTGTGTGTGGGGGGGGGGGAAACTACAACAGTCTCATTGCTGCAAGCAGAGGGCTGCCTCTGTGCCAAAAGAAAAGGGAGTCCAGTGTTCTGCGAAGTGCCTCACATGTTTTGCAGAGACCTTCAGTAACAGGAAGCTGCCCTCTACTGAGTCAGACCCTTGGTCCATCTAGCTCAGTACTGTCTACACTGACTGGCAGCGGCTCTCCAAGGTTTCAGGCACTGGTCTCTCCCAGCCCCACCTGGAGCTTTCTCAGACAGCAGGCTTTGCCGCAGGTTTACTGCGAGTTCGAAGTTGCCCCCCAAAAACGATGCAAAAAGTGGATTTTTATTTTTTTTACCCTGGATATAAATCGGACTACATTCTGACGTGCATTAAAAAATCCAAATTGTGTGTGAAGGGAGCATAGGCCGATATGTGAACGCACACCCTCCATTTCGGAGGAGATGTGAACTAAAATGCCGGGTGTGAAAAACTTCCTGGAGACGCTAGGGACAGTTGTTGAAGTTGTTGTGCCGTTGAGTCGGTTCTGGCAGGGGGCAGGCACTTGGTCCATCACACTCTGCTGCTGTGCCCGCTACACTGGTTGCCAGTGTTTTTCCAGGTGAGGTTCATGGTGCTGGTTTTGACCTTTTAAAACCCTTAATGACTTAGGGCCAAGATACATGGAGGACCTCCTACTCCCATATCGCTCTTCCCAACTTTCTCTCCTGCAAGTTTCTCTCCTGCATGTCCCGCCACCTTCTGAATCATGATTATTTATTTACCGTATTTTTTTTGGCATGATTGTCAGTGACACATGGGCAAGCCTTCTCAGTGGTGGCCCCAGCTCTTTGGGACTCCCTACCCCTTGATCTTAGGCTTGCTCCCCCTGTTTAATTTTAAATGAAAGCTGAAGACCTGTTTGTTTGTTTGAAATATTTCTACCCCACCCCTCCAGTGCACTGCTGCTCAGGGCGGCTCACGACCATAAAATAGATACAGTGTAAAAGTAATACAATTAGCCAAATTAAGTAAACAAGCTAAAAGTCAGGCTAAAGCCACAATCAGAATTAAGTTTCAAATTAAAAGTTATTTTAAAAGTTGATACGTTGGCGATGCAATGCACATAATAACTCTCCACAAAAGACCTTTATTGCACCAAAAGAAATTAAAGATGGTATACAAAAAGTAAAATAAAGCACGTTTCAGTGTAACACACCATCATCAGTTGGTGTGTCAATTCTAAAAATTGAGAATGATAAAAAACGTATTTATTTCAACAGGCTTTCCCCTAACTCTAAACATTTCTCTGTGATTGCCTTGTTTTAACTTTTGCATTATCCTGCATTTCTGTGATTTTAGAGGTTGTGTTTTACTGTGTTTTAGTGCCTTTTGGTGTAAGCTGCCAGGAATTCATTTATGAGGAATGGCAGCATAGAAATCTTTTAAAGAAAGAAATGCATGTATGTATTAGGATTTAACTGTATGGTCAGACCTTTTTTAAAAAAATTCCTTCCTGAATTGTATTGTGAGCATGCTATTCCACACGGAGAACTGGAAAGATCCAGAGGATAAACACCTCCTTCACTCACTTTCAGCTTGCATTTTAACTGTCAATATCACCGAAAGCCAGATGGCATGTTCGCCAAGAGATAGGCAGAGCAAAGCATTTCCCCTGGCATGCATAACTGTGCATGAATTAGGTGCCTTCCCCCCCCCCACTGGGAAATGGGCTGTGTCAGAACCTCAAGCATGTTTTCCTCCCACCTGTGCGAAGAGTATTCTGCAGTTGGTGAAACTTAGTTGGCAATTATCCTTTCATAACTCTAAGGAGAGATGCTGAAACTTGGCTGCTCCACTACTTATGCAGAAGGAGAGATGCCCCTTCCATAAGAATGTCATAAGAGCCTGGCTGGATCAGGCCCAGGGGCTCAGCCACCATTGTGCGAAGGGGTTCCAAAAACCCGGGCCGCCACCCCTCAGGGGCCGCGCATCACACCCCAGCCATGCCCCCGCGTCTGACGTCAGGCGCAGGGGCATTCTTTCACTCGCAAACGGGGCCGCGTGGCCCCATTTACAAGCAAATTCCAGCCAGCACCGGGTAGATCCAGAGGTGGGTTTGCCGCCGTGGTACCGCCAGGATCAGGCCCGATCCTAAGGATCCTGGCTTCCTTAGCCCAGTTTTGCTTGCACGTGTGAACAGCTTCATTCATTCATTCTCCCATGTAAACCGCTTTAGAACATTTGTTGAAAAGCCGTATACAAATACTTGCATTAGCAGCAGTAGTGCCTGGAACCCGGAAGCAGTACGCCTCGGCATGTGAGGGTTGCACAGACCAGCAGAGCCTCTTTGGCTGGGGGCAGTCTATCTCTGCATGCCAGTTGCTTGAGGGCGAGGTGCAGAGGGGAAGGGAGGGCTGACAACTTTGTGCCTTGCTTGTGGCATCCTGGGAAGAGGATCGTTCAGCTCCTGACCGGAGCCAGCAAAGGGCACCTCTTAGCTGGGAGAGAGTTTGCCCATTATGGTTAGTGTGGAGCATATCGCTGTGCAGTCTCTGTTCTCGTGCGTCCAAGGGATATTTGTCTGTACAGCGGCAGCTGTTGGCGAAATGCTCGACTGCTGTTCAGCAACTGCTCTGGATGATGAGGCACGCTGTGTGCGAATTATATGCTCCTTGGCCTCCCCCAAACCACTTTCCTCTCGCGGCTGGATTTTATTGCGCTGCCTGTGATTTATTTTGGGGAGGGTGGCCGCAGTTTACAGTGCCCCTAGATTAATTAACTTGAGAACTCCCTTGCTGTTCCTGAGCAAATAAAACCCTTTCGGATGAATCAGCAGCGAGTTTAAGATCCTTCAGGCTGGCACTGAAGAAGTCCCGAATGTTGGGTAGCGGCATCCACAGACAGAAGCGGCAGAGGTAGCAGTGGGGAGGCTTTACCCGATGGAGGGGCTGATCCGTGTTATTTCTGGAACTGGAACTTGACAGCAAAGTGTCCGGCAATACAGCCGTAGTACAGGAGAGCTGGTCTTGTGGTAGCAAGCATGAATGGTCCCCTTTGCTAAGCAGGCTCCACCCTGGTTTGCATTTGAATGGGAGACGACGTGTGCGCTCTGGAAGATGTTCCCCTTTGGGGATAATGGGGCCGCTCTGGGAAGAGCACCTGTCTGCTTGCATGCAGAAGGTCCCAAGCACCCTACCTGGCATCTCCAGATAGGGGTGGGAGAGAGACCCCTGCCTGCAACCTGGGAGAAGCCACTGCCGGTCTAGGTAGACAATACTGTGCTGGATGGACCGATGGTCTGACTCAGTATAAGGCAGCTTCCGATGTTCCTATGATACTAGGAAACGCTGACCCTCCATTTTTTAGGTGCTTGAACCAGCTCTGCCCAAGCTGTCTGCTGCCGTGCCCTGACAGTACTGAATACCTTGCGAGCTTTCACAAATGAAAATGGAAAGCTGTATCCAAGATTTAGTTCCAGGGATCACCACCTGAGCCCCCACGACTAATACACGTTGCTGATGGCTTGTCTTGTCTTTGAATCCACTTCTTCTGCAGTATTCGTTCACTCTGAAATCTCTTGTCCACTGCTAATTTAAAATCCAGGAGGGTGTTTGTGCTTTAGGCTGGAGAAATATGAAGGAAAAGGGAATTGCCCTCCGAGAGGTACTTACTCACCCATGTAATTTATACCAGCCGCTGAATTTGGGTACGTTTTTGCTGGGCACTGCAAGGGACATTTGGATGCTTCTTGCCAGAATCTTAGCTGTCCACACAATTCGGATAAAACTCTACCTTCCAACATTTCCCAGATGGGGAGTAGAAAAATTCATGCAACACCCCATTTCTCCTACCAAAGATCGCTGCCCAAGCCTCCCTGGCCAAACTAGCATGCGTTGTTAAAGACTTTACACTGAGCTACTGGATTGTGTTTTGTATTCATTTGCTCTTGGATAGCCCTTTCTTCCTCTGATCTAAAATCCAGGAGGGTGTGTGTGTGCGCGTGGCTCCATCCCCCCAGGGGATGGAACCGCTCTGGGAAGAGCATCTAGGCTCCAGGTTCCCTCCCTGGCAGCATCTCCAAGACAGGGCTGAGAGAGACTCCTGCCTGCAACCTCGGAGAAGCCGCTGCCAGTCTGTGTAGATAATACTGAGCTGGATGGACCAAGGGTCTGATATGGCAGCTTCCTATGTTCCTAAAACGGTCGTTTTCTTGCAATTTGCCTAAAGCTTGGTTTCTTCCCACTTCCTAGGAGAGCTGCTTCCAGTCTCAGCTCTCTCAGCAGCAGTGGGCGAAACTGAGGCCGGGTTGCTCCTGGACAAGGCATGCAGCACGAGCAGATGCCGTGTGCGAGAGCTGGCGCATTGTAGATCACGTTCCCCTCGCCCACCTCGCCCGACCCCTCCACCCGCCTTGACCTCTGCTCTTGAAGATTCTGTAATTGTCCATTTTTGTCTCTCGAGCCTGGTGCAGCAAAGGAGAGACAACTGCTCTGAAATCATAAAATTCAGACGCTGGCTAATAGCGTTAGGAGGCCGGTGATTATTGCAGAACTTCCAGTGGGACCCAGCAAATGAGCCATAATTCTGTAATATAATTTCCCTTTCCCGGCCAGACTAAATGTTCTTGGCCACTGGGAATAGATGGAGAAAAGAAAGCTGTCTCTGAAGGGCTGTCAATCCCGATCGCATCAGAGATCAAAGGAGCTTGCTTCTGCATGCCTCGGACCACTGCGCGTAGCGGAAAGGCTCTGGGCAAGCCATGGAGCCTTTGCTTGAAGGAGTCGGTGATGCCTCTCCATCTGGGGCCTGCAGAGTCTGTGCTATTAACTCCTTTCGGTAGCGTTTGTATGTCGATGGTGGTTGTGCTGGAATGTCATTACTGGGTTCTTATATATAATCGGCCCTCCTGCAGATGTTGGCCTACAACTCCCATAATCCCTGGCTATTGGCCACTGTGGCTGGGAATCATGGGAGTTGTAGTCCAAAAACAGATGGGGGCGGGGGGCAAAGTTGACCAGGCCTGGGCTAGGAATAGAGGCAGATGCCATATACTGAGTCAGGCCAGTGGTCCATCTAGCTCACGATTGTCTACAACGACTGGCAGTGGCTTCTCCCAAGTTTCACAGAGGAATCATTCCTAGCCCTACCTGGAGTTTCCAGAGATTGTACCCAAGACCTTTGGCTTCCATAGAATGGAATGCTTAGCGATGCCATTGCAGTTTCCTGCGCTGAGCAAGGGTGGATTTGTAGAACTCCCAGCTCCCTCCCAACTTGAAACTTCTACGCACTTTGCCATCCTGTTCATAGGATTTGCAGTTAGGGGGCATTTCGGCAGTGGGGTGGGGGGAGGAGTGCAACGTGTGCAGATAACCTACTAGCGATGGTGATCACACACGGGTGCTGATTGGCACCATTTCACAGACACACACACCCCGCAGGATTCAAGAGTGAGGGCAGGAAGCACTACCTCTCTCTGATCTGGCTTCGGGACGGTGCTTTATGTTATCATGAAGCCAAATCAGAGAGAGGGTGAGGTTTTTGCCCTCAGTCTGGATTCAGGGTGTGTGGGGAGAATGGAACTTGCATGCAACCAGTCATGTGATTGCTGCCACCATTTGCTTGCCAATTTAAAAACAAAACAAAAACAACCGACTGTATTGGCCAGAATGCTCATTTGTATGACAAATTCCCCCCGCCCCCCACTGGCCCTATTTAACGGAACAGCAGAAGAGAGACTCAAAGGTGACCTAAGCCTTGTGGAGGAAAATGACCTGTGCATTGCCTTCCCTCCTGTGACGGAGTTACAGACTTTGGCTCTAAATGGCTGTGTGATTTGAAACCTTGGCGGAGAGACCTGTTTACCCCCAGTGTGTCCTCCTCTTTGGAGGGCTCATAAGACCATTAAGCTCTTCCCAGCACTGTGTGTGTGTTGACCTTTTGCTGAAAAGGACAGCCACTTCCTGGCACATATTTTTGGAGCTTATATTCCACCCCCAACCGCTCTCTTGATAAGTCATGTCTGGGCCGGTTGGAATGCTGAGCTTGAAGGGAATGCTTTATTTTTGCACCCAGAGCTACAGACCTGCATGTTCTGTGGTGCAACAAAGATGAGTGAAACTTGCACTCAGGGCCCTGCGCCACAGTTGAGCATTGGGGGCCACGCCATGCCCACGCCCATCTGCAAAACCGACAGAGGGCCCACCACCCAACAGGCCACCATTTTCATGTGGCATGGGACATCCAGAAAGAGAATACTCAGTTTATGCACTTCGGTTAGGAACACAGGAAGCTGCCACGTACTGAGTCAGACCCTTGGTCCATCTAGCTCAGTATTGTCTACCCAGACTGGCAGCAGCTTCTCCAAGGTTGCAAGCAGGAGTCTCTCTCAGCCCTATCTTGGAGATGCTGCCAGGGAGGGAACTGGGATCCTAGATGCCCTTCCCAGAGTGTCTCCATCCCCTGAAGGGAATATCTTACAGTGCTCACACATCCAGTCTCCCATTCAAATGCAACCAGGGTGGACACTGCTTAGCTAAGGGGACAAGTCATGCTTGCGACCACAACACCAGCTCTCCTCTCCTTAACTTAACTCTCCTTAACTAGGCTCTTCCTCGTTAAGGGGGCCTCAGCATCATGGAGCTGGCATGGCCTGCATGCCCTACAAGAAGGGTTAGGCCCTTTGATGGACTACGACTCCCATCATTCCCAGCTACAATGGTTTTCAGCCTTGGTGGCTGAGGTTGATGGGTCAGACCCTGAGTCAGACCATTGGTCCATCTAGCTCAGGTTTGTCTACCCAGACTGGCAGCGGCTTCTCCAAGCTTTCAGGCGGGAGCCTCTACCAGCCCTACTTGGAGATGCTGCCAGGGATGGAACCTGGGGCCTTCCGCGTGCCAGGCCGGCGCTCTTCCATTGAGCTGTGGCCGCATCTGGTATCCCTGAAGATGCTAAGGCACCTGTCCATGGTCTCCTCAAAAGGCTTTTCCAGCACTCCATTTCAAAAGCGCCCCCCTGGGCAAATGACAGAAGGCCCCTTTCTCTCCTGAGTCCTCTGCCTGTGTGCAAGGATCTGAAGGAAGAGAGGAAACCATGCGGTGTCCACAGAGAATGGCTGGCTAGTGAGCTGAGCCTAGGTTTGTGAAGCCCTCTCCAAACACCAACACGGAAGTGATAGCCTGGCTGCTGAGCTGGGGCCTCCGTCCCAATGGGCCTACTCAGGAGGAAGAGGAGAGGGAGGCCAGCTCCTGCTCCTGCTCCGCTGATGGAAGGAATACCCCTTGCCGTGCTGAAGCCCTTTCACTTTCAGACACTTTCGAGAGTCTTATCCCTCTTCCTCCTGATGACGCTTGTAGTGAAATCAGTGGGGTGACTTGTGTGTTAGCACATTAGCAAGAACAGGATGTTGTTTGGTGACTACTCCCCCCCCCCCGCCAGAAACGACAGCAAGGTCTCTATGGGGAGTGGTTTGGTGACAGGCAAATTAATGAACATCTAATAAACCTTAAATTGAATTTAACAATCCTGCTTGCTTTCCCAAAGGGAGATTCCATCTCTTCTCCCGGAAGTGTTCTTTACCTTCATCCTATTACAATATTTTATGTTACAAGCGCTTGTTCAATATCTCATTAAAATCATTTCAGTAATAAATCTACCAGCTGACAATCCTTCAGTGAACGGAGCCATTTGTCTGCAGAAGTGGGGCTAAATGGAGAGCTCTGCTCTTCTGCAGCTTTTTCTTTTTCCTTTTTCCCTGAGAGACTGATTCTGAGGGAATGGGCAGATTGGTTGCTTGTTGCTCTGGACTGAGCCTGGAAAGCAAGTGTGTGTGTGTGTGTGTGTGTGTGTGTGTGTGTGTGTGTGTGAACAGATTGCTTTGTGAATTCCCATAATTGCAAAGTAAAGTTTTCAGCACTAGTTGCTGATAATGGCTTCTCAATTTATTCTAGTTCTCTGAAGGGTGTAGCAGAGCACTGTATTAGATCATTCCCCTATTAACCTTAGTAGATCATTAACCCGCCTCGCCTGTGTTTTTGGAACACTTTGAATAAAGATGATGAGCGGAGGGGAGGCCTCATTACAGAAAAGAGTTGTCTCCCACTTGCTTTTATCTGTTTTTCAAAGAACAAGCAACTTTGGAGAATATTTTCAGGACGCTTGCTCCGGCCGTAGGGAGACAAATGAGGCACCCAATTAAAGCATAGGGACATATAGATTTGCAGGAATTGCAGGTTTGCTCACTTGAAGTCAGATAAACAGAAGGGAAAACTTGAGATTAAAAAAACATAGGCTGTGGTGTGTGTGTGTGTGTGTTTTGGAAGAAGATGGGGAAAAACCCCTCCCTTGCTATTGACGGTGGCGGCTTTGGCTTCAGTGTGTTAAAACGGGACCTCCTTAACCATTGGTTCCACTGCGTAGGTGTTATGCAACATGTCACGAATGTTCCCCCTCTGGAACCATACACTCTCCGCTACACATGGGATTTGCATGTAAAAGGGACTAGTTGTGTCCACCACTACAGTTATGGTATTTCTGACCATTATTAAGCCTCTAATACTGACTGGCGGAGAGAGTATGTAATGGCACAGAATATTTGCAAGCATTCTTACAGCTTGTGGGCAAACTTGTTGGAATGTTTTCTATCTGGCTTCTGTGAGGGATAATAAGGTGGCCGGTTTAGCTGGGGATTGAAGTTGCATGCAGTCCAGGCCAAAGGGCTGCTTCTCACGAGTGAAAAGTGGGTGAGAGAAGCATCCTACCCAGCTTTTGGGAACTGTAGGTGCTCCCAAATTTCGGTTGCCTGTTGTAGAAACCTAGGTAAGTGGTTGTGTGGGAGATGGAGGCCGGATGGCCATCTGTCAGCTACGTTGCAGCAGGTTATGTTGCATCTGTTGCAGGTTATGTATCTGTTGTTGCATCTGTTGCATGTTCTGTTGCATCTTTGTAGTTTATGTTGCATCAGGTATGTTGCATCTGTCAGGTATGTGGCTGCAGGTTATGTTGCATCTGTTGCAGGTTATGTTGCATCTGTTGTTGCATCTGCTGTAGTTTATGTTGCATCAGGTATGTTGCATCTGTCAGGTATGTGGCAGCAGGTTTCTGCACTGAGCAGAGGGGATTAGACCTCCAAAGTATCTTCCATTTCTAGCCTCTATGAGTCTATGAGTTGCCCCAAAAGGGAAAGTAAGCCAATTGTGGCTTCTGCTGTCACTGCAGCAGGTAGGGAACCTCATGGAAGTTTAGTTCGGGAACGTCATGGAAATTTCAAGGGCCAAGATATGGAGGGGAGCAGAATGTTGCATATTGATTGAAAGGAAGCAGCCAATTTCTTGAAGGCTTCTGCTTTTGTTCTCCAGATATAAAGTCATGCTGTGTACAATGCAAAGCCTTGTAGCCGTGATTGATCTTCAGCTACTGCTGAAGCCCTACATTGTCTAACCACCCCAGTGCGCTTTTGGTTAGTTCTTCCCTTAATCTCACACGTCCTTTCACTCATGTGCAAGATAAATGTTTAGGGGAAAGAATAAATCATTTCTTAGACTCCAGAATCAAATGTTTAAGAGGCCCGGAGAACAAGGAACGTTTCCGCGTCAGCACTGGCTGATGCATGCAGCATCTTTTCCATCTGCTTGAGGCATCTGATGAAGTAGGCTATTGCCTATCAAAGCTTGTACTGCAAGAGACTACTTAGAAGATATGAAAGCAAGGAAAGGTTGTGCCGTCGAGTCGGTGTCGACCACAGAGCCATGTGGTTTTCTGAAGATAACAGTGCGTGGTTTTGCCTCAGGTTCTGGAAAGTCAGAGGAGCAGGTTCAGGATCCTACTTTAGAAGTCGGAAACTGCAAGGGATTTGTGTAGGGGAGAGAAGGGGGCCAAGGGAGAAATGTGCTTTGCCCTTTTCAGTTCCCCCTCCCCATTCAAGCTCTCCTGCCACTTGCCATCATCTCACTAGCCCTCCCCACCCACCTTCTGCCCTCCGCCCCTCTCACGTTCCTCATATCTCCTTAAATTCCTGGACATTTCATTTCCAGAGCAACACTTCTACAGCCAATCCCTGGGCTATCCAGGCAGGGGTGTCGCTACAGTTGAGCGGATGGGTTCAAAGAACCCGGGCCCCCGAGCTTTTGAAGGGCTCCCAGATCCACCCCTCCCTATCTTCTTCATTATCTCCCTCATTCCGAGGGACCACCGGAGAGAGGGGTGAACACAGGCCCCCTCTTCCCTAGCTACACCCTTGTGTCCAGGCTAATCCTGGGCATGCGGCAACCCGAACGACCCCGCCACTTGCCACAGATCCGGGCTCCCAGGCCCAAGTCCGAGGCCAAACGTGTCATTTTCAGCAGCCAGGCCCAACTCTGGAACTCTGAAAAGCTTCGCTCCAGATCTGTGGGGTCCGAGCATGCGGCCGGTGAGGAGAGGTGAAGCCGGGGAGACTCGAGAGCCCACCTGCTTTTCCGGGGTGTGGTGTGCACCCCTGCCTCGGCGTTCCCGAGAGCGGCCAGCAACCCGGAAACCAGGGCAAGCATTTCTCCTTGCTCCTGGGAGCCGCAGCTCAGCACGCTGGGTGTGAGTGCAGTCTGAGGGATCACTGCCATCTCTAGGCAAGGTTTAGAACAGCCGCTCTCTCTTTCCCCGTCAGAGCAGGGAAAGAACCAGCCCTGGCACGAGTCCCAGCTCGAGTCCTTCCCTCTGCCAGGCCACCTACTCTCATCTGGTGTGTGTGCATACGGTTTACATGGGCTTGGGCGCATTTAGTATAAACACCATGAGCTGTTCCTTTTATCCCCCAGCCTTGTAATCCCTCCAAGATCCCCTCCGAGTTACACACCAGCAGCCACCGCCGCCGCCTCTCTCCAAACCCTCTGCTGCTCTGGGGAGCTGCCGGGATGGCTCGGCTCGGTCCAGGCTAGCCGGAGCAACGGCTTTGGGAGGATAGGAGGGCTTTGGAAAAGCCCAAGAGAGCCCTGTGGAAATCCTCCCTGCTCCGGGCGGAGTGTTAACCGCATGAGCTCTGTGCAGTGTGTGCATGAATGGAAGCCTAGCAAGAGCCTCGGCTCTCCTTTTTTTCCCCTGTCCCTGCGGAAGAGTTTATTTTTGCTGCTGCTAATAATAATTAATAATTTAAAAAATTGATTGATTGATTAAGTGCCATCAAGTCGGTGTCAACTCTTAGCAACTATATAGAGAGATTCTCTCCAGGATGGTCTGTCTTCCACTTGACCTTTCAGGTCTCTCAGTGGTGCATTCATTGCTGTTGTAATTGAGTCCATCCACCTTGCTGCTGGCCGTCTTCTTCTCTTGCCTTCCACTTTCCCCAGCATGATGGACTTCTCAAGGGAGCTGGGTCTTCGCATCATGTGTCCAAAGTAGAATAGTTTGAGCCTGGTCATTTGTGGCCTCGAGTGAAAATTCTGGATTGATTTGTTCCATTGGTTGATGATCCATTAGGTGATCCATTGGTTTGTTTTCCTGGTTGTTTTCACGGTCTCCTCAAAAGTCTTCTCCAGCACCCAAGTTCAAAAGCGTCAATACTTTTCCTATCTTGCTTCTTCAGAATCCAGCTTTCGCATCCATAGAGTGTCGTGGGGAAAACCATGGTCCAAATGATTCTGAACTTCGTAGGTATAGACAAGTCGTGGCATCTAAATATCCGTTCTAATAATATAATACTAACAAACTGTATTTGTTAGCTGCCCCATAACAAATTGTTCTCTGGATGGCTCACGACAACACAATCAACACAATCAAAACAGTGGAAGCAATAAGGACATTCTTGAGTCTCTCCCCGCAAAAGGGATGGGCCTTTAAAGTGTTTAGCGTTGCCTGGATGGTTGCCCGACTGTGCATAGAGAAATCGGAGATTACCAGGTACAAGCTGTAGACTTTAAAAGTCAGGGACAAAACCTGTTGAGTAGCTTTCTCAAAACTTATGGCTGAAGGGAATGCGAAAGGGCTGAGCCAATGCTTCTGAGGTGGAACTTTTCAAAGATTTTCAGTCAAAAGGCAAAAATCCTCAAAGGAAACATACCCTCCATGTATAACATATTTGTTTTTAAAAATACATCACTCTTTACTGTTAAATTTGTATGCCACCTACCGTGAGATACCTCCAGGCAGTTTATGGCATAAATATTGGAAGGAATGATATCATCTATAACAATTTAAAAAACACAAGCAATAAAACCATAGAACACAGCTCACAAAAGCAGCGTTGGCAGCAGAAACTGCACCCCTTAAAGGAGAAAGGCTTGATTAAATAGCCAGGCCTTTACCTGCCTCTTCAAGGGAGCAAGGGGAACTAGGATGTTCCCATTGGGAGGACATGGCAGAGCCTGGGGGCAATGACTGAGAAGGCCCTGTCCTGTGTGCATGACAGCTGGGCCTTGCTCAATGTTGATGCATGGAGCAGAGCTCCCTTGATGATCTTCTTAAGCAAGCAGAAGCATTTGGGAGTGGGCAGCCCTTCAGGTATCTGGGGTTGAAACCGTTAAAGGCTTTAAAGTAGAGATTTGCACGAAACAAATTGTTCGATTCATTTTGAATTAGACTCAGGTTCCAAAAATTCATTTCGAATTCAGTCCGAAAATTCAATTTGAATGGAATTCGAATTGATTTGACCCTGTTTCTGCACCTTTTTTAACCAATCAAGGGGCCTGAATGGTTTTTAAAATGTGCCAAATGGCTCTTGAATCAAACTTTGAAAATTCATTTCAAATTCAATCGAATTGCCCTTTTGAGCAGTGATTCGATTCAAAATTGAATCACTTGAATCATCCAGATTTGAGACCAATTGATTCAGATTCGAACCGATTTGCACATCCCCACTTTAAAGGTGATAACAAGCACTTTGAATCAGATCCAGAAATCAATCAGCAGCCAGTCCCGCTCCTTCAAAATGGGCATAATATGCTCCTGACAGATACTTGCCTCTTTTTCTTTTGCAAGACATTTAAGGCCTGACTGGGGGACACTGAGAATTCCTTGCACAGGGATTCCTAGATGTGGTTGACTAGAACTCTCATCATCCCCCAGCTGCAAAGGCCTGGGGATGATGGGATTTGTAGTCAGCCATATCTAGGAACACTGGCAGAGCTATTGCAAGTGGGGAACAAACTTTGGCTGCTCAGAGCCTGTTGGGTCTAGGAGGCTTTCCTCCAGGCTGAGAATCTCATATGGGGCAGGATCCTCCTCCACCACCAACAGAGTTTTCTCCTGCTCAGAGTCTGGCTGGGTCTTGACAAGGGCAAGACCCAGTAACCCAACCAAATTGCATAATGCCCACAGTAATCATATTACAAAAAGTATTCTTTTAAAATGGGCTCTCCCAATAGTCAGCTTCTCTGTGTTCCAGGGTATGGCTCCTGAGGACCTTTTGATTAACTGCCTCAGTAATAAGCTTCTTTTAAAAGTGTCTTTATAGGCCTTTCCAAGACAGACCAGGCAACGAGGGTGAAAGCCCTGTTGCAGGAGGGTTTCAGTTGGAGATTGTGCTGAGCTTTAAATCACTTGTTTTCTTTTTCTTTTTCTTTTTTCGCTTAATATTGTATTATATGTTCCTTGACTTAAACCAGTAACAAATATAGTCGTGCATCATTATCCAGCTGCATTACAGTTAATTAAAATATCACCGCAGGCTTCCGTCAAGTTGCCTAGTCCTTGCATTTCAGTTGCATCCCAAGGATGCACACCATTAAGTCAACGATTGTCGGCTTCAAAGTTGTCTCTTAATTGTGGTTTTCAGGCAACAGTAGCCTATATCAGCCACCTCTCCCTTACGTCAGGGGTAGGGCTTTCTGGAAGCTTCTGACTGGCCACTGCAGGGAACAGGATGTTGGACCAGAACGGATCAAGGCTCATCTTGGTTATTAAACCTGGGTCTGCAGATAGGAACAAAGGAAGCTGCCAGAACTGAGTCAGACCCTTGGTCCATCTAGCTCAGGATTGTCTACATAGACTGGCAGCGGCTTCTCCAAGGTTGCAGGCAGGAGTCTCTCTCAGGCCTCTCTTGGAGATGCTGCCAGGGAAGGAACTTGGAACCTAGATGCTCTTCCCAGAGTAGCTCCACTAAGGGGAATCTCTTACAGTGCTCACCCATGTGGTCTCCCATTCATAAGCAACCAGGGCAGACCCTGCTTAGCTAAGGGGACAAGTCATGCTTGCGACCACAAGACCAGCTCTCCTCCTAGATATTGTTACACTGCAACTTCCATCATGCCCAAAGACCATTGTGGCTGGGGATCATGGGAGTTTTAGTCCAACAATACCCAGGGAACCAAGGCTGGAAATCCCTGCCCTTAGGAGAGAGCTTAGGCTGAAATATGGCAACTGGCCTGCAGGTACCCAGTACCGTTTTGCAGCTGAGCTGGGGTTTGAAGCGGAACTCGGATCGTCCCGGTCTCCTCCCAGTAGTCTTGCCGCTACAACAAATTGGCTAACAACTACAATACAATGCAACAAATATTTATATACCACTTTCCAACAACGTGTTTCCCAAAGCAGTTTACATACAAAGAAGGCAAATAAATCTTCTCCCTCACACATAACACTAGAACCAGGGGTCATCCCATGAAATTGATTGCTAGGAAATTTAGGACCAGCCAACGGAGGTACTTTTTTTTATTTATTTTTTATTTATTTTTGCATTTATATACCGCCTTTCGTTAAAAAGATAACCCCAAGGCGGTTATCACACAACACATAATCACACAACACATAATTTTTCACACAACACATAATCAGCTTGTGGAATTCTCTGCCACGAAATGTGGTGACAGCCAACAACCTGGATGGCTTTAAGAGGGCTTTGGATTATTTTTTGGAGGAGAGGTCTATCAACTGCTACTATTCGGAGGGCTACAGGCCACCTCTCCAGCCTTGCAGAGGAGCAACAGCAGGAGAGAGGGCATGCCCTTCTCAACTCCTGCCTGTAGGCTTCCAGCAGCATCTGGTGGGCCACTGTGTGAAACAGGATGCTGGACTAGATGGGCTTCCTTGGGCCTGATCCAGCAGGGCTGTTCTGATGTTCTTATGTAAATAAATAGGCTGATATGGCTCCCTGTCCCCAAAGGGTTCACAATCTAAAAAAGAAACATAAAATCGACACCAGCAACAGCCACTGAAGGGATGCTGTGCTGGGGACGGAGAGGGCCAGTTGCTCTCCCCCTGCTCAATAAAGAGAATCACCACTAAAAAGATGCCTCTTTGCTCAGTTAGCAGGGGACCAACAGCTAGAGACTAACAACCAGAGACTGAAGTCTTCATAGTACAGGCGCTCTGTCTGGGCTTGGAGCTGGCCCAATGAGGGCTGTCAGGTTATTTTAAAATTATTATTATTATTATTATTATTATTATTATTGGCTCCGACCCCTGTGTCATTGACAGCAAGTTGATCTGCAGCCAGCGTTGGACGAATAGATTTCCTTCCACGCCGTGAAAAGCATCACTTGCTGGTTTTCTGCAAAACGGCTGTTCAAGTCAAAGAGCAAGCCAAGTGGCTTTTTTTAAAAAAAACCAGATGGCAACCTAGCCCCTGTCCTCCTTGTAGGGCAGGGGGTGCCTCCCTTGAACTGTTTAACAGAAACCGTGCCTGGGAAAGCACCATCGCTCAGTAGCAGAGCGCCTCTGAGGGTCCTAGTTTCAATCCCTGGCATCTCCAGGTTGGGTTCCAGTCCTGTCTGGAAAGGCTGCTGCCGGTCGGTGTCGACAGTACTGAACTAGACTGGCCAATGGCCTGGCCCCGTAGGTGGCCGCTTCCTTTGTAACCTACGTAAGCTGCTCACATTCTCAGGCTGGAAGGCGAAGGGTTCCCACGCGCACCTCACAGCCTGGAGTCCAGTTTTTGCCTTGCTGACTGCCTGGTGCTAGAAGTGTGTTCTCAAACAAGGAATTCTCTCCAGGAAGCCGAGTCTTGAGTCACAGACATTCTCCATTGTTTCCTGGAGCTCAGCTCCTCGCCTCCTGGGCTGGTCCACTGCCTAACTCTCCCCCCACACCCACCCCACTGCCTGTGCTGGCAGGGAGGCAGCGAGGCCCTCTGTGTGTGTGAAAATGCCTCTGATCTTGCAAGCAAACTCTCCTGCTGGGTGTGTTCGGAGCAGATGCTTTTCTATTGAATTAGTTCTCTCTGCATCCAAATGGGGGATAATTAGGTTTTCATTAGCCAAGGATGATGTATAACATCTGGATGTCCCAGGCAGGCCAAGGAAAGGCGGGGGGACGGGGCCCTTGGGCGGCCTTCTACTGCCTCTGCCTAATTGGGTTTCACCTCTGCTGTCCTCATCTTGATTGACTGAGGCTGAAGCAGAACGGACCACGCGCATAATTGTGGTGCCCGAGGCGGGAGCTGCCCATGCCCCAGGGAACCGTTATTTCTTCTCTTCTATGCGAACAGTTTAGAGGACTCTTGTAGACAAGTGGTATATAAGTATGCACAGCAGTGCTATTATGTAACATGGCATGGCATCCAATCCGCTGGGATGTTCTGCGACACAAAGCGCCCCCCCCCAACAAAAAGAACAGGGAAGCCCCTGAGGTGCTGTTCTCGTTTGGCTTTCCACGTTTTTCAGCAGCCTGCCCAAGAGGAGAGCTGGTCTTGGGGTAGCAAACATGAATGGTCCCCTTTGCTAAGCAGGGCCTGCCCTCATTTGCATTTGGATGGGTGACTACATGTGGACACTGTCAGGTCTTCCCCTTAAGGGGTGGGGCCGTCGCTCAGTGGAAGAGTATCTGCTTGCAAGCAGGAAGTCCCGGGTTCAAATCCTGACAGCTTCTCCAGGTAGGACTGGGAGAGACTCCTGCCTGAACCCTTGGAGAAGCCGCTGCTAGTCAGGGCAGTGGTGCACCTAGGCAATTTTGGAGCCCGGACCTGAAGGGCTTTGGAGGGGGCCCCCTCCCCCACTTTATTTATTTATTTATTAAAGAAAATAAAACCTGCACTTGCAAACGTCCCAGAAGCCTACCGCCGATCTTTGCCATTTTCTTTATACTTTAAAGTTGTTTCGTTCTTTGCCCCGGGGTGAGCCGAGCAGGCCTCCCCCATGGTGGTGTTGGAGGTGGGCACAGCAGCTGGTGGGCCTGTCCGTCCGGGTATGGAGTGAGACGCTCTAGTGCGCCTGGGCAGTGCGCCTATCGAGTGTCGCAAGCGCGTGACATCACCGGCGACCTCACTGCAAGCCCATGACATGGCAAGGCTTGCCGTGCTCGATACTCGCACTGTGCAGGCGCACTGCAGCATCTCACCAGTGCTCAAGGCCCAGACGGAGAGGCCTAAGTCTGTAGTGCATCACTCTGGGCTCCTTGGAGGAAGAGCAGGTAATAATAATAATAATTAATAATAACCCCAATCCTATGCAGCATGGGCCATGGGTTTGTGACCCCAGCCCTGGGCATTGGAGACATTCTCGAGCTATTTAAGTGTGTTTAAGGCTCAGGTGGTGTCCTTGCTTTGAATGGATCCCCCCCGGACGCACTTTCCTTCCGACTAAGTGCCCATAGGACAGGGCTATGTGTGTGCACGGCAGGCCTACTCCCTCCTTCCGGAGGCCCCTTTTCATGCCGATGCCCTGGACTGAGGGAAAGTTTTTGCCGCACCGGACTGCCAGAGAAGCCGTAGCGAGTTGCCCTCAAATAGGGCCGCTGAATTGCTCTCCCCTCCCCAAAGAAGTGTCCCCAGTCCAGTCAGCAGAGGCAGGATGCTGCAGTCTCTGTGTCTTGGCCGATTTGCATATGCAGATCACAAGTACCGACCCTCTTAGATCTGGTTCCCTTCCCCCCCCTTTCCTTTCTTCTTCCTTTTGATCAGGTGAAATGAGAACTCTTGATCAAGAACAGACTTTGTATATCTTTCCCTCTGTGTGTGTGTGTGTGTGTGTGTGTGTGTGTGTGTGTGTGTGTGTGTGTGTGTGTGACATGATGTGTTGCCATGGAAATGGGGAACAATTACAAAGACTGAGAGATGATGTCAAACGCGAGTCTCCATTGTTTTTACAAAGGTGCAAGTAAAAGGGGGGGTTAGCAATAAAATGGCACACCTGTCCACCTGTTCACTTGCTGTCTCTACCTGAAGCATCTTTAGCAAGTCCATTTTGAATGGCCCCATTCAGTGGTCAGTTCCTGCAAAGCAGGGAGCAAAAGGAGATCTTGCCGGCACCCTCAATAATCTGAGACAACCGCCTGTGCCTGACCTCACCTCATGGAAGAGCCCCTCAAACTATTTTGGAATTGTGGGTTTTGTAGGAGCAGAGGGACTTCTGGGGTTGGGGGGCAGGGCTGTGGACAAGGTGATGGACTTCATCAAGGAAGACCTGGGCTGAATAGTGGCTTGTCCTTTAAGCAAAGTGTGTGTTCCTGGGCTGGTCATGCTTTCTCAAGACCTAGCCTACACTGCAGGGTAAACGTGGCCTAACTCTCACGTAGGCTGCTCTCGCCTCTTTTGAGGAAGGGAAGGGGCACTCGGAAGTAGTTAGTAAATGGGGTGATTGCTTATCATCCTTCCACTGCTTGAAGTTCTAAAAACAGACAACGGTTTTTAGGTGCAGCCTAGGGAGGTGCTGAAAGGCATCCTCTCATACTGTGCAGGAGGAGGCAATGGTCAGCTGCTCCTGTATTCTACCCAAGACAACCACAGGGCTCTGTGGGTGCCAGGAGTTGGAATCGACTTGATGGCACACTTTACCTTTAGGATGTCTTCTTAGTGTCAGACGAGGCCTTGGGAGACTCCGGTGCGAATCTGTACTCGCTCCTGGAACCCACTGGGTGGCTTTAGGCCAACCACACAGGCACGATACCTCTGAATCCCAGTGGCAGGGGAGCAACAGCAAGAGAGAGGGCATTCCCTCGCCTCTTGCCTTTGGGCTTCTCAGGGGCGTCTGGTGGGCCACTGTGGGAAACAGGATGCTGGACTAGATGGGCCTCCTTGGGCCTGATCCAGCAGGACTGTTTTTATGTACCTGGCAGGGTTGTTGTGAAGACAGAAAGTTGCGGGGGGGACCACTTATTCCTCCCTGAGTTTTCTGGAAATAATGGCAGGATGCAAATGTAATCAACGTGTAAGCCCCCAGTATGGTAGGGCTGTGCCTACCAAAGGTAGTCCTCTGTTGTCGGACTCCCGGACCCCAAATCCCCGGCCGCGGTGTCCAGGGATGATGGAGCTGCCTGCAGTCCAGCTGCGCAGCCTGGCCGTATGGCTTGGGGGCTTTGATTAAGAAGACCACCTTGGGGCAGGTGAGCCGAGCAATCTCCCACTGGACCTGTGAACCACCAACGCCTGAGCACTCCTCAGCTCTCCCCACCTGTTTGGCAGGGGTCCTTGTCCTTGGTCCCCCAAGAAGGATGTTGGACTACAACCCCTATCATCCCTAGGCAGCTTGGCTTCTTGCCATTGTGGCAGGGGATGATGGGAGTTGTAGTCCAGAAATATTGGGGAGGGGGGGAGGGCTGCCTCCCACCCTTTCAGTCCTTGTATCCCGCAGTTCCACAGCGTCCTCTTAATGCACAGTAGGCTGACTGTAGCTCCAGCCGGATCCTACGCATGTTAGGAGGAAGCAAATCCCACTGAATTCAATGGGGTTTACTCCCACATAAATCACATTTGGATTAAATGCTTAATCCAGACTTCTTCTACTTTTTTTTTTTTTTAAAACAAAAATTGCTGTCTCTGAGCTGGATTTCCTCTTTAAACGATGGTGCTGCGTGCCTACTTCTGTGGGAGTAAGCCCCATTGAACACAGTGGGACCCACTTCTGAGTAAACAGGCGTGGGCTGTCCCAAGCCATCCCCGTGTCCTGCGCAGGGTAAGCCTGCGCACATTTAAGCCGAAGTCCGTCCTCTTGGCGCAGCGGACCGGGGCCTGGATCCCGGCTCTGCCTACCTCGCGCGCCGCTTTACTCGGAAGCAAGCCCCTCCCCCGCCCTGCGGCGCGCAAGGGGCTTCCTCCCAGGTGAGCGGGGTCGGCGCCTCCGTAATCTTCGAGGGCGGGGCCGACGACGAGGCCGGCGCTGCGCTGCGCTGCGCTGCGCTGGCCTTGCGCCTGGAGAGGAAGGCGTCGTCGATGCGAGCGGGCTGGGCTGGGCGTGGGGCTGGCTGGCTGACGCGCGTATATAAAAGCCTCCTCCGGGAGGTGGTGGCCAGGCCGCCTCGTCGCTCGCTCTGCCCCCGCGCTTGGCCGTCGGGCGGCACCTGGGGCCGCGCGGAGCGCATCAAGCAAGCAAGCAGGCCCGGCCAGCCCAGCGGGGGCGCAGCGTGGCCAGGCAGCCCCCGATCGGGCGGCGGAGCAGCAGCAGAAGGAGCCGCAGCCGCCGCGGGGCGGAGAGAAGCGCGGGGCCCTGGCAGGTTCCGCCAGCGCTCGCCACCGCTCCGAGGTGAGGCGCCCCCGAAGGGCCGGCGGAAGGCGCCGCTCCTCGGCCCCAGGTGAGCGCCAGCCACTCCAGGTCCCTGCTCGCGGGGCCAGCGCCAGGAAGGGGGTGTGCGCAGAGGGCGCCTGCATTGACGCGTGGGCGAGCTGTGACCCACATAGTAGACTTTTGAAGCAAAATTGGGGGGCGGTGGGGGGAAGCCACGGGGGGGGGGGGGGGAGAGACGCTCCCTTCCCCGCCCGCATTGTTTTGCTCTCCAGCCTGTGAGTTTAACTTCTTGTCAAATGGGTGCCCGCCGGGCTCAAGCTTAACCAGGGCGTCCACCCGCCACACACCCGGCAGTCTTGATCTTAACCTGGGTGGCGTGAATCCGCGGCAGTTAGAGCGCCCGCGCTTCTGGCATGCTCAGAGGCACTCCGGGCTTGCTGTCTTCCTGCCTTTCCTCCGCCTCAGATCTGTGGGGCAAGTGCTGATTCATCTGAGACGAACTAGAGGTGTGGCGGGAGGCGTCTTTAAGGTGACCTTCCGAATTACTTCTTGGCCGGGCGGGGTAAGGCCATGCGGGGTGCAGTTGGGTCCGATGAGAGAGAGAGTTCAGCAGCTAACTGTGGAGAACAAGGTCGGCGTCCGGCGGGTAGCGCTGGGCGAGGAGGCTTGTCGCGAGGGGGGCCCGGCGACTGAGTCTGGCACTTGAGGGTGCCCTCCTATCCGCCACCGCCGGTGCCTCGGGACGCGAGCGGCCACGCGGGGGGGGTCCATCCTGCGTCTCGCTGAGGCTTTGCCAGCGCGGCGCTGGCGGTGCCGCCGAGGTGACTTTCGTTCGCCGCGGCGTCCAAGCTGAGCGCCCTCCCGCTGGTTCTCCTTGCGACTCCTTCTCTCCGGCTCCTTTTACGCGGAACCGGGTGGCGGGGGGTGGTTCGCAAAAGGCAGTTCATCTCTCCGCGCGACCTGCACTTCCTACCTCCGTAGACGGGGTGGCGGCGCGGCGGGGGTGGGGAGGCGATGCACAAGCCCAAGGACACGCGCCGCCTTGGAGCGCATCTCCCTCCCTCTCTCTTGGGCCAGCAAGGTTTCTTCTCCGCTCTGGCTTGTCTTCGTTCCTGCCCAGCCTTTTCGCGCCCGGGTCCTGGGGATCGCGCTGGCGAGAGAGTGAGAGAGAGACCTCAAGCAACCAGCCTTCCCTGCAGTTCCGTGCCGCTCCAAAGCTTGCTCCAAGCAGGGAGACGAGTTTGCTTTATCCGTTTGCCTTTCTTGGTGAGATAGACGGGAGGGCAGTAAGCCCATCGAAAGCACTGGGGCTTACTTTCGAGGAAATGGGTGTAAGATCGGGTTGCAACCCCCTCTCTCTTTCCTCCTTCTAAATAGAGAAGTGGGGCTCTGACCTACCTGGGAAATTCTACTAGTGTATGAGAGGTGCTCTGCACATGCTCTAAAGCGCTGTCGAACTATGATTAAGCTCCGGGCTGAAGCTCTACCGGGGGCTGAGCTCGTCTTAAGCGCTACTTCTTCTCTCCAGATTCTTCCCTGGTGTGTGCGTTTGACCCTGGCGAGCACTGTAAAGAAGCTCGTATCCTTGTTGGGTTAATGGAATTGGTGCCAGTTCCGTCTAGGTATTTCCCCACCCACAGCCTCACTCCGGATCGGGGTCCCATCTTTCCAGAACCGGCGGCGGCTTCTCTGCAGCTCCTTCTCCCTTTCACGTGGGGAGAAACTGTTTGCAACAATCAGCTAGAATTAGTCTCCATAAAATAACCTTTCCATCTGGTAGGACTTCAAAGGATGGGAGGGGGAAGTAGGTTCAGAGTTTCGGGAGTATTATTAATCATCCTCACCACCTGAATCCGGATTTCCACAAAACATGATTTTTGTGTCTCCACTACATTGTGAGGTCTTGTTCGTCCCATTTTACAGTCGGGGGAGGTGGGACTGAGAGAGATTAGCGTGCCTGGGGGATCCCATCCACGGCAGCAGATTGAGATTCGAACCCAGATCCAAGACAGACACTGACTTCAGAGGTGAAGGGGAAGGTCCAACCAGGGATGCAGATGAGCCCCCCCAAAAGCACGTTGAGTTCCGCCCCAATGTTAATGAGATCCCCAAAACGTATTTTCCCTGTCCCGCCAAAAGACTTTGGAGCCTCTGTCTGCACCCCTGGATTCAACCACAGAGCCTGGGGCCAAATCTAGTGGTGGTGGTGGTTGGTTGCGGGGGAGGCTATGGAAGCTCTTTGCCATGATGCTCCGGGAGGGGTTATATTAGGGGTAGTCTGTGGGGGACCTCCACATCCCCCCAAAAAGATGGGTGAAGTGTGTGTGGGGGGTGTATTTATCCTGCAGGAGCGAATTCCGGCGTCATAAAGGGGAGACGGGTTGGGTGGATGGCTCGCTTTGGCGAGCAGTGGACGCCCTGGACAGGGAAGCAGCCCCCAGCCGGGTCTCTGGGGTCCCTCCCCACACTCCGTGCAGAGTCGAATTTCGGCTTTGAGAGCTGCCCGGTTCCTCCCCCCCCCGCCCCGCCCTGCAGCTTCTGGGTGCGCAACATTCCCGGGCGCGACGGCGCGGGCGGCTGCCATCTGGACCAGGAGGCGGAGGGCTGGAAGTCAGAGAGAGGCGTGAGACAGGGGACGCCTGGATGGGGGGCAAGGTGGTGGTAGGGGGCGGAGAGGGGACTGAGGAGACCTTCGGGATAGGAAGGAAGGAGGGCTGTCCTCGCAAAGCCGGAGGGGAGCTGGTCTTGTGGGTCGCAAGCATGAGTGGTCCCCTTTGCTAAGCAGGGTCTGCCTTGGTTTGCATTTGAATGGGAGACTCCATGTGAGCCCTGTGAGACCTTCCCCTTAGGGGATGGCCCGCTCCGGGAAGAGCACCTGCCTGCTTGCCTGCAGAAGGTTCCACGTTCCCTCCCTGGCAGCATCTCCAAGATAGGGCCGGGAGAGACTCCTGCCTGCAGCCTTGGAGAAGCCGCTGCCAGTCTGGGTAGACAATCCTGAGCGAGATGGACCAATGGCTTGACTCGGTATATGGCAGCTGCCCATGTCCCTCAAGCCACCTCTCGGCTGAGCTGCCCGTTTTCGCTGGAGCCCCGACTGGCCTCAGACAGGTAGTCGCCCTCCCAGCTTCTCGCAAGCGCAGGCGGCGGCGGCGGCGCGTTCAGCACCTCAGACAGCTCCCCGCGCTCTCCCTAACTTCGCGGCCGCTTCTCCGTGCTGGGGGTGTTTGTTCCCCCCCCCACTTCCCTCCCGCCGCCTTCACGTTCGTTCGCCCCAAGATTTCCCCCGCTCTGGCACTAAAAGCTGGGCAGGCGCTGGAGGCGGACAGAGCCGTGTCTCTTTCCTCCTGCCAGCTCGGAAATCGGAGAGGCTGGCCGGTCCGCGGCTGCATTGCATTCCAGCCCGGTCGCTGCGAACGGCTTGCGGATTTGAGATTACACAGAGTGGTTAAACCCCCCTGCTGCTGACATGTAATGTGATGGCACACGCTCCACAAGGGAATCCAGTAGATTGAACAAGTAATGGAGAGGTGGGGGGGAGACACAATATGATTTTAAACACTTTGAATTCCGTTGAGGTCGGCACTCCTAGTTCTAGCAATGAGTGGTGGTCTCTGGAGAAAAAATTAAGCCCCCGCTCTTTTGGCCCCCACCTGTAAAACGGGAAGAACACAAGGTGGCGAGGATGAGGATTCAGAAACACAATTTTCCGGGCGCTAGCTATAATGCAAATATTAATAAGCCAGATCCCTGAACCTGCCTCTTGCTACTTTTCAGTTCCCCTTCCTCCCCACGCTTAATCTCCTGTGGGATGGAAAGATTAATTTAAACAGTTTACGTGCAATGCTAAGTGCAGATCTCTTGTATAATGTATTGCTTAGACTGTAAAAATTGCTGTTACGTTGTGGGGAAGTGGACTGGATGCTGTCCTACTACAAACTTAAAGATAAGCCCGCAGAGCAGAAGAGATGCAAAGGTGACTAGTTAGCATTGCTCTAAATAGTCTGTGGTGCTGCAGAAGAACACCAGGAACTGGATCTCCTGTTGGTGTTTACCTAAATGCATGAAGAGGTCTTAAAATGCCATCACCTCAGTCCCGAATGCACTCACTTAAAGTAAGCCTGTTAATTAGAACAGAATTTGCTTCCGAGGAAAGATGCTCAGAATCGCAGCCTCCTCCTTGGCAGGCAAAATCTCCAGTGGCGTGTTGTAGACTGAAGACTGTGGCACACATATGCACACAAGCAGCCCGGCTATCTTGGGATACCAAGTGAGCACAAGAACTGGACGGTCAAGGACCAGCCATTTCCGTTAGTCACCGAATCTCAGTAGCCTCTGTAAAAACAACAACACAGAAAATGGCTGTATCCATGGCCACTCAGTTCCTTTGATGGTATGGTTGTCCACTGGAGTGTATGGCAGAAGACTGCTTTCTCTCTTTTGCGGAGTAGAGCATCCTATCTGGACTGGTGGTACCTGGTTTGGAAGGGCGTGAATCTTTGGAGGAAATTGCCTGTTTCCTTGGGTGCCTGAAGTGGATTGAGAAGGTGGTGGGTTTGCAGAAGTCTTATATCTACATAGGGACATAGGAAGCTGCCATATACTGAGTCAGACCCTTGGTCCATCTAGCTCAGTATTGTCTACCCAGACTGGCAGCGACTTCTCCAAGGTGTTGCAGGCAGGAATCTCTCTCAGCCCTACCTTGGAGATGCTGCCGGGGAGGGAACTGGGAACCTTCTGCTCTTCCCACAGCGGCTCCATCCCCTGAGGGGCAGATCTCACAGTGCTCACACATGTAGTCTCCCATTCAAATGCAAACCAGGGTGGGCCCTGATTAGCAGAAGGGGAGAATTCATGTTGGGGGCCAGTGGGTGGGGAGTGAAAGGGTGTTAGGTTGCTTGATATAGCATTCAAGAATATGTCAGTGGGATAATTAGCCACGATACACGTGCTGCCCTTGTAACCAGCCAAATGCTCTGATTTGGCAGTAGGCATAGGATACTTGATTGACTTCCTTCCTGCATCCCCGCCCCGCCCTCTCCAGTGTTGCCTTGGAGTATCTCAGGTGGTTTCTTGGGCAGAGCTGCTTCTACTGTTGGCAGTTTTGCTTGGGATTTGCCTGTTGACCTGTGTG
Organism: Hemicordylus capensis; assembly: GCF_027244095.1. Lineage (NCBI taxonomy): Eukaryota > Metazoa > Chordata > Lepidosauria > Squamata > Cordylidae > Hemicordylus > Hemicordylus capensis. The sequence continues at coordinate 17,215,625 of NC_069671.1, forward strand.
CCAGGTGCTTTAGAGACATCGGAAGTTGCCATATACGGAGCGAACCCTTTGGGGACATGGAGCCATTATGTATGTTTGCTTTTTATATCTGTGTAAACTGCTGTGGGGACTTTTGTTGAAAAGCTAAAGTGTGACGTCGAGTTGTTGTCAACTCCTGGCGCCCACAGAGCCCTGTGGTTGTCTTTGGTAGAAATCAGGAGGGGTTACCCATTGCCATCTCCCACACAGTATGAGAGGATGCCTTTCGGCATCTTCCTGTATCGCTGCTGCCCAATACAGGTGTTTCCCAATACTGGGAAAAATACCAGCGGGGATTCGAACCAGCAACCTTTGGTTTGCTAGTCAAGTCATTTCCCTGCTTGTTTTTTATATCTGTGTAAACTGCTTTGGGAACTTCTGTTGAAAAGCTAAAGTGTGACGTCAAGTCGGTGTCAACTACTGGCTTTGGTGGTTGTCTTTGTTAGAAATCAGGAGGGGTTTCCCATTGCCTCCTCTCACCCAATATGAAACGATGCCTTTCAGCATCTTCCTATATTGCTGCTGCCCGTCTGGGAAACAAACCAGCGGGGATTCGAACCAGCAACCTCTGGCTTGTTAGTCAAGTCATTTCCCCGCTGTGCCATAAAGCGAAATATAAATATATAGCCTTACTAACTGAGCAAAGAGGCATCTTTTTAAAGCGGTGATTCTCTTTATTGAGCAGGGGGAGAGCAACTGGCCCTATCCATCCCCAGCACAGCATCCCTCCAGTGGCTGTTGCTGATGTGTCTCCTATGTTTCTTTTTAGATTGTGAGCCCTTTGGGGACAGGAAGCCATCTCATCTATCTATCTATCTAAACCACGCCAGGAACATTTGTTGAAAAGTGGGATATAAATATTTGTTGTGTTCATATAGTCGTCGTTGTATTTGTAAAGCAATGTGGGAGAAAAGGCTTAAATCCTCATCTCCCAGCATTGTTTATCTGGTTGAAATTGGTCCTGCGGCTGCCAGGTCTGTGTGTATGTGTGGTCTGGTGAAATATTAGCAAATATAATTCTGGCTCTCCTGCAGTTGTGCCTGTTTGGGCCTTTGGAACCAAAGTAGATCTGAGTATTTTCTGGCCGGATGTCCTGGCTGTTAAGAAGCTGCCTTCTAAAGAGTCCTAGGTTCCTATCTCCAGCCTCCACCCTTGATCTCTGTGGATTCTCTGCAAGACTTGGTTCCTACTTTGGGAACATCCATATTGCTTGTCAGGTCAATTGAGTCCTGTTGCTTTCGACTGGGTGCAGTAATTTTGCTTGCCGCTTGACAGGGAGGTTTGTTGAGAGGGAAAGCCAGATGGTTCTGCTTGTCTAAATGACTCCGATCTGTTTGCATTCAAAGGCACAAATGACAAGCGTTGCCAGAACCCATGGGGGAGGTGGGGTGCCTAGCGTACATTGGAACTCTCTGCTCAAACCTTCGTCTCTGGGCGTTTAACAATAACCTAAAACAAGTTTGAAAATACACAAAAGTCTTAAAACAACTCCGGCAATCTAAAAGTCAAAAACGATTAAAACTGAAAAATTTTAAAAGCTTGGGTGAAGAGGTGGGTTTTCAGGTGCTTTTTAAAAATTGTCAGAGATGGGGAGGACCGTATTTCAGTAGGGGTTGTCCTTCCCTAGCTGGCTGCTTCTCTGACCCTGCTTATGGTTGTGTGAACAAACCTGTTTTTCTCAAACACATTGACAGCTTGCCACAGTCTTTGCACCCTCGATAGATACAGGTGCTCTCTGTACATAACGTGCGTAGTGTGAAAATTAAAACACTTTGTTAGGGGGCAGGCGAGGAAAGCTAGTTTTGTGACCACCTTGTAATCAACATATTTTCACAGATGGAGACCAGCAGGGTTTTAGAATCAAGCTGCAACTGGGAAATCGCTTGGCAAGAGCTGCTGCCAGGTTGGTCCTCGAATGAGAGACCATGCAGGAGACACGAAATATTCTCAAGCATTGACCTCTGTCGATTTTTAGGCTTGCACTCTTTTTCAAAGCTGCAAAGGCTTCTAACTCTTGGAGAATCTGTCAAGTGCCAAGGTGCAGATCTGCACTATTCTCCTTCAGGTAGCCCGGAAGCTTTACTGGGAACACAGGAAGCTGCCTTCTACTGAGTCAGACCCTTGGTCCATCTAGCTCAGTAATGTCTACACTGACTGGCAGTGGCTCTCCAAGGTTTCTGGCAGGAGTCTTTCCCAGCCCTACCTGGAGATGCCACCAGGGATTGAATCTGGGACCTTCTGCATGCAAGAATGCAGACGCTCTACCACTGAGCAAGGATCCCATCCCCTAAGGGGTATATTGTACAGCACTAACATGTAGTCACCCATCCAAATGCAAACCAAGGTGAACCTTGCTTAGCAAAGTCAGACAATTCATGCATGCTACTGCAAGACCACCTCTCCTAAGAACATCAGAACAGCTCTGCTGGATCAGGCCCAAGGCCCATCTAGTCCAGCATCTTGTTCCACACAGTGGCCGGCCAGGTGCCACTGGGAAGCCCACAGGCAAGAGGTGAGGGCATGCCCTCTCTCCTGCTGTTACTCCCTTGCAACTAGTATTCAGAGGCATCCTGCCTCTGAGGCTGGAGGTGGCCTATAGCCCTCCGAGTAGTAGCCATTGATAGACCTCTCCTCCATGAATTTATCCAAACCCCTCTTAAAACATCTTGTGGCAGAGAGTTCCACAAGTTGATTATAATCAAGTTGATTATCTGTTCTCGGGACAGAAAGTGGATCCGAGTATCACCTTCCACCTTCTTTCCTCTGCAGGCTATCTGTGAGGAGGAAGCGTGCTGGGTTTCCTTCTGCGCTGCTACTGTTTACTACTTCTATATGTCTCTTGCACTATGTAGTCTTAAGTAATTGTGCATGGGTGGGGGAGTTGTGTTTCAATGAGACAGAAACGTCTATGGATCTGTAATCCAGACATGCCCGGGAAGGCAGTTCCTCCCTAATTTTAAGGGGGCCTGGGAAAAGCTTTGTGGGGAGTCCGATTTGCCAGGCGGAGATCTGTTTGAACTTCCTTTCCCTGCCCCTTTTAGAAGTGTATCCTTTCTCTTTATGGGCTGCTCTGTATCTCAGGATGAACACGCCAAATGATGAACACACCCTTATAGAGCACCACAGATCTGGCAGGAAAGTCTGGCCGAAAGCAACTATATTTAGGTCTGCTTGCACGCTATCGGCCTCTCCCTCTCCTGCATAATGTCCATTGCATGTTTATGCTGAGTAGCAAAATCCAAAGAGCCAAAAAAGGAAGAGCCGTGGCCACAACGTTCGCCTCACCATGCTTACTGCCCCCATGCATTCAATCCAGCAGATGTGGATTACCAGGGCTCTTGTGGTGCAGTAAATAAATACGCAGGGCCCTAAAAATAGATATGCCCACAAGCTGGTGACTTCAGTGAACGCAAAGTGATTTCTCCCACCTGCTTCTCGGAAGCGGATTCTCCGGCGCAATAGGCATGCCCTGGCCCCGCGCAGCTTTGGCACCTGAGTGTGTCTGGCCAGGCAGAAGCTTTGGAGCCAATCCAGAACGGCACTTGTGCCACATCGTGCCACCGTCACGGGTTTGTCTTCCCAAGGGCTCCAACCACCTCTTTGGGTGGCTCTTGTCTGCTGTTCCTCCGTTGGGCTAGGCTTATCGGAGAGCTGGGAACGGGGCTGCTTTGCTGATCAGCCTCCGGTCGTGGGGCAGAGTTGTGCAAGTTGTCCCGCCCTGATTCAAGGAGGCCCAGGTCTGACCTGCAGATCCGTAGCCCGAAACCTTGCCGTCCAGGTAGCGAGCATTCTTGCCTGCAAATAAATTCTCGCCATAAGTTGCCAGCAAAAGCCTAAATGTAAGTAATGGGACCTACACTCCCACTACCTTCTCTGTCTTTGCAAATTAAGGGCTAGGGCCTCATGCATTTCTTTAAAAGTACACTGAAAATTCAGGGGAAGGGACCACTGGTGCCAATTGGAACGTTTCTCTTTGGGCATCTAGCAGTGGGACCATGGTGGGAATTAAGGGTTAAAGACATCCCCTTCTCCTGTTCTGTGGCTCCAATTGGCTCCTGTTTAGTATAGAAGTTATTTGCACGCCTGCTCAAATCTAGATGAACGGATTAAAAGTTACCTCTGCTAACTCAGCAAAGAAGCCGCTTTTAAAGTGGCGATTCTCTTGTATTTGGCAGGGGGGAGAGCCAGTGTGGTGTAGTGGTTAGAGTGCTGGACTAGGAACGGGAAGACCCGAGTTCAAATCCCCATTCAGCCATGAGACTAGCTGGGTGACTCTGGGCCAGTCATTTCTCTCTCAGCCTAACCGACTTCACAGAGTTGTTGTGAAAGAGAAATTTCAGTATGTAGTACACCGCTCTGGGCTCCTTGGAGGAAGAGCGGGAGCCTACCTTACATTTCTTTATGTCCTATTTACCCAGTCCAGAGATGAATCTAAGACAACCCCCTTAAAAATTACAGGTTCAATACAAGTTATATTGTCTTGACCTGAAAGGAAGAAGACTCTGAATTTAAGACAGCCCCCTGATTTCTCACATTAAAGAACTTGGGCGGGGGGACCTAGTCTTGGATCCAGGTAAATACAGTAGGCTGTGAGGACAGGGAGCTCTCTTCTTAATTTTTAGTTTATTCTGTAAACTGCTTTTGAGAACATTTGGCGAAAAGCGGTTTGTAATTATTGGTCAGAATGCTGTGTTTGGAGTGTCGTACATTTTTGACCCTTATTTGCCTGTGTTTTGGCTGAAACAGGTGTGGATTCTTCCACTGCAGACAACTGCCTGCACACAGGAAACCAGCACGTAAGAGCAGGGAGAAGGTTTTGCTAGAACTCTTCTCCCTGCTATCTAGCTTTGTATGGGCAGGGATATGGAGATTTATTTGTTTATTTATTTGGCGGTAGAGCATTCCGTCTGTCCTCGCCTGCAATCCGAAGTATGACTCCAGATCCAGGCTTACCGCCTGGGTGAGAACAAGGCCTGTATCCTTGGAAACCACCTGGCCATATCCGCTCCTGGATGCAAAATGTTGTTGCTAGAGACCAACAGAGTGCGAATCAATAAGGCATTTCACAAAACAAAGGGACTCTTCAGTGTGGCTAGCGGGGCCGGACCTGTAGACTGCTGCATCTCTGTCCCGGCATGCAAAGTTGTCCATGAGGGTTTTGTGCTCTGCTGGCCATTGACTGAAATAAAGATTGATTGACTGAGTTGTCCCGTGAGGGTTGACATAGCTCCCAGCAGAAACTACGCACTAGGCTAGATCAGCTGGAAGGGGTCTGCCTGCCAACACCTACTGAGGCCTGTTAGTCGGGTTTGCAGGGCAGGGTCTTTTCAGTGATGGCCCCCAGGCTGTTAAACTCGCTTGCGGCTGAGAGCCACACAGCTCCCTCTCTCCCAACCTTTCGGAGGAATCTGAAGACACCCTTTTAAAAAGAGGCATTTGGTCAGTGAGTGGCCCCCAGCTCTCTCTCTAAGGTACGGTAGCTGTGTTTTTGTTCTGTTTGTATTGAAGTTAGATTAGAGGTTTTTACCTTGATGTTAACCGCCCTGGGGCCTTGGGACAAAGGGAGGTATGAAAATATAAATAAATGTAGCAGAAGAGAGGCACTTAACACAAAGGGCATATATATGTTTCTCGTACTCTCGTTCGTTAGTGACTTCCTTCCTGTTTTTTAATGTCTCAGAGCATTGTGTGTGCTGTCAGCTTGACAGGTTGTGGGGACTTGGACGAGCTCGTTACTGCAGAGATGGTTGCTCAACCTGCTGCCAATTTAAAAATCCTGGGTGCCAGGTTGTGGCATGTGACAAATCATCTAAGCTCACATGGGATGTTTGATAGCTAATTAGCGGCATGTCATAACCCAGCAACTTGTGTTACAAATGTATGTCGGCAACAGGCTGAGCAGCCTTTCTAACAACCAGGCTTTTCTTGCACACCCTCCAACTGGGCGCAACCTGGTAACCCTCATGAAAGGAACATAGGTGCTCAAAACTGGTGTGATCCAGGGCAACGCAGGCTCCTTGTGCATTTCTCTCGTGTGACAGTCATGTCAGTGGTTTGTGGGTATGACGGGAGAGCATGAAAAGCAATCTCTCAGTGGATTGCCATTGGCCCGATCATGAAAGCAGAAGAGGAAGCAATTCGGTCTTGCTAAGAGCTTGTGGGTGCATTGGTCCAAAAAAACAGTCTCTTTTCATGCCTGAGATCTGATACGATTTTATGTCGTTTTTGAACCCTTATGCATCATTCTTTATGAAAGTCTCTGACAATGAGTTTTATTACCAATTTGTGTCTTAATTGAGCTCCCTTTTGTCTTTGGCTCAGTATATTAGGAACATTTAAGAGTGAATTTCCTGACAAGAGACGGAATGCAGGTTTCTGTGAAATTAACTCGCACGTATCCAGCCCTCCGGAACATTTTAAAGCGAAAGTTTCTGCCACTGGAATTGCTGCTTCTTAACTTGACCAACTTGGCTGTAACATTAAGCATCTTATTAAATGAGGGCATGTTTCTTGTCTCGCACCATGATTGGATTTCAAAACCATCTCCCCAGTGACATTTTTCTCATTTATTTTTCCATCCGTCTCTGTTGTGCTTTATTTTGGTGAGAGTTTTTGGGCGAAACTAGTCTTGCTTCGGCTTCATCCTATTTGTCAAATTGGAGGCCTCCAATCGCGCTTCTTTGGGCTCTGTAAATTGATCTTGATAAAATTTATGTGGCTGGGTTCAACTCTAACAAGAACATTAATTTTGCTTGGGGAGGGTTGAAATTGACCATTTAATGAAAACTGTTTCGGTATCGGGTTTCAGATGCCCCAAACATTCTGGCTGAATGAGTGGAATAGAAGTGGCGGTTGCCTTATTAAAGTACGCTGCAGTCCTTGGACTCTAGAAACCCATTTTCATCATCTGTAAAAAGGAAATTGATAGGCATAGTCCCCTTGCAAAGTTTTAGAATCCGTTTCCCTCCAGACAGCCGTCAACAGTTCAAGAACTCACAGCCTTCAAGTGTTACATAAAGAACACAAATCGTATGTGTTTGTACCTGGTGAACGAGAAGGACCTCTTTTGGAAACTTGCATTGAGGTTTTTGTTTTTTAATCTAGAAAAAGAAATATAGATTGGCTTTCACCCAAGCAAACAGTGATCTATTGGCAGATTCGGATGATGGTCTGTTTTGGGAAGCCTCAGTTCACACTATAGTTAATGTGGGCTCCATGAATTAAAGTTGCACTGAAACTAATAAGCAAAAACAAACAAACAAATAAACCTGACTTGAATTCAGATGTCCAAGCTCAACTTGCATTTTTATTTTGGACTCTAGAAAAGGGCCATGGATCAGTGGCAGAACCAGGAAAACAAGAAAGGAAGGGCAGAGGGACAGCAAAGTTCATTGAGGAGGGGGTGTTTATTCCCCACTGAACCCACTTATGCTGTTCACATCTGTCTCTGATTTTTTTCTTCCATGTCCTGCTCTTGAGAAACAGTCTGGCCCAATCCAGCCAGAGACAGTCATTTTCACTATCCTAAGGGGTATGCCTTAAGTGGCGCAGCAGGGAAATGCTTGACTAACAAGCAGAAGGTTGCCGGTTCGAATCCCCACTGCTACTATATCAGGCAGCAACAATATAGGAAGATGCTGAAAGGCATCATCTCATACTGCGCGGGAGGAGGCAATGGTAAACCCCTCCTGTATTCTACCAAAAAGACAACCACAGGGCTCTGTGGGCGCCAGGAGTCTAAATCGACTTGACGGCACACCTTACCTTTACTAAGGAGTATGCCGTTTTCTGACAGATCAACTACCAGAACTCTGCTTGTATGTATTGCTTGGTCGTCTTTTCTGTGCAAGACACCCCACTCTGCTAAAATCAATTTATTAGTTTGTTTTGCATTTCCCTACACCTATAAATCAAATTGGGGGGTGGAGCAGTCGGGGAAAGTGGTCAGGAGTTTTGGGGTGGGGAGCTGGTCTTGTGGTAGTGAGCATTAATCCTCCCCTTTGCTAAGCAGGGTTTGCCCTGATTTGAATTTGGATGGCTACTTGTGAGTGCTGTCTGTTGTAATATCAAGGGATGAGCCTGTAGCTCAGCGGTAGGGCATCTGCTTGCCGGCAGAAGGATCCAGGTTCAGTGTGTGGCATCTCAAGTTAGGGCTGAGAAAGCCTCTGCCAGTCAGTGTAGGCAATACTGAGTTTGATGGACCAAGGGTCTGACTCTGTATGAGGCAACGTCCTCTGTTCCTGGAGAAGCTACTTGGGCTAGAACGCACCTTCCGTTCTCGAGTTCCCTTCCAGGTTCTGTACCACAAACATTAGAAGGCTTTCCAGACTAGAAGTGTGTTGGTGTCACTTATGCAAGTGTTGTTGGTGGTGCTTTGATAGTGGTTTGAGGTCCACGCAGGTGCGAGCTCTCCCTTTGTGAGCCAAGCAAACATGCTGTTGTATTGGGAAGTGGGTCGGGTTTTGCAGGGTCCCCCTGCTGAGGATTGTTGTTGCGGCAGTGGCCAGGTTCTTGCGTTGTGACTGTAGTAGGACTTCATTTGAGCTTCAGCCCTGGTACAGTCGCAAGCAGGACTTGTCCCCTTAGCTAAGCAGGGTCCGCCCTGGTTGTATATGAATGGGAGACTTGATGTGGGAGCACTGAAAGATATTCCCTTTAGGGGATGGATGGAGCCGCTCTGGGAAGAGCAGAAGGTTCCAAGTTCCCTCCCTGGCAGCATCTCCAAGATAGGGCCGGGAAAGACTCCTACCTGCAACCTTGGAGAAGCCGCTGCCAGTCTGTGCAGACAATACTGAGCTAGATAGACCAAGGGTCTGACTCAGTATATGGGATCTTCCTGTGTCCCTATGGATACGATACATATCTATATACCACTTTTCAACAAAAGTTCCCAAAGTAGTTTACATAGATATAATAAATCAATAAAATACCCCCATGCCTCCAAAGGGCTCACAAACTCCCCCCCCCCCACACACACACAAAGGAGATGGACACCAGCAGCAGCGACCGGAGGGACACTGTGCTGGGGATGGTTAGGGCCAGTTGCTCTCCCCCTGCTAAATACAAGAGAATCACCACTTTTACAAGGAGCCTCTTTTGTTCAGTAATGGCGGTGAACATGCCGTGCAGGCTTGCAGTCAGTCGGTGTGGTCAGCCTTGCACACGTGCGCAGATGCGCGAGGTTACGCACCCTGACCCTGAGAAGGCAACTTCCGTTGGAAGTCGTGCTCTGGAAATGCCAGGGTGCAAGACCACCAGTGCTTCCTTCGACGCCCTGGAGCGGGCGATCGGAAATGCCGGTACAAGACTCAGCAATGCATGGGCCACTGTCCCTGAATCAATGCACAGCGCCTTCCCTTTGCTAAGTAATTGCTGCGACATTCTCCCTGCCCAGTGCCTGAGATTAGGAATGCAGGCTTCCAGATCAGAGAGCCTGATGTCCATGCACGCTTCTCTGCTTGAAATGCCACTCTTTGGAGAAGGCAAAGTGCTCGATAGTGGCCATGCATGCAGACACCCGGTGTTGGGCTGATCTGCCTCCTTCCCCGGGACTCTGAAATCTGGTTTAATTGGGGTAACAAGATCCCCCGTTTTTCCCCATTCTGCTCCATCGGGCCCAGCCAGTCCCATTAGGTATAAATGAGGTTCAGTGGCAAACAGGTAATGTGGCATTGGAAGTCTTAACCCTTTCCTGGCTCCCTGCTCTCCCGAAGGAATTCAAGCACCCCCTAGGAGAGTTCGCCCCTGTGCTTTCCTGCCCAGGAGAGCTGGTCTGGCGGTAGCAAGCGTGACTTGTCCCCTTAGCTAAGCAGGGCCCACCCTGGTTGCATGTGAAAGGGAGACTTGATGATGTGTCAGCCCTGTAAGAGATTCCCCTCAGGGGATGGAGCCGCTCTGGGAAGAGCAAGAAGGTTCCAAGTTCCCTCCCTGGCGGCATCTCCAAGATAGGCCTGAGAGAGATTCCTGCCTGCAACCTTGGAGAAGCTGCTGCCAGTCTGTGAAGACAATGCAGAGCTAGATGGACTGATGGTCTGACTCAGTATATGGCAGCTTTCTTTGTTCCTCTGTTCCCGCAGTGGAGCTTCTACTGCTCTAATGGTCTGAACATGAATTCAGATTTTTTGCTGGATTTACAGGGCAATCCCGAAGCATGTTTACTCAGAAGCAAGTCCCTCCAAATTCATTGTGGCTTGCTTCCTAGCTGCCAGAGCAGCAGTAACGTTCTGCCACCGGTGAGTGGTAGCAGTTGGGGTGTGTGTGTTGCACTGCCACAGGTGGGCAGCATTGTGGGGAGGGGTTAAAAACAAGCCCCCCACTGCCCTAGCTGTGCCCCTGCAAGATTCTATCAAGTTCCTACATGTTGAGCAAAAGCAGGCAGTATCTCCATCCATTTTGAGGACCATGAGAGCTAGAAACTTGCCCGATCCATTTGAAACAGAAGGTTGCATCCTTAAGCTTCCACAGCCAAAGCCGGACTCTGCTGCAGAGGCCATCTTCCATGGCGGGTTTGTAGTTGTGCAGCTTGGTTCTGTTTTGTAGGTGCAAGCTAAGGGTCGCAATGTTTTGGTGTGGGGATTGGTAGGTCAGTTCTGGTGGGTTTTATGCTGTCTGTTCGTGGGACAGGGAAAGGAGGGTATAGCCGTGGCCGTTCTTTGTATGGCTGACCCCTAAAGGGGGAAGTCAGGCTTGTCGGACTGTCAAGAAAATTAACTGGTCTGGACACGGCCCCTTCGTCTGCCTCTTTGTTATGGTGATTGATAAGGTGAGCAAATCACCTGATGGCTTCCTTTTGCCCGCTGCAGAAAAACGGCTCTCTGCCGTGGCGGGCAGCTTTTGCCAACGCTGGGCAAAAACGTTGCCAACGCTGCATTGCCAACGCTGGGCAACGCTGGGCTCTGGTGTGTGTGTGTTTTAAATAGCAGCAGTGCCACTGGCAAATCACCAGTGCCACAATCTCTGTCTTGCTTAGTTTTAAAACTGAGCTGGCAGGCGGACAGACGGCTGTCAGTGACTCATCTCCGCGCTCCATTTTCGGAGCTGCGCGCACAGCAAAGCGTGCATATGTTGCAGCCCGCTGCCCTTCTCCGGATCCGCTTGCCTTGTAAAAATTAAACCGGCATAAATCCGTCAGCCTCGGGGCGCTTTGTCTAACAGCATAAATCCCGTGAAAACTGATTCAGGGAGACAATGGTGGAGCGTTTAAATCTGGCTCGTAAAAGTGGATGCCATTAAACAGGACAAGACGGACGGAGAGGGAGAGACAATTGACTTTGGGGGAGGCTTTTCCCGGAGGGGAGGCGGGCGGGGGGAGACGTGTCTTGTTCCGTGTGGTGGTGCATCCCTGTGGGGGCACTTAAGTAAGACCCTTTCAGATTTATATACCTGCAGTCTCGCTTCCCAATTTAGATGGCTTCATTAACATGTCTGTGCTGCAGGCTAGGGCCAAGTGACCGTACACTTCTCATTATCGGTTTTTAAGAGACTTCCTTCTGTACTAAGTACAATACTTTCATGTTCTTTGAGAAGTTGTCTCTCTCGCTTTGATGGGCCTTCTGGGATCCTTTCAATCGGAACACACTCCAGACCGGAAGCAAGAGAGTGGCGTCAATACATGGAAAGAACGGAAGGGGAGCATTTCAACTTGTTCGCCAACTGCGCCCTTTCCTGGGTGGCCTTCAGACCATAGTGCACATACTGGTAACCTCCAGGCTTGACTACTGCAATGCACTCTACGTGGGGCTGCCTTTGTACGTAGTCCAGAAGCTGCAATTGGTGCAGAATGCTGCTCCAAGATTGGTCTCCGGGACGTCTCGTAGAGACCATATTACTCCGGTTCTAAAAGACCGACATTGGCTACCAATAGGTTTCTGGGCAAAATACAAAGTGCTGGTTATTACTTATAAAGCCCTGAACTGCTTGGGCCCAGGGTATTTGAGAGCACGCCTTCTTCTTCGTTATGAACCCCGCCGCCTATTAAGATCTTCAGGGGAGGTTCATCTGAGCTCGTGCTGCCCTTGTAAAGAGTTTGAGGGCTATGCCCCCCACTGGATGCGTAAAGAGCAAATTCAACGGGTGCCCTGCCGCTTGGGACAAGAGTGCCATCTTCTAGCTAGCCCTGGAGGCTGAAAGCTGTGCTCTGTTGCCTAGCAGTGGTGCGGTCCCCTCTGGAGGGTCTGTCCTAGACGAGTGACCTTGGGCTCCTTCCGAAGGCATTTTATCCAGCCCAGAGCTCCTTGTCCTTTCCTCCGTCCCCACCCAAGGTTTGGCCAGACTGTGCCTTTGTCTCCTCCGGGGCATACCTGCTGCCCAAACCACCCCGCTCCGGACTTTGCAACAGGCTCTGGCCAAACCTACATCATTCACGGCTTGCCCCTTCTGGCTTCTCGGAAGAATGGCCCCGCGTTACTCTGGAACAACAGCAAGCTGGTGGCAACAGGCACTTCTCCGCCCCGCTAAGTGACGAGGACAATCTTTTGCGTCCCAATGGCTGAGCGTTGGCTTTGGTCTGCGGCGTGCTGGGCTGACCTTATCACAAAGCCGGTCGCCCCAGCAGCAGATTCCAGAGGGCTGCGGTTTTCCTGACTCCCAGCACCAAGCTAGAAAGGGGGGGGGCCTAATCTGCACGGTGAGCATCTTTAAGGCTGCCAGTTGCTCCTGTCTAAAGGCTGTTGGTGCTCATAGCATATGTGCTTCCGAAAGTGAAGCCGCGGCTGGTGGTAGGCACCAGTTGACCCCTGCTTTCCAGAGAGAGGCCAAGGAATTGCATGCACGACTTCTATGGTCTGCGCAACGAGTGTATACCTCCGGTCTCTGATATAAAAGAAAGAGGTTTGTGTTTAAGATGGGGGCCCTGCCTCAGTGGTAGATCATCTTCTCTGCATGTAGGAGGTCTCAGGTTCAATCCCGGGCAGTATCTCCCGTTGGGGCTGGGAAAGCCTCCTGCCTGAAACCTGGGAGAGCTACTGCCAGTCAGTGTTGGCGAGTCTGAGCTAGATGGATGAATGGTCTGACTCAGTCTAAGGCAGCTTTCTAGGTTCCAGTGGTTCCTGTTTACCAGCAACTGACTCTTTCTTGCTTTCTAACTACTGTCCTTATTTTGTCTCCCCCCACTTTTTTTTTGTCTTTGTGGGGAACACCTTGTTAAATATGCACTAGTGTGATTTGCTAGAGCTGTCATTCATAAGGGTCCAACTCCAGGGTCTTTAGAAGTTACATCTCTGAGTAGCTGGTGAAAGGAAATTCAGTTCTCTCCTCTCTCTCTCTCGGCACAGTATATACATACACACGCGCTCACGCGCTCTCAGACACACATACATGTGTATACCTGGGAGAAACTCCTACGTATAACCTCGGAGAGCTGCTGCCAGTCTGTGTAGACAATACTGACCTAGATGGACCAAGTGTCTGACTCGATATTCGGCAGCTTCTTATGTTCTGCTCTTTAAACTGGGCCTAGGAACGAGTGAGTGGCCAAGATAAAATATTTAAGATCAGTGTTTTCCAACTGATGGGGTTCCAGACAACCCGCAAATGGAACCATTTCTAAAGGCACCCATCAGTTGTGTAGAAAGTGTTGTCCAGCCTGGGAGTAATGACTTCAGTTTGGGAATAGCAGGGCGTGAATGACTGATGGCGGGATCTATAGGGCCCCCCCCCACCCCAGCATAGCCTTTGAGCTAAAGAACAAACATTTTCTCGGCTTAGAAATCCAAACGGCCAAGCCGCTGTCGAATAAATGAAGTGAAGCCGGCAGAGGAGAACCTTTAGCAATGCATCATGGTGAGGAGGGAATGGGCAGGGATGCTTAATAGGGTTGTTTAGAAGCACATTCCTCTGTGAAACGTTGGAGGAGAGAAGCACATCTTGCTCTGTTAGAAGTGCCGCCTGGAAACTTGTTTTTCCAGTGCCCCCTCTTGCTTGGGTTTCGTAGGAGGTGAAACCGAAATCCTGGCATTCCCAGCTTTGGCTTGAAAGTTGCTGCTCACCAGGGTAGAAAGTTGAGGGTTAGGAGAACCCCTATTCAGTTTAAGGCAGGTTGTCCCCAAAATATTTTTGGGGACAACCAGGTCTGTGTCTCTCTTTTACAGGGCCCAAGATGAGATTAGTTTGTGGGGGGGCCCTATAACGAATCATTATTATATATATGTTGGGGTTTTTTTTAGCATATGCCAGCCAATCTTCACAATGTTTATCCACCCCACCAGGGCTATCTGTGGCTTGTACCTCCCTCTCCCCCCCTCCCACGATAATTAGTCTCTTTTGATGTGCTGCTGTGTGTGTGTGTGTGCGCACTGTAAGCCCGGATACCTGGGCAACCATACGTCCAGTGCCCACCTTGAGACATCTCTGACTACAACTTATAGCAAGCTGCCATCTGCTGAGTCAGACCCTTGGTCCCTCCAGCTCAGTATTGTCTACACTGACTGGCAGCAACTTTTCTACAGGGCTTCAGGCAGGACTTTCCCCTCAGCCCTCACTGGAGCTGCCAGGGATTTGAACCTGGGACTTTCTGTGTGCCAAGATCCCATCCCCCAGTAAATATTCCATCGCCCCCAGCCACAATGGCCAAAATTAAAGACACCCCCTTGAGCATTTTTTCACTCTTCAGAAACATCTATCCCATTTGATAGCACTTAAATCATAGAAGCAACCAGGTCCTGAGTGACCGTGTCTGCTGCTGACACCCTTAGATTCCAATGCCAGATAAAGGAGGACCGGAGCATTCTGAAACTGGAATGCCGTCTCCTTCTCGAAGCCTCTCTCTGCGTTTTCACTGTACCAGCACTTGCATAATCCAATTTGCTCCGGCCTCCATAATTTGGCAGTGGTAATCACATTAGCTACGGGACGCCGCCGTATTGCCCGGATGCTCACTGAAACAGCATCACCAGATGTTAAAGGTGGTGTTGATGGGACTGTGTGTCTTGCTCTCCATACACACTTGGCTACCTCCTTCCAAAGTTTCCTCGCTGTTTCTGCAGCAATTCCACCAAAAATATGCCACAGGGTACCAGGTGGCTTTTCACGTTTCCAATCACCACTTTTGATTGTTGGGAAGCTTCTTTGAACCTGGTAAAATGACACCTGCTTCGTATCTTGTAGAAATTCTCCCTAGATGGAGTATCTGTAAAGTCTAAATCTGGCTCTCCAATATTTTTGGCTGTGAAATAGGGATGCATGTATAGGAATATAGGAAGCTGCCATATGCTGAGTCAGACCCTTGGTTCATCTAGCTCAGTATTGTCTTCACAGACTGGCAGCGGCTTCTCCAAGGCTGCAGGCAGGAGTCTCTCCCGGCCCTATCTTGGAGATGCTGCCAGGGAGGGAACTTGGCACCTTCTGCATGCAGCTGCTCTTCCCAGAGCGGCCCATTCTCCTCCGGGGAATATCTTACAGTGCTCACACATGTCTCCAAATGCAAACCAGGGCGGACCCTGCTTAGCCAAGGGGACAATCCATGCTTGCTACGCACAGGACCAGCTCTGCTTGGCAAATGTTCTTTGAATCTAGGAGCCAAGCCCAAAAATGTAGGAGGCAGAAAACAGACAACAACATTACTCACTGCAGACGGCAACCTATCTGTTTTGCCAGGATTTTAGTTTTTAATGTGTGTGTGTGTGGTTGTGTGTTGTGGAGTGTGTGTCTTTTTTCCCTTCCCCCCCCCCGCCCCGGCCTTCTTCTTCTTTTGCCTTCAAGGTTGTTTTAATCTATGTAAACCGCCTCGAGTCTAAGCAAGTCAAGCGGTCAATAAATTTGCTAAATAATAAAAATAAAATAGCTGGCCTGGGCACAGAGCATCTACGCCTCTAGTTCTTCCCCCAGTTCTCGGTCCTTCCCCCTCCTCTCCCCTTCAGCTCTTCCCCCATTCTTGGCCCATTTCAGCCACTGCTTTCCAGCCTCCCTGCACCACTTTCGGCTGTCCATTAGCCTGCCCGTTCGCTCGGCCACCCCCGCACCGGCAGCTCGCTCGTGAACTCTCGCGAGAGCTGCCACACATGGGATTAGCGACGGGTACGTTTAAGATAATATATATGTATGTATGTATGTATGTTACTGGACATGGAGGATGAGGGTAAATGGGCTTCTTTTTTATCCCATTCATAAGCAACATACTTAGAACAGATTCCAGGCTATCTGTGACAAATAAGGATTAAACAACTCTGCCTCTGAATATTCTAATCTAGGCACCATGGTTGATTTTCTAGGTGCCCGTGTGCCTGGGATTCGTCAAGCCCTGTCTTATACCAAAGAGGGCATCAAAAATGATGAGGAAATCCAGTCCTGTGAGGGATAGCTAAAGGCGCTAGTCATTTAGGCTGGAGAAGAAGACCAAAGGGAGACCGCATAGCACCTTCAAATAGCTGATGGCTGTCATGGAGGAGGAGGAGTGGCCTTGTTCCCCGTTGCTCCCGAGGGCAGGGCTTAGAACCAAAGGGTTAAGATGGCAAGGAAGCAGATTTCAGCTAGGGGTTAGGAGAAATTTCCTCATTGTTAGAGATGTTGGACAGTGGAACTGCCCGCCTCATGCAAAGGTGGGCTCTCCTTTGCCAGACGTTTTCAAGCAGAGGCTGGGCAGGCATGTGTCAGGGATGCTGTAGGAGTTCCCTGCACTGGACACGAAGGCCTCTAAGGTCCCTTCCAGTTGTATGGCCCCTGCTCACAATTCCTCTATTCTCCTGCCACCCCCCTGGCACAGTTCTAGTGGCTGCTTCTGTGGAATGGAGAGAGGGGTGTGGACTCCTCATCTTTGCAACCCTCCTTGGTTTGTGTAGTAGTGGTAGTAGCTTCTGTTTGCAAGCACAGAGTTGGGCACAACAGATGGACCCACCATAGCCAGCCGCCAAGTCGGTGTCTCGGATTCCTCTGCGTCAGTGTGTCAGCATCATCCCGTCTCTTCAGTTCTTTCTGCAAACCATCAGCAGGTTTGTGTGTGTGTGTGTGTGTGTGTGTGTGTGTCTGAATCCTCCCTCTTTCATATGTAAATGGAGGCTGCACCCATCAAAGAAGGCTGATGACTGTTTTTCCTTCAGATTCATATGTCTCTGACTTCAAGCGTGAAGGAAAGTGTTTAATAACCTGCTACATTCTGATAGGTTACTGGAATGTCTCCCTAAACCCACCTGCCACCTCCCCCCGCCCCATGACTGAGATCTCCCTGATGACTGAGGACAGCCATGCTTGCCTGAAGTCCAAACTTCGCCTGACTTTCAAGACATCTGTTAGCCCCAGGGGGCTAATGGAAAAGCACTCTGTGTGCTAAATGTTATGTGCACTAGTATTCTTTCCCTGTTTGTAGAAAGGAAGTACAAGGTAGTTGTGGGACTGATGGTTATCTTACTCCTGGGAGAGCTGGTCTGGTGGTAGCAAGCATGACTTGTCCCCTTAGCTAAGCAGGGCCCACCCTGGCTGCATATGAATGGGAGACTTGAATGGGAGCACTGGGAGATCTTCCCCTCAGGGGATGGAGCCGCTCTGGGAAGAGAACAGAAGGTTCCCAGTTCCCTCCCTGGCAGCATCTCCAAGATGGGGCTGAGAGAGACTCCTGCCTGCAACCTTGGAGAAGCCGCTGCCAGTCTGTGAAGACAGTACTGAGCTAGACGGACTGATTTGGTATAACCAAAGGACTGACTTCCTAAGTAAAGTACAGTTCCACTCAAATTACATCAGAGGACTGATAAAATAACCTATGCTATTTATTTATGTTAATTTTTATACCACCCAAAATTTACTTCTCTGGGCAGTTTACAACAAAACAAAATAAATGACCACAGGAAAAAATTAAAACATTAGTTGAATTAAATGACAGCAAAAAAGGTAAAACATTATGATAATTTAAAATTTTAAAACAATGTTCTGAAACGTTTAAACATACTTGGTTTTATTTTATTGCATTATAAAATAAAAAAAATCTTTTTACCATTCTGGACTTTTATAAGAGGTATTAAGTCTCTTGCTAAAATCTGGAAAAGGCCTCCCTCTGTTTAAAAAATTAAAGCTCCCATTTCAGTGAGATCTGATTATATTATAATCAGTCAGAGCCATCTTATTTATTTGTTATTTCTCTGTGTAAACCGCCCTGAGCCATTATTGGCAGTATAAAAATTGAATGAATGAATATTAGGACTTTTTGAAGAACAAGCAACTAGAGAATGACTGCTATCCAAACTAAGTTACTCCTGAGCAGGCCTGTTGAAATTGAGCACTCATTTAGTAACCTCTGAGTAGTACTATTGAGTGACTTGGTCTGGATGTCAGGCAATATTCTTTTATTTGAATTCTTGTATTCATAGAGCTAGGCAACTGAATTCAGAGCATATTCCAGGATCAACAGCATTTCTGACGAAGGCTTGGGATATTTAGCTGACCAAATGCATTCATATTCATCAAAGGAGAAACATAAGTCGGTTTTGGAATTTTGTCCCCTCTTCTGTCTTTTCTTCCATAACTGAAGACCAGATATAACCACTCAGTAGTCTTGATTTTGCAGTGGTGCGAAACTATTCCTCCTTTTCTAAATTAATACAAATAGTAATAACTAATCGTTCGAAACCAGCAGCTGATAAATTGGAATATTAAGTCACAGACTGAAGGTTGTGTTCATACAACTTGATTTGACTTTCTAGGTAAAGCAGAGATCAACCATGATAAAACAGATCAGCAGTTCAGAAAACTGTTTATTGGAACTTGGTGTGTGGTTGATAAAGAGAGCCTTTACGCTTCCTCGGTTTCAAGAAATGTCATCTGCAGTTTTGGATGGATGTTTTAGGAACATCCGTCTTATAAATAGAGTTGGTTGTTGTGAGTGCAGTGGTATTTTCTTGTTGCCGGTGCTGCAGGGCTCTGGCCATGATGAACGGTTTGCTACGGCTCATAATATAATTTCATCTAGTTCTTCAGTGCATTCAGAGTGCTTCACAGGTTCTCCTAGTATAATTTTCCTGACAATCCTGTCAGGTAGATCAGTACTTGTATTGCTTTTCAACCACAACCAAGAAGTTCTCGGAGTGGCTTACATAGAATGCATCATTTTACACGATGGTCCCCTGTCCCCAAAGGGCTTACAGTCTAAAAAGATACACAAAGTAGACACCAGCCACCAGGCCAGAGAGTCACTTCAGAAAAGTTGCTGCATTGTGAGCCTTCAGACAAAGCTTGGGAACCTTCAAATAGGGATGTGCAAATCTGTTCGAATTCAAATCGGTTTAATCTGGGTGACTTGAGTGATTTGAATCTGAATCAAATCACCCTTTAAAAGGGTAATTCAATTCAAATTCGGAATGAATTTTCAAAATTTGATTTGAATTCATTTCGAGAGCTGTTTAGCAACTTTTTAAAAAACCATTAAGACCCCCTGATTGGTTAAAAAGGGACCAAAATAAGGTTGAATACGTTCAAATCAAACTTTTGGGCCAAATTTGAATCTGATTCAAATCTGGAACAAATTTTTGGAATCAAAACAAATTGAAAAATCAGTTTCGTGCACATCTCTACCTTCAAAACCTTCATGCGGCTTCATGGCTGAGGAGGGATTTGAACCCAGGTCTCCCTGCTCCCGGTCCAACATTCTTATCTAATATGTCACATAGATTCTCCCAGTGTGGTACAAGGGATAAAAATGTTGGACCAGGAGCAGGGAGATCTGGGTTCAAACCCCACTGCTTGTTCACCTTGTCTCTTTATGAGCGAAAAGCCGGGCTTGAAGTAGTGAGCTTGCCAAGCAGGGTCAGCCTTGGTTTTCATTTGAATGGGTGACTACATGTGAGTGCCATCAGCTGTGAGCTTTCCCTTTAGGAGGCAGGGCTGTAGAGCATCTGTTTGTTCACTCCCTGGCAGGATCTCCAGGTCGGACTGAGAGAGACTCCTGCCTGTAACCTTGGAGAGGCACTGCCAGTCAGGGAAGACTATACTATACTGAGCTAGATGGACCAACAGTCTAACTTAGAGAAATGCGGCTTCCTGTGTTCTCAAGTTGGTTGTGTGAGTTTTGTCTCGTGGAATGAGCCGCATCTGTAGAATCCCACGGGCGTCTTAACTGTTGCATGCAAAGCCAAGAAGCAGGAGAGATCGCAGCGGAGAGTTCTTCTTCCAGGCGCCGCCCGCAGTGAGGTTTTTTTTTTTTTTTTTTTGCTTGGCTGGAAAGCTGCAAGGCTCACTTGCCTCTGCCTCCTGACATCTCCCTGGGGGGAAGAAAGAGAGTCCTGACAAACTGACATGTGATGGTCTCTAATGGGGCTGCGTGTCTGGCAAAACATCCTAATGACCACCATGTTGACAAGCAGGGGGCTCTTGATTTGTGGCCGGCTCCCCATTGGCGCGTGTCCCCCCCCCCGCCTCCCACGCGCACTTCCTCCTGCCTTTCGAGCGACCCATCGGTAATGACACCTGTTTGCCCATTAGCAGGAGCCCTTGACAGGGCTGGTGAGTGGGAGTGACGATTCGGCGGCTTGATCTGGGTCTCCGCTCCCGGAACAAACCGGCTGAGCTCAGTCGGTGCAGAGGCATGTGGGGGATGCAGCAGGCCGGAGGGGAGGTGGCAAGTGAAATGAGGGGAAGTCTAAAGGGAGAGGAAGCCGTTTCGGGGGGGGGCACCCTGAGTGCTTGGGGATGCTCACCGCGACCTGGATCCAGGGCCAGATTATGGCACTCTGAGCCCCTAAGCTATGTCATGGGTAAAAGTAGCAGAGGAAACTGCCATCTACTGAGTCAGACCACTGTTCCATCTTGCTCAGTGTTGTCTGCACAGGCTGGCAGCGGCTTCTCCCAGGTTGCAGGCAGGAGTCTCTCTCGGCCCGATCTTGGAGATGCTGCCAGGGAGGGAACTTGGAACCTCGATGCTCCATCCCTTGAGGGGAATATCTTACAGTGCTCACACTTCTAGTCTCCCATTCATATGCAACCAGGGCAGACCCTGCTTCACTAAGGGGACAAGTCATGCTTGCTGCCACAAGACCAAAGCCCTGTACCATTGTGGTCATTCGCTCTCGCTCTGTGTGTGTGTACACACACACACACACACACAGGGAGCATAGGAAGCTGCCTTATCCCGAGTCAGACCTTTGGTCCATCTAGCTCAGTATTGTCTACCCAGATGGGCAGCAGCTTCTCCAAGGTTGCAGGCAGGAGTCTCTCTCAGCCCTATCTTGGAGATGCTGCCAGGGAGGGAACCTACCACAAGACCAGCACTCCTTCTCCTCTAGCATATATATTTGTGTGTGTGTGAGAGAGAGAGAGAAAGAGAGAGAGAGAGAGTAATTTTCCAACAAAAAGTACAATGCAACCTGGCAAAGATGCATGACAAGTGAATATCTAACAAATAGAGTTATCTTGCAATTAGCTTATTTGCATGAGAAATGCCTTGAAATGAAAATACATGATGTGAAATCCGACAAATTTAGTCATTTCTTGGTATTCAGAGGGCCTTAGCGGCAGCTTTTGTAGCTGGGTCACAGGTGCGCATGGACACATCCTGGTCCACAGACCAGGGAGACCCTTTTTTGACTTGAAATTAAATTTATTAGGAGACTTGTGGGAGGGAGGTTAGGCTGAGAGATGCGTGACTGGCTCAGAGCCACCCAGTGAGTTTCTTGACTGAGTGGGGATTTGAACTCAATTCTCCCTGGTCCTAGTCTAACACTCTAACCACTACACCACACTGGTCTTGTGGTAGCACTAATAATAGGGTTACCAACCTTTAATGAGCCAACTGGCGCTTCCCAGAGTTTTGGCACCCCTTCAGTGGAGTCGGCGGATTTTTCTTTTTTGTTTACACTTGCAGCACCTGCTAAGAAATTCGAAATTAATCACAGCAGAGTCTGCACAAATGGTGACTGCGTCGATGGGCTGAACTATATCCGTTGCCCTCTGCCTCTTGCAATTACCCCTGTCTGCTCTTCCCCCTTTTTCAGGGGAGGCGAGCTGGTCTTGGGGTACCCAGCAGGCATGGTCCCCTTTTGTTAAGCAGGTTCTGTCCTGGTTTGCACTAGGGTGGGTGACTGCATGCGAATGCCGAAAGAGATTCCCCTTAGGGGGTGAGGCTGGGGCTCAGTGGCAGAGCATCTAGGTCAGAGTGCGAGACGGCTCAAACTGACCCGTTTGTCGGTTCAGGATTTGCGGGGGGGGGGATTTACCATTTCCAAGGGCTTCCGAGGCCTTGGGTGGTGCTGCCCCGGCCATGGGGGTGGGGTCTCTCTGGCAGCTCCCACTCCCCCTGTCGGCCTCCCCAAGGCTGGTTGGGCCCGTCTCGGCCCGCTCTGAGCTCTTGGCACCGAACATCTAGGTCCGTGGCAGCGTGGGCAACGATCTTGCAGTTGCACAGTGTGCTCCCGCGAGTGTTCGTGTCGTGTTCGTGTCGTACTGCTGCAACAGCTGTGCAAGTATGGAGCTCCTCGTTTCTTTCCGCGAGGACAACTGTGCAACAGCGCCGTTCTTAGAACCCCCACGGTCCGTGTACCTGCGCGAACCTCTCATTCTACCACAGATTTGTTTGCCCTGCTACTGTGGTTTGTTTCTCAGGGTGCTCACCGGTGATCCAACCCTTCCCTCCCCCCAAATCCGTGGATGTGGGTTCGAGACAGAGCGTGTCGCTGAGCCAATCCCTCCTCGCTGGACCACGGTGGCTTCCACCTTGTCGCCTTTTCTTTGCTCCAAGAGCGGAAGGGCTCTTCAACCTCCCCTTCCACCCTCCAAAATGTGGTGACAAATCCAGTTTTTCAGAGCCGTCCCATTTGACAACTTGGCCCGCTCTGTCTGTGCTCCCCCTTGAATCTCCTCTTCTCCTCCCCGCCACCCCCCAATTTTTTTTATTTATAATGAGCCAGCAGAATCAGCGAAGATGGTGACAGCTGAAAAGATGAGACGACTCATTGTTTCTGTTGCCGCTCGCTTCAGCTGCAGCGTTAGAAGAAGGGGGGGGGAGGAAAAGCTGCTTGACTGCGGCGGCAAAAGGGAAGGGAGATGTCAAAAGGGCGATGAATCCACCCGCAGCTCTCCCAGCCCCACCCAGCCGAGATCACGGAGACTTGTAAGGCCTGTTTGTGCCTTGTAAGTGAAAGGAGGCTGGGCTGTCTCCCAATTAAAGGCATTTTACTTGATGAATTAATTGATTGCGGATTTGCATATTAAAGGGCAGCCATCCAGAAGGGGGAAAGCATGTCTTGTTTTCAGACCCCTGCTAACTGAGCAAAGAGACACCTTGTTCAAGTGATGATTCTCTCATATTTAGCGGGGGGGGGGAGCCACTGGGTCTTTCCAACCCCAGCACAGCCTCCTTCCAGTGGCGGTTGCTGGTATCTGCCTTATGTTTCTTTTTAGGTTGTGAGACCTTTGCGGGCAGGGGGCCATCTTCATTAATTATGTATTTATTTTTCTGTGTAAGCCGCTTTGAGAGCTTTGGTTGGAAAGCAGCCTGTATATATATTCATAGTGGTTGCAGATGATGCACACAGTGTTTCACAGCATCCTTGAAGAGGCTTTCCCTTCTGTGTGGGAGAAAAGAGGGAATGCCTCTACACAGGAAGTGTCGGAGAGACTTCTTCACAAGACTTTTTGGTAGAGCACACGGGTTTGTTATTCCAGCTGCGCAGGTGACTGAACCCGGCACTGACGACCTGATTCCACAGATATTTATAGTGCTCTGGTTATATAGGTATAGCAAAACTCGTGGTTACATGTGATAGGTATGTGGATCAGTTGGATCAGCAACCTTGGAGAAGCCGCTACCAGTCTGTGCAGACAATACTGAGCTAGATGGACCAATGTTCTGACTCTGTATATGGCAGCTTCCTATGTTCCTAAGGTTGGCAGAGGGGAGAGTGATCATGTAGGTAAGCTGAATAAAACCTTCTGTTGTTGTTCACCATCAATAAACTGCTGGGGACAGAATGTGCCCAGAATGGCGTCATTTGCCCAAGCCAGCTCCCACATACCATGTTATTATTCTCCCCTCCTGTTACCTTGCTTTCTGAATTCACACAACCATCCATCAGGAGTGTGCCGAGTTCTACCCCAACTGGCAGTTCCTCCTTCCCTCATGACGGTCGTGAGAACAAGCCTCGTCATAACCAGATTGTTACCTTTAACCCGAAATCTGTTTCCTCGCTTTCTAGGCAAAGAAGATGTGAAGTGAACCCCAAGCCCCGGGGCTGTGTTCTGCGAGCGCTGTGTTTTCTCTGAACCCCTGTCCGGCTAGGAAATGTCCAGTTCAACTCAAGTGTTTCCCCACCCAGTGTTCTGCACAGGACTGCTGGCATTGTTGCCTGACAGATCACGGGCCAAAAAATGAACTGGAGCCAACGTGCAGCCACTGATCTCCAGCAGAAGGGTACCAGGTGTTTCAGGTGAAGCCTTCGCACACCAGAGAGGAGACCTCCCCCCCGCAGCTGACGGTGCTCGCGCT
Source organism: Hemicordylus capensis (assembly GCF_027244095.1). NCBI lineage: Eukaryota > Metazoa > Chordata > Lepidosauria > Squamata > Cordylidae > Hemicordylus > Hemicordylus capensis. Next base: position 17,240,037 of record NC_069671.1, read on the forward strand.
AGTCAAGACAAGGGCGTCTCCCTCTCCCGGGCGGCCAGTGTCGTAGCTTCAGACCAACCCAAAGACGTCATCACTGGCTCTTGCTGACGGAGCTGGAAGATTAAGGACTACAATGGAAGAGAATGTGTTCAGTGTGCAGCAGATCCAGCCCAACGTCATCTCGGTGAAGCTTTTCAAGCGCAAGGTTGGAGGTCTTGGGTTCTTAGTGAAGGAGCGCGTCAACAAGCCACCGGTGATCGTTTCCGACTTGATCCGAGGAGGGGCAGCCGAACAAAGTGGCCTTATTCAGACGGGGGACATTATCCTTGCGGTCAATGGAAGGCCCCTGGTGGATATGAACTATGACAGTGCTCTGGAGGTCCTGAGGAGCATTGCCTCGGAGACGTACGTCGTCCTCATCTTGAGAGGTCCGGAGGGCTTCACCACTCACCTGGAGACTACCTTCACCGGCGACGGGACGCCGAAGACCGTCCGAGTCACCAGGCCCTTGTGCCCGACCCCCACAGCAGCGGACTTGCAGTCTAATCCGAGCCTCCACACCAAAGATCCGCAGCAAGGCGGGGACCACACGATGGGGGGCTCTGTCAGTTCTCGGTGTGCCCGAGAGAATGGGCAAGGGGAAGGGACTCTGGTGCATGTCAACGGTGTGGTTTCCGGCACGGTGGCCACAGACTCTCTGAAAAGCAACGATGCCGACGTTTCCAGTCACTGCCTGAATGGCAGTGTCGAGAACAGCGAACTGCTCAAGGAGATTGAGCCGGTCCTAGATCTGCTGAAGAGCAAGGAACTCAATGGAGACCCGCAGCCCAAGATGGACACCCGGGATGTAGAAGTTCAAGTGGACAGGTGGGTGCTTGCATGTCAGCTTGGACTCAGTGGTTCCCAACCAGGGCTCCTTCAGAATGTTGCTGGACTATAAGTCCCATAATTCCCAGTTACAACTTATTTGTCGGCGGGGTGGGGGTGGGTGGGAGTTGTAGTTCAGCCTGGAGGAGCCCTGGTTGGGAGCCACTGCCTTAGACATTTGATGCAATGTGTTTGGAATGTTCTCAGAACCTTAAACTGCGCCAAAGGAGTGTCCAGCCTATGTCGGAGAGCCGTGAATGATCTTGACCAGTGTTGCAAGCAGGAATCTCTCTCTCAGCCCTGTCTTGGAGATGCTGCCAGGGAGGGAACTTGAAACCTTAGATGCTCTTCCCAGAGCGGCTCCATCCTTTAAGGGGAATATCTTAGAGTGCTCACACTCCTAGTCTCCCATTCAAATGCAACCAGGGCGGACCCTGCTTAGCTAAGGAGACCAGTCATGCTTGCTACCACAAGACCAGCTCTCCTTCTAACTCGATCTCTGCAAACCCACAGCCACCGACTGGGACTGCACACGTCTCTCCGACTTTGACTGGGTATCTCTCTGACCCTGTATAGGGTCCTAAGAACAGCCCTGTTGATTGCAGAATGTTTGGCAATGTTAACTTTACTCGATGTGAACAAGCAAGAGCCCTACAGAACAGAGAATTCTCCCCAGCATTATTGGGGCAGGGGGTGCTGTTTTAGAGTAGGGATGTACACGGAAAACCTTGGCACTCCCTTTCCGGAGCTCCGAACCTGTTCAAACGCCGGCGTGTTTGAGCCAGCTCGACAGGCAGCAGGGGAGGGGTGCCTTTAACAAACAAGCTGAGATTTGAGTGCTGCTGGGCTCTGTAGAGAAATAATTAGGGCAACCAATAATTAAAAAATAACAACCAATTAAAGCATGTTCCAGCACTGTTAACAGGTTTGTATACAATGTAGTTGTGATTTTTTGGTTACATTTTAAAAAATGTATTTTAATGAGATTTTAATTGTATAATTTAATTTAGGTTTTTGTTTTTTGTTTTTTGTTTTGGTAAACTGTTTTCCAGCTGTTAAAAAGTTTCATAGCTGGGATGTTTTGATGAACCGGTTCAAAGCAGTTCGTGATCAAGTTGCTTGAACCGACCCGATTCACAGCAGTCTGCTTTGCGATCGAACCGGTTCTGCACACCCCTACTTTAAGGAGCTATACTTTCTTTCTTTTTTAAAGAGGGTGAACACTTAACATGCATGATTTAAAAAATAACAACCCTGCAACAGACCACAAATTCAAATGTTTTATGTGGATCTGTAACTTCTGTATGTTGAAAAGGGTAAAATACAGATTGATCCAGTTCAGATGTGTCATGGAGCCAAAACGGAATCCTGGCTTTGAGTGATGCATCCTCTGGCCTTGGGCACATGCTATCCTTTCTCCCCTCATGTGCAAAGGGGAAGGCACCCTCGGCGGTGAAGGGATGTTGCATGAAGGCAGGAGTCTCTCTCAGCCCTATCTTAAAACTGAACAGGCCCAAGAGCTTGGTTTGAAGGCACATGATGATGTAGCCGCCGTTTGGAAGCTAAGCAGGTCTGGGGTTAGTCAGTGCCTGGGTGGAGATCACCTGGGGAACACAGGAAGCTGCCATATACTGAGTCAGAGAATTGGTCCATCTAGCTCAGTATTGTCTACACAGACGGGCAGCGGCTCCTCCAAGGTGGCAGGCAGGAGTCTCTCTCAGCCCTATCTTGGAGATGCTGCCAGGGAGGGAACCTGGAACCTTCTGCTCTTCCCAGAGCAGCTCCATCCCCTGAGGGGAATCTCTCACAGTGCTGCTCACACATATAGTCTCCCATTCAAATGCAAGCAGGGTGGACCCTGCTTAGCAAAGGGGACAATTCAAGCTTGCTACCACAAGACCAGCTCGCCTCCCATGGTTGAATCCAGGCAGGATGGGGACGCAATGGTAAGGAAGCGGAGGAAAAACCCTTTTGTGGTGTCTGCCAAACCCTAAAATAATCCCAAACATTTCTGGATCTTCCCAGGAGTTAGGGATGGGTGTCACTATTTCCATGCCATGAGTCAGACTTCGCTCAGCGTTCTCTCTCAGCACTGGCTAACTAGGTGCCCTGAGGAGGTTTGCAATCAAAGTACAGGGGTGATATTCATCTCTGCTGCTGGATAGTCCAAGGCACGGCCGGCCGGCCCTACTGCTCGGCAGAGAGAGGCAATAGCCCCGGGCAGGGTACTCGGAGTGCCATTCCAAGGTGGGCAGCTTCCAGCTCATTGGATTTAATGATCCCCTTTTTTGCAGCGGAAGCTCTGTCTTGGAGTCCCTGCCTATGGCACTGACAGTACGCCCTGAAGTGCGCTCCGCGTGGGGAGTGGAGTTGCCATGTGGCTCCCGAGGCAGCCGCCGCCGGTGCTTCCGTCCCCCTGCGGCACGGGCAGCAGAGCGTTCAAGGGAGCAGAGTTAAGCCCATTCTCACGGCCAGAAGCAAGGCAGGGGGAGCGAGCGGCCAGGCTCCAGGCCCCCATGCACGGCCCCCTACCCGAGGTAGAAAGAGGGGAAGCGATTGTGTGCTCGCGGCGATCCGAATAGGATCACAACGGCCAACCATCAGCATTGTATTGGCGGTTGAGGGGAAGTCCATCGCACCCGCGTTCCCTCTAAGGCGTGCGCATGTGCGCGTGCTCTCATGTTTTTTGATGCCCGCTCAGTTTTAGATCCCGCTCAGGTTGAATCAGGAAGGTCCCACTCTGAATGCAGGTGCACACACACTGCCTTGATACTGCCGCCCAGAACATAGGAGCATAGGGAGCTGCCATCTACTGAGTCAGACCCTTGGTCCATCTAGCTCAGTCTTGTCTATCCAGACTGGCAGTGGCTTCTCCAAGGTTGCTGGCAGGAATCGCTCTCAGCCCTCTCTTGGAGATGCTGCCAGGGAGGGAACCCGGAGCCTTCTGCTCTTCCCAGAGCGGCTCCATCCCCTAAGAGGGGGAATCTCTTCCAGTGCTCACACCTCCTAGTCTCCCTTTCATATGCAACCAGGGTGGATCCTGCTTAGCTAAGGGGACAAGTCATGCTTGTTACCACAAGACTAGCTCTCCTCTCATTCTGCACACTGATGGAAAAAAATTAGAGAGAACACTGCATCCCACCCTGTCCTACACAGATAGCTAGCACACATTAACTTCTTCTTCCTCCTCCCTTGATTTTTGCCAGCGCATGCTCGGGGCTTGAAGTCTGGCTGGACGTTCCTCCTATTCAGTTGCCGGTCATGAGACCAGGCCTGTTGTATTTCTCACCCTCCCTCTGAGCTTTTATGGGAGGGGCGCCCCCCCAACCTTCCTTCTCCCAAGGGGTGTCCTATCGCAATCCTCTCCTACCCTCTCCCTGTGCTGCAGAGAACTCTGAGGAGAGGAAGGACTTTTTCTCTGCCTTCACTTCTCCTTTTCCTGAGTCTCCGCAGTCCGTGAAAGCATGAGAGTCATTCTTTGTCCTGGGTGTGTAGGATAGAGGCTCTGGCCACATGGGATCCCACTCCTGGCAAGCGGAATATGGTGCCCGGTCCTCACCTGCCTCCTAACTTGCCATCTCAAGGCCTGTGGGGGGCCCTCGGGAAGTTGTGCCATCGAGTCGGTGTCGACTCCTGGCGACCACAGAGCCCTGTGGTTTTCTTTGGTAGAATACAGGAGGGGTTGACCATTGCCTCCTCCCGGACAGTATGAGATTATGCTTTTCAGCATCTTCCTATATCGCTGCTGCCCAATATAGGTGTTTCCTACAAGCGGGGGTTCGAACCAACAACCTCTTGCTTCCTAGGCAAGTTACTTCCCTGCTGCACCATTAGGTGGCTTCTTTGGGGAGCTTATGCGTTCCTAAAAAGAATGATCCTGAAGATGTATCATTCTCTGCCACCCTTTTCATAATCCACTCTTTCTCTTAACTGATAAATTGCTTAACAGGCTAAACGGCCAGATGTTTGCATTTTTCAAAACCTCACTGAAAATGGTTGTTGATGCAGTTTTGCATCCAAAATGTTCCTTTGTTAAGGTGTTGCACTATGAAAATGCCTGTCAATCATTTTACATTTTGGAAGGAAGTTCGCTCTCGCTCTCTCTGTGAAATGAGAATAACTGGCCCTCTTCATTCCGTTTTTATTTTTCTGATAGATACCCCCTGTGATGTTAACATATTGCTGCATCATTGCAAGTTTTTGTTTGTGACATTGTTGTGGGTTTTTTATTCTTTTTTTAAAAAGATATTTATCATTTATTTATTAAATTTTTCTTATATACCACCTTCTCCAAAAACTCTAGGTGATGAACAATAATACCAATAACAACTAAATTGAAATAATAATAATAATAATTAAAGGGCAAACGCCTGGCGAAACAGGTGGCTCTTAAGAAGAGCCTTAAAAACAGCCAGGGTGGGGGCTGGATGAGTCTGGGGGGAGAAGGGTGTTCCAAAGAAGAGGGTCGGCCACAGAGAAGGCCCCCCTGCAGGCCCGGACACCATGCACTAAGTCAGGACCCGGCACACTAAGGAGAGCCAGCTGAGAAGACCTCGCAGGCTGGGATTCAACCAGCCGAGAGAGGTGATCCCGGAGACATGCAGGTGCTAAGCCCATAAGGGTTTTGTAGGCGAGAACCAGCCCTTTGAATTGGACCTGGAAGCAAACAGGAATCCAGTGCAGCGACCGTAAGAGAGGTGTGACACTATCAAATCTATGGCCACCCATGGGGAGTTGGGCCACTGCATTCTGGACTAGTTGAAGCTTCCGGGTCGTTTTCAAAGGCAACCCTAGGTAGAGCGCATTGCAGTAATCCAAACAAAAGGCAACAAAGGCATGAGTGACTCTTGCCAGGGCCTGCCAGTTATCCAGATCATCAGGGTTGAGAGAAGGCTTCTTCAGAAGAGGGTAGACCACCGCCTCTTTAAGGGCTGACGGAACAAACCCCAATCAGATATGTCGAGCTGATTGGTTTGTGTTTTTTTTTAGTCTGTCAATTCAGCCAGTTAAGCAACTGACGGACATTCATATTGGCATCTTCGGTCTCCTTCTCTAGCTTTCCATAATATTGCTTGAAATTTTTATAATTCCAAGAGATATTGGGAAAAGCTAAAGAACGATCCTGGATTCTGACTTACCTTGAATTGCATACTGGGTTGCAATTACATATCCTGGCTTGTTTTCAAACTCTACTTAGAGCAAGCCATAAATCTTGCACGGTGTTAAGCCTGGATTAAAACTAGATCCCCGCAGGACAGGGAGGGAACGTGCTCAAGACTAAGGCTTGGAACATCACAAGGAACCATGGTTTTAAAGCTGGCTTCACGTAGTGTCTGAACCAGGCCTTTGACTCACTACAGCCCTGCGTAGTAAGTCAAAGTATGTTGTCCCCTGTACAGGAATCCTGGAGAAAAGATTCCTGTGAGAAAGCTCTTCAAGAGTATCTCCGGGCTGAAAATTTTAACGCCTATTATCAGTTCTGTGATTAAAAAATAAATAAATCTACAAGACAGCACCGCTTGCTGTGGCAGCTGAGAAAATTGGAAAGAAGTGTGCTCAATCCGTTGCAGTTCCTGGCAGAGGCAATAACTTAATTTAATGTTCATCGTAACAAGCTTGTTGGGTATAATTTTGGTGGCTCTGTAACAAATCTGATAGGTAAACATCATGTCTGAAATGCGTCAAGCTTGGGAAGAGCTTGATCTCAATCCTCTCCTGCTTTTCAGATATACATGTGATGACCTATAGTTTTCAAAACAAAAAACCAAAAAACCACCGGAACATCCAAAGCTGCCCTACCCAATCAGACTGCTCAGGATTAATCTCTCCATTTTTCCTACTCTGGAATCACCAAGATCATGGTGGCCTAATTAAAGCAAAGGTTGATGGCATGGCTTTGGATGGTCCATCTAGCTCAGTATTGTCTACACAGACTGTAGACAATAGATGCCCGCTGGGCATCTCCCCTGAAGCTGCTGCCAGTCTGTGTCGACAATACTGAGCTAGATAGACCAAGGGTCTGACTCAATATATGGCAGCTTCCTATGGTCTCAATGATGGTTCTACTGAGGCTGCAGGGGAGATGCCCAGCGGGCTGCATCTCATGGGTTTTCTCTCTCTGGCTTCCACTCGACTACCCTTAATGGTGCAGAGGCCAGGAGTTTCTAACCTTGGGTGCTGTTCTCCTACAAACCCCGTCATCTCCAGCCAAAGCTGGTCATGGCGGGGAATGACGGGAGTTGTAAGCCAATACCAGAGGTCCCGAGGTTGGGAAACAACTGGCCTAGAGCCTCTTGCTCATGAAAGATCTGCCTCCCAGAACAGCTGGTTTTGTTCGAGCTCCTTATTCCTTATTCCAGCATGAAAGCAACCCGTCTTGCAGGGCGAACCGAGCAACCCGCCGTTCTTGGGGGCACGCATTCGAAATTAGCAATTAAAGCAGTCGTTGGTGAATGGCTCTAATTAATTAACACCTGCGGCCCTAAATTCTTGTAATATATATATTTTTAAAAGAGATACGGCGTGCAGTGATTATCGCTGGTGTTAATGCTGCATTGACAGCTCTCTGAGAGTTGGGCTGTCTCCGGGTGCTGCTGCTGCTTTTCTCCTTTTCTCCCTCTCCGAACGACAAGGGGACCTGATCAAAGCTGCTGGTAGTAATTCCTTTCACACTCCAGTCCCGATAAGCAGCTTTGGCAGCAAAGCTGGGGAGAGAAAGACTCCCGCAGTGCCTGTGGATGCTGCTAGGCAGAGTGGTAGTGTTCTGATCCTGCGAAGCAATCGGTTCAGCAACGGCTTCTGCAGACGAGATGGAAGGAAGGTGTCTCTTCTGTCAGGTGGGTGACCTTCTAAGCAGACCAAAGGGCTAAGCTTTGGGATGCTTCCAGGCAGGGCATAATGAGAGCCCGTGAGAGGAAGTGGTTAGAGTGTTGAATGTGGGGGAACCTGGGTTCGAGCCCTCATGCAACCACAAAGCTCACTGGGTGATCTTGAGCTGATGGCTGTTAACCAGAGCGCAAAACAGCTTGCAGAAGGGGCCAGTTTGTGGAAACGGAAGACGTTTGCTTAGTTGTGCAAAAGGGCCTTCTCGGTTGTCGCCCCTAGGTTGTGGATCTAAGAGGGTTATCTTCCTTGGAGGCCTTCAAGAGAGGCATAAAGATGCATCTTTTTAGCCTGGCTTTTAATGATATCTAGTTTTAATTTTAATTTTAATCTGGTTTAAATGTTTGTTTTGTTTTATGTGTGTTTGACTTTTCATGTAAACTGCTCTGAGCCACTTTAGGAAGGCTGGTATATGAATGAGTGAATAAATAAATGAAAACCGGTGATGGTGCACGGGCACTATTGCACCGTAGTGCTATAGCACTGTTGCCCAAAAGATCCCCTTGAAATAAATGAGAAGAGTCACAGCTGCACAGCTGTTGGGCGACTGCAACGATCCAGTCTATAATGCAAGCACCAGACTCAGTACTACGAACATAGGAAGCTGCCATATACTGAGTCAGATCCTTGGTCTAGCTAGCTCAGGATTGTCTTCACAGACTGGCAGCGGCTTTGGCAGGGTTGCAGGCAGGAGTCTCTCTCTGCCCTCTCTTGGAGATGCTGCCAGGGAGGGAACTTGGGACCTTCTGCTCTTCCCAGTGTGGCCACATTATCCCCTAAGGGGAATATCTTCCAGTTCTCACACGTCTAGTCTCCCATTCATATGCAACCAGGTCAGACCCTGCTTAGCTAAGGGGACAAGTCATGCTTGCTACCACAAAACCAGCTCTCCTCAACATGGGCAACAGCCTGTTCCCAACCACACACGGTTGTTAAAACTGAGCACAGCCGCTTCAGTCATAGGCTTAACAGAGCACATCATTTAGCCCCAATTTCAGAAAAGCTGGGACGCCTGAAAGGAATGAGTTCTGTGTTGGGAAAGATGTGCACCGAGGCACCCTTCAAAGTGGACCGTAATAATCAATGAAATGCCAGTGAGAACGTCCCTGGTGAGTCTCTGGGCTGTACACACACACACACACACACACACACACACACACACACACACACACACCCCATGTAATTTTAATAGTGTCGCTGAGATTTTTGCTCTCGGATATGTCTGTTATAGTTATTACCAATGCTGCATCTGTTGGGCAACTGGTGTTAATTTCACTGGGGATCTGCCGTACGCTACAGGTGTAATGTCGTCCCTGCTGCACATGTATAGAGCGTGTCATCTCTTCCCTACTTCTGCAGGAGGCAGGGAGTTCGAAGTTTTGCCCTTTGCCTGGCCAACTTTTTCAGGAGAAAGATACAGAAGAAATCGAGTCCTGCTATACTCGGTTCCCAGATAGACAGGTTTGCAGGGGTAGGGAAAGAAAAGAGCAAGTTATCAATCAACCATCCAGGCCGTGATAGGCTTAAAAGCAGTATTGGCAACCTGTCTTCGGAATCTTCAGCCTGGCTCGTCCTTGTCAAGAAACTGCCACCTGTCTCTCCTTTGGGGACATCGGTTTCTCTCAAGCAAGTGGTCTGTGTGCAGTGGCTACTCAGCACCCACCACCAGGGCTCATTTCTCCCCTTAGCTAAGCAGGGTCCACCCTGGTTGCATATAAATGGGAGACTTGATGATGTGTCAGCACTGTAAGAGATTCCCCTGAAGGGATGGAGCCGCTCTAGGAAGAGCAGAAGGTTCCAAGTTCCCTCCCTGGCAGCATCTCCAGGATAGGGCTGAGAGAGATTCCTGCCTGCAACCTTGGAGACGCCGCTGCCAGCCTGTGTTGACAATACTGAGCTTGATAGATCAATGCTCTGACTCAGTATACGGCAGCTTCCTATGTTCCTACCATTAGGAAATGCCTCTTGATTGGCTTCCTAGCCATTTCAACCCCTCAATTCTAGTCTTGCCTCCGGGAGCAAGTCTGTTCCTTCTCTTACGTGAGAGCCCTTCTGATATTTCAAGACGATTGGTGTTGCCGTCCCCTCCTCTTCTCCTGCTCCTAGCTCAGCCTCTTCACCGCCACCCTGTAGGCCAGCTATAGCTTCGGAGGGTATGCTTGCAAACAGATACTTCCTGCTGGTGACGGTATGGCTTTTAATGGTCCAAGCAAAAAAATGCACCCTGGGCAGTGGGTGAGATGAGAAGCGATCTCTTCCTCTCCAGCCCCTAAGAGGCACAGGGAGACATTTTGCCCACTGGGCAGTGGCCACTGGGTAAAAATAGAGCATGGCTCATTCATTGCCCACTAACCTTGTTCTATTTTTGCCCCTCTGCCTAAAGAAGGCTGTCACGGCCAATCTCCATTATGAGCTGCCTGCTCTTCGTTCTGGATTTGAATAATGCACAAGGAAGATGTAGCAAAATTCCATGGGAAGCACCATAGATTAATGGCAGAGCATCTGCTTTGTGCACAGGAGTTCCCAGGTTCACTCCCTAGCATTGAAGGGTCTCAGGTGGCGGAGTTGGGGAAGCAATCTCTCCTCCTCTGCCTCTGAGCCGCTGCCAGTCAGAGCGGCCAGTACTGAACTAGAGGGACCAGTGGTCTGACTCAGGATGACAGCTTCCTATGTTGATGAACCACCCTGGACCCCAGGACAGGCACACCAATACCAAGACAATAATAGTACCTACACTTTCCCAAAAATTGAATGGCTACAAGCTGGAAGAAGGAGCTGGTTTTGCCCTTTAAATCAGGGCTGTAAAACTGCCGTCTTTCAGCTCTTGATGGCCATCACATGTATCGTATTGATTTGTGTATTCCCAAGATTTATATCCCACTTTCAGTAACAAAAAATCCTGAAATTGCTAAGTGTTTGTTTGTTTATCCGATTTCTATACTGCCTGATAACAGACATCTCTTGATGGTTCACACAGTTAAAACATAACAAATATCAAAACAACATAAAGCAGTTAAAACTCATAGATCAGATAAAAACAATCTCAGTAAATAGAAAACATCAACATTTAAATTTCAGTTAAAAGCCCGGGAAGTGTTGCAAGCCAAGCATGCAGCTGAGAAATATAATCGAGCCTTAAAAACAAAAGGGCAGATAATAGAATCATGGAGAATGGTGTGGGTGGGTGAGAGATCATCTGGGCTAGCCCCCAGCTCCATGTTCGAAATCCAGCAGGGGGGTGCTGATTCTTGGGTCCCCAGATGCTGCTGGACTTAAAGACCCCATTGTCCCCCAGCTGCCAGCCATTGGTGGGAGTTGTCGTCCAGTAACAGGTGAGGGACCCAAGGCTGCTCTCTGCTATCGCTACCTGGCTCCTTTGTCAAACTGATCTTGCCATTAAGGAGTTTCTCCTGATGTTCTGCTGAAATCTCACCCCCTGCAACTTACGCCCACTAGTTCTACCGCTGCCCAGAGGCGCCCTTACCCCTGGACTTCTGGGCGGAAGTCTAGGGCCTCCACACCTCCTGGGGGTCCCCAAATCCTCCTTAGTCTGTCCCGGGTGGTGTGGTCGCCGCACCTTGGTAACTTTGGAGCCTGGACCTAAAGGCCTTTGGACACCACCACCCCGCTGCAAGTTAAGCACCATTTCTTAACATCTAGTTTCTTGAGGGCACAAGCCACCCCACCCCGGGAAAGACTAAAGAGGATTTGGATATTTGGAACCACTGGAAACTGAGCCTGGTCTCTCTTAAGCTGCAAAGCTTTTGGTTGCTGTGACTGTCTAGATGTGACTGATTTGTGGGCTTTGTTTTATTTTTATTTTGTTGTGCACCACCCAGAGCCATTTGGATGGGGCGGTATATAAATGTAATAAATAAATTAAATAAATAAATTGGGGGGGCCCCAGGGGGTGTGGAGGCCCTGGACTTCAGCCCCGAAGTTTAGGGTTAAGAGCGACGCTGACCCGCACTGCACTGGGTGACTGAGCATGACTGTGACCTGTATCAGGCAGCTGAACATGACCTCTGCTTAAGAGACCGGGGAGTGGGGAAAGAAATATGTGGGATGGGCATAGGTTTAGTTGCATGCTGAAATGAATATTTTGCATGAATATGCCTGTTTTATAGTCTTACATTCTTGTGAGTGTTAAAACACTGCACGTGTCATGGTGTGTGTGTGTGTGTGTGTGTGTGTGTGTGTGTGTGTGTGTGTGTGTGTAGGGGAATGATGCTTAACTTGCAGCTGGTGGCAGTGGTGGGGGGAGCTCCAAAGGCCTTTAGATCCAGGGCCAGATTTCAGATTTCCAGGGCCCGGCTCCAAAATTACCTCGGTGCACCTCTGTCCCTGTTCTCTGGACAGGATTAACAACCTCAGACTGCAGGGCACCTTCCTTTAACGTGTACGTGCGGTCAGGGACTCTCTGCAAAATGTAGGCTTTGTTCGCGCAAAGCCGATCAAGGACCCTGCAAAATGGAGGCTTTGTTCACGCAAAGCTGATCAATATATGGAGACGGGGGGGGGGGCATCCGGTACGATCCTGAGCCCCACTGGGTGCGTTCAGCCAGCACGCGTTTCCGGTGTGCGTAAAGGACTACAGAGCAATTGGAGTTCCATTTTATTTCCATATCAGCCGTGGGTTTGTGCAGAAATGCAAAATGCAGTACGAAATATAAGAGCAGGAATCGCTTCATTGAATGAAGAAGCAAGTCTAAATTGTTTAGGCTACTAAGCAAGGCTATCCGCTTATCCAGTCCTGTGCTATTCACTTGAGCGGGGCATAGCAAGGTTGGAGTGTATCCTGTGGGGGGCCCCCCCTCCCCACATTCTTCATCTGAGAGATGTGGAGGTGGGGAGAGCAAAGAGCAAACTGTCACCCAGCTAGCTGTCCCTCCACTGAAGGGGCCCCCTCTCCTGAGAACCCAAGTATTAGACTTTGATCTCCAGATGTTGTTGGACTACAACCCCTATCATCCCTTGTTGCACTTCAGGGCCATAGCCTGCTCCCTTATCAGCACTACTTTTGTGGCGAATGCTGGTTCTTCTTGGAGTGCAAGCGCTGGCCAGCAGATGGCGCTGTGAATTTGCGCGAGGTCTCTGATCACTGTATAGCGAGAGGGCAAGATACTGGCAGGAAGGAACACAGAAGCCTATGGGAGTGTGTGTGTGGTCAGTACGTTGGTGCTTTGAACTTGCACAGAAGCTTTCAAGACTGCACAAGTAATTTCCACCTGGAAGTACCCTTCATGAAAGAAATTGGGTGTTCATCTGGGAATTTGTGCATGGTGCTTGAATGTTTCTTGTTGCAGCAAGTATGACTTGTCTCCCAAACTAAGCAGGGTCTGTCCCTGGTTGCATTTGAATGGGAGACCACATGTGGGCACTGTAAGATATTCCCCTTTGGGGATGGAGCTGCTCTGGGAAGAGCATCTACGTTCCCAGTTCCCTCCCTGCCAGTATCTCCAAGATAGGGCTGAGAGAGACTCCTGCCTGCAACCTTGGAGAAGCTGCTGCCAGTCTGTGAAGACAATACTGAGCTAGAGAGACCAAGGGTCTGACTCAGTATATGGCAGCTTCCTATGTCCCCATGGATAACAAGCAGTCGACTATATCTGCATTGATTTCTTTTGACAACGATAGTTGAGGAAGCATTTGTGCCTCCTTTACAATGTTCCGGGCCTCCTGCTGGCCACATGAGCTCTTTATCTTTCCACATGATGGTCTCGTGTTCTCATGTAGGAAGTGTTTGTCCTTTCTGCTGGGTACACTTCAAACTTGCCTTGATTCATTAAGCCTGGGAGGGGGCTGGATTTCTGCGATTCCTTTGATCCCTCTGTCCTGGGCAGAACGCCACCCTCTCAGAGACCCCAGGTCCCCCTTCCAGCCCTGGTGGCATCTCTTTAATTAGGGGCCCCTAATCGCATTTGCCGTGTGCCCAGATTAAGTTGGCTTCTCTCTCGTTTCGGCGCTCTCGGAATGCCGGGGCCGGCTCTGCTGGGTGGGAACGCAGCCTCCTGCTTCTGCAAGGCTTACCGGTGTTTAAAGGGAGCTTAGTGGCTGCCACACCGTTATTAATGGCCTGTGAAGAGATCCAGCCTGGAGCACTTTCCTTGGCTCTGTGTGTACTCTGGTCTTTAAGACGCAGCGAACGAAGCGGGGGCCGGGGAGGCGAGGTGGAATATCCAGGCGTCTGTGTCATGCCCGGCTGATCAGAAGCCCGTCTGAGGGCTAGGCTTAAACAAGCCAGGGGCGCCCGACCACAGAGCCTTCCGGTGAACTGGTCACAGGTTGTGGGGTGGTTTAACTCTTTCTGGGCTCTCTCTTGGTCTGCTCGAAACTCTCGCTCCCAGTGTCCTCCCTCCCTCTTCAATATTCCTCATGATTTCCAGACAAACGCTGTGCTACGGTAAAGTGGGCCGTCGAGTCGGTTTCGGCTCCTGGCGCCCTGGTTGTCTTTGGTAGAATGCAGGAGGGGTTGACCATTGCCTCCTCCCGCACAGATGATGCCTTTCAGCATCTTCCGATATTGCTGCTGCCCGATATAGGCGTTTCCCATAGTCTGGGAAACACACCAGTAGGGATTCAAACCGGCCACCTCTGGCTCGCTAGTCAAGTCTTCCCCGCACCGCGCCATTATGGGTCCTGCTAAATCCCTCTAATGACACTCTGCACATGCTCAGTAACTCTCGGTGCGTCTCGTGAAACTGGTCACCCGTTTCCTACAGAGCGTTCTTCCCCCATCAGAACCCCAGACAAACGCTGCCCCATCTGAATCGGCCGCGTGGCTCTGTGGAAAGCGGGTCTTGCTTTGCTGACTCTGGCTTTTCTGACTTCTATGTTCTTGCGTTGCCACCACAGCTTGGAACCATTCTTGTGCGGTTATCTGAAGTTTGGAGTGTGTTGTCCTTGGCCAGCGTTTCAGCAGTGGGTAGGGCTCTGCAGTTTTTCTTTCTCCCCTCACTTTATCTGATCAAGGCAATTTCACAGCAACATAAAAGTCCAGCTGGGAAAGGAACAGTTTCCTCCTTTGAAATGATGGGAGGTAATTTATTCGGTTTAGAAGTGTAGCCTCCCACTGGATTGCAGCCTTTGTTCTCAAGCACACCTGCGACGTGTTTCCCTCTTTGGGCTGAGAAAGTATTGGAGGGGAGTACCCTGACCATTTGCCCCTTAATAGAAACGGTGCCAGGAATGGGAAGTTAAAAGCTGATGCAGGTGGTAACTTCTGTGTGTGTACACACACACACACACACACACACACACACACACACAACCATCCTTGGCCGTGGATGTGTCTGGTGCTGGCATGTGCTTGGTCTTGTGGAGAGGAGAGCTGGTCTTGTGGGAGCAAGCATGACTTGTCCCCTTAGCTAAGCAGGGTCTGCCCTGGTTGCATATGAATGGGAGACTTGATGTGTGAGCACTGGAAGATATTCCCCTCCGGGGATGGAGCCACTCTGGGAAGAGCAGAAGGTTCTCAGTTCCCTCCCTGGCAGCATTTCCAAGAAAGGGCTGAGAGAGGTTCCTTCCTGCAACCTTGGAGAAGCCGCTGCCAGTCTGTGTAGACAATACCCAGCTAGATAGACCAATGGTCTGACTCAGTATATGGCAGCTTCCTAAGTTCCTAACTAGCTGGTCTTAATGTGTGGCGGACAGTGGTTTCTTCAGTCGTGACAGCCCCTCTCCCCGCCATTTTGCAACTGGAGGATGTGCTCATAGAATTTTGGAGGTGGCAGGGGCCTTTGGAGATCCTCTAGTCCACCCTCTGGCTCAGAGCAGGAAACAGTTACAGCCGCACCCCTGACAGATGTCTGCCCAGCCTCTGCCTGAAAATCATCAGCAAAGGAGACCCCAACATTGGCTGCTCTACCCTCAAGCAACTCTTATGGTTCGGAGACTCTTCCGATGTTGTAATTGGAACCCAGTGTTTCTCGCCCTGCCACAGAGAACAAGCCCGCTTGTCCTCCAATGTATCAGCCCGGCTGTCACTTGACGATAGCTATCCTATCTTCAAAGAGAAAGCTAATGTGTCCGGTGACGGATTCTCCCTTAGCATCCTCTTTGACATGCTAGTTTTCTGTGTGCGGGGATCCGCTCGCTTGTGCGCACCCTGCTTACGGGGATCTGAGAAAATGGCGTGCCTTCAAGTTCTTGCCGAGGCGAGAGATGTCAGCCGTTCCCGAATCGTAGCTGCTTTGGATTCAACTCCAAATAAATAAACCTTTAAAAAAAAAAGAAGTGGTGATTGTGTACAGGGCGCAACAGCTGGGCCGTGGGAAACCTTTATACAATCAAAGGAATTGCTTTTGCAATGCAAAACCTGGTCGAGGCAGCAGGTCTTTGTGCCTGCAGTGCGAGGGAAGGGATTGCTCACATGTAGGGGTGTGTGTGTGTGTGTGTGTGTGTGTGTGTGTTGTGGGGGTGGGGGAAGGCGGAGGTGGATGTATTGCTATAAGGAAACGGCAACAACCCCCCGCTGTGAAAGTGCCCGTTTGACGTGGGATTGTAAACGGGCGGAAGTCAATTCTGCAGGGAGAAAGTTCTTTAATACGGGGTGAAGTCGCTGTGAGCCTGACGGAGGAAGCAGGGAAAGGGCGGCTCCATCTCGAAGGGACACGCTCCGCCGGATTCTCCATGCGCCTGGTTTGGGGCAGAGGCCGCAACTTCTGTGCTTGGCATTTGCACACTGAATCGGGTCGCCAGCTGTCCCTCACTACGCAGGATCAGGTCCCTCCTTGCAGGGATGGAATGTCGCTCCCTATAGGGACAGCATTTGCCCCCCATTTGGGGGGGGCGGGGCAGGCAGTTTCTCGTTTTGAGAGGTTTGGGGTTGAAAAGTGCCATAACTCGAATGTGTTCTAAGTAATAACCATGCTGGCATTATTCCGTAGCATATAATTCAGTTGCATAGACGTCAGTGATACTCAGGCTCTTGATGACTGCAGCATACACCTCCCAGTCCCGTCCCCCCACGAAAAAAAACCCGTGTCCCTCATTCTGGCAATGAAATGTCGGCAACCCAGACATGAGCCGTGGGGACAGTGACAAGGAGGTTCCTTTGGCCTTGGCTCTGGCCACAGCCCAGCTCCTGCTGCGGTTCTTCTGTGTGGCCCCTGCCCGGCCTGGGGTGCGAGTTAATCAGAATGCCGTGAATTGGCCCCAGTGCCAAAGCTGCACTGTGGTGGCCATGAATCCGGGAGGCAGGAGCTGCAAACAGGCGCCTGGAGGTCAGTCGTTGAATGTTAGGGTGGGATGTGCCCTTAGAGATCCTCTGGACCAGGGACTCTCAACATTGGGTCCCCAGATGTTCTTGGACTTCAGTTCCCATAATCCCCAGCTGCAGTGGGGATTATGGGAGTTGAAGTCCAATAACATCTGGGGACCCAACATGGAGAATTTATTATTATTATTATTTAATTTTACATTTTATATCCTGCTCTTCCTCCAAGGAGCCCAGAGTGGTGTACTACATATTTAGGTTTCTCCTCACAACAGCCCTGTGAAGTAGGTTAGGCTGAGAGAGGAGTGACTGGCCCAGAGTCATCCAGCTAGTATCATGGCTGAATGGGGATTTGAACTCGGGTCTCCCCGGTCCTCGCCCAGCGCTCTAACCACTACACTACGCTCTAGACCAGCGCCCCCCCCTCCCCGGGCTCAGAGCAGCTCTAAGAGATGACTGCCCAGCCTCTGTTTTGACAACCTCTAGAGGAGGAGAGCTCACTGCTTCCCTAGGTAGAACAATGCGATGGCAGAGTTGGAAGGGACCTTGGAGGTCTTCAAGTCCACCCCGCACACACACACACTCGGTGCACGAATCTGCAATAGTATTATCCCTGACAGACAATTGTCCAGCCTCTGTTTTGAAAGCCTTCAGCAATGGGGAGCCTATCGCTACATCATGAGGCAGATGGTTCCACTGTCGAACAGCCCTTGAAGTTGGGAGATTTCTCCTAATATCTAGCCGGAATCCGCTTCCCGTGGCCATTTCAAGCCACGGGTTCTAGTCCTGCCCTCAGGAGCAACCGAGAACGAGGCGCCTGCTGCTTCTCCTGTGTGACAGCCATTAAGATATTCGGAGAGGGCTATATTGTATCCTCCACCTGCAGCTTCTCTTTGAAGCACTTCCTGGAGGAAGCAGGCCTGGGTGTGCTCCGAAAACTAACCACCGTGAAAGTAATGAATGCAGAAATAAAACCATCTTGAAATCCCATTACTTGGGAGCTTGAGCACTCAATTTGGCTAATATGTTCTGAGATTCTAAAATACGGTGGTGTGGAAAGAGTTGGATGACATGTCGCCTGCACTTAATGACCTCTGGAGTGGGGGAGGGAGTGTAGGCTGTGACGGTCACCTTAAACTGTGGGTGACTCGTGCATGTTGGGGAAGAGGGTTTAAAGCAGATTCACAGTGGTTCGGAGAGGAAGGCTGAATTCTTCCTCAACTGCTGCTTTTGTCTCCCTCCACACACACCAAAAACAATCTTCCTTACAGCTGCATTTAGCGTTTCCTGCTAGTTGAACAAAAGAGACACCGTTTAAAGAGGTGGTTCTCTTATATTTAGCAGGGGGAGAGCAACTGGCCCTATCCATCCCCAGCACAGCATCCCTCCAGTGGCTGTTGCTGGTGTCTGTCTTGAAGGGCTCCCATTGACCAAGGTGGGGAGGAGGAAGCAGTGATTATCTGGCTAGCGCCTACCACCTTGAGGGGATGGGACTGTAGCTCAGTGGTAGAGCATCTCTTTTGCACGTAGAAGGTCATAGGAACATAGGAAGCTGCCACATACTGAGTCAGACCCTTGGTCCATCTCACTCAGTATTGTCTTCACAGACTGGCAGCAGCTTCTCCAAGGTTGCAGGCAGGAGTCTCTCTCAGCCTTATCTTGGAGATGCTGCCAGGGAGGGAACTTGGAACCTTCTGCTCTTCCCAGAGTGGCTCCATCCTCTTAGGGGAAGATCTTGCAGGGCTCACACATGTGGTCTCCCATTCATGTGCAACCAGGGTGGACCCTGCTTCGCTAAGGGGGCCAGTTGTGCTTGCTGCCACAAGAGAATAAGGGCCCTGCAGTCATTTTTCGCCCTTTCCAGGAGAATATGCACTTTCCACGGAGTCCTTTAGCGGACAGAGCCAAGAATCTCCCTATCTGCTGCCTCAGACACTCAGATCTGCTGCTTTCTGAATGGGGAGCTGGCGTGTTGGCTGCTCGGCCCCGTTCTTGAATCATTATGACTTTGCGAACTTTCATTTCCTGGTATTTTTAGGATTGGTGCTTTGTTGACGTTATGAAATTCCCATTGTGTGCACTCCAGCTTGTGCCCAGTGATTCATTCCCGCCCGGTCCCCTCCCGCTCCTGTTCCAAACTCCTCTTTTAAGTTGGAGACTCTCGTGGGGAGCTGGGTAGACACCGAAGGTTGGCTGGAGGTCCTGGCCACTGCAGGCCGCTGCCGGGCTCCTGCTCCAGCTGCTTTCCCCCCCATGGAAGCCAGGCTAGCTTGGCTCTTCTATCCAAAGCAAAGCTGCCCAGACCTGGTCTGAAAGAGACGGAAAGGAATGAGGCCAGGTAAGGCGGGAGTGAGGAGTGAGGCCAGGTAAGTGAGGAGGCCAGGAGTGAGGAGTGAGGAGGCCAGGAGTGAGGAGTGAGGCCAGTGAAAGGAATGAGACCAGGTAAGGCGGGTGAAACTGGTGTTCTTCTCCTCTCTCTCTCTCTCTTTCTGGGGCAGTGTCCCACTCAGCGACTGTCCTGCATGGATGGCGGGGATGCAGAATGGATGCGCCTGGTGCTGAGCAGGACCGAGCGCTGGGACATGCAAAGGAATGGCCAGGCAGGGGAGCAGAGAGAGGGGAACCTTGAGGAGCAACTTAAATTTTGCAGGAGAGGAAAGACACTGGGGAGAAAGACAATAGGTTTTGGGGGGCAGACAAGCACTTTGGAGGGAACTCCACAAGTGCTTAGGGGGAACCTGCACCGCTGGGGCTGAGGCCAGCTTGGAAGATCTCTCTCCGTGAAGGTCCCCACAGGCTTGCGTCTTCGCAGCATGTGGGGCCATAGCTCCCCGACTGAGTGTGCCTGCCTTGCATGCCGGCGATCCTGGGTTCAGTGCCTGGCATTTCCAGGCAGGGCATGAGTTTCTTTCTTTCGGGAGCCCTGGAGAACTGCTGCCAGTCAGTGTGGGCAATCCTGAGCTAGGTTGACCAATGGTCTGACTCAGAAGGCAGCGTCCTATGTTCACATGGGGAAGGGGGTAGGTATTGCTGTGTGGTGCTCGTGAAGGCAGTCGTGTGTGTGTGTGTGTTCTCAAGTGTGTGGTGTGGGTGCAAAGCTGGTCTAAGCAGATCGGGACTGTAATCAAATCCAAGGTGGGTTGCATTGGCCTTCTCTCTTTGCATGAGACCCCTCCAAAGGAGGACAGGCACAGTAGCAGATCTTGCTCCAAGCTTTGGGAGCCCTCTTGACCCTGAGGTGCCTCGAGTGCCATTACTGTTCTGTCCCCCGCTAACCGACCTTTTGCCCTCTTCTCTAGTTTACGGGCAGGAGACCGGAAGTCGCCTAAATCGTTGCCAGCCGGGATGGAAAATGACCGAGTCTTCAGTGACCCCTGGGGGAAGACGGACACTTCTGCCGTTGTGAGCAACCCGTCTTTGGAAAAGGAGCAGGTAGGTGATGCCACGGTGGAGAGCTAGGAGTCGGACTCCTTCAGAGGTCAAGCGAGTGGACTGGGGAGGGTTTGTTTCCAAAGAGCCCTTAGAGGGCAAACCTCTTCAGACATTATGCTGAACTTGCATTCAGATATCTGCACGCACGCACACACACACACACACTTGTGGGGGAATGACTGTCCCTGCATTCATGGTAAAGCTGAACCCCCCAACTCTCTCTAAGTCATGCTTACACACGACTCTCTAAAATGCAAAATCCAGATAGGAAGTGTACTTCTGCACCGGCTTTCAACATCACACACTTAAAGAACTGTACCTGCGTAAGTTCCTTACCCTTGTGTTGCAATAATAGTGATAATAAACTTTATTTGTTAGCCGCCCCATAACAAATGGTTCTCTGGGCAGCTCACAACACAGCATTGAAACATGAAATAAAAACACATAACACGGTAGATCATAACAGACCAAAAGGGGGGGAAAGAAAATACCAAATACAACACAAAGCAATGCAAAACTCTTTTAAAATCGGTCAAGTGTCAGATTTAAAAATCGAAATTTAAAAGGCCTGAGTGTAAAACACTGGGGGAAAGTGTTTTTTTTTTTAAAACAAAACCATGTTGTTGCTGACCACACACCCAAGCGGCTGGGTGAAGCTGTGTGGACTTCTGAGTGGCACAGCGGCATGCCTGGAAAAGCATCCACGTGGCAGAGGAGCAGGTAAGGACCTGCTTTGATTCATGGATTGATTGATTAAATGCCGTCATGTCGGTGTCAACTCTTAGCAACCACATAGAGAGATTCTCTCCAGGATGATCTGTCTTCCGCTTGGCCTTGAAGGTTTACTAGATCAAGGCCCGTCTACTCCAGCATCCTGTTTCCCACAGTGGCCCCCAGATGCCTCTGGGAAGCCCACGGGCAGGAAATGAAAGCGTGTCCCCTCTCCTTCCGTTGAATCCCTGCAGCTGGTATATGGAGGTATCCTGCCTTCATTCCTCCATTAATGCATCTAATCCCCTTTTAAACTCATCTAAGCTAGTGGCCGTCTGCACATCAAGTGGCAATGAATTCCATAGATAAGTATGCGCTGTGTGAAGAAGTACGTACTTGTCTGCTCTAAATTTCCTGCCAATCCGTTTCACTGGATTACTCCTGGCCGTAACGCTATGAGAAAGGGAGAAAATCTCCTCCTCCATACCGTGCATAATTTTTCAGCTTTAATCACATCTCCTCCGGTCCCCTCTTCTCCCAGATTAAAAATCCCAAACGTTTTCCAGTAGAGCAGGCTACAGTGTGCAGGGCTGTACAGAATGCTCCTGCATTTCGCTTCCCCCTCTGCGCCCCCAAGGAAATCCCTCGATGTGGACACAGCCTTGATATAATGCCGCACCTCCCAAGAACTTTGCTGCACAAAATCACGTAGGTAGCATCCTGAGGCGGGCACCAAGCAGGCTGACATGGCTTCCTCCGTCAGAGTGGTGTGCTTTTAAACAGGGCGTGATGGATTGCTGGGGGAGCACACACAAAAATCTCGCTCTGCCCTGGTTTCCTTTTGCCCGCTGGGTTGTCGCTTTCCTTGCCAAGATACAGTCGTGATTGTCCCCATGATACTGATGGATGGGACTCTATTGTACACACGTAGCCACAAAGTGCAGCAGTACCCCTTGTGGTCAGAGTTGGGACAGTTACATTTTTCTTTAAAAGTATTTAAGAGGAAACAAGAAGTTCTGGTGAGAACTAATCTGCCTACTTTCCTTTCACTACAATCTTAATCGGTAATTTCCATCTTCACAAGTTAGCCCACTTCTTCTTCTTCTTCTTCTTTTCTTCTCCTTCTTCTTCTTCTTCTTCTTCTTATTATTATTATTATTATTATTATTATTATTATTATTATTTTCCATTTCTATCCCACTCTTCCTCCAAGGAGCCCAGAGCGGTGTACTACATACTTGAGTTCCTCCTCACAACAACCCTGTGAAGTAGGCTAGGCTGAGAGGGAAGTGACTGGCCCAGAGTCACCCAGCTAGTCTCATGGCTGAATGGGGATTTGAACTCGGGTCTCCCCGGTCCTAGTCCAGCACTCTAACCACTACCCCACGCTGGCTCTCTGGGGAGGAGATCTAGTCTTGTGGTAACGAGCATGAATAATCCTTTTTGCTAAGTAGGGTTCGCTGCATTTGGATGGGTGACTGCATGTGAGCATTGTCTGCTGTAAGATATTCCACTTAGGGAATTGGGCCCTAGCTCAGAAGTAGAGCCTCTGCTTTGCATGCAGAAGGTCCCAGGTGCCAGCGTGGTGTAGTGGTTAGAGTGCTGGACTAGGACCGGGGAGACCCGAGTTCAAATCCCCATTCAGCCATGATACCAGCTGGGTGACTCTGGGCCAGTCACTTCTCTCTCAGCCTAACCTACTTCACAGGGTTGTTGTGAGGAGAAACTCAAGTATGTAGAACACCGCTCTGGGCTCCTTGGAGGAAGAGCAGGATAAAAATGTAAAAATCATCATCATCATCATCATCATCATCATCATCATCATCCCTGGCAGCAACTCCAGTAAGTCCCGGAAAGATTACATAAGGACATCAGAACAGCCCTGCTGGATCAGGCTCAAGGCCCATCTAGTCCAGCATCCTGTTTCGCACAGTGGCCCACCAGATGCCGCTGGAAGCCACAGGCAGGAGTTGAGGGCGTGCCCTCTCTCCTGCCATTACTCCCCTGCAACTGGTACTCAGAGGCACACCCTTGAGGCTGGAGGTGGCCCACAGCCCTCTGACTAGTAGCCATTGATAGACCTCTCCTCCATGAAGTCATCCAAACCCCTCTTAAAGCCATCCAGGTTGTTGGCCGTCACCACATCCTGTGGCAGAGAGTTCCACAAGTGGATCACACTGATTCCTGCCTGAAACCTCGCAGATTCCTGCCTGAAACATCACAGAGCGACTACCAGTCAGTGTAGACCAGGGATTCTCAGCGTTGGGTCCCCAGACGTTATTGGGCTTCAGTTCCCATAATCCCCAGCCCCAGTGGCCTTTGGTTGGGATTATGGGAGTTGAAGTCCAATAATATCTGGGGACTCAACGTTGGTGTAGACCGTACTGAGCTAGATGGACCAACGGTCTGTCTCAGTATACTCCCTCCAGATTTGTCTGTCCCGCCCCCCAAAATATTTACAGTAAAGATGTAAACATGTGGCTTGTTATATTGGTCTTAATTCAAGTTTTTTGTAAACGCTTTGGGAGTTTTGCCTGAAAAGCGGTATATAAATGCATGTATGCATGCATACATATATACGTACATATTTTTACCAGGAGGCGACTTGCTGCTCTTTTAAGTGTGAAGCAGAAGCTGTTTTGTTTACTCACTCCTTAAACTTCTAATGGAGCATAATTTTGCTGCTTATTATGCAGAAGCTGTCCTGCGGGCTGATTTCGGCTCTTCGTAATTGCTGTGTGGTTTATTCTTGTCTTGTGTTAATCTGTTGTAAAATGCCTTGTTGATCATTTGACCGAAGAGTTGGAGCGAGGGTGCAGGGCAACAGAGGGATAAATCTTCAAAATAAATTGAATTCTTAGGGTAGCTCTCGGCAAATTAGGATGAAAAAGGATGCCAAAGTTGACATCGTTATGCTGAACGGTCGGTTTGTCTGTTCAAGCCTGCCCCTTGGAGAGTGTAGGAAGTATTTTGGAAACACAGTAAGACAGAATAAAATATCCAGTGGAAGGGAGGAGAATTAGAGGATCAAAACTGATATGCCCTACTTTTAAAATCCTGCCTGCTTCATGCACTAATGACACGGATGTCCCAGTTTTCCTCCCAAGAGCTGAGAGGTGGCACGCATGCTTCTAGGCCCTCTCCATTCTGTCCTCACAACAGTCCTGTGAGGTAGGCTAGGCAGAGAGAGAGAGAGAGAGAGAGAGAGAGTGACCCCAGGGAGCAGCAGCCCAAAGTATTGAGGTACCAAAGGCTGCCTTGCCCCACACCCCTGCTGGGGGTCGGGGGAACCAACCCTCTTTCGAAAGTCCCCTTTTTCAAGCATTGGAAGTCGCAGGGAGGAGGGCAGCTTGTCAGCAACTGGAACATAGGGAACTGCCGTATGCTGAGTCAAACCAGCGTGGTGTAGTGGTTAGAGTGCTGGACTAGGACTGGGGAGACCCGAGTTCCGATCGAATCTCTCCATGGCTCCTTTAAAATCAAAACAAGGCCAGGAGCCATGGTTGCAAACCTCCTTCCTGATGTCTGCGTTGGTTCTTTGAGACGGGGCTGGCGCGTTGTCCTTGGTTTTGCAAATTCCTACGTCCCTGTAAGTCCCCTTTCCCCCCGAACGGAAAAAGTCCCTGCACCAGTTTCCGTTTCAGTTCCTCCTGCAGTCCTGTTCCTCTGCTGCATGGCCACTCTCCGGGCAGAGAGTCCCCTCCCCTCTTCCCTGCCCTGCCCACACGCAGCTCGGAGGGAAACGTGGGATGGTTGGTTTCCGTGCCAGAGCTGAGCTTTCTAGAGCTGAGAGGACCTGGGAAGAGCCCGAAACAATGCCGGCGAATCTGTTCTCCACCCTGGAGGGAAAGGGGCCGTGCAGGAAACCTCAGTCTCTGCGTGTGGCTCTTTGTGGAGCTGGACAATGAACGCTGGGCGTCTGGTCAGGGCCAAGCCGGAGGACGCCTTCCTCATCTGGTGGGCGGGCGGCTTTGTGTCAGTGATCCTCCGGGGAGGCGACGTGTCCGGAAAGCTGCATCCAAGGCGGGGCTGTGTGGCACACCGTAGGACTGGAAGTTGAGTTTGCTCGCTGCCTTCCAAGTCAGGGGTCCTCATCAAGGGCGGCTCCCCCATGAGGCAAGGGGAGGCAACAGACTCAGGCGGTGTGAGTGTGCCAGCGAGCGCTGAGTGCAGGGATCCTGCTCCTTGCGGCGAGCATCACTGGGATACCTGCTGCTGCCTCACCTCCATTTCCACATCGGAAGCTGCCATATACTGAGCCAGGCCATGGGTCCATCTAGCTCAGGATTGTGTACCCAGGCTGGCAGCGGCTTCTCCAAGGTTGCAGGCAGGAGTCTCTCTCAGCCCTCTCTTGGAGATGCTGCCAGGGAGGGAACTGGGAACAGGGGCTCTTCCACTGAGCTCCAGCCCCAGCCCCTAATGGGGATATCTTACTGTACTCACATGGAGTCGCCCAACCAAATACAAACCAGAGTGGACCCTGCTTAGCAAAGAGGACAATGCATTCCTAAGACCATGATGCCACTGCTGTTCCCCGAGGAGAGCTGGTCTTGTGGTAGCAAGCATGAATTGTCCCCTTTTTGCTAAGCAGGGTCCACCCTGATTGCATTTGGAGGGGAGACTACAGGTGTGAGCACTGTGAGATCTTCCCCTCAGGGGATGGAGCCACTCTGGGAAGAGCAGAAGGTCCCAAGTTCCCTCCCTGGTGGCATCTCCAAGATGGGGCTGAGAGAGACTCCTGCCTGCAACCTGGGAGAAGCCGCTGCCAGTCTGGGTAGACAATACTGAGCTAGATGGACCAAGGGTCTGACTCAGTAGATGGCAGCTGAAAATTCATCCTTGTGTTGTAATCCACAGGGCAGTCTCTTCAGGGAATTCTGTGAGATGCTGCAGATTGCTTCCAAACACTCTGACTCTGTCTTCACCCTTCCTCTGCAGATAGACACAATTCTTTATATGCCACGACCCCAGCACATAGGGTAGGGGTCTAGCAAGGCTGAAATAGGCCCTGGGACGAAAAGTAAAGAGGGGTCTCTGCACCACTACCCTAGTCTTCGCCTTGCCTCCTGAAAGGGCTAGCCCAGATAAAATGTTTTTAGAACAACAGAGTTTCTAGTCCTCAACGTCACCCAGGAAATCCTAAAGGATGTATCCTCGGGGTAAAAACCAACCAACCCCAAAGCTTCTCTAATCGCAACTTCGTTATTCTTTTAAAACTCCCCATTCTTTGAGGGAGGCTTATTATTAACCCCGTGGATTTGAACGTTCAGGGTTAGCAACTCTAAAGGCGGAGGTGGGGGGCTGAGAAAGTTGGAAGCCGAGGAGGACGTGGAGCAGCGCAGCTAGAAAGGATAAAAGGAAAGCTTGCATTTTTAGTGGGGAAGAGTTTAATAACAGCTTAAAAGGAGGGAAGGGTTTTAGCAGTTCCAACGTGGAGAGAAATTAAGCTCTCCATACGGAAGGTTATAAAGTGCTTATAGAGTCAAAAGCTGAACAGAAAACATGGAAGGAAGCAGATCCCGACAGGTGAAAGGCAGCACAAGAGAGGGATAGCCTGCTTGGATGTGCTCAGAGGGCTCATCTGATGTCAGGGAAACATAGGAACAGAGGCAGCTGCCATATACCGAGTCAGACCCTTGGTGCATCTAGCTCAGTATTGTCTACTCAGACTGGCAGCAGCTTCTCCAAGGCTGCATGCAGGAGTCTCTCTCAGTCTTATCTTGGAGTTGCTGCCAGGGAGGGGACTTGGAGCCTTCTGCATGCAAGCAGGCAGGGGCACTTCCCAAAGTGGTCCCATCCCCCGAGGTGAATCTCTTCCTGTGCTCACACACGCAGTCTCCCATCCAAATGCAGACCAGGGCAGACCCTGCTTAGCAAAGGGGACAAGTCATGCTTGCTATCACCAGACCAGCTCTCCTCCCCACAAGTGTTCTGCCACTGAGCTACAGCCCCATCCCCCTGCTAACTGGGCAAAGAGGCACCTTTTAAAAGTGGTGATTCTCTATTTAGCAGGGGGAGAGCAACTGGCCCTATCCATCCCCAGCATAGCTTCCCTCCAGTGGCTGGTGTCTGTCTTATGTTTGTTTGTTATATTTTGTTTGTTTGTTATGTTTGTTTGTGAGCCCTTTGTGGGACAGGGAGCTCCCTCTCTCTCTCTTTTGTTGGGAACTTTTGTTGAAAAGCAGTATAGAAATATTTGACAGCTGCATCCATTCCTTGATGATGCAGAATGACCTCAAAACAGTGGTGCATCAGCTGGTAACCTCCAGGCTTGACTATTGCAATGCGCTCTACGTGGGGCTGCCTTTGTATGTAGTTTGGAAACTTCAGTTAGTTCAAAATGCAGCAGCCAGACTGGTCTCTGGGGTGACCTGGAGAGACCATATTATGTATGCTTTAAAACAGTTGCACTTGCTGCCTATATGTTTTTGGGAGAACTACAAAGTGCTGCTTATTACCTTTAAAGCCCTGAACGGCTTGGGACCAGGCTAGCTTAGAGGACGCCTTCTTCGGTATGATCCCCACTGCTTGTTGAGGTCATCTAGAGAGGTCCGTCTCCAGTTACCACCGGCACATCTGGTGGCGACTCAGAACCGGGCCTTCTCTGGAGCTGCCCCTGGCCGATGGAATGCACTCCTGGCAGATATCCATAATTTAGGCTCGCTGGGGGCCTTTAAGAGAGCCCTAAAAACTTACTTGTTTGGCCTGGCCTTCCGAGGTTTGTAAATTGTTTTTTACAGTATTTTACTTGGTTTTGAAGGGCTTAGGATTGTTCCAAAATTGTTTTTATGTGGTTTTTAAGCAGTGTGTTTTAAACGGTGTTTGTTTTTAGTTTAGTTTAGTTTTTTTCAACCTGTTGTGCACTGCCCTGAGCCTTTGGATGGGGCGGTCGAGGCACGTAATAAATAAATAATCCGTGAAATAAGCCATAGCCCCACTCTGCACCTTTGCAAATGTACAGAGTGGGTAGCGTTTTCTCGAGAGCGGTGGCCATGCACAGAAGGAGACGGGGTTTCAGTGACAGGGAGCAGCTCCAAGCTCCCTGATGCCCAATTCTCACTTTCTCCACCCTCCACAGCTTCCACCCTCGGGCCGGCAGTCTCCCGCCAAGAACCTGGCGAATGGCAGCCCGTCCAAGTGCCCCCGCTTTGCGAAAGTCCGGAACTGGGAGACGGGCTCCGTGCTCCACGACACTTTGCATCTGAACAGCGCCATGGTGAGTGGGCCGGCGTGGCCGAGCCAGCCTTTCCCAGGTACGTTGGGCCAGATCACGGTGACACGGGAAGCCGCTCGGTGGAGACGGTTGCTTGGGAGAAGCGTCGTCTGCCGACAGAAGGCTGCCATGGCAACGTTGAGGAACTGTCTGCCTTGGCAGGACTGGATCAAACCCAGGCGGGGAGCCAGCTGGAGGGATGAGCTGCCAGGGTCCGACGACTTTCCTCCGTCTCCTCTGCTTCTCTTCCATTCCCCAGCAGTCACAGAGTGGTATGAAACCTGGATGTGTCTCCGGCCAGAAGTCCCTCTTCTTCTTCTGCGTTCCTTGCCTGTCCAGAGCAGTGGAATAACTTGGAGAGGAGAATTCCCAACCTGGGGTCCCAAGATGCTGTGGGACTACAGCTCCCATCGTCCACTGCCCCAATGCCCTGGATGATGGGGATTGCAGTCCAACAACATCTGGGGACTCGCAGTTGGGAACCTCTGGTCTACAAGTGGGCCTCAATTTTTCCCCCTCCTTGTGTTGGGCCAACAGTCATCATTGTGGCTGGGGATGATGGGGCCTGTAGTTCAACCTACCCCTGGAGATGCTAGGTTTGGAATCCGTGCTTCGCGAAATGCCATCCCCCTGATCAGATTTCCCAGTTAGGAGGGCAGTGGAGCCTCTGTATGCTAAGCATTGCCTAGGGATGGGGTGGGGGGCGCTGAGTTCCAGCTTGCACTGCAATTTGGCGGGGTGGGAGGAATTGGTGCAAACCAGGGGGCTACAAATACGCGAAGGAGCAGGAGAACAATGCAAAACAGCCAGCTGGCCTAATGTGTACTATGGCCTAATGTGTACTATGGCCTAATGTGTAATATTTAAGCTTATTGCATCTTTCAAGTTGCATTTTGCTGTATGTCGACCTCATGCTTGCGTGGGAGAGTAGAGCAAAAAGGCTGGATGTGTCCGGCCCGCCAGATCCGTCGAGGCACCCAACGCCACGCCACGCCTAGCCTCGCTTCCCCCTCCAGGTCGCTCGGAGACCAAAGGGGAAGCCTTTGCAGTCCTTCTGACCAGAATGGGCAAAATACACACCCATGTTTAGGTAGCCAGCCACGGCAAAACAGGATTTGGGCAACAATATCGTGGTGTGTTGCCATGGTGGGGGGTGAGAGAGGCCGTGGTGCGTGATTGGCTGGCCGCCCAGACCAGGTACCGGCTGTCTTCTGCAAACCAGCAACCTAAGTACAAGCTGCCTAGGAGTTAGTGCAGCATGTGGTCTCCCGTCTCCCGCCTTCCAGGTGACGCCCTGCAGCGAGCAGGTCTGCATGGGCTCCATCATGATGCCTTCCCAGCACGTCCGAAGGCCAGAAGACGTCCGGACAAAAGAGGAGCTGCTCCCGCTTGCGAAGGAATTCATCGACCAGTACTATTCCTCCATCAAGAGGCAAGTCCTGTACATGAGACCGAGGTGTGCACAAAACCGACTGGCCCAGTTCGGTTCGAGTCCGAACCAGACTCGGCCCATTCAGTTTTGCCCCCCCATTGAACCCCGCCCCCCACCGGGTTTGGTGAGGGGAGGGTCGCGAGTCAACAAATTTTTAAAGGGTTTTTTAAAATTTTGTTTTTAGTATTTAGTCCTTCTGGCGGGGGCGGCGGCTTGCAGAGGCCCATTGCTGAAGTGCAGTGGCCTCCAAAATGGCCGCTGCAAAGGAGGAAGGCCCGGAAAGGGCCGAAGAATGCCCAAACCAGGCAATTTTTGCCACAAGGAAGGCCAGTGGGGGGAGGGCTACCTCTGTGGACTATCACCCCCGTGGCCTTGGAGAAGCCCCCCAGAGGGCTTAAGTACTTACTTTTTAAAAAATTGACTTGCGAACCCCCCCAAACAGCTGGGGGGCGGTTTTCAGTCCAGGGTCAGACCAAACGGTGTTTTATTTCGACCCCGAACTGTCGAAGCGGTTTGGCGGCAAACCCGTTCAACGTCGAACCGGTTTGCACGTCCCTAGCGTGAGCACCACTGGTTAGGGTTATGTCACCACTGGTTAGGGTTGGTGTGGCAAGGTCTGCTTTTGCTTCTGCATGCGTGCGCCTACGCGTGCCTAGAGTATTGTATTGTGTAACGAGGAACCAGCCATGCCAGCAGGATGGTGTGGGTGACGGCCGCCTGCTCTTTTCGGCACGCTCGCAGGTTCGGCTCCAAGGCCCACACGGAGAGGCTGGAGGAAGTAACCAAGGAGATCGAGGCGACCGACACCTACCAGCTGCGAGATACGGAGCTGATCTACGGCGCTAAGCATGCCTGGCGCAACGCCTCCCGCTGCGTGGGCCGGATCCAGTGGTCCAAGCTGCAGGTGAGGAAGTCGCTGCCCTGGGCACAGCAGGCAGGGCGCCCTTGCGAGGGGCATACCTGGGAGAGATGCCACCTCTTGCCAGATTGGCACAGAGGGAAGCGCCTTCGAGGAGGAGGCAGATTCAGACAGAAGGCCCCCTTCCTGGAGGTTTTATGGAAGCTGGCTGAAAACCAGAGTACTTCAAGATATGGAGTTAGGAGTTTGGAAGAAACGTTTACTGAGAGTGTCTTTTAATTAAGAGAGAGAGAGAGCGCGCGCGCGCGCGAGAAAGAAAACAGGGGGCCTTTGAAAACATGTTTTCTGCACAACTGTTATTCTCTAGTTAACTGATTTTGTGGGGTTTGCTTAGAAAAACTTGACGTTTTCAGAAGAGCTAACTGTAAACTCTTGGCTCTTTTGAGAACATGCGGCAGAGTATAAATTTCAAGAACAAATACATGCAGACTTTTCCATTGCAAATATTAAGGTAAATTTCAGGTTGGGGCTTCTCCTCCTGTTCTCTCCCCCCCCCCCCCCCCCGCCGCTTGCCACGAACCTTTTTGTGTGTGCCTTTTTGTATGTTCTCACACAACCAAAAGAGGACCTACATTTTAACTCAGTCAGCTGCTTTTTGCGTAATAAATTATCTGGTTTTAGGTAATAAATTTGAAGGGCTTAAAGGAGTACTTGGGAGTCAACTTAAATATGTGTATTGCGTTGCCAGCTTGTCAATTTATCAGTCAGCTGCATCATATGATGATTTCCCATATTGGTGGCCAGATCTGCAAAATTGCTCCAAGGTTTCTGCAGGGTTGTCATCTGCCTTTGTATTATCATGTGTGTTCAGTGTTCTTTTGGGGTGAAGGCAGACAGACAGTGTTCAATCTCTGGCATTTCTTTTCTAGGCAGCAAATGTTCATTGCAGAATTTTGGAATGTGACTTCTGTCTTCCCCCATTAGGACGTTACCTCTGTCTTCCTCCATTAGGATGTTACCTCTGTCTTCCTCCATTAGGACGTTACCTCTGTCTTCCTCCATTAGGACGTTACCTCTGTCTTCATCCTACTTGGCAATATACAACACAGAGAAGCATCCTGCCCAAGAGCGTGCTTTCAGACTTCAGCTTAGCTTTATCCTAAGGGAGATGAATGAATGTTTTCACCCACGCTGTCACTTGGAATTCTTTCAGGTCTTTGACGCCCGGGACTGCACCACCGCCCACGGGATGTACAACTACATTTGCAACCACATAAAATACGCCACCAACAAAGGGAACCTCAGGTGTGTTCCAAGTACATGGTATACGTAAGCACGCGTGTGCCCCTGTAGGTGTATATAGGCTGGTGGGTCTGACCCAGCGTAGCAGTCTGGGAGGATTTCCTGGGAACCTTGCAGTGTTCGTTTCCACTCAGCCAGGCTGGATGGGTTGTGCGAAAAGCATTCTCACGCCGCACTCCTATGTGTGCCTGTGTTGATGAGGGAACTGACTGCACACTTGTGGTCCACCTCAGCGGTGTCCCGTTTTGCCCACAAGGTCTCTTAATCCAGTGGCACTGCACTTGGGGTGCTCTGCCTCCTCCTTCCCGGTCTGTGTTTCAAGATCTGCAGCTCCAGACAGAAGAGAGTCCCCTGTGGCTCCTGATTGGATGGAGACGTCCCCAGAGTGGCATTCTGCCCAGGCACGGGACTCTGAGAGTGCTTGTTCTTGGGGACACTAACGCTAACCCCCCTCCCTCCTCTCCTCCTAGGTCTGCCATCACCATATTCCCCCAGAGGACGGATGGCAAACACGACTTCCGCGTCTGGAACTCTCAGCTCATCCGCTACGCTGGCTACAAGCAGCCCGAGGGCACCATCCTGGGAGACCCAGCCAACCTGGAGCTGACGGAGGTCAGGGTCAGAGAGAGGTGGTCTTGTAGTAGCAAGCGTGACTGATCCCCTGTGCTGAGCAGGGTCTGCCCTGCCTTGCATTTGAATGGGAGGCGACATGTGTGAGCACTGGAAGATCTCCCCCTTAGCCGGGTTGTGGCCGCTCTGGGAAGAGGACCTGCCTGCTTGCATGCAGACGGTCCCAAGTTCCCTCCCTGGCAGCATCTCCAAGATAGGTCTGAGGGAGACTCCTGCCTGCAACCTGGGAGAAGCCGCTGCCAGTCTGGGTAGACAATACTGAGGTAGACGGACCAAGGATCTGACTCAGTATATGGCAGCTCTCTCTGTTCCTCGGTCAGGCCTGCTCAACTTTGGCCCTCCTGCAAATACTGGCCTACAACTCTCATAATCCCTGACTCTTGGCCACTCTGGCTGGGGATTATGGGAGTTATACTCCAGAAACAGCTGGAGGGCTGAAGTTGTGCATCCCGGCTGTAGAGTGAGAGCTAGGTTATCGGCGTGATGACATTTGCCATATTGATCTGGATGACCCATAATGCCCACGATTAAATGTGTCCTGGGAGAGAAAGAAGCCGGGTTGCCATTCGAAGAGGCCCAGCTTTAAAAGAGAGTTTTAGGCATGCATTTGGGTTCGGAATAAATTGACATGGATAGGAAAGGACTTCCTATTGGTATTCAATTCCGTGCATATCAGGATAAGTGCACTCTGGAATGAATGCAGTTTTTATTTCATATTTAAAAAG
This sequence comes from Hemicordylus capensis, assembly GCF_027244095.1. NCBI lineage: Eukaryota > Metazoa > Chordata > Lepidosauria > Squamata > Cordylidae > Hemicordylus > Hemicordylus capensis. The sequence continues at coordinate 17,273,286 of NC_069671.1, forward strand.
AGAAGAAGGAAAGGGCATTTCTTCTTTCAGCTCCTTGCTCTGGACCAGAGACATTGCGTAGCCAGTTCCTTGCGGTATCCTCACCCTGCCCCATGGGGCATTTTTGGTTAAAAGAACAGGAAGAAAGGTTTGATATTAGTATTATTATTATTAATAAACCCAACCATGGCTGTCATAATTTGGTGGTGACTGTATGATGAAGCTCTGGCCAGAGCAACAGAGAACAGAGAAACACATTTTACTTTAAAAGAAGAAGAAGCTAAATGAATGGGGGACAGAACATTAATCAAAACAGAAATGAATGAAACAGAAAAATGAATGAATAAAAGGAATGGAATGAATGGAAATGGAAACAAAACAAAAAGAAACCATGACACACCCTTACAAGCTGTGCAAGGGGCAGTGTTGTTTAATTGACTCTCTCTCTCTCTCTCACTCTCTTCTGCCTAATTCTCACTCAGGTTGCCTGCCACAGTCACAGCTAGGCCTGAGCAAGGGTTGCTAAAAGTCCCTGGGTATCGTCAAGGTTTAGAGTGACTGTTGTTTAATGTATGCTTAGGTGTGCATTTGAGCCAGGGCGGCGCTTCCATGAGGCGAGGCGAGGTGGTTGCCTCAGGCAGCAGATTATTGAGGCTCCAGCGGGGTGGCAAAATATCCACCTGCTCCCTGCTTTTAAAAAATGAGAAACGGGGAGGAGAGTGCGTGCATGCATTTGGCACTCTGCCTCAGGGGCACAGAGATCTTGAGCCGCCGTTGAATATGATCCAAGAACAGAAAAGAAGATGGGTTGAAGGACTACCTTTTTTACAACATGCATAATTAATCTATGGAATTCTCTGCCACGGGAAGTGGTGATGGCCACTAGCTTGGATGGCTTTAATAGGGACTTAGAGAAATTCATGGAGGAGAGATCTATCAGTGGCTACTAGTCCGATGGCTATAGGCCATCTGCAGCCTCAGAGGCACAGTGCCACTGAATCCCAGTTGCAGGGGAGCAGCAGCAGGAGAGAGGGCATGCCTTCATCTCTTGCCTGTGGGCTCCCCAGAGGCATCTGGAGGAAACAGATGCCTGTGTGAAACAGGATGCTGGACTAGGCGGGCCTTGGGCCTGATGCAGCAGGGCTGTTCTTATGTGGCAAGAATAAAACTGGGAATTTGGAGGCAGGGAACGGATAGGGATGGACGCTGCTATGAAGGCCGACCATTTCCCACTGCTACTTACCTTCAGGCCCCCGTGACTGGACAGTGCCAAATGCCCCCTGACTGCTTTGTGTCCACTTCGGCAGGGCAGAGCAGAAAGGAAACCATCTCTAGCATCCCCCAAAGCGCCTCCTCTCCCACTTGGCCTGCAGTCTTGGCAAAGGGACCCAGCTTTTAGGCTTCTGGCCTCGACCAGGCACCAGTCTGTCTGGATGCTGGTGCCCTAATCCACGAAGGGTCACCAGGCCATATTCTCCTTTGGATGCAGATCTGCATACAGCAAGGGTGGAAAGCCCCCAGGGGCCGATTCGACGTCCTGCCGCTCCTCCTCCAGGCCAACGGCAACGACCCCGAGCTCTTTGAAATCCCACCTGAGCTGGTGCTAGAAGTCCCTATTAGGCACCCCAAGTAAGTCCGAATGTCTCTTTTGTCGGGCCACCAAGCCGGCCTTGGGGTCATCCTCCCTCGCTTATCCTCAGTCTGCTCAGAGTTAGTTATGATTACGGGCCATCCTGCATCGGAGGGTTCAGATGTGGCTAGACTACAACTCCCATCATCCTCAGCCCATTGGGGGATGGGGCCATAGCTCAGTGGTAGAGCATCTGCTTTTGCATGCAGAAGGTCTCGGGTTCAGTCCTTGGCAGCATCTCCAAATAGGACTGAGAATATAAGGCAGCTTCCTACGTTCCTGTGTAAAAGGTCCAGGAAAGTATGGGGTGGGAGGTATAATTCAGTGGAAAAACACCTGCTTTGCATGTAGAGGGTCCCTGGGTCAATTCCTGGCATCTCCGAGTCGGGCCGGGGAAGCCTCTTGTCTGCTCTTAGTCCGGGTAGACAGTCCTGAGTCCACCTTGGTATAGGGCAGCTTCTGTGCATCTGGGACCCCAATTTAGGGACTCCTGAATTAGGTGATCTTCAGAGAGATTCGTGTTTGGACTTCTTTTCAGTTGCAAGGACCTGGCTCCGAAGTCCTGACGGCCCTGTCCTGTTCTTTGCAGATTTGCCTGGTTTAAAGACCTAGAGCTTCAGTGGTATGGCTTGCCGGCCGTTTCCAACATGCTGCTTGAGATCGGGGGCTTGGAGTTCTCGGCCTGCCCCTTCAGCGGCTGGTACATGGGGACAGAGATTGGAGTCCGTGATTACTGTGATAATTCTCGCTACAATATCCTGGAGGTAAACAAAGCAATCCCACTTGCACAACCCAGAGCTTTTGGATGGGGCAGTCTAGAAATGCAATAAATAAATAAATTTGTATTTTTAAAAAAAAAAGAAGAAGAAGAAGGGATGTAATCTCCAATTTGACTTTCGTGTCGAATTTGACTTTCGTGTCGAATTTAGTAATCCCTGATTTAACAAATCCAAATTTTGGATTTCAGATTCTCTCAGAAACGTTTATGACCTCATAACTTTCCAGTTTAAGTGTGGTGAAATCTGCATCTTTGCCTTTTGACAATTTTGAATTTTCCAAAACAAATGGGTTGACTTCAAACGCAGGGCCATTGGTTGAATTCGGAGGTTGGCCAGAGCTTCATTGCATACCTAGTGACAGGTCTTCATTGTTGTTTCACTGCAGGAAGTTGCCAAAAAGATGAACTTGGACATGCGGAAGACCTCCTCCTTGTGGAAGGACCAGGCTCTGGTGGAGATAAACATTGCTGTTCTTTACAGCTTCCAGGTATCAGGGAAGGGTTCGGCAGCAACAACAGCCATTCGGTCAAATGTGAAATGCAAATTCCACAATGCAATGCACTTTTCAGTAGAACCCGTGCTTTAAAAATACAACCGCCATGAGGTGAAGTTCCATAACCAGAAGAGTCAGTGCAGGAAGGGTAACCCAAGACAAGCTGGAGGTAACTTTCCACAAGCAGAGACAGAGTTGGGGAGGGTTCTCTCACTTGGGGCAGGATCCTCAGACTGAGAGGCGAGTTCTGGGACCGGGGGTTTTTAGAGGGCCTGCTGGAAAGAGATTGGTCCTTGCGGGTCAACTGACTGAGGACTGAAGCAGCAGCAACAACAAATGTTTATATACCACTTTTCAACAAAAGTTTCCAAAGCGGTTTACACAGAGAAATAATAAATACATAAATAAGATGGCTGCCTGTCCCCAAAGGGCTCACAATCTAAAAAGAAAGAGAAGAGAGACACCAGCAACAGCCACTGGAGGGATGCTGTGCTGGGGTTGGATAGGGCCAGTTGCTCTCCCCCTGCTCAGTAAAGAGAATCGCCACGTTAAAAAGGTGCCTCTTTGCCCAGTTAGCAGGGGTGAAACGGATGGTCCAGCCTCAGTGGCAAGATGGGAAGAGAGCTGGTCTTGTGGTAGCAAGCATGACGTGTCCCCTTAAGCTAAGCAGGAGCTGCCCTGGTTGCGTACGAAAGGGAGACTAGAAGTGTGAGCACTGGAAGAGATTCCCCTCAAGGGGATGGAGCCGCTCTGGGAAGAGCATCTAGGCTCCACGTTCCTTCCCTGGAAGCATCTCCAAGAGAAGGCTGAGAGAGATTCCTGCCTGCAGCCTCGGAGAAGCTGCTGCCAGTCTGTGTAGACAATACTGAGCAAGATGGATCTATGGTCTGACTCAGTATATGGCAGCTTCCTATGTTCCTATGCCTCTCAATACCTTTGGGAGTAAGAGCAGGAGAGAGGGCATGCCCTCTCAGCTCTTGGCTGTGGGCTTCCCAGGGGCATCTGGTGGGCCATTGTCTGAAGCAGGATGCTGGGTGTGATGGGACTTGGGCCTGATCCAGCAGGGCTGTTCTGATGTTCTGATGGTGGAGCTGGCACTGCATCCTAGGTGGCACCAGTGAAGTATGGAGCTTGTCCGCTAAGCGTAGGTCCTAGAGCCTGACTGCTGGATGACTCACACACTCGGTGCCTTACATGGTCCCCTCCTGTACCTGTGGGTCTGGGGGCTGATAGTCCGCTGGACTTGGGCTGTATTGCCTCTCTCTCTCTCTCTCGTTCTTAGCCTGCTCCGTTCTCCCCTACAGAGTGACAAAGTGACCATTGTGGACCACCACTCTGCCACCGAGTCCTTCATCAAGCACATGGAGAACGAGTACCGCTGCCGGGGGGGCTGCCCCGCTGACTGGGTGTGGATCGTACCCCCAATGTCCGGCAGCATTACCCCTGTTTTCCACCAGGAAATGCTCAACTACAGGCTCACCCCTTCCTTCGAGTACCAGGTACAGTTCCCTCCTCGCGGCCACCCCGGCAGCCAAGGTTTGGCCTAAGGATACACCGAGAAGGTCCCCATTCCCACCCCACCCCCCCGTGTGCTCTGTGGGTCACCCATAGGGGTGCTGACCTCCTTGATGGGGCTCCTGCCTGTCTTCCCGCCACTACCGCTGCAAGTTGTGCAATGCTGAAGGCCTCATTGGGAGGTTAAGTGCCGATCCCGGTGCAAAGCCCCCCACACGCCGTTCCATGGCCCTGCGTTGCAGTGCTCCTGCAAGGAGGGACCTGCACCCAGCTGGTCTTGTGGTAGCCAGCATGGATTATCCCCTTAGCTAAGCAGGTTCTGCCCTGGTTTGCATTTGAATGGGAGACTACATGTGTGAGCCCTGCAAGATGTTCCCCTTAGGGGATGGGGCCGCCGCTCTGGGAAGAGCATCTAGGTTCCCAGTTCCCTCCCTGGCAGCATCTCCAAGAGAGGGCTGAGAGAGAGTCCTGCCTGCAACCTTGGAGAAGCCGCTGCCAGTCTGTGTAGACAATCCTGAGCTAGATGGACCAAGGGTCTCGCTCGGTATATGGCAGCTTCCTGTGGCCAGATGTGCCTTTGGCATCTGCAAGAGAGTCTATTGCCTGCAACCTTAGGCAGGTTCATGGTGGACAGGTCTATCAGTGGCTACTAGTCTGGTGGCTGTGGGCCACCTCCAGCCTCAGAGGCACGATGCCTCTCAAATCCAGTTACAGGGGAGCAACAGCAGGAGAGAGGGCATGCTTTCATCACCAGAGGCGTCTGGTGGGCCACTGTGGGAAACAGGATGCTGGACTAGATGGGCCTTCTTGGGCCTGATCCAGCAGGGCTGTTCTTAGGTTCTTACGTTCTAACCTTGGAGGAGCCACTGCCAGTCTGTGTAGATAACACTGAGCTAGATGGATGAGTGGCCTGACTCGTTATATGGCAGCTTCCTGTGACCAGATGTGCCTATGGCCACATCCAGCAGAGCTTTTCTTAAGTCTCCAGTGCTGATTATGTGCCACCAAAGAGGGGTGCTAAAAGTGACTGGCATTGGGCACAGTAGCCTCTTCATTCTGACCTAATTAATTCTTCACTCCCTCGACGCTTCTCTCCCCCACAGCCTGATCCTTGGAACACGCACATCTGGAAAGGCATCAATGGCACCCCCACCAAGAAAAGAGCCATCGGGTTCAAGAAGTTAGCAAAGTGAGTACACCGTGGAGTATTGTGGCTTTATGCACACCTGCCACAGCCCAGAGAGTCTCTGGTCCATCAGGGCACTTGGAGCATATGAGACTCTTGAGTCACACCTTATGTGCTCTGTGCAAATGTGTCCCAATCGGCAGTCAGAAAGCATCAAGGAGAGGAGAGCTGGTCTTGTGGTAGCAAGCATGACTTGTCCCTTTTAGCTATGCAGGGATTGCCCTGGTTGCATATGAATGGGAGACTAGAAGTGTGAGCACTGGAAGAGATTCCCCTTAGGGGATGATGGAGCCGCTCTGGGAAGAGCATCTAGGCTCCAAGTTCCTTCCCTGGCAGCATCTCCAAGAGAGGGCTGAGAGAGATTCCTGCCTGCAACCTTGGGGAAGCCGCTGCCAGCCTGTGAAGACAATACTGAGCTAGATAGACCAGTGGTCTGACTCAGTATGTGGCAGCTTCCTATGTTCCTATCACACAGAGGAAGATTTTGACAGTGTGAAACAAGCTCCTGCACATGCAACATTAGTGGGGCAGGACTCCCATAGGGCAGAAGTTGTGCTTTCCAGGCCAGATTTTGCTCTTCTTCCCTTCACTGAATTTGCCTTTGATCCACCGCCAAGGTGCAGGGCACCTTGGCAGGTCCCCATGATATTTTGCAAGGCCACACAGCCCTCTGCAGAAGGCCTCAGCCGTCCCTCAAATAGCTGTGGCTTCCCAGTCCGATCCCTTTCCCCCGCTCCGCTGTGTTCACACTTCAGTAAAGACCTGATGATTCAAGACCTCCGAAGGCCATGCAAGTGAGAGGAACCAGATTGTATGCGGAGGTGGGATGACAAAGGGAAACTTTAATTTGAGCAAGAGACATTTCAAAGGCTCCAGAAGGTACGGCTCAGGTCAACAGTGCTGTCCTTCCCGTGATGAAAGAACTGGCAGGTGTCATGTATTTTTCTTTTCTCCCCCCGCCCCTTAAAATATTTTTATTTTAAGTCACCAGACACCATTACAATACATTTATAAATACCATCATTAAAAAGAAGAAACCCAAGCCTGTGATTACAAAACATTAAACATATACAATGTCATTCTTGGTCATTCTTAAACAAATATATTTTTCAAAACTTGAATGGCTTGGTCGTCCCCTCCTTACCATAATTTTTATCATTCAAAAATAATAATAGATCCTGCCAAATAATAATAAAAGACTGGGATGGGATTACACCTCTTTGAATCTTTAAATAATAAGTCAGTGTTTCCGGCTGTTGCAAGATACCAGAATTCATTGTCCCAATCCTTTAGGAATAATAACTCTCCCTCTTTATAATTTTTGGCGATGATCAATCTAGCTACTATCAACATAAAGGACAGTAAATCCTTAGATTTCAGTCTCTCTTATTCTCCCCCCAAAATGCCTAACAATGCCAAGAGGGGATCCGGCTGAATCTGTTGTTCAGTGACTTTTGCCATCTCTATAAAAACCAATTTCCAGAAATCCCCAACTCTTGGACAAGTCCACCATAGCTTATAGTAGGTCCCCTTCTCCTTACAATCATTGCTTTAGCATTTAGCAGATGGGTTCTTTGCAATATGCACTAATCTCATCGGAGTCATCTACCATCTATGGACTATTTTCCTATCATTTTCCTTTTGGGGGGCCAAGACAGAATATAAAGATTTACTAGTCCAGACTTTCCCCCCTTCTCCTTCATGAAAAGGTCTGGACGAATCCATCTCCCAGACGGGTTTCAATCCGGGCAGTGGTTTTAATTTGCATTTTAACAGAGTTGACTAGAGCTTAGATATTAAACCTTTTGCTTCATAGCCACTTTCTGTCACCAGTATCTCAAAAATCTCTACTGGCCATAGATACTGGCCACAGGGAGGGCTGCCTCTGGTGAAAGACTCAGCTGCCAGAGGCCATCTGCATGGGCAGCAAATGACCTCCACGCATGGGCAGAGGTCAGCTGAGTGGTGGAGTCTATCCTCCGCTGCAGCGGGTGCTGGACAGCACGCTGGGAAGAGCTTTCAAGTGTGGCGGTACAGGAGGTGAGCACCTACTAATTTAGACTTAAAGGTGTCTCCTGCTCCCCCTCCAGCAGTGCCCGGACCGTCCTTCCACCTATCTATCTGTCTAAAACAACACATGTTCTTACTGAATGTTGTTGCAAACCAAAAGTGATACACAGGCAAATAGAAACCAAGCTGTTCTAATCCATTAGGACGATGGAGGTGGCTGCCTAGGGCAACAGAATTCAGGGGACTTTGAAATCCTTAGAGAACGTTCTGCAACCGTTTTCCCGATTGCAGCCTCTTTCTCCCATATTGGTAAATGTATGGAAGTCTGCTCCATAAATTGGGAACTCCCCTCCCCTGCCCCCCCCCTCTCTCTCTCTCTCTCACACACACACACACACACACACACACACACACACTGCCACTGCATGCTCACAGCAAGATGCAGGTTCAGCTGCCAAATTCATTTGCCCAGGACAGCAGAACAGATTCAGGTGAATGAATAGTAATCAGGCAAATGTTGTTCAGTGCACCGGGAAGTCCCGCGGAATGACTTTCCACTCTGACAAAATACTCTTTTTAAAAAAAAAAAAAGCACCCACTTTCATTTGTTGAAGATTACCCGTGCCATCCGTTGACCCAGTTAAGTTACATTTACCGATGTCTCCGATGGCTTTAGGGCACTCCTCAATTTTTGTAAAAGCTTTTAATCGTGTTGGTGGTTTTGCTGTGCAATTACATTTTTAATCTTATGCTTGAGTCTCTGGATTTTGAACGCCCCTCCCCCGGCACCTGAGGCAGTATTTCATGGTGCCGCACCTCCCCCATATCTGGTGGGGAACCCATTGTCCCCTCAGCCACTGCTCTCCCCCTCCCATTCCCTGGGTTTTAACAAGAAAGTGGGGGATGGAATGGAGGCGGAAGTGTAGAGGAGAAGAGAGTTGGTGGGCTAGAGTGTCTCCACTCTAGCCTACCAACTCTCCTCTCCTGCATACTTCTTTTTCCACTCCATTTCCCTCTTCCTTTTAACAACTATGGCATGGGTGAGAGAGTAGCAGAAGCATCAAAGGTGTAATGGTGGCTGGCATGCCACCAGATGTGGGGAGGCCCTGGGTGGAGGCAGGCACTGGGCAGATGCCGATTTGCCACCCCCTACCAATCTGCCACCTGTCAACCTCTCTGCTGGGCTCTGCCAGTCCAGCTGGCACACAATTACAGCTGGTCATAGGTCTGCTGCTGGAATTGGCAGCCTTGAGTCCTATCCTTTGAAGGCCCTGCAAAGACAGGGGTGCACTCCCAGCATCCCCTTCCCTGCCAGCAGCCTGGATAAGCTTCATGATGTCAACGTCTGCCCTTCCGTTGGCCACGAAGGAGCAGGAAGTGGACACAGTCCTGCCGAAGCTACTCAGGCTCCAAGATCATAGTGTGTGATTTGAAGGCTAGTGTGTCTGAAGACAGCGACCACTCTAGGCACAGCTCTCAGTGGTTTCCGTCTAGGTGAGGGCACGCTGAGTGTTGGTAGCCCAGCGGAGCGGGGCCCAGGTTCTCACCGATGGACCATCCAAGCAGGAGGACTTGGCTCTCCTCCACCCTTGGCCAAAAGAAGATAGATAGCCCTGCTGTGAGCAAACTGGGATGAAAGGAAATGTGTTCATTCATGCATATCTGGGTAGCCCAACTCCGACCCTGTTTTTAATGGGCATGTGAACTTACCTACTATCTGGTGTTGCCCACACTAGAACCGGAGGCCATCCCATGAAACTGAAGGCCGGAAAATTTAGGACCGACAAGAGAAAGTACTTTTCCATACAGCGCACAATTCATCTATGGAATTCTCTGCAAGGGTGTGGTGACAGCCACTCGCTTGCATGACTTCAAAAGGGGCTTAGACAAATTCATGGAGGACAGTCTGTCAATGGCTACTAGTCTGGTGGCTGTGGGCCACCTCCAGCCTTGGAGGCAAGATGCCTCTAAATACCAGTTGCAGGGGAGCAACAGCAGGAGAGAGGACATGCCTTCATCTCTTTCTTGTGGGCTTCCCAGAGGCATCAGATGGGCCACTGTGTGTAACAGGATGCTGGACTAGATGGACCTTCTTGGGCTTGATCCAGCAGGGCTGTTCTTATGTGCTATCAACTTAGATCAGCCAGCATCTAGAAATTTGCAGGAAGCTGCAGCCAATCCCAACTCTTTCTGTTGAATGTCCCTGCATGATACTTGTGTTTCCAGACCAGTTCTTCTTGCATTCACAAATTACGTTTTTAGGTATACAATATTTTTTTAAAACTCACCCCAAAATCTTTGATATGCACCTAAGAAGCAACATGGTGTGGATCTATATTTGGAAAAGGCTTGTGATTTTGTAAGGCATTCATTATTTTTTATTTTTTTGTATAGCAAATGCAAAGTCCAGGCAGCAAGGAAATTGCTGAGAGAAGGAAATTCTCTTCTTTTCTCCTCTCTTAGAGCTGTGAAGTTTTCTGCCAAGTTGATGGGGCAGGCGATGGCGAAGAGAGTCAAGGCCACTATCCTGTATGCCACTGAAACGGGAAAGTCTCAGGTGTATGCAAAAACCCTGTGTGAAATCTTCAAGCATGCTTTCGATGCCAAGGTAGGGCTCTTCTCGCCCACAAGTCCGCTTGTGTTGACATTGATGATCAGTTCCCTCCATGATGGAGAGGCACCCACCTCCATTGTGATGAGCACCTCCTCCATTGATGGCACCCCCTCCATAAGGAACTGGGCAGGAATGGCTTTCTTTGGCTGCAGAGACATATCCCTTTTGTTGAGCAGTGGGGACCATCTGAAAGTGCCCACCCCATTGCAGCCCCCAGGGACATAATTATGCATGGCTCAGAGTGCTTCTGGAGGAAGGGGTCTCTGTCAACTGTCAAGTATTTTCAGGGCCAGGCAAAGATGCTTTTATTGGCCCAGGTCTTTGGGTGTATGGCCAAGGACTTGTTGGAATCTTTCAGCTACCGATCTTTTGACACCCGTTGGAAATCTCAGCTACGCTGCTGCTTGGTTTGTGTTCCTTTGTTTGGCTGCGTTCATCTTTTTGCTTTATAACCTTGTGTGGAAGAGCTGTTTGAAGGGCATCCAGAATTGAGCCCTGAAACATGGAAAACTCCTGAGAAGGTGCCTTTGGGGTGACCAAAAGGTTTGGCAGGCAGTGAGTGAGAGGACACACAACTCATCGTGCATTATTATCCCCATTCAGACATTACGTTGTACATGCATACAGGTGTCTGTATAAATGTTCAGGGTTAAGTATTTGCTTTTAAATGGACTCATGTACAGTGGCGCATGCATTCATTTTACAAGAGAACCCGAGGATAGGCTCCCTCCAGTGCAGGGTGCAGATAACAAGTATACTCCTGTGCATGTTGAACATAATGTGTGAATAATTGCCCATGCATACAGATGTGTATATGCATTAGCTGCACATGTGTTGAACATAACGTGTGACTAGGGCTGGTCCCATCAGCCAGTGGATCTTGGTACGTAGAGCTGAGAACAGCATTCGTTCCATTTCCCAAATAGCCTTCCATGTTTATCCTTGAGTCCTTATGGCACCCAGCTCTTCTCAAAAGGAAACTCTACTGCATCTCTGACCCTGAACTGAAAGACTGGGCTTTCTATGTGGAAGTGGGGATCCTTCTTCCTAACCTCCCCCTTTTTTTTTAATCTCCCAGGTGATGTCCATGGACGAGTACGACACTGTCCACCTGGAACATGAAACCCTCGTGTTGGTGGTCACCAGCACCTTTGGCAATGGAGACCCGCCTGAGAATGGGGAGGTAGGAGACACCCTGTAGCCTTGATTGTAGAGACTGCTTCAATGTGTTCCTGTATGAGTGTGTGGCATTATGTACGTGTGTGGTGCTTTACAAAGAATGAGAAGGCAGGTCCCTGCCCCAAGGAGCTCACAGTATAAAACTGACACAGGCAGATCACAGAGCCGGGATAAACCAGGGAAGAATGTGCAGTGACTGTAGCAGAGATTTTCAGATACTTGGTCCCCAAATGTCGCTCGACTACAACTCCCATCATCCCCAGCATGGTGACTGAGGGTGATGATGGGAGTTGTAGTCCAGCATCACCTGGGGACCCATGTGTGACCTTTTCCCTCTTATCTTCCCCATAAAATCTGTTGTGACCAAGAAAATAACCAGCTTGCTCGCTGGTTGACACACACCTGACTGGTCCCAGATTGTGGGGTGTGTGTGGGGAGAACAAAGCAGTTTCCTAGACAGGCTGAGACGTGCTGCATAGGCTGGCCATCGGTGGTGCCTTTTCTCTTTCTCCCAGATGTTTCCCCGACTGAATGGTATCTGATGTACCAGATACCTGAATGGGAAAGTGTAACTGAATGGTATCTACGACGACAACTACTGCTACTACAAATATTTATATACTGCTTTTCAACAAAAGTTCCAAAGTGGTTTACGTAGAGAAATAACAAATAAATAAGATGGCTCCCTTTTCCCCAAAGGGCTCATAATCTAAAAAGAACCATAAGACAGCCACCACCAGCAGCCACTGGAGGGATGCTGTGCTGGGGATGGATCGGGCCAGTTGCTCTCCCCCTGCTAAATATAAGAGAACCACCCCTTTAAACAGGTGCCTCTTTGCAGGGGTCTCTGATGTTTCCCTGACCGAATGGTTTCTGATGTACCTTTTTGGTTCTGCCTCTTTCCTTTTTCCTCGGTTCCCAGAAATTTGGCTGCGCCCTGATGGAGATGAGGAATCCCAACACCAATCTGGAAGAGAGGAAGTAAGTATGACCGGGCAAGGTTCCTCGACGCAGCTCGCTTCTGCACAGCCTCTGTTAGAAACCCCAATGCGTTCCAGGGGAGTTCAGGTCCTTGGAATTCCACAAATGTAGGCCTTGGGTGGAACTGGCTTAGACCAGTGCATGATCTCCCGAGTTGAGGGGTGTCTTCAGGACATCCCCAGTGTGGCTGCTAGAAGACAGACCTCATCCTCAGAAAGCTCTGAGCAGGGGTGCAGCTAGAACTGAGCAGATGGGTTTAAAGAATCCAGGGAGAGGGGCGAACATGGGCCCCCTCTCCCCTAGCTACCCCCCTCGTTCTGAGTAGGGTTCCATTATTGATGGGGTTATGGAGACGTTCGTGCTGCATTAAAGCAGGCCTTGGCCCATCTTTCGTCACCTAGGAGCCAGCCCCCCAATTCAGAAGCCAGACGATGGACACTTGATAAAATTACCAGACTTAACTAATGGCCGTTGCAGAGGGGAAGGGTCAATGGGCTCCTCCTTTATCCCCTTTGCAAGTAACATAACTTAGAACAGAAACCGGGCTAACTGGGACAAATAAAATTTTTATTAAATTGCTTTCCCTCTGAACATCCCAGTCTAGGCACCATGGTTTGGTTTCTAGGCGCCACGGCCCCCCGGCGCCTGGGATTTGTCCAGACTTGCATTAAACGAGCAGTTTCCGTAGGTGCTCGCCTTTCGGTCTGCCCGTGCACCTTTTCAAACAGAAGTTGGGCTGAGCCTGGAGGTACATCAAACATACACTAGGTGTCAGACTTTTGCTGCATTTCTCCTCTCTTTTATTTGACCTGTGGCTTGGGCACTTTCCCGATTTATTCTGACATCCAAAATGGGAGTGTGACATAATGGGAGTTCTGTGACTGGGACTCCCAAATGCACAGGTGTTGGGTTTTCCCCCCCCTTTTCCAAATTTTAAGGCAGCTGCAGGAAGAGGCCCGGTGTATAAGCATTCTCTGCTTTGCTGTTTGCCTTATCGGAATTGCTCACCTCCCTCCACTCTTAGCCCCAGTGAGGGAGAAAATACTGGCCGGATCCAGGTTGTGGCCGACTTTCTGACTAATGAAGAGTGATTGCTGCATGAGAGAAGGAAGGTCTGACTAACACAGCAACTTTACACAATCTAGCAGGGGGTGGGGGTGGGGAAGCATCCTTTTCGTGGAAGCACTCTGTGCCACCATAAAATGTGTCCCTGAGGATGGTGCAGCCCTTAGGGATGTATTTTTGGGTGGCACAGAGGGCTTCCAGGGAAGGGAAGGTTGTTGAAATCACACACACACACACTCTTGCACACCAGGCATGGAGGGAGGTCAGCAGTGGCCTGGGTTCCACCCACCACCACGGGCCCCTAGACCAGCCCCTTGCATCAGTGTCTGTTGTAGGGAGTGGTTAGCCACGCCCCCTGTATCCAACATCAGACCCATGTCAGGCCCAAGAAGCGCACTGAACATTTGAACATGTTACATGAAATATTATTGCCAGCTGTAACAAATGGATCTCTGCAGGCACATGGAACTCTTCCCTGCCATAACCAGCAATCAGTTGTGTGGGTGTTGGCGGGGTCTTCTGGATCAAGGAGGGATCTTCCAGTGTCCGCTTTTCTGAAACTTTTTAATGTTAACCCTAAGTGGAGAAAAGACACATGTATAGGTTGATACAAAATGCTTGGATATCTGGGGACCCGTTTGGGAGTTAAACCACACCCCCGCGTCTGATGTTGGACGCAGGGGTTGTGTCAGGGGCACGAGGCATGGCCCCTGAGGGGCGGCGGCCCAGGTTCTTTGAACCCATTTGCTCAATGGTGGCTCCACCCCTGATTGTAATTGCAGCTGCCCTGATTGTAATTGCAGCTGCCCTGATTGTAATTGCAGCTGCCCTGATTGTAATCGCAGCTGCCCTGATTGTAATCGCAGCTGCCCTGATTGAAATCGCAGCCATGGATGCCTTAAAAAAATAAAAAATTAAACTCGGGAGATCCAATAAGACCTCCTGTGTCATATCTACCTTTAAAGACCCAAGCAGGGAAACAGCATTTCCAGACGGGGGCAGGGGGGAAGGAGCACACATCCATGTTTGGAGTGGGCAGTCTGTGAACTTGCGCACACACCCCTCTCCACTGCATCGGTTCCCAAGCAAGAGTGTCTAGTTCTGCTGCCTTGCTCTCCGCAGGAGCTACAAAGTGCGTTTCAACAGCGTCTCCTCCTATTCGGATGCCCGGAAATCCTCGACGGATGGTCCTGAAGCCAGGGACAACTTTGAGAGTACTGGGCCTCTGGCCAACGTCAGGTGAGGCCGGAAGAGTGAGGGGGCCACGGCTGCTGTCTTGGGAGCAATCCAGGGTAATGCAGGATTCGGGGCAGACCGTAGAAAGAGCCCTGCTGGATTAGGCCCGAGGCCTATGTAGTCCAGCCTCCTGTTTGCCTCAGTGACCCACCAGATGCCGCTGGGAAGCCCACAAGCAGGAGACTAAGGTGTGCCCCCTCTTCTAGCATTGCTCCCCTGCAGCTGCGGGACATGTTTGTCACCTGTGGGTTTCCGTCATCCATTGCCAGATTCCCAAGGGACGTAGGCTCTCTTGGACTCTGCTTGGCCATCCGACCCTCGCAGCCAGCCCCGTCTCTGGTTTGCTTGCAGGTTCTCCGTCTTCGGCCTCGGGTCGCGTGCCTACCCCCACTTCTGCGCCTTCGCCCGCGCCGTAGACACGCTCTTGGAGGAGCTGGGCGGGGAGCGGATCCTGCGGATGGGAGAGGGAGATGAGCTGTGTGGGCAGGAGGAATCCTTCAGGACTTGGGCCAAGAAAGTCTTCAAGGTAGCCGGATTCCTTTTTGGCCTGCCGGGGGCCGGCCTTGCTATGAAGCTGCGCGAAGCAGTTGCGCGTAGTTCTGCTTTTCAGCACCATGGCTGCACATCGTAAAGTCGACATGCCTTAGGGAGAGCAAGTGTGGAGAATGGCAGTCTTCTTGTGAACGCCACCCAGGCTGGGAAGGGGAACGGTGCTTTAGGAATATGGGGAGAGGAAGACTGCCTGGTAGGGATGTGCAAACCGGTTTGGAACTGAACCGGTTCGACATCGAACCGGTTCAGTTCGACGACTTGGTGTTGAGCTGAACCACCCCCAGTTCAGTTCAGCATCGAGCCGAATCCCCCTACCTGTTCAGGGGGGTTGTTGTTATTTTTAAATAACTTATCCCTTCTGGGGGGCACTGCCACGGCCATGGGGGTATCTCCGGAGGTTCACCCTCCCCCGCCAGCCTCCTTTATTGCCAGATTTCGGGAGGTCTTTTTTTTTTAACTTCAAAGCCCCTGAACTGAATTGGGGGGGTTCAAGGGGGTGCAAAACCTAACTGGATTTGAACCAAACCAGGCCAACTAGTTTTGTGGACACCCCTACTGCCTGGCACCTGCTGTATCCACTCCATGCTTGGCTGAGGTGCTTCGGTTGTGCCTGGCGCTTTTCCGGCTCTCCAATCTGGACAGCCATCTGGGGAGGAGGTGGAGTCCCCCAGGATGCTTTCCTTCCTCGTGTCTGTGGGGCCACGTGTCTTGAGAGCCTGGCATGTTTTCTGCAGGCAGCGTGCGACGTGTTCTGCGTGGGCGACGACGTCAACATCGAGAAGGCCAACAACTCGCTCATCAGCAACGACCGCAGCTGGAAGAGGAGCAAGTTCCGGCTGACCTACGTAGCCGAGGCCCCCGAAATCACACAAGGTACTGTTCGGGGCTGGTATGCTCTGTGCGTGGAAATATCAGGCTAAATTACTCCTGAGTAGTCCTACTGAAATTAAGTGGTCCTTTAGAATAAGTCTGGATGTCAGGCACTGGCCACTTCCACACCGTCATTTTGAATCTAGATTTAATGTAGGTTACCAGCATCTGCCTGGTTGTGTGAACCCATACCAAAGTGGGAATCGGGGGTTATAAACCAGCTTGGCATGGGTTCACACAATCAAGTCAGCGTTGGTAACCCACCTTAAACCTAGATTTGACAGATTGTGTGAACCAGACCATTGTCTTTGCCGTACTGCATAGTTATGTCCTAGTTCCTTAGTGTGTGGGAGTAATGCAAACCCTTGGTTACCAGTAGGGGGGCAGAAGCAACAATGACCTAACGACAATTTGCATGTCCAGTGTAGTCCTCTTCCAGTGTTCAGCTCCCGATTGGTTCGGCAACAGCCTGTCCTTGACCTGCTGCACCTTCACTTCTTCCCTAGTCCATCTCTTCTCTTTTCACCCCCAGGTTTGTACAGCATCCACAAGAAGCGAGTCTTTGCCGCCCGGCTCCTAATGCGTCAGAATCTGCAAAGCCCCAAATCAAGGTAGAAAGTTCAGTTTCAACCACGATGTTGCCTTGATGGGATTGATCATACTCTGACTCTGGCAAGGCTTCCCAGGCTGGAAACCCACCTCCCTCCCTGATCCAAAAAAGAGGATTTAAACCAGCTGTTCTCAACCTTGGGTCCCCAGATGTTGTTGGACTACAACACCCATCTTCTCCAGCCTACAATGCCCAAAGTCTAACAGCATCTGTGGAGGACCCAAGGCTGAGAACCTCTGGTATAGAACTGGCACGGAATCTTCTGTCCACAGGGATGATGGGTCCCCAGATGCTGTAGATTACAGGCCTGCTCAACTTAGGCCCCCCCCAGCTGTGTTTGGACTACAACTCCCATAAATGCCAGCCACAGTGGCCAATAGCCAGGGATTATGGGAGTTGTGGGCCAACATCTGCAGGAGGGCCAAAACTGAGCAGCGCTGCTGCAGAACCGTAACTCTCATATTGTGCCATTGAGTCGGTGTTGACTCCGGGTGCCCACAGAGCCCTGTGGTTGTCTTTGGTAGAATACAGGAGGGGTTGACCATTGCCATCTTCCCAGCGCAGTATGAGATGATGCCTTTCAGCATCTTCCTATATCGCTGCTGCCCGATATAGCTGATTCCCATAGTCTGGGAAACATACCAGCGGGGATTCGAACCGGCAACCTCGGGCTCCCTAGTCAAGTTATTTCCCCGCTGCACCATTAGGTTACTGGCTGTGAATGTGGTGGCAAAGGTGGCGAGGGTTATTCCAAGCCAGCCCTACTTATCATGGAGAACGTTGAGTTCGATGATAAATACATGTGCAACTATGCACCCCTTGCAAAGTCCATGAGGGTCAGAACAGTCCCAAAGAGCTATTCCATTGGAAGGGTCAGGGATTTTGCCACCTTCCTGGCTTCTCAATAACCTACCGCCTGATTTGGCTGCCTCACCTCACCTCACGAGCGGACCGCCCCGGATAAATGTTTAATGCGCTATGAATAAGATTCCATGCCAGATATTTTAAAATTAATGTGATAAATCCTGGAATGGCTAGTGTGGGCTTTCGTTTTAGCTACAGAACGTTCTCTGAAATGTCTGGAGTGCCAAAGTGTGTTAACCACCCTGGGGCCTTTGAATGAAGGATTTTTATATTATTAGAAATATGAAGAATAGTAAATAAAGAATAATAAATAAATGCAGTTCCCCTCTCCCTTCAGCCGGTCCACTATCTTCCTGCGGCTTCACACCAACGGGCACCAAGGGCTGCGTTACCTCCCCGGAGACCATCTGGGCGTGTTTCCAGGCAACCATGAAGACCTGGTCAACACGCTGATTGAACGGCTGGAAGATGCACCTCCCACTAACCAGCTGGTGAAGGTGGAACTTTTGGAAGAGAGAAGCACGGCCTTAGGTAAGAATGAGTGCTGGGAGGCCCTACTTTTAAAAATCCCAAAACATTTACATGCTGGTTTGGGCTGGTTTTGCCATGCTAGTTTCACCACTGGGTGTTTTGTCAGTCTTAATCGTGTTTGTTTGTTGCATGCCTGAAACTGCAAGGTGGCCAAGTTTGCAGTGAGGTGGAGGAGAGGTCTATCAAAGGCTTACTAGTCTGATCAACAACTACTAGGCTATAGGGTACCTTCAGCCTCACAGGATGCCTCTGAATAACAGTTGCAGGGGAGAAACATCAGGAGAGAGGGCCTGCCCATACCTCTTGCTAGGGGTGTGTGCAAAACCGGCTGGCCCGGTTCGGTTCGAGTTCGAACCGGACCCGAACAGGACTGAGCCAGTTCGGTTTTGCCCCCCATCAAGCCCACCCCCCCAGGTTCGGTTTGTGGGGTTCACTAGTCAATTAAAAAAATATTTATTTTTTTTAGTATTGTTTTAATTTTATTGTAAACTGCTTTGAGATTATTTTAATAAAAATCAGTATATAAATTGAGAAATAAATAAATATAAACAAACCCGGTCTTGGCAGGTGTCATCAGCAATTGGACAGATGAGAGCCGTATTGCTCCCTGCACCATCTTCCAGGCATTCAAGTACTACCTGGACATCACCACACCTCCCACGCCGCTCCTGCTCCAGCAGTTTGCCTTGCTAGCCACTAGCGAGAAGGAGAAGAAATCCCTCCAGGTTCTTAGCAAGGTAAGGGGAGTAGGAGGTACGTGCATGGTGGGGAAATGCTCCATCCTCCCCTCTCCATCCTCCACTAAATATAAAACAGCTGTTTTCCTGGCCATAGGGATGAAAATGTGTGGCCAATTGACAACCGAATGCATGTAATTACTGTATTTACCTGAATCCAAGACTAGGTTCTTCCCAAGTTCTGTGACGCTAGAGATCAGGAGGTCATCTTCAATTCAGAGTTGTCTTCTTTTCAGGAAAATACAGGGCATGGTCTGTATTTAGCCTTTATTTTTAAAGGGGGCTGTCTTAGCTTCAGAGTCATCGTCTATTTGAGTAAATATGCTACTCTTGAGTCAACTGTTTTGTCACTTGATCTATGCTGGCAGTGGGTGGGTTTCTGTAAATTTGATGTCATGGTCTCTCACCTGCACACAAAGGCTCCTGAGGATGTCCCTTCGGAGTCAGGGTCTGGTTGGAAGGACAAGACACCCTCTGTCCCTCAGTGGCCTTGCAGCCTTATCTCTCTCTCTCTCTCTCGGACAGGGCCTGCAAGAATACGAAGAGTGGAAATGGTCCAAGAACCCGACTCTGGTGGAAGTGCTGGAAGAGTTCCCGTCCGTGCAGATGCCTTCCACCCTCCTCCTGACCCAGCTTCCCTTGCTGCAGCCTCGCTACTACTCCATTAGCTCCTCCCCGGACATGTACCCCGATGAGGTCCACCTCACCGTGGCCGTGGTCTCCTATCGCACCAGAGGTAAACCTGACTCCTGCCCCACTTAGGAAAATGCCCCACTTAGGAACGTAGGCAGCACCATCAGACCCTCGGTCCATCTAGCTCAGTACGGTCAACACAGACTGACAGCGGCTTCTCCAAGGTTGCAGGCAGGAGTCTCTCTCTCTCTCTCTCTCTCAGCCTTATCTGGAGATGCAAGCAGGCAGGTGCTCTTCTCAGAGCATCCCCATATCTTACAGTGCTCACATATAGTCTCCCATTCAAATGCAAACCAGGGTTGACCCTGCTTAGCAAAGGGGACAACTCATGCTTGCTACCACAGGACCAGCTCTCCTCCTTGACAGCTTTTTGATGCCTTTCTTCAATGGCATGTCTCTGCCAATCCATTGTTTCCCCATGTTCCTGTTTTTCAGACCCCTACTTACCATTTCCTATAGTCACCCCGACTCTTGACCAGCTCCCAAGCACTCTATTCTCCCTCCCCTTCAAGCATACAGACCTTCCTGAACTTAAGCACTTGAAGTTTCTTGAGATCCTGATCTCTTTTTGCCCGAATTCCCAGTCTCTTCAGCCCTTATTCTTCACCAACCCTTCATTCAGGTTCCTCTTTATTGCCTCCTTTGCACCCTGCCTTCAGCCAACTTGCTTCTGGGCTCTCTTGTAGCTTCTGGGGCCTCCTCCCAGTCCTCAGCCTCCCCCTGTGTGAAGTTTTAAACCCAGACAGACTGACAACTTTCCCTTCCCTCACAGACGATAGACTGCAAAAATCTTTGTTTCACAAGTAACTGAACATTCCATGCCATCACAGCAGTTCAGCCAATCAGAGGCTTCACTGCCAAGCACAATGTAATATAAATATTCTACAGTTGATATATGTCAGTGTTCATTAGTTGATATGTAATTAACAGCTGGTATGCAGTAGTATTAGTATTTTATAGTATTAAATTGCCGACATGCACAGGTATTTAATTACTGACAGTACCTGATAATACTCTGTATCTTGAGAGCATTTGGATAGACAAATACAATGGCACTTGACCAATGACAATTTGTGAGATTTTCTGTCTCTGCAACCAAGAGATTCCAGTGTCTCAAGCACTCAGATTTCAACAGTGGAGGTGAAATTTCACATTCATAATTTGAATGGTGACAATGGAAAACGTGGCTTCAAATATTTTGTTTTGTAAACTGCCAAGAGGCTTCAGTAGTGGGCTGTATACAAATATGTTTAAATACATAAATACAGTTGTCGTATTTCTATACTGCCTGATATATGTATCCCTAGATGGTGTGCATAATTTAAAATACAACAAATATAAAAACAGAATAAAAAAACCAAATAATTTTATGGAATAAAAACTATCCAGCAGTTTTAAATTAATTTTAACTAAAAGCCTGAGAAAACAGGAGCATCTTGAGCGTCTTTTAAAAAGCAGTCAGAGATGGAGAAGCTCTTATATATGCATAACTCGTCTTTCTGCCTCTTCCTAGACGGAGAAGGGCCAATACATCACGGAGTCTGTTCCTCCTGGTTCAATCGGATACAAACAGATGAAGTCGTGCCATGTTTCGTCAGAGGGTAAGATGGGGGAACCATAGCTTTGAGAGTTGAGCCAGAAAAACTTGGACTTCAGCTAGTTTTGATCCTATGGAATACCACAGGACTGAACCAATTTATCTGTCTGTCTGCCTATCTATCTATCTATGAATGATATTTTTATACTGCCTGATATGTATATCTCTAGGCGGTGTACAAAATTTAAAATATTTTAAAGTCACAAATTAAAATACATGACAATAAAAAATAAAATAAAATAATTAAAACAAGGGTTGTTCCCCCCCCCCCCAAATTATTAAAATTAAATTAAAACTTAAATGCAATTACTTAGGCTCAGCCAACTTGTGGATCACAACCTTGGTAATGTTGCTTTCTTGTGGATACCTGTAGACCTTGAGAATGGAGGTATAGTTTTGATGTCGCGTTCTCAGAAATGGAAACCCTGGCTGACATCCAGACTACCGAAACACTCGTATAATACATAAAGTTGTGCACTCACAGGAAAAGTGGGTAGCTGTGCAAAATCCCGAAATTGCACTCAGGCACAAATGTTCCCCGTGTTGTAGAGGGGGAGGTTTCCCAGCAAGAGGAACACCACCAGCTGCCATCTATCTATCTATCTATCTATCTATCTATCATTTTTATACCGCCTGCTGTGTACATCACTTGTTGCACAAGTGCACGGATGTTACACCCGTGCAACTCTGTTCGGGAACTCAAGCTCCCAATGTAGCGCAACATCCTTGCGCTTGTGCAACGCATTATTTATTTATTTGGCATATGTATCTCCCTCTCCCAACCCACATCTCTGTGCGGCTTCCAATAAAACAGCATAAGTTAAAATGAGAATTAAAACAAGGACAGTTTCTGTAAATCTGATTAAAAGCCTGGATGAATCAACGTGTCCTAACAGCCCTTTTGTAAGCTGTCGGAGATGGGGTGGTTCTTATTGGGGCAGGGGGTGCATTCCAAAGCCTCGGGGCAGCAACGGAGAAGGCCCTTCCCTGAGTAACACCTTCTTCTTCTGGATGTCAGCCAGTGTTCAGTGTTCCACTATATAAAGTGTGTGTGTGTGTGTGTGTGTGTGAGACTTGCATTTCTTCCCGTATAATGACTGGGGGGATTGACCATGATTGCATGCCCATGAGAGAATTGTGTTTCTGTTCCTCCAGAGCGCCTGGATTCCACATGCCACAAGACCCACAGGTTCCCTTGATCCTGATTGGCCCCGGGACAGGGATTGCGCCTTTCCGGAGCTTCTGGCAGCAACGCCTCTTTGACATCAAACACAAAGGTAGGACCAGTCCCGCATCAGCTGGTGGGTGTGTTACCCTACCCCTCTAGTGGCGGGTCTCTTAGAGCAGGAATGGCTGACCTCTTAAGCTAGGGTGGGCTGCAGCGTTCCCTCTAACAGGGATTCCCAGATGTTGTTGACTACGACTCCCAGAATCCCCAAGCCAAAGCCATTGCAGCTGGGGATTCTGGGAGGTGTAGTCCACAACATCTGGGAATCCCTGTTACAGGGGACACTGGTGGGCAGGCACATTTTTGAGCTCTTGGCTACTCAGTTGGTGACAAAAGGATCCCGCACTGTTGCCAGTTGGCTCCAGTAGGGGTGGACGTGGTTTGTCTGGGCTCCGTTTCCTCCCTCTGCCTTAAGGGCAGTGGCTGTTGCCACCACACCTTTATATGTGGGAAGATCTCCGTTGTCAGAGGCTCAGAGATTTGCCATCCTTTATATGCTGGATCCACATTCAGTGTTGCCGCCATCCTATCCGAGCTGGAGAAGACACTGCAGAGAATGAAGCAGCTCCGAATCAACTCGGACGTCAGGAGTCAGTCATACAGAGGGAGCTACTGTGAGCTGCCATTTGTTGTTCCTAGAAGGTTGATAAGACCCATATCATTACACACACACACACACACACACACACACACACCCCATCCTCTTTTGGCTGGCTGGTTCATGATCTTTGCTTGTTGACAACATCAGGGGTGTTTGCAGGCAGCAATGCAATGTGCATTTTATATTGTGAACCACGAGGGACTTTTTTGTATGATGCGGTATATAAATGTAAAGTAAGGAAAGTATGCCGTCGAGTCGGTGTCGACTCCTGGCGCCCACAGAGCCCTGTGGTGGTCTTTGGTAGAAATTAGGAGGGGTTGACCGTTGCCTCCTCCCACGCAGTATGAGATGATGCCTTTCAGCATCTTCCGATATCGCTCCTGCCCGATAGAGGTGTTTCCCATCGACTGGGAAACATACCAGCAGGGATTCGAACCAGCAACCTCTGGCTTGCTAGTAAGTCATTTCCCCACTGCGCCATTAGCTGTCTATATAAATGTACTATAGTATTATTATTATTATTATTATTATTATTATTATTATTATTATTAACAACAACAACAACAACAACAACAACAACAACACCTGTCTGACTGTGTAAACAAGAAATAATAATATAATGGTGGGATCTGCAAAGCTTTCCCCCAAGTTCCAAGGGTGATCTTACTGACCATATGGATGCTTCTGTGCTCTGCACAATCGTACCCTCTGTACCCAATCCCAGCGGTGAATCTGCTCATGAGAACAGCCTCAATATCTAGTTTATCAAATAAGATGGTATAAGGGCGATGAGATACGCATTTCCACACTTCAAAGTTTTTTTCAATGACCTTCTTTAATGTGCAATTGAAAGTTACCAGTTTAAGAATGTAAAAACATTCAAAAGTTTAAAAACTTAAAAAACTGAACCACAGATGTAGCAAAATAGCAAACGTTTCGATGTAAGACATATATCAAATATGTCGTTCATATATCTGTAGATAGATAGATAGATAGATATAGATATAATCTTAATCCGAAAGCTCAAAACTGTATCGGCTCAAACCTACTGGGAAATAAGGCTGCATAGAAATATCCTCAGTACATATTTATTGTTATTTCTTTGCAGCCTTATTTCCCAGCAGCTTTGAGCTTATACAGTTTTGAGCTTTTGAATTAAGATGCAAATTAGCTGCTTCTTGCCTAAACTGCTGAGAAGAGCCACCTAATGGCACAGCGGAGAAATGCTTGACTAACAAGCAGAAGGTTGCCATTTCGAACCCCTCCTGTATTCTACTAAAAGAAAACCACAGGGCTCTGTGGGCGCCAGGAGCCGAAATCGACTTGACGGCACACTTTTACCTGCTGGGACTAGAGCTACAATCCAGACCCACTTCCTACACACACACACACACACTCTGCCCCTCTCTCCTCTAGGGCTCAAGCCGTGTCCCATGACCCTGGTCTTTGGTTGCCGACAGTCCAAGATTGACCACATTTACAAAGAGGAGACCCTGCTGGCTAAAAACAAAGGAATCCTCAAGGAGCTCTACACAGCCTACTCCCGGGAGCCCGGCAAACCAAAGGTATCCTGTTTCACGCTGGCCCGGAAGAAAACTTGCTGACTGCTGGATTACGGTTAAAGCCACTGAGCCTTATTAAAACTGAACAAAAAAATAATTTGATCCACAGTGCAGGTATGTTGTGAATATGCCTAAATTACTCTTAAACATGTTAGGCTACCTGCATTGAGGTTTTGGACTTGTGGTAGCAAGCATGGATTGTCCCCTTTGCTAAGCAATGTCTGCCCTGGTTTGCATTTGAATGGGAGATGACATGTGTGAGCACTGGGAGATATTCCCCTTAGGGGATGGAGGCACTCTGGGAAGAGCAGAAGGTTCCAAGTCCCCTCCCTGGCAGCATCTCCAAGATAGGGCTGAGATTCCTGCCTGCAACCTTGGAGAAGCCACTGATAATCCTGAGCTAGATGGACCAATGGTCCCACTCGGTATAAGCCAACTTCCGATGTTCCTATTTTGCACTGATTCTTACACACACGCCCTCTGTATATCCTTATACCCTTTTACTGCCAAATTTCTGACTGTAGGCCTGCCTTTCTGTCCAGCTGCGTTTTGCTCTTCAGGCCCGAGAGGGAGGGAGATCACCTCTGTCCCCACAAAAGCAAATTTGCTCCTGCAACCCCCTGCAAGATGAAGGGCAAGACGAGGCTTTGCACAGAACATTAAAGTTGGTAGGGACCTCAGCAACACTGGTGGCTGCCTTATACTGAGTCAGATCCTTGGTCCATCTAGTTCAGTATTGTCTACACTGACTGGCAGCAGCTTCTCAAAGGTTTCAGGCAGGAGTCTCTCTCCCAGCCCTACCTGGAGATGCTGCCAGGGATTGAACCTGGGATTTCCTGCATGCAAAGCAGATGCTCTACCACTGAGCTACGGCCCCATCCCTTAAGGAGAACATCTTACAGCAGGCAATGCTCACATGTAGCCTCCCATCCAGCTACAAACTAGGGCAGATCCTGCTTAGCAAAGAAGAGAATTCATGCTTGCTACTGCAAGACCGGTTCTTTACCCTGCAGGCACTGGTGGTCTTCTACTCCAATCCCCTGGCTCAGTGCAGTGCAGTGCAGGAATCTGCGACAACATTCCTAACAGATGCCTATCCAGCCTCTGTTTGAAAACCTCCAGTGAAGGAGAAGCCACTTAGGGATGTGCAAAGGAAAACCAGTGAAGGAAAGCCCACTTAGGGATGTGCAAAGGATTCAACCAAATCGGTTCGAATCCGAATCAAATTCAAATAGATTCGACACAAAACTGCTTGCAGAGAATGGGATTCGATTGAATCGAATCCGAGTGAATTCGATTCAAGCTCGGGCGAATTTGGATTGATTCAACTGAATCCCATTCTGTGTAAGCCGTTTCGAGTCGAATCCATTCGAATTTGGATCGATTTGGTCAAATCCGTTGCACATCCTTAAGCCCACTGCACGAAGCAGACTGTTTTTCCACTGTCAAGCAGCTCTTAGGTTAGGACATCCTTCCGAATGTCTAGCCAAAATCTGCTTCCTTCTCATTTCAACCCACTGGTTGTAGGCCTGCCCTCAGGAGCAACAGAGAACAGGTCCATTCCTCCTTCTGTGTGACAGCAGTTAGCCACAAAATGGCTGGCTTCTCCTGCCTTCTTCCACTTCCCCTTGGTGGGGAGTAGCCTCAGCCCTAGAGAAGACGCACCATTTCCCAGCGTGTCGGCCTGCTGGGTGCACTCTATGCCCAGACCAACGATGCCTCTCCCCACACACACTGCCATCCCTGTATTGTCTCCTTCTGCAGAAATATGTGCAGGACATCCTACAGGAGCAGTTGGCAGGATCCGTCTATAAAGCGTTGAAGGAGCAGGGCGGCCACGTCTACGTCTGCGGCGACGTCACCATGGCCGGAGATGTCCTCAAGACCATCCAGAGTATTGCAAGACATCAGGGCAAGCTGATAGCAGAGGAGGCCAGCGCTTTTATCAGCAAGCTAAGGGTGAGCAACAACATCCCACCCAGTATGCCACGGGGCAGCCGACATTCCATTCGCGATGCTCTGCAGTTCCTCAAAGGGATAAGGCCACCGGATTTGGGCTTATGTAGATGTTGCTTGTAGTCCATTTCCGGGCCCAATTCAAAATGCTGGTTTTAACCTTTAAAGCCCTAAATGGCTTGCGACTGGGTTACGTGAGAGCGCGCCTTGCCGCGTATGTCCTGGGTGACTACTAGGGACAGGGCCTTTTCGGTGGTTGCACCCTGTTTATGGAACAGCCTCCCCTGTGAGGTTCACCTGGTTTCATCACTTTGTTCTTTTAGACACTGGTTAGTCCGCCCTGGTTTGCATCTGAATGGGAGATAACATGTGTGAGTGCTGTAAGGTATTCCCCTTAGGGGATGGAGCTGCTCTGGGAAGAGCATCTAGGCTCCAAGTTCCTTCCCTGGCAGCATCTCCAAGACAGGGCTGGGAGAGACTCCTGCCTGCAACCTTGGAGAAGCCGCTGCCAGTCTGTGTACACAATACTGAGCTAGATGGACCGATGGTCTGACTCAGTAGAAGGCAGCTTCCTGTGTTCCACTAGAAAATAGAAATAGAAGATCTGTCCCTACTCTGAGAAGTTTTCAATCTAAAATTTGACATGGGGAAAAGAGGAAGGGGCAAAGGAAGACCAGGGAATAAAATAAGCATTTAACTCAAAACAGTTTTGACCTCCTCCACCCCCGCCTTCTGGGCCCTTTCCTTCTCTCTCTTAAGCACCTGGGCTATGCAGGCAAATAACCGAGCATGGATTGTCTGTGCCCTGCTTCCCCCGACCCCCTCTGCAGGATGACAACCGATACCACGAGGATATATTTGGAGTCACCTTGCGCACATACGAAGTGACGAACCGCCTCCGATCCGAGTCGATTGCGCACATCGAGGAGAGCAAGAAAGACACGGATGAGTGAGTTGGCTTGCTTGGCTTTTCCTTTTTTCAACCTGGGCTTTTGTTTCCCTCGAGTGCGTGGGCTGGAGAACAAAATTCTTTTGTTCGGATGTCTCGGTGGCGAAGTCTGACGCCATCGTCGGAGTTTTGGGTGATGAGTGGGTGGGGTTCAGCATGGCGGAGGCACACCGTTGGGTTCCAGCGTTTCCGCTCTCGGCGGTGGCCCATGTGCTTTACTCTGAGTAGCGAGTCAGTCTCGGCATAAGGGCGGCTTCATATGCAACGGTTGGTTCTCAAGGCTCCAGCCCTAGAAGCAGGGGTCTGCCCGAAACCGGAAAGCTCAGTTCGGGTAGAACTGGACTCGAATCAAACTGGGTCCGGTCTGGTCTGGTTCTGTGCACACTAGAGCCGGGCCCGGTCCGGCTCAGGTCTGTACCGGATCGGGCCCAGTTTGTGTGGATGCATTTTTTTTTATTTAACCCCCCCAAAAATGCCAGAATTACAGTCATTTTGGGGCTTTGGGGGGTGCTGCTGCAGTTTTGGGGGTGCTCGCCTGAGGTTCCCCCCCTCCTGCTGGCTTCCCCCAGTCCTTTTTTGCCCCTTTCGGCCATTTTTGGCCCATTACCGGCTTCTCTGTGCTGGCGGTGACCATTTTGAAGGCTGCCACACATGTGGCCGTCTGCGTGGCCGGATCAGGACCCTGGCCATACAGATGGCCAGTACCCTGCGCAGCGGCCTTAGAAATGGCCACCGCCAGCACAGAGAAGCCCGAAAATGACGGGGGAGGAGGAACCTCGGGAGACACACACACACACCCCGCAGCCACGGCAACACCACCTGAAGCCCAGCAATGGGGGTAAGACCACCATTTTTGTGTGTACAAAACAAAACAGGCTCTGGACCAGACTGGCGGGTTCGGCTCGACCTCGATCCGAATCAGGCCCCGTCCAGCTTGAGGATGAGCCCTTGAGCTGGGCCAGTTTGAGTGCGAGCCGGCTTGACCTCAAGCTTGACCTCGAGCCAACTCGCATGTTCCTCCCCAGAAGCATGCAAAGCAAGAGACCGGTCCCTGCCCCAAGGAGTTTACAATCTAAAATCTGACCACCTGCAGCTGCTTTCCCCTCGGCGAAATGTTGCTCAGGACTCAATGTTAGAGCCGCCCTATAGCCTTGTTTAGTGTTCTTTTAGGACTGCCTCTCCCGAAACGATGGCAGAGTTGTTCAAAGCCATGCCAGTCGTGCCACAGAGTGGGGCGTATTTACTTCTCTAAATATAAAACGGGAAAAAAGGTCTACCTGCTCTGGTTTAATTTTGAGATCTGAGGAAGGGAGCTGGAGCTTGGAGAAGGGCAAGCTGGGTACATGTATGTACAGAAGACAGTTGTAACAGACACACAGAGAAGGCAAAAGGATGGAGATGTATCAGTCGGGTACCAAAAAATCCCTGATAAATGGGGACAGTTGGCGCATTTGACAAGCCAAGTGCAACTCTAAAAAGAAAGCATGTAGAGTGGTCTAGTCCGATTGTGGCATTTCTTGTTGGAGAAGTCAAGCCCTGAGCAGGACTGGCGGCTCAACAATCGACAAGCCTCCTGGCTCTCCTTTTCCCCTCCCAACGAGAAATCTGACTTGGTCTCAAGAAGTCTCTAGCAAGGGAGGCTCTTCCAACCCTTCGCTACCTCCACTCCAGCCAGAGACCTACAGTCCCGGCCCGATACTGCCATCTACTGCCCAGAATCGTTCTTAGCACTCTGCAGAGTTGTGTGCATTGGGGGATGGCTTTTCTTCTGTACGTCTGTTTTGTTTTCTCTTAACCTCTCCTCCTCCAGGCATGAAAGATGGCGTCGCTTTGGTCTGAATTATTACCAGGGGCCGTAGTTTAAAACTTAGGGAACTGTGCCACCATGTTCTAGCCTTCTGAACCATGGATTCCGTGGCAGCAGTTTGGGCAGAGTTCTTGAGGAGGTTCTTGAGGTGCAGAAAAGGACAGGTGGCAACTGAAGCCTC
The DNA here is from genome assembly GCF_027244095.1 of Hemicordylus capensis. Lineage (NCBI taxonomy): Eukaryota > Metazoa > Chordata > Lepidosauria > Squamata > Cordylidae > Hemicordylus > Hemicordylus capensis. Next base: position 17,302,691 of record NC_069671.1, read on the forward strand.
CAGGCAGGGCTGGTGTCAGTGAGCCAACATGGGCCCAACAGAGAGACCCCAGCCCGCCCTTGAGGCCCGCCCGCCCAGTGCCCATTGTGGGGAAACAAACCCGTTCATCTGAGCAAGTTGTTGTTTGTTACTAATGGATATTAATGAATCCTAACTGGGCAAAGATGCACCTTTTTGCAGTGGCGATTCTCTTTCCTGAGCAGGGGGGAGAGCAACTGGCCGTATCCGTCCCCAGCACAGCGTCCCTCCAGTGGCTGTTGCTGGTGTCTATCCTATGTTTCTTCTTTAGATTGTGAGCCCTTTAAAAAAGAAAAGAAAAGAAACTGACACTCCAGAGGTGACATAGGCGAGGCTGCTTGCTTTCTGGACAAAGCAAGCCATTCCTTTGCCCTGCTTGGGGCAGAGATGGAGAAAGGCAGGGGGGGCCGGAAGGCAGGGTCACGCGCCAGGTTTTGAGCCTGCATCCAACATCTGGGGTCAGCCAGGGGAGGCGTTCCTTCTCTTGCAGAGGATGACTTGTGGGGTGACATTGAAACCGGGGGGAACATCAGGAGGGCGGGAATTCCCACGCAGGGATGGACGTGCCTTCCAATGCAGCTGCTATTCTGGCCCTAACCGTTGCCTCTCTTGCAGGGTGTTTTGCTCCTAACCTTGGCTGTGTGGCCCACGATGGGGGATGCCAGGCCAGGCCTGTTCCCAGCGGCTCCTGCTGCTCTCTTCCAGCCCGTGGGGGGCTGGGTCCTGTACTGACCCGTCCACATCCGCTCCTTTTCTCCAGGGACTCGACAGGGACCCCCGGCAAGCCCTCTACTGCGCCTCGTCCTGTTGTTGTGTCCTGAAGGATGCTTTGCCGACGCGGATGGCGGCGGAGGCGCCGACGCGGATACCGACGATACTCTTTCCCCTCTCCCCTTCTCGCGTCCTGTGGCGGTTTCTTTTCTCTCCGTGTGCCCTCCTCCGGAGTCTCCCGCTCAAGCGCCCTGGCTTTCGGCAACCTGCAAGTGGCTGTAACCGACAAAACCCCAGACTTTTCTTCTTCTTCTTCCTCCTCCTCCTCCTCTTGTTAATGAGGCCATTTTTGCGGCTGCATGAAATCACCACCTTAGCGATCATGTGCATCTTTTGGTGTCCTGGGGCTGATGGTCAAGATGCGTTCCTGCTGCGGCAGAGAAGTGCGGAAATGCCAACCTTTGCCAAAACCTTTGCCCAGCGTGATGGGCTCTAACCAGTGGGCTGTATTGCCCCGCCCCCCCGGTTGCCTCCCATTCTCTCCAGTCTGATGCGAGAAGGCGGTGGATGGCTGTTCCATTGGCCTTGTGCAGACTCTCAGATCCTCCCTTCACAGTAGGAGTGTTTTGTGTTGAAGAGATGGTGATCCCACCCCATGTCCACATCTTCCTCTTGGTCTCAATTAATGTCTCAACATCCACTGTGGCTCCAGTTTCCATCTCCTTCCTCTGTACCTCCCAAGGTCTTCTCAACCCTCTGCAATGTGTCTAGGCATTCAGTGGCTGCCCACGAACGCCGGTCTGCTCATGGGCCATGATGGACAGGCTGCCCAAGAAGCAACTGCCTGCCCTCGCCCAGTCTTCCAAGGGCGTGGTGGGGAGTTCATGAGGACCCTGTGTCTGTGCAAGCCCCCTTAGCATTAGGGGGAGCAGGGCAGCTGAGCTAGTAGCCACCACCTATTTAACCTACAATGTAATACCTGGCTATTACATCCAAGGATGCAACGGTGGAGCATTGCATTCTGGGTTAGAGAAGATGGCAGCTGTCAGCATGGTGGCAAAGAGCATCTGGGAGGCGCTGCCATTGGTTGGAGTGCTTCTCAATGGCCGTGCTGCTGACCGCCATCTTTTTTCCACCAGGGCTTCAGAGGACATCCAAGGGTCCTTTGATGGCCCTCGGTCAGTTACCACGTTGACCGACTTCTGACCAGCCCTCTTGAGGACTGGAATCTTGCCAAGGGTGAGAGTATGCGGGAGAGCCTCCTAAAAGTTAAGGGCGTGTTCGCGCGTGCTCTCTCTCTCTCTCTCTCAGCTGGCTTATTACTGCCTTCGGGTGAGAGATGAGTGACTTTCCCAGCGCCACCCAGTGAGTTTCATGCTGAATGGGGGGGATTTGAACTCGGGTCTCCCCAGAGGGCGGGCATGAATAGGCAGGTGCCCCCACCAGGAAAAATGGCTCGCCCTCTCATCGTACACACACCCCAATTCTATTTCAGAAATTGAATATGTGGGTCACAGCTTGCCCACCCATAAATGAACTTTGCCCCTTCTGTGTGCCCCCCCCCCTCAATTCCCCTCCCCAGGGGTCTGCTTCTGTAGACAATATTCAGCATCCCTAGTATCTCGCTGGAGCATGTGCCTTTCCAGCAGAGTCCATTGCTAGAGAAATGACAAAGTCTGGTTGGGTTTAGACCCCATAGTCCTGTCCACTGACGTTGCAAAGCTACTTCCGTTTTCCCAACCAAGATCTCTTAAACCAAGTTGACCAGCTGATTGTTTATTGGGATCCTCTGGAATATCTTGAACGTGGCCAGACGAGAACGCTCCACATTCCGGTCCAACCCACAGACCGTCTGTTTCCCCAAATATAGGAAATTCTCATCACAGCATGCCTTTGTGAGCAAAGAACAGAACATAATGCAGCCTGTCATCTTGCAAAAAATTAAAACAAAACAAAACCGCCACACTGTGATGGCTTCACGTCACTGACCACGTCAGATTAGTCATCTGAACATACCCAGACATGTCCCAACTGCTTAGAGGATTTTGCAGGTAAGCAGTCAGATGGGTTTAGGCTACGCAGAGCACAACTGGAAGTTCTGGTGTTCAAGCCCATTTACAGAAAGCTTGTGTTCGTTTACCTGATCTATATTCTACTCTGTCACTAAGAAAATGATCAGCAAAAGAAGGCTACATTTATGCCGGGGGGGCGGTGGTTCAACAGGTGAAGCCAACGAGATGCCATTTCCATTTACTAAATAGCTCCGATTATGCTTCTGACTATTATCTTCAGCTAGGCAAGTGGTTTGATGGCTTGAAGACATGAGACACCCTCTTTATCTGAAACCTTTTGCCTATTTACTCACCCCGACAGGGATAATCATAACCAGCCAGAGCAATTGATTTACAGTACAGTTCCACCTCAGTGGCTTTGCCTCTTGCACTTTTCCTGGAGAAGCGATCAATGCCATTTGGAGCTGGTCTCTTTTCAGGGTAAATCCTCTCATCTCGCTGTGCTCCTCTGGTTTCCTCCCACACATTTCCTGGCTTGTATAAAAGACAGTGCAGTTGCATTTCATGAGAGAGGTTTCTTTCTCTCTCCAACAGAGGCTGGAGGAAAGATCAGCTCTGTTCAAGAGACAACTTTGTTCCATGAGCTAACGTTTACATTATGTCAGTAGGTGCTGCTGCAGTGCTTGTTAGCTATGCAAAGAGCATCATAGCGACACCTAGTGACAGTATATGAGCATTACAATTCAGCATTACTACACCAAACTCATTTTCAAAGCCATCTACATATTACAGTGCAGAGAGGATGCTCATTTAAACACAACTCTGCACCCTAGGCTGCATAAAGGCAACCAAGTATGTTAATGGTGCACACACATCCCTATTCTTTCCTATTGGCTTCAGCAGGCCAGCTTAAATCCAAATGCACGAATGGAGTTGTGGACTGAGCAATTTTGTTTTACGTTTGCTTTTGCCTGTGTAGGCTTGACGTGGGTGAGTGCCATCTTGGATGTCTAGAGGTCTCCCCAACCATCTGACTCCTTGTGGGTTCTTCCTTGCCAACACCGGCCCCCTTTCCAACCCCTTTGGCTCGGCCCCCTTTGTGTCACTGTGCCTTCTTTTTATTTATTTTGTTATGTTTTCAAATCACTGCCATCAATCAAACACTGATGTACAAATCACAGTCGCATTTCCTGATGTGGATGGGCAGTCCGGTTCATTTTGTAATGTATAAACACTGCACAAATGTCTGTTCCTTTGGAGGGTGGGAGGGAGGTGGGCGTCTTGGATCATAACAGTGCTTTCAGCGGTCAGAAACATTTCCGTCCCCCAACCTCCGAGCTCTCGACGCTGCCAAGTCTCTGCCGTCTGTGCAACGTGCTCAGCACCCTTCTCATGGACTGACTTTTGCTCTTGTTCGCAAGGTATCCACACTGTTCTAAAGCATGCACCTCCTCCTGTATAGTTCGGACCTCCTGATTTTATGGAATACAATACTTATGCCTGTTCGCATTGCAATCAATTAAAAAAGTGGATTGAATCCAGCGCATCACTCGGTCTTGTCTTTTAAGGGCTCGTCGTGGCTTTGGGGGCTCCTGCCTCATTAAAAAGGGACCTCGGATGGTGCCATGTACTTCATGGGTAGGCATTAGGCGCTTCAGTTATTCTTGGACTACAACTCCCATCATCCCCAGCCGCGATGCGATTGGATGAATTGAGGCCTAAGTAACTTGACCCACTAGTTCGTGAGCCAACTGGGGTGGTGGGTACCATCTGGGAGGACGAATGCTCATTGCGACATGCTGCAGCCTTTCTCCCTGACATGCCCTGTGAGTCCCCGCCTGAAAGCTACATAAGAAGAGCCCTGCTGGATCAGGCCCAGGAAGGCCCATCTAGTCCAGCAGCCTGTTTCCCACAGTGGCCCACCAGATGCCCCTGGGGAGCCCACAGGCAAGAGGTGTGTGCAGGCCCTCTCTCCTGCGGTTGCTCCCCTGCAACTGGGATTCAGAGGCCTCCTGCCTCTGAGGCTGGTGGATTTCTCTACTGCCCTTCCAAAAACAGCTCAAGGCGGTTTACACAGAGAAATAATAAATAAATAAGATGGCTCCCTGTCCCCAAAGGGCTCGCAGTCTAAAAAGAGATGTAAAATAGACACCAGCAACAGTCACTGGAGGTCCTGTGCTGGGGGTGGAGAGGGCCAGCTATTCTCCCCCTGCTAAAGAAGGAGAATCGCCATGGTTAAAAGATGCCTCTTTGCCAAGTTAGCAGGGGTTAAATAATAAATAATAATAAATAATAAACAGATGAAGTAAAAAGCCCCAGATGTTGTAGCTTTGCCTCGTAAGGAAGGTGCTGTGGTCCAGACCGGATGCAGGCTGCAGCCTCTTTGTGAGAACAGGCAGGGAGGCTCTTCAATGAGGCGAGGTGAAGTGGTGGCCTCAGGTGGTGCATTATTGGGGCGGCAGCAGGGTGGCAAAACACACCATGCCATCTCCCTCTGCCATCTGTGGACAGCTGGGCAGCAGTTCTTTAACTCTGCTTTTTGTTACCACTATTCAGCCTCATTTAAGATTTCTTGACTTCATGAGCTGAGCTTCAGTGTGGTGGTGGGGGGGCATTTTAAAATCTTGTCTCGGCCCACTCCAACCTTGCTACCCCCTTGGAGGAAAGGGCAGTGGAGCCCTGGGGATGCTCTTCAGAGGGGGGAAGAGTGCATGTGCTGTGCATGACCAGGCCATTGCCACTGCAAAGGACAAGGGGGCGGTGTGTGCATGCATGGGCGCGCATACACACAATCAAGCAGCAGTGGCATCTGGCAATCCACCTGTCGCCGGAGCAAGGAAGGTCCCCGGCTGCAGTGCCCCTGCCAGTCAGAGCAGACAGCACTGGAGTGGATGGGCCAATGGTCTGACTCGGCAGGCAGCTTTTACAGTTTGTCGGCAGGACTCTTATTTCATTCACGTAGGGAGGAGCCAAGCCATGCCTGGCCATCTCAAGGGCTGCAGGCCAGTCACAAGTCCACCTGCTCGCCTGCTGTTTGCAGTTGCTTTTTCTGGGAACAGAGGAAGCGGCTTTCTAGGGAGTAGCAGCTTCTCCCAGGTTCCAAGCACGAGTCTCTCCCAGCCCTACCTGGAGATGCTGCCAGGGATGGCACCTCCTGCATGCCAGCGAAGCACCCCCGCTCCCTCCCCCCATAAAGCATCCTGAAACCTCGGAAAGCCGCTGCCAGTCCGTGTAGACAATGCTAAGCGAGACGGCCGGTGGTTTGCTCTTGTATCCGGCCGCCTCTTTGGGAAAGATCAGAGCTGGGGGCGGGGGAGAAGAAGAGCATCCGCTTTGCATGCAGAAGAAGGCCCCTGGCAGCATCTCCAGCTTGGCCTGGGACGGGTCTCCTGCCTGCAACCCGCTGCCAGCCAGTGTGGTGGAGCCACCCACCCGGGGCCAGCAGCTTTTGCCGCTTCTCCGAAAGCGCTGCCTCCTCGTCGGCGCTCAGTCAGCGGAGCATGCGCAGACGCGGCGGGCCCCCACCCCGAAGCCCGAGCGCCGGTGCTGCGCTTTCCCGCGGGAGAGGCAATTCGCAGACGCTCCCCGAGGGCCGCCTCTCTCGCCCCCCTCCCCCGGCGGCCCCGCCCGGCCGAGAGTGCGCGCGCGTGCGCCTTGGCGACGTGCGGCTGCGCCGAAGCGGCGGCCCTTTGGCGACGCTCCCTGGGCGGCCGCGCAGGTCCGCTCAGCAGCCAAGATGGCGGCGGCCCGGGCCGAGGCGGCGGCGGCGGCGGAGGGGCCGGGCCCAGCCCCAGCCTCAGCCTCGGGGGCCCCGCTGAGCCTGGCCGAGCTGCCCGGGGAGCTGCTGGAGCTGATCGCCTGCTGCGGGGCGCTGGGCGCCGCCGACCTGGCCCGCCTGGCCCGCACCTGCCGCCGCCTGAGGGAGGCCTGCCGGCCCCGCGGGAAGGCCTGGCGGGAGCAGCTGCGGCGCAGGTGGGTGCGGGCAGGGCGCCGCCCTCTGGGCATGGGCAGAGTGCGGGGGAGGGAGTGCCTCTGGGCATGGGCAGAGAGTGGGGGAGGGAGTGCCTCTGGGCATGGGCAGAGTGCGGGGGGAAGGCGTGTGGGTAGAGAGAAGGGGAACTCAAGGGCTTAGGGTGCGGGGAGTGAATTGGCAGCAGCTCTGTGGAGAGCAAGAAGAGGGGGGCTTCTGGGCATGAGCAGAGTGCAAGGAGAGGCAGTACTGCGCTCGAAGGGCCAGTGGCCTGACTCGGTGGAAGGCGGCTTCCAGTGTTCTTAAGAGCTGCCGGGATGGTGGTGAATTACCAGCTGTCTTGCAGATAGGTGAGAGGGGGCTTCTGGACATAAGCAGAGTGCAGGTGGAGGTGTTATTGGCTGTGAGTTGAGGGTTAGGGGCTGCGGCTGTGTGGATAGAAAGGAAAGGGAGCCTCTGGGCATAAGCAGAGTGCAGCCAGGAGCACAAGGGCTGGGTGGTGGTGAATTGGCAGCAGTTGTTTAGATAGTAGGGAGAGAGGGCTTCTGAGCATAAGTAGAGTGCCAAGGGCTTGAGGGTTCGAGACTGCAGTAGTGGCTGCGTCGCTAGCAAGAAAAGGGCGCATCTGGGATAAGTAAAGTGCAGGCGGGAGGTGCCCTTTGCTGAGAGCTCGCGGATTGCCTTTTCTCTAACTCTGGCAAGACCCACCGCCCCCGATTCCCAAGTGTGAATGTAACTGGGAGCTGTGGTTTGTTGCCGATTGAAAGTGGATGCTTTCAGTTGTGTGGGGAGTGTGCGAGCCGAAGGCATGCCCTCCCAGCAGGGGAGTGTGAGTTCTCATTCATGTCTGAACTGGGTCATTAAGGAAGCTCTGCTCTGGCTCAGTGGTCCCAACAATTTTTTATCATCTGTGTGCAGAGTGAGTTTTGTTCTGGGCGGCAGTATCAAGGCAGGGTGCGTTCACATGTGCATTCAGAGTGGGGCCTTCCTGGTTCAACCTGAACGGGATCTAAAATGAACTGAGCAGACATCCAGAAACTTGTGAGCGTGTGCACACGCCTTAGAGGGAACAGTGGTTGGGGTTCGCTGGAGAACATGCTTTAGAAACAGAGGAAGTTGCCTTATACTGAGTCAGACCCTTGGTCCATCTAGCTCAGTATTGTCTATGGATTCCCAGATGACTACAACTCCCGTAATCCCCAAGCAGAGGCTATTGCAGTTGGGGATGCTGGGAGCTGTAGTCAACAGCATCTGGGATCCCCTGTTACACTGATTGGCAGCAACTTCTCCAAGGTTTCAGACAGGAGTCTCTCCCAGCCCTATCAGGAGATGCTGCCAGGGATGGAACCTGGTATCTTCTTTTGCATGTCCCATCCCCTAATGGGAATGTCTCACAGTGCTCAAATGTCATCTCCCATCTGAATGCAAACCAAGGCAGACCCTGCTTAGCAAAGGGGGCGATTCATGTTCGCTACCACAAGACTGGCTCTCCTCCCCAAGGAGAAAGCCACTGGTGTAAACAAAAAAGAACTGCATCGTGGTAATAAGAATGAAGTTTAAAATTCTCTCAATAGAAGTGGAGGAAAATTTAGAAATCAGAGGAGGGCACTGGCGTAGCCATGGGGTCCTCACATTTTCTACCATTGCTTGTGTCCCCCCAGCTGCCTCCTGGCAAGCTCTTTTCCCATGCATCTTTCCATTCTCTATTTTCATCTTGGGTGGGGTCAGCAGCTGCCCGATCCCCACTGACTGTAAACTCATTGCACATTGTCCTAACTTGGATTGATTTGGCCATTTCCCCCCCTGTTCAGTGTGTGTGAATTAGCCAGACAATAATTTTTGTAGAAATCCATACAGAGAAGAACTCTTAATACTGCTCAGAAATGGTAGGACTGATTAGGCGGTGCTAAAATACCCTGGTGCTCTACGCCTTCAGTTTCCATTCATTGGCCTTTGGTTTGGTTCCTCGTAGTGCAAAGCTGCCCCTTTCTGCCGATGACACAAGTTGGTGGTCTCCTGTATTGTTTCGCCACTTGGGCGAAAACCCTTCTCTGTGAGAGCCCCTTCCCGCTCCGCACAGGGCTGCACTTTTCTCTGTGCTCGGAGGGCCCTTCCAGAGAGACGGAGCCCCCTCTTCAGAGCTCTGGGAGGAAAGCCTTGGAAGACTACATTTCCCAGCCCTGGGAGACTACACTTCCCAGCACTCTGTGCACGCCTTCCAAGATGGTGCAGGGGCTCAAGAGGGCTCCTTTTCCCTTCAAGGAGCCCCCTGGCGCTGGGCACAGCCCAACACCCCCACGGTGGTAATGGTGGCCTCCACATGGTGCCAGAGGGACGGTGCAGAATCCTCAGCTTTGGCCCCAAGCTTCAGACAGGCCCAGTAACCATGAAGTTGGGAAGCCTCCCTGCGGGTCGATGGCCGCCAGGCCTTACCCTCAAGCATCAGTAGAAAAATGTCAACTTGTAGGTGTTGTTAGTCTTGTTCTGCAGCCTCATCCATTTAGCGTCCCAAGCCCAAGCCTGAGGAGGCCCTTGACTAGCTGGGAGGGGTTGAAAGGGTGCACGCAGAAGGAGAGTCAGAAAGAGGGCCAGCCCCCGCTCCCTCCGGCAACTGGTTCTTCAGTGACATGTTGCGGCTGTGTGCTTAGCCATCATGGCTAATAGCCCCTGAGAGTCCTGTCCTCTCTGAACTTCCCTTATTATCTGAGCTAGTGGCCCTCGCCGTCTCCTATAGCCGTGAGTTCCCTAGATTAATTATGTTGTGGGAAGTACATTTTTTGTCTGTCCTGAATCCACTAGCATATGGTTCCACTGGAGAATGCTCCTTAGTTCTGCTTATATAGGAGAGGGAGAGGGAGAGAGACCCTTTTCACATCATGCTTAATTTTATCCATATCTCTGTGTTCTTAATTGTCAACTTTCTATGCTCAGTAATCCCAGTCATTGTAGCCTTTCCTCAAAGGGACGCTGCTCCATTTGGCTTGCCGCCTTCTGCAGCTTTTCAAGCACTACAATAGCCTCTTTGAAACAGGGTGACCAGAACGACATACCGTGGTCACATCTGGACGCACCATCGGTTTATGTGAGGTTGCTGCCACACTGGCTGTTTCCTTTTCAATCCTTTTCTTAATGATCCCTAGCGTAGGGCTTGCTTTTCCTGTCTTTGGTGCCGCGGCATGCAAACCGGTGCTTTCATTAAACTGCCCGCCACAGCCCTATGATCTCCATCCTGGTTAGCTGAACTGCCGTTTGAAACTCTCCTGGTGTATATGTGGAGGTGGGACCTTTTGCCTCAATCCTCAGCCCTTTGCACATAAATTACACTCAAATTCATCTGCAGTTGCTTTACCCATTTACCCAGTTCAAAGAGGGCAACACGGGCCCCAAAAGTGATTTTTAGAACACACAGTGGTGCATTGTATTGCTACTCTGTCCCTCCCCGTGGACCTGCTTGCTTCCTCCAACTCTTCATCCTGTTTGCTTCCTGCGGTGTACGGATTTAGCAGCGTTTGTACCGACCTCGGCCAGACGATCCTGAAGCTGGAACGCGGCCATGCTGAGTTACATTATTCCTGCAACTGTTTATTTTAGGGCGGCGAATAAAAACAAACAAACTGCTCCAACTGAAATTGCAGTGGGGATTTTCAGATGTAATTACTCAAGATGAAGTCCGGCCCAGAGTAGCGGGGTCAATATCTCAACTTCTGCCAAAAGTCTAGCCGTCAAAGAAGCGGCCGCTTTTGGAAGACGGACATCTGTTATCACCAACCACCACAGCCCGCGCGGTTGGATCTGAATCTTCTCGAGGTCCAAATTGGCCACCGACACGACAAATTAGAACCCCGAATTGGAGGCGCTGCCTGGGAAGCTACCCAGAGTTCTCGCTTTGCTGAACTGGTGAACTGTTCATTGTTCAGCAGTCTCTCTCACAGGTGGGGAGAGAATATTCTCTTCCTTTTGAACTGTTCCGTCTGAATTTTTGTAAGCCAATTGGCAATAGGAAAAAGCAACGACACTTTGTCTCCTGCCAAGACGCAGAGCAAGCCAAGTTACAGATGAACTTCGCCTGCTCTCAAAAACAGGCCCGGATCAGGCATTTACATATAACTGTCCAGTTCCCTTGTAGTCTGATGTCTCTGAGCGTGCATGTTAGCGTGAATGCTGACAAGTTACGCTTTGCTCTCTGCCGGGGATGTATCTCTCCCCCACCCCACGTTGTGTCAGCAGATTGGCTTTCTGATCCCCCAAAGTTCATGCTGGGGTGTGTGCTCACTGTGCGGCATCCTTGCGACACCGCTGTCAAGTTGTGTGTGCTGTGGTCTTGTGCTGGCACAGCAGTCAGCGCTTCCCATGCAGAGTACATACGTGTTGGCAGTTTGTTCCAGGGACAGAACTGGTTTCTGGAACTCTGGAGGCTATTTTCTAATGTGCCCAATTCATAGTGCTCGCCATTCGCTGCATCCATGAACCTCGGCAGCAGGTTGCTTGAAACCGGGAGCCTCGGACTGCACTGCACTCTCTGACTTGCCCAGTGGGCAGTTCCAAGAGTCATGGAATCAGCAGGCTTCTACAAATCCACTGGCCAATTCGCCAGTGGCGAGGGCCCCCAACCCTCCGGCGAGCAGGACACCCAGCACCACACAGCTCCTCTCCCCAGAGGTCTCCTTTCCACTACCATTTTTGAGAAGGTGAGAAGTAGTAGCAGTGTAGACAGTGCTGGTCTGGAAGGCCCAAGGGTCTGACTCTGGATAAAGCAGCTTCTCTTGCTTCGAAAATCTCAGCTGTTGCCTTCACTCATGACTTCCAATTCCGTATTAATGTTTACGCGGCTTTGGAAGCTTTCACGTCTCCCTTGAGTGGGGCTCCTGCTGTGACTTCTGCTTTCCCTTCCTATTCTAAAACGACACATGAGAGGGTACCGTTCAAAACTGGACACGGGAGGTCCAGATCTGTGCCTTTGCTTCATTCCAAAACTGACCCTTCTGCTGAAGGAAGGGACAAACGGGTTGGCTACCATGTCCCCTAGTCGCTTTCATGCCCCGAATGAATTACACACAGCTTTCTGTCCAAGCAACCTTCATTCTTTTGAATAGATGGGCAGGTGCACCATTAATCCTGAATGTCGCAGAAGCGTCCAAGTCATCAGGGGCACAGCAGGTAGTCGCCCAGAATTTTGAGCCACTTTTTGGACCTCTCCCCCCCCCCAACCCAAGGCTGGGTCTGGGTTCAGTGCCACAGAGAGCAGCTGTTGGCACTTCTGTGCCCGATGCACATGGGGGGAAAGAGACCGAGCCGCTCTCTCCTGTGCTTCCTGGCAGGGACGAATGGCGGCCCCTGGCCTCAGCTGTCACTTGGTTTTCCAAGGTGGTGGCATTTAGGGGGCAGGGAGCCATTGGGCTGAAGGTGGGTTCCTCCAAGCCTGTCGTCTTCTCCCTCTGCCCCAGCAGTTCTAACCCCTCACTGAATCAGCTGATGTTATTCCATGGCAAGAGAAGGGCAAACAGGCCCCCATCAGTTTCGAGGGGTGGGGAGGCATGTTATCTGTGTCCTGGAGCATTTATAAGGCTGGTTCACGTGACTTTTAATAGAGTGGGGCAAGCATCCTATCCAGGTGTGGGAGCTGTGCATAGAAGCATAGGAAGCTGCCATATACGGAGTCAGACCCTTGGTCCCTCTAGCTCAGTTTTGTCTACCCAGACTGGCAGCGGCTTCTCCAAGGCTTCAGGCAGACGTCTCTCCCAGCCCTACCTGAAGATGATGCCTAGGAGTGAACCCGAGACCTAGATGCTCTGCCACTGAGCTACGGCCCCATCCCCTAAAAGGAATATCTTACTGTGTTCACATGTAGCCACCCATCCAAATGCAAACCAGGGCAGGCCCTGCTTAGCAAAGGGGACAGTGCATGCTCTCTACCACAAGACCCGCTCTCCTCCTGTCGGCCTAGGTCACTGGGTTACAACTAAGTTTGTTTACCTGCGTTGAGAAAGGTTCTTGGGATATATGCCCATGTTGGCCCTGTCTTAAGTCCCTGGATCGGGATCACGGCAATCTTTTTTGACTTGGCCTTGTCATGAGTTTGAGGCTTCACTGCATTTAGTAAGACGGTGTGCAAGCAAACTTCTTTGTCCGGGAGAGGGAGAGGGAATATTCTCAAGCCAAGTTAGGCCTTTCAGCTGCTTTATCTAAGTACAAGGTGTCCGTAATCTGAAAGTGCCTCGTGGTTCTGTTGCTTGTTTGGTCTGTCCAAATAATAGCCTCCCTGGGCTTAAGGGAAGACGAGCCCTTCCCTAATCAACCATTTGTTCAAGGATCAACAGCTAGCTTTGAAAACCTTTCCTTTCCTTCCCCCCCACTTTCTTCCTTTTAAACATTGAGCCTTCTGTGGTGGTCTCTCTGCAGCGAGTCTAAAAATAATGAGATAAGGGAAGAATGAAGTTTTCCTGGCTTCCGCGATCAAAATGCAAGCCGCCCTTGCCAGCCAGCTAGTGGCTCGCCGGCATTTTTGAGCGATTGCGTCAAGACTGAAGTTGCCGGTTTTATTTGTCTCTTCTGTAGGTGGCCATCGCTAATGAAGTACTACAACCAGGCAGAAAGCGTGAACTGGCTGGAGGAATACAGAGCCCGGCAGAAAGCTGGCTTGGAGGCACGAAGAATTGTCGCCTCGTTCTCCAAAAGGTTCTTTTCGGAGCATGTAAGACCTCTTGATTGTCGGGACCGTTACTCTCTGCACCGCTGTCTCTTGCCACAGCAGACTCGCCTTGCCTTTGTTTCCCTCCTTTTGGAGGCAAATTCTTTTGTTTCCTCTCGTCGATGACATAAATGTTCAGTAAGGGCGATATCGGCATTCTTTGAATAGAAGGAACAGGGGAAATGGGCACTTTTGGCCAGGCAATCTCTTTTAAGGAATAAAAAGGAGAATATATATTTCTTCTAGGTGTATCCCTCGTTAATCCTATGCGTGGCAGCTCATGTGAGAGTTTGCGAGTGAACTGCCGGCAGGGGAAGAAGAAAGCGGTGGCGCCGGACAAGAAGGCGGGAGCGGGTGGGTGAAGAAAACGGCGGTGGAGGGGGAAAACGCTGGTGGTGGCGGGCGGGCAAAGAAAATGGTGGCAGGGGAGAAAACAGTGCGCTACGCAGCATCGTGAAGTCGCCCTCTTCTCTAAGTGGCCCTCGATTGGCTGGATTAGTCATGTGACTAATCTAGGAAGAAGGCCTCATAATTGGAAGGGAAATCCGGTATTGAAGTAGCAGGTGATAGAGGAAACAATCTGGACTGATAGGAATGAAAAGGCTGAATATTGACACACAGGTCTAGGAAATCTGTCTTTAGCTAGAAGTGGAAACGGAGGACTCGGGCCTCGGTTTTTCCTTCTCCATTCATCCTTATTCCAATAGTGAGGAAGGCAACTCTTGGGAAGGAGACCAGTTTGGAAGACTGGCTCCATACGGTCGTAACAAAAAAAACGCCAGTAATATTTTTAAGTCATGTGTCCACTCCACAGAGCCATCTCCTTTTGGATTTTGCAGTTGCTCATGTTGCCATAAGACCTTGGTTTCCAAAAGAGTAGAGAGAGAGAGAGAGAGAGAGAGAGAGAGAGAGAGAGAGAGAGAGAGTGTGTGTGTGTGTGTGTGTGTGTGTGTGTGTGTGTGTGTGTGTGTGTGTGTGTGTGTTTTGGAGTGTTCTTTCTTTGTGGGATGAGCTGTCTTCAGATCAGATTCCTTCGGTTACCCAACGTTTTAACCTGAGTTGGACATTTCCCTCTCGAATAGGGGAAACTCCTCGGCTGTGGGTTGATCTCGCGCTGCTCTTTTGCCAGGTTCCCTGCGATGGCTTCAGTGATGTTGAAACGCTTGAGTGTCCCTGTCACTTCTTTGAGGATGAGTTGATGTCCATCCTGAGTATGGAAGGAAGGTGAGGCTGAATCCAGAGGTCTAAGGAAGGAGTATGTCGTGCCTTTTCTCACACTTGATTGTATGTTTGTTTGTTCATTCATTCATTCATTCATTCAATTTCTATACCGCCCTTCCAAAAATGGCTCAGGGCGGTTCATGTTCAACTTCCGGCTTGTGTAAAAATACCCAATATTTGCTAACAACAAAATCAAATTGCATTTTTATCAGGGGTGCAACACTGAATCAGTTAATCTAACCAGCTAAACACATTTTGACTAGCTGAAATGGTTCCCCGGTTCACTGGTTAATAGTTTATAAAACTTTTCAAGTTTATTTTTAGTACAGATACTCAGTAAAAACCGCAAATGGCAAGCACTATCCTAAAGAGGCATGCCACCTTAAGAGGCATTCCCTCCTACATGAGAGAGAGAGAATAGGAAATGCCTCTTTTAAAATTATACCCACTGCAACACAAGGGTGCGTCGCTGCCTTAAACTGAGTCAGATCTTTGGTTCATCTCAATTCAGTATTGTCTTCACTGACTGGCAGCAGCTCTCCAAGGTTTCAGGCAGGAGGCTTTCCCAGCCCTCCCTGGAGATGTCAGGGGTTGCAACTAGGTCCTTGTGCATGCAAAGCAGATGCTCTACCACTGAGCTGTGGTCCCCTCCTAATATTCTAATGTATGGAGATTTAGCGTGGCTTCCCATGGTCACCTTAAAGTAAGTAGAAAGTAAGTTGGAGAGAAGCTCTGGTTTCCTTCTACCTACTTTCGGTCCATCGGGTGAAACTGCCCTTAGTCAACCAACTAAAACTCATCTGATTAACTAACTGTCCTTTAATCGGGTGAAGGATGGTCCTTTCCCCCCGATGAAATAGCCTTGAGGTTCTCGGGTTAGGTCACTAAACCTTCAGTCTTGACTGCCGGGACTCTTCTGCAAGAATATACCAAAACTTTCCCTTGCATTTCATCCTCTCACTCTGCTACAGCTGCAGCTTAACATTTTGGATTGATTAGGTTTCTGGTCAGTGCCATTTGAGTCTTCGCATTGGCTGCACACATCCCTATTAAGCAGAAATGTATGCTAATTATTCGCTGATTATGCTGCAGTCCTTGCCATTCACGATCATTAGGCTAAATCGCTTCCCTGGAAGATGTCCCGATCGCGGGTCTGTTCCTACCGAGCACCCTGATTGACGGGAGGATAATGGGATGCAGGATTTGATCTTTTGCTGGAGTGAGTGGGAATGAAGCAAGGGGGTGGGGGAGAGACAAAAGGAAAGGGTTTCCATCTCCAGAGCAGCATTTCGCAAGGATTTGGGGTGCCCTTGGGTACAGTGTCCTCTTAGGAGAAATGAGTTATTCTGTAGGTGATTGGAGTCGACCTTTTTGTGCTGCCATAATTAGTTCACGCTTGATGGATGTTGGCCAGGCTGTCCTGTGCCTTGCTTCTTCTCTAGCCCCTGAACAAAAGGTCATAGAAATCCTGACTTCCCCTCTTCATTGCTGTTCCTGCCATTCTTTTTCTTTCTTTTTCCATTCCTTTCCTTTTCTTTTTTTTCCCTTTCTCCTTGTGGCATTTTGCACTTAAAATATGCTTTCCCTCCTTTCTGATCCCTTCATTGTCGGCAATGGTGTAGCGTGGTGTAGTGGCTAGAGTGCTGGACTAGGACCGGGGAGACCCGAGTCCAAATCCCCATTCAGCCGTGAGACTTGCTGGGTGACTCTGGGCCAGTCGCTTCTCTCTCAGCCTAACCTACTTCCCAGGGCTGTTGTGAGGAGAAACCTAAGTATGTAGGTTGCATGCTATGGCCCCAACTTTGAAGGTTGCTTGGGGGATTACCCGGCTGCTTGGTCTCTGGGGTGTTGTGTGTTGTGTTTTCCCTCGTTCTTTTCGTTTTAATCGTGTTACTGTTACTGCTGTAACTTTACTGACACTTTAGCCCTATTCACATGCTATGTTCAATCCTTGTACAGTCTGTAAGTGTGCACAAGAGCAGAATTGTATGCTGGTACATTCATGTTATGCTTGCTGTCTGCACCATACATTTGAAGGACCTGTATCCAGGTCTCATGGACAAAATGTATCTCATTTTTAAAGCAAATTCAGGTACAGTCCTGCATATGTAAACATGTACGAGTATACGGACATCTGGATGCAGGTGACAATGTAATGTCTGGATATAGGGCTCTTTTTTTTTCTTAATTGTGACCTACTTGGAAAGCAGTGTTTAAAAAGTGGCCTAGAAATCCATCAGGTCCCAATAAAAACTGGGTCTTTATGCCTGAATATCATTTTTTGAGACCTTACTTTACCTCTGCTGGGTTGAGGGCAGCATGAGATCTGTCTCGTACATCTGACTATGTGTACGCTCTAAAATTTAATAAAACTCTTAATAGGAAAAAAGAAACCACCATAAAGGTATTCGAATTCCATTGTAGTCTCTGTGTCCATTGTCCCATAGATAGGATTGTGTGTTAGGAACTCTCTCTCTCTCTCCTTTGGTAATAAACCACAATCCCTGTTTTAATAAAATCTTGCTTCTCCCTTGTGGATGCCTAATGGTCCGTCTGGCTCCTGGGTTGTGCTTCAGTAATCTCTTATTTTTGCAGTGCTGATTCAAGACTTTCTATCTGTGTGTGCTTGCCCTATCTCTCCCCCGCCCCGTCTTTTCTCTCCATGACTCTTCCAAGCAATTGTTCACTCCAGTTGTTCCCTTTTTGTTCGGCAGCAAAGGCCTGACATGGAAATACTATGCAAAGAAAATCCTCTACTTCCTGCGGCAACAAAATATCTTAAAAAAACTGAAGGCATATCTCCAGCGCCCAGCAGATGAGCAGTCCTTTATGGAAGGTGAGTAGTGGTCAAAAGGAGATAGCCAGCAAAGAAGCCTGTTTCTATGGTGGATCTCTGAGCCTCACAAGAGTTCTCATATCTGGGTCTGAACTTTGTTAATAGATAGAGTGAGCATAATATATTTCAACAAGCTGTTTATCAACAGCTCGCCCTCTGTCTTCTCATGTATTGAAAAAAGATACTGTTCCCTCTCCTCTGTTCTCAGATGTTGTTACTGGAATATCTGCCGCCCATGTTTATCTGGATGTCAAGTACCTTAGCCCTGTTCACTGCTCTCTTTGCTTGTCCTTGTGGTTGTCTTTTAATTTCCTCCAGCAGAATAGAGATTTGATCTCTCTGGTTCTCTGGCCATGGTATTCTTCTTCTAAACTTAATCACACGGGAGCTTTCCCTTCTGCAACTGGTCAAGTTCTTTTCATTTTCTTTTAGGAAGTGAAAGTGCTTCAATAATTTCACGAGGATAGACTTGGACCACTCTTGAGCAACTTGTTGGACATGGTGGACTCTTAATATATACAGTATCTGTCAATGCTTCACACGTGCTTTGCCCATCTCTGTTCCTTAGGATGTCCCTGGCGTCTCCATTTAGAGCAGGGCTGCTCAACTTCAGCCCTCCTGCAGATGTTGGCCTACCACTCCCATAGTCCCTGGCTATTGGCCACTGTGGCTGGGGATTATGGGTATTGTGGTCCAAAAAGAGTTGGAGGGCCAAAGATGAGCAGGCCTGGTTTAGAGGAACTTCCGGTCGCAAGGCTAGGAAAGGATGTTGCCAGGGATTTTTGGAAACTGCGGCCAGTCCAAAATGGACAGGAGGCTGAATCGACACATGCAACAGAATGAATGAGGAAATTGAGTCCTGAGATGGACTGAACCAAGCAGCAGGTGGGGAAATCAGGCCTTTTACCGAGTCAGGCCATTGGTCTGTTTAGCTCAGGATTGTCTTCACAGACTGACAGTGGCTTCTCCAAGGTTGCAGGCAGGAGTCTCTCTCAGCCCTATCTTGGAGATTTTGCCAGAGAGGGAACTTGGAACCTTCTGCATGCAAGCAGGCAGGTGCTTTTCCACTGAGCTATGGCTCCATCCCCCAAGGGGAATACCTTGCAGTGCTCAGACATGTAGTCTCTCATCCAATTGCAAACCAGGATGGACCCTGCTTAGCAAAGGGGACAATTCGTGCTTGCTACCACAAGACCAGCTCTCCTCCATGAGTGATGATTAAGTTGGAGACAGACGATTTTGAATTTGGGTTGGAAAGAAGAACCAATGAGATCAGTAGCAGAGGAAATCTGGAGTCCTTTACAGAGGCAGAATGAGAATCGAGGAACCATTTATCCATATCCCACATTCAAACTGTATTTTCATGTTACGAATAGCTGAAATACAGCAATCAAAATCAGGCATGCAGAGACCTTTTTCTGACGTTAAAAGAGCAGCTTCGTTGGCAAGCACGCTTAACAGAGATGAAATCTTAAAAGGGCGGGTTAACATTTCTGGGGGTCTCTTGGCTTTTCCAGGTGCTGTATTGATTGACCAGTATTGTAACCCACTGTCTGACATCTGCTTAGAGAGCGTCCAGGCCCAGGTTGATGACATCATTTCTAAAGTTCGTAAACATCTGAAATCCAAAAACCCCAGGCATCCAAGCGTAGCCCACACAGCAGGTATTGTATGGAAGCTTCCTTTTCTTCGCGTTGCCTGTCGTGGTGCTGCCACTCTGAGAGAAGCTGTGTGAAAGTCCAGCCTAGACTGATAATGCACTCAACCCGGGGCTTCTCAAACTTGGCTGCCCAGTGGATGTCAGACCACAGCGCTGGGAGCTGTAGTCCATCAACATCTAGGGACCCAAGTTCTAAAGCCCCTGTGTGAAAGGTTTCTTGGTGGTGGTGAAGCTGCCGTTGGCTAAGCTCTTCTGATCCCCGAGAGGGGCAGGGCGGAAGGGCTAGGGGAAAGTGGATAGAGAAGGCTGGAAAAGGAGGAGGCAGGGTCTGAAAAGGGAATGGGCCAAGGAAAGCTGGAATGAAAGAAGGAATTGACTAGTGGAGTGAAGGAAGGGGTGTGGAGAGTATAGAGGCTCTTCTTAACTTTGCTAAAACTAGAACTCAGAACCACCTAATGAAACTGATTGACAGTAAATTCAGGACAGAGAAAAGGAAGCACTTTCCCCCACAGAACATTATTGGTTATGAAGCTTACTGCCACAAGATACATTGTCGGCCATTAGCATCAAAGGCCTTGGGGGTTTCCAGAAGAAGAAATACTCCGTTTGAAAATGGAAGTTCTTTTTGTGTATCCGCTCCTCGTCCAGACGGTTTGTTTCTGGGTTGTACAACTTTGCAGCCTGAGAATAGTGGATTCGCATCATGGATTTGCAGCAACCAGCCAGCAGATGGTGCTGCAAAATTGCGCAACAGGGGAGCATGTCATCTGGACAGGAAACAGATAAACGAAAATGACGTGTGTGTGTGTATACAGTTTCCCACAATGTAAGTGAACTTTCAGTCTTTTATGCCAGCCTTGAGATGGTACTTCTTGTCACATTTCAGGAGAGGCCTTGATAGTCTCCCAGGTGGAGCTTCAGAGGCAGGTTCTCGATGCCATGAACTATGTCCTGTATGAACAATTAAAATACAAAGGGAACGAAGTGGATTACTACAATTCTCTGAATTCATACATCCGCCAGGTAAGCATAGCTTTCCTGAACAAATCTGAAAGCTCCCTGTTTAACTCATTTTTGTGCAAATAGCTCAAATTTGTTTTTTAAGGAGAGCTGACCTTGTGGTTGCAAGCATGACATGTCTCCTTTGCAGGGTGGACCCTGCTTAGCTTTTGAATGGGAGACTACATGTGAGCACTGTAAGATATTCCCCTTAGGCGATGGAGCTGCTCTGGGAGGAGCATTTAGGTTCCAAGTTCCCTCCCTGGCAGCGTCTCCAAGATAGGGCTGAGAGAGAAGCCGCTGCCAGTCTGTGAAGACAATACTGAGCTAGATAGACCAGTAGTCTGATTCGGTATATGGCAGCTTCCTATGTTCCTAAATACCTAACATGCCAGTTTGGGCCAAAGCTCTAAAGCAAGCAAGGCTACACAACTTGGACCGTCTAGCTGTTGTTGGACTACATCTCCCATCATCCCCATCCACTATGGCCAGTAGTCGGGGATGGTGGGAATTGTAGTCCAACAACATAGCTGGAGGGTCAAAGTTGTGCAGCCCGGTTGTAAAGAGAGAGATGGGGCCTTAGCTCAGTGGTAGAGCATTTTCCTTGCACGCACAGAAGCTCACTCCTTGGCGTCATCTCCAAGCAAGGCTGGGAAAGATCCCTACCTGAAACCCTGGAGAACTGCTGCCCGTCATTGTTGACAATACTAAGCTAGATAGACCAATGGTCCGACTCGGTATTAGGGATGTGCACGAAATTTGCCCGACTTCGAATCGATTCCATTTAGAACAGAGTGGAGATTTGTTCGAATCGATTTGAATTTGCCTGAATTTGAATCAAGCAATCAAATTTGAAGGAATGCGGATTGATTCAAACAAATTCCCGCTCTGCTCAGTGGTTCCGAATCGATTCGAATTGAATTCGAGCTAATTTCGTGCACATCCCTACTCAGTGTAAGGCAGCCTCCTGTGTTCTCAAACGGTTATATGGTAACTTTTGCTTTGAGCTTGTGCCTTCTCGGGGGATCTTTTGTCTTGCCTGATTAAACTGATCTCCCGCTCTTTCTATAAAATCCCGTTTCCTCTCTCCAGGTTTTGATCCACAGGACAGGCATCCCGATCAGCTTGTCAGTGCTGTATTTGACCATCGCCAAGCAGTTGGGTGTCCAGCTAGAGCCAGTCAACTTTCCCAGTCATTTTCTGCTCAGATGGTGCCAAGGGACAGAAGGGTAAGCTTTTCAAGTTCCATTTGGCGCCTTTTCTCTGCAGCCGCCCAGGAAGCTGTTCTCCGAGCTGCCAAGAGCGTGAGAGCGGCAGCCATCTCAGGCAGCAAGATGCTGAAACATCCTGTGTTGCTGCTTCCTAGTCAGCTGTGGCCAAGTGGTGAAGTCATGGTGAAGGGCTTTTTCTCCCTCCCTGCTGCAAAAGGAAAATGGTTGCTCTTGATTAGAAAAATCCTGCGACTTGCCCTGTTGGTCATCAGTATCCCTGCAGTACAGTCTTTTTCACTGTAGGTGAAATGGCCACCAGCTTGGGTGGCTTTAAAAGGGGCTTAGAGAAATTCATGGAGGGCAGGTCTATCAGTGGCTACTTGTCTGGTGGCTGTGGGCCACCTCCAGCCTCAGAGGCAGGAGGCCTCTGAGTACCAGTTGCAGGGGAGCAACAGCAGGAGAGAGGGCACGCCTTCGCCTCTTGACCGTGGGCTTCTCAGGGGGCATCTGGTGGGCCACTGTGTGAAACCGGATGCTGGACCAGATGGGCCTCCTTGGGCCTGACCCAGCAGGGCTGCTCTTCGGTCCTTGAGCATGGCCTCACGTGCGCTGTGTCATTTCCTCGCCACTTCATTCAGAAGCCCCAGCATCTTTGACTACGCGTACATCGACGCCTTTGGGAAGGGCAAGCAGCTAACCGTGAAGGAGTGCGAGTACCTGATTGGGCACCACGTGACGGAGGAGTTCTATGGAGTGGCGACGGCCAAGGAGGTTCTCCAGCGCATGGTGGGCAACCTCTTGAACATTGGGAAGCGGTAAGAGGCCAGGGAAGCATCTGGCGAGTCGGTCCCTTCTCAAGAGGGCCTGGAATCTCAGCGGGTGGTGCAGATAAATCGCTGGCGGCATGTAGCAGCTAGGAGGCGGAGGGCCTTTCATTGGCCTCTCTAGGTCAGTCGAGTGCAGAGTCAAGGAGCCCTGGGATGTGTTGTTTCCAGGGCACCAAATGCCCACCCTAAGCAACCGGGGGCCCAGCAGCGGCTGTGTTCGGTGTTCCGCAATGGGAGCTCTGGTTACAACCCAAGGCGAGGAAGAGTTTTCGGGGGGGGGGGATTGAGGCAATCTCTGTAAGGGAGGTGAGCATTCGGCGCGGAGCCCTTTTGTCTCCCAAACCAAGCAGTTACAGACACTGGCGCCATCACTAGGGGCCGGCGTCATATTACTCTGGCCTTTCTGGGAACGAGCCTTCAAAGCCCGGAGAAGCGGCTTCGTACAGCAGCCTGACACTCTTCAGAGGCTGCTTGGAACAAGTTGGTTAGGTGTATGGGGAGATAGAAAGCTGCTTTAACCCGAGTCAAGCCATTGATTCCTCTAGCTTAGTACTGTCTGCTCGAACTGGCAGCGGCTCTCCAAGGTTCCAGGCAGGCGTCTTTCCCAGCCCTGCTTGGAGACGCTGCCAGGGATGGAACCCGGGGCCTTTGACATGCAGAGCGGATGTTCTGCCACCGGGCTCTGGGCTCCGTCCCACATTGCAGTGTGTGGTCTCGGCAGCAGGGCAGTTCACACTTGGAAATGAGCCGTTTTTCCTTTAGCTTGGGGTTGTTGTTTTTCCCCCCTTCTCTTCCTCCTGACAGGGAAAGCACTGATCAGTCCTACCAGCTCTTGAGGGATTCTTTGGATCTGTACCTGGCCATGTATCCAGATAACGTGCAGCATCTGATGCTCCAAGCTAGACTCTACTTCCACCTGGGCATCTGGCCAGAAAAGGTATCCGCAGATTGTGCATGTCTGTAAGTTTACTCCAAGGGCTCCAGAGCTCTTAACCACAGTGGCTCATTATTATTAAAGACCATCAGAACAGCCCTGCTGGATCAGGCCCAAGAAGGCCCATCTAGTCCAGCATCCTGTTTCACAGCAGGGGCCCACCAGATGCCTCTGGGGAGCCCACAGGCAAGAGATGAAGGCATGCCCTCTCTCCTGCTGTGGCTCCCCTGCAACTGGGATTCAGAGGCCTCCTGCCTCTGAGGCTGGGGGTGGCCTGTAGCCCTCCGGCTAGTAGCCACTGCTAGACCTGTCCTCGATGAATTTGTCCAAGCCCCCTTTAAAGCCATCCCAGCTAGCGGCCCTCACCACTTCCCTCGGCAGAGAATTCCATCGAATGCCCTGACTATTCAGGGGTCCCTTGTTTTTGTTTCCTCCTCCAAAGGTGCTGGACATCTTGCAGCACATCCAAGCTCTGGACCCCTCCCAGCACGGGGCGGTGGGCTACTTAGTTCAGCACACCCTGGAGCATATTGAGCGCCGGAAGGAGGAGGTGGGTCCGGACGTGAAGCTCCACTCGGAGGAGAAGCACAAAGATGTCTGCTACTCCGTCGGTCTGGTGATGAAGCACAAGAGGTGGATTTCCTCCCCCCCCCCCGATTCTCGCGACTCCCTCCCCACTCTCTTGTTTCGCTCAGGGGTGTCCATCACCTGGCGACCGCAGCATCAGCTGAGGATTTGCGTGTGTGGATTCAGCTTCCACATCCCTCAGTGTTGGCTCCGAGGGTAGCTAATATCATCATGCCCCTTTATACAAGGGCACGTTCGGTGTGGTGCAGCCACATCTGGTCAGCACGTCTCAAAAAGGACAGGACAGAACTGGAGAAGGTGCAGAAGAGGGCAACCCAGATGATCAGGGGCCGGGAGCACCTTCCTTGCGAGACAAGCTTACAACACTTGGGGCTTTTTAGTGGGGAGGGGGAAGGCAACAATGAGCAGTCCCTAAAATTATGCATGGTGTGGGGAGAGGGAATTTTTTCTCCCTCTCTCACAACACCAGAACCAGAGGTCATCCCTTGAAACTGGTTGCCAGGAAATTGCCCTGCTTACTCCCTGGCAGCATCTCCAGGGAGGGCTGGGAGAGACTCCTGCCTGAAACAATGGATATATTTATATACCGCTTTTCAACGAAGTTCCCAAAGCGGTTTACATTGATGTAAATAAATAAAATGGCTCCCTATCCCCAAAGGGCTCGCAATAAAAAAAAGAAAGAAACGTAAGATAGGCACCAGCAACAGCCCCTGGAGGGTTGCTGTGCTGAGGGTGGGTAGGGCCAGTTGCTCTCTCCCTGTTCTTGTAGTAGCAAGCAGGACTTGTCCCCTTAGCTAAGCAGGGTCTGCCCTGGTCTGTATATGAAAGGGAGACTAGAAGTGTGAGCACTGTGAGATATTCCCCTCAGGGGATGGAGCCGCTCTGGGAAGAGCAGAAGGTTCCCAGTTCCCTCCCTGGCAGCATCTCCAAGATAAGGCTGAGAGAGACTCCTGCCTGCAACCTTGGAGAAGCCGCTGCCAGTCTGTGTAGGCAATACTGAGCTAGATAGACCAGTGGTCTGACTCAGTATATGGCAGCTTCCCATGTTCCTATGCTCAATAAAGAGAAGCACTTTTAAAAGGCACCTCTTTGCTCAGTTCGCAGGGGCAACCGTGGAGAGGTTCTAGTCTCTGCTAGTCTGTGTAGACAGGACTGAGCTAGGTGGACCAATGCACTGCCTGTCCTGCAGCTGTCCTCAGCCATCCGAGCCACACCTCGATCTCCCCAGCATTAGATCTGCCACGCTGCCTCCAGTCCAGCCACTGACTGAACCACGTGCCTTTCCTTCCATCTCCATCCAGATATGGCTATAACTGTGTCATCTACGGCTGGGACCCGGCCTGCATGATGGGCCACGAGTGGATCCGGAACATGAACGTCCACAGCCTGCCCCATGGCCCCCACCAGCCTTTCTACAACGTTTTGGTGGAGGACGGATCCTGCCGCTACGCAGCGCAAGGTAAACAAGCCGGGCACATTTGACATGCTCAGCCGTGTCCAGATGTGTGTGAGTTGAGATCCCAGATGACCAGCGCATGCAAATACTTGTGCTAAGCTATTCAGCTGTCTCAGAGTCATATGTCTGCACAGGCTTTTCTTAACTTATGTACTTATGTACGTAATAAGTGATGGTCACGGTATTGGTGGCCCATCAAATACGGATAAAAGAGAGGTAAGACTGTAAAGCAAATGTGAAGATCCAAAGTGTTTTGTAAAGTAACTAGCTGACCGCAGAGCACCTGGGCCCCTAGTTCTCCCTGTCTCTCCTCCCCATCTTCATTTCTTCCCCGTCTCCTTCAGCCCCATTACGTTCTCCCTCAGCGGCCAGGCTGCTTTTCCTCACTGGCCAGCAGCATCTTCTCCTCAGCTGGCCGCCTGGCAGAGGCCACTTCCCCTGCACAGCCGGCTGTTGTTTCTCCTCCGCGGCTGGCCTGACAGCGGCCGCTTCTCCTCCCAACCCCGTCACTAACCCGAACTCTCGCAAGAGCAGCGATGGGTACATTTAAGAGAAGTAAATATATAGCTATAGGTATTTGAATGCGTCATGTTGGACTCTTCCACTAGAGGGCACTCTGTAACACAACACACGTTGTCCGTGGAAGCCGCTGTTTGTGTCTCACCTCTGCAGTGATTTTGGTCCCTTTGAATGTTTTCTTTTTACTTGTTCTGTGAAGATCTCAAGGAGAAGTGTGTTAAAAGAGCTGCATTGTGTGCCCTGCTTCCCCCCGTTCTGAATCATCCGGCCTGGAACTCTGCCCTGAAAGGCCCACATTTCCGCTTGCGTTCCAGACCCAGAGTCCCACTGGCATCAGAATGCTCTCCTTGACTCACGAGCAAGCAGGCTGAGCGGAGGAAGGAGAGGGACTCAGGGGGGTATCTCAGCAGTTTGGGGCAGGATGGGTTGCGGAAGGGTCGCCACACCGTCAGTGATGAGGACCAGCTGCGAAGGGGTAAAGGAAAGGACTGGTCCCTGGAATTGAACACTAGCCGCTGCTGAGTGGTAGTATTGCTTGGGCAGGTGGCACTGCGGCTTACTGCATGCAGCAGGGCAGAGTGGGAGGAGGCAATGGTCAACCCTTCCTGTATTCTGCCAAAGACAACCACAGGGCTCTGGTCGCCAGGAGTCGACACCGAGTCGATGGCACACTTTGCCTTTAATGGCAGGAGGGTGTTGGGGAGGAGGAACAGAGAAGCTGGCACTTGACAGAAGCAGGTTGACTGCCCATCAGGAAAACAAAGGGAGGGATGAAGAAGAGTGGGAACTTGTCTTTAGCAGCATAACCCGCCCTCATTTATTTCTCTCTGCTAGTATATCTGACTGCCGCCTAAATATTCCTGGTGTTCGTTCACATGTCCAGAGCAGAAAAGCTTTGCTCGTCCTTCTTGCAGGAACAGTGCGTTGATTCTCTGAGACCTCCACGCATTTCGTTTTTGTTGGGTGGTTGCGCTTGCTTGCTTGCTTGCTTGCTTGCTTGCTTGCTTGCTTGCTTGCTTGCTTGCATGGTTTTGGCCCTTCTAACTAGCAGCAAGCCCAAGCTGTTTCTTCAGGTGGTGGGCATGGCCTCTCATTCTTTCCTCCTCTTGCAGAAAACCTGGAACACAACCTGGAGCCCGGCGAAATCCCTCACCCAGACATTGGCCGCTACTTCATGGAATTTGCCGGCACTCACTATGTGGCAAATGCAGAGCTGGAAATCCGTTACCCGGAAGATCTTGAGCTCACGCGTGCGACGGTCCAAAAGACGTACAATGCGAAAAAAGAGTGAGCCTTTCTTTAAAAACGCAGGAGGCACACATCCGCAGTGACGACTGCTTTGCAGAAAGCCCATTTTCGTGACTGTCCTCTGGCTTCGTCCAGACGTGCGTTTTGCATTGGAATGAGTGGCACCGTGTTCGTCCTGGACCCACCCAGTTATGCCGTGCCAAACACTAGTGAAATAACGTGGGACGCAGAATGGCCAAGAGGACATGCTACTTGTCTGCAGTTACCTCCGCCCTACAAAGCACATGGTCCTTCCTGGACTTCAGAGCTCTTATTCTGGAACTGAAGACATCCCCTCCATAGCATGGAGACTGAAACATTCACATTTAATGAGTGGGGGTTGGTCACATATGCAGCATTTCAAGGATCTGGGTTTTGTACATAATCATTTAAGGTCACCTGAAAATAATGCCACTCTGTCCCCTGACTTTATTGCGACCCAGTGCCGAAATCCTGGGAAGGAGACGAAACATTCCTGGCCACGAATCTTGAGCAGAGCCCCTTCCTGCAAAGGGGAGGGGGAGCTGTTTGACTCCTCTTGTTTCCTGCAGCCTTGAGGGGGGGCCTTCCGCCCCCCGCCCTCCTCCTGTGCTGGCGTGGCCTGCACTTGTATTCAGGCTGGAATGTCTATCCTTCCCTTCATCTCGGCCGACTCCATTCTGTACCTCTTATGCCTGTCTTGGAGAGGCTGCACAAGTGGGCATATCAAAAGCAGGCGGGCGAGCTCTTCTCTCTCTCATAATTGGCATCAAAGGGAGCTATCCAGCCTGCACCATTAAGGTCCACATGTTAAAATGCAAATCCAACCTCTCCTCCCTCCCCGCCACACACACACCCCCTTTAAAAATCCAAACCCACTTCCTGTTGCAGGAAAACAGGAAAATGTCATGGCTGAAGTTCCTGGTTATCAGTGTTTCAGGAAACCTGAATTACTTGATTCGCAGTCCAACTGCCCGCGTAGTATCTAGTCGTGATAGGGCACCATGGTTGATCATGATCATGTCCTCCTGCATTGTGTTAAACACTGTAAACATATCTCGCAAAGATGCAGAGCACGGATTTTTAAAATTGACATCTCCAGCAGACAGCAGTCGATTATTTACTGGATTACTTGCTTAGTGAAGCTCGGGGTAAGTTAGAATTATCACGTTGCGACGGGTGAAATGGCCCTCTCCTGAGCTTCGTGTTGAATGTTGCTGTTAGCACTGGAGCCACTCTTTTCAGGATTAACTGTTGACCTGCATGCTGTAATCTTCCTAGTATTTAAGAAGCACTTTTCCTTGTGGAGTTCAGCAATATCTGAGCGCATGCGCACTGGGATGTTTGCGAGCATCATGTCGAAGGCCATCCTAGTCCTTGGCTGCAGACACCCGAGAGATTGCATGGACAGGGGCGACGGTCCCTGCAATCGCAGCCGAGGACGGTGAGCGTATTCCGAGAGGTGGCTCATGCAGGCAAGCCATTTAATATCTGCCTCGGCCCTGCGGGAAGCCAGCCGGAAGTAAAGCTTGAGGACACAAATGACGAGAGAAGCCAAGTCAAAAGGAGGGGAGACACATCCAAGCCAGAGCAGGAATGGGCAAAGAGATGATTCCACCGAGAACGTTGCAAGTGCAACAATGAAGTTGCCTCCTTTCCATCTCTAGTGGGGGCAGGCGTTGCCAGAAATCACTGGTAACATTCACCCCCTCAGATGGTTCCAGTGGTCAACATTTGTGGGTCTGCCTGATGGACTCAGACCACATAGGCTGGATTGGAGGCCTTGGAATCCTATGCAGCCTGTGCAAAAAAGATCCAACTGTCCTACTTTCAGAGGGGTAAGAACTTTTAGGTCTTAGCGCTAGCTGCTTCCTTTCCCTCTCCATGCTCCTGGGAAGCCCGATCCTTGCCTGTGGTACCTCCTTCCCAGGGTGCGTCAGCATAGTTTGTAAAGTACTTAGAAATCCTTATATGAAAGGTGCTATCTATATGTATAAATCGACATATATTATGATACTTTAAAACAAAACCACTAGATTTGTACAGCTAAAACATACAATATGCAGTTTTGATCACAAAATGAGCTATTTTTAGGGAAGTTTTGGGTTCTGGGTGCTTTATTCCTTTGGCTCTCAGAAGTAAAAATAAACTGTCAGTTTTGTCCAGGTTATAAGCCGTATATATGTATTTAGACTGTTTTGAAACAGTCTATTTATTTAATTAGATATGTATTTATTTAATTAGACAGGGCTACAAAAGGGGTTCCCACAGCGCAAATATATATGGGTCTCTTTGGGCATTTATATAATATATATTTTTAAATAGAATGAATTCTGGGCCTGTGGATCAAATCCTTTGACTTTTTCTGTTGTTCTGTGAAAGTTCCTGATGTAGCTGTATTGTTTCTGTCTATAAAATCTGAACAATTTCAAGGTAATACTGAATTATATGTGTGTAAAGTGGCTGCAGAATCACTGTGGCAAGAAAAAGAAGTTCTGGGGTCTGGAATTTGGAGCAAATCAACCCCGGGACTTTATGGCATCTGTTACAAATTGATCCTTTTCCCTTTATAATGGGCACATGTTCTAACTTGCAAGGGATTAAAAAGAAAGTAGGGCTGTTGCTTGTTATGCAGGCTGCCTTAAACATATTTACTTAGCAAGTCCCATTGAGGTCAGTGGGGCTTACTCCCAAGTAAGTAAGCAAAAGATTGCAGCCCAGAGAACCCTGTGAAGTCGGTTAGGCTGAGAGAGAAGCGACTGGCCCAGAGTCACCCAGCAAGTCTCATGGCTGAATGGGGATTTGAACTCGGGTCTCCCCGGTCCTCGCCCAGCACTCTAACCACGACACCACGCTGGCTCTCAAGAGTCAGCTGCAGACTGACATTCATGCTGGATTTGCTGTGTGGCTTGGTGGTCGTGTGACCCAGCTCACGGCTAGTGCACAACCACTTTCCAGGGCCGGCAGCCTCTTCTCGGGCTCCCTGCAAACTTGTTGAGAGGAGAGCAGCCTCCTTGCTTCTCCCTGTTCTCCTTGCAGAGGGCTTCACAGCTGCTTCTTTCCATAAGCTGGCTGCCTGGGACATACAAGCTGCGATTATATGCATGGCCGCTCTACCCACTAGGCCGTTTCCTGGGCTAGTAATTTGCGGGGTGGATGGGGACAAGATGGTCCCTGGTGGGCAGGAGATGCGAAGCTTAACATTCCGGACGTGACTTCGGAAGGAACACCTTGAAACTTTAGCTCCACGTGTCAATGAGGCAGCAGGGAAGGGAATCCAAAGCCCATGCCCTTGGAGAACCCCCAAGGACAGCAGTGGTCTCCACTTCTCCCATCCCTGTTGCTGAACTACAGCTCCCATCAGCCCCTGCACCAATGGCCAACGAAGGCAACTATAGGGTTAATTCCCTTTTCTTTCAAGGGAGGGGAGGAAGCCCCTTTTCCTCTTGGGGGCAACACCTGTGTTCTTTCGCATGCTCTCCTGAGTGCCAGCAGGTGTGCTTGGGGCCTTTTCGCTCAGAGTCCCGGGCTCTGCCTGCTTGCCTTCTTTGTCAAGAGCCTCTTGCTTGCTCCTTTTGAAGACCGTGGTCCAGGTAAGCATCACAGACCTGTGACTATTTGGCCTGGGTTTCCGTGGGCTCATCCTGAAAGGTTTGTTTTTAAGAAAGAGAGGAGGAGGGCGGACGAAAAGGCCATTTAAGGCTGCAAGGGGGAGCCGGTCAGCGTCTGTAAGCTGTGTTCCAACATGCATGTTTGTTATAGAGCATGGACATAGGGATGTAGGAAGCTGCCATCTACTGAGTCAGACCATTAGTCTATCTTGCCTAGTATTATCTACCCAGACAGGCAGCGGCTTCTCCAAGGTTGCAGGCAGGAATCGCTCTCAGCCCTGTCTTGGAGATGCTGCCAGGGAGGGAACTTGGAACCTTCTGCTCTTCCCAGAGTGGCTCCATCCCCTGCTGAGGGGAATCTCTTCCAGTGCTCACACATTGTCTCCCATTCATATGCAACCAGGGTGGACCCTGCTTAGCTAAGGGGACAAGCCATGCTTGCGACCACCAGACCTGCTCTCCTCTCCTGAAATGTGTGTTCTGAAAATTGCTGCATATTTTCTCCTCAGTGCTAGATGCAGGATCGATGTGTAAAAATATTGCAGATACTATCTTAGCTCCAACTGAGTTACAGCACCAGTAGCCGGGATTTCTAGTCAGACAGCAGAGAATCCCCTAATTCAGGGGTTCCCAACCTGTGGAAACCCCCAAAAGTTGCTCAACTACAACTCCCATCATCCCCAGCGATGATTTATTTTGCGGGGGGTGATGGGAGTTGTAGTTCATCGACGACAGTCACTGAGAAACTGCTAGCAGGCCTGATTCCATTACCTTTGGAATTGCCCGAATAAGCCCTGGCTGTTTTCATGGAGCCCTGATTCCAAATAGATCGGGATGCAAGACCATGGCTTGACGCCCATGGAATCTCTCCTGTTGCAACATGCACCGTTTCTGCCCTTGGGCCCGGGAAGCTTGCTGTCAGTAGGACAACATGAGGACTAGCCACAAGTGTGCGGAGAGATAAGATAAGGGAGTCTAGGAAAAGAAAGAGCCGACGCCTGACAGTAAGTGATGCCCAGACGGGCAGATCGTTGGCGTGTCCTGACAGATCCGGACAAGAACACACTTTTGTGCTTCTCCCACCCACCCCCAAACGAAGCTGCCATAAATGGCATCTTCTCCCGACGACGCCTTGCCCGGTATTTTCCAAGACCTGCCTGTCATGGCGTGCAGAACCACAGACAGCTGAGCAAGCGCCTTTGCAGGCGGGCCTCTCGGTGTGGGGACGTGATAATTAATTCCTGATTGCTAGTCTGGGGAGGTGGTGGTGGAAAATGCTGGGTGTGAAAAATGCGACGGGAAGGGAGGAGATGAGAGGGAGCATCTGGATCCCTTGCAAGAGATATTGGAGATCTGAGAAACCACCACCATCACCCCGCCCTTGAAAATGGCCCTCTCAACACCAGACGGTGTTGTGGTGTTGTTGCCGCAAGGCTGGGCAGTTGCCAGGCTATAGGCACGATCTGCCTCTTAAGGCCGTCTTATCTGGCCTGCGCGGCCTCCTTACCCAATGCATTCATGTACGGATTGCATCCTGGCTTTCCTCCCAAGAGCTCAGGGGTCTCTTTCAGCCTAATTTGTGTTGATCAACAAAAACCCACTGATTTCAGTGTGGATGCACACCACTTCCAGAGCGCCGAGAGTGGGTGGGGTGGATTGCAGCTCGGCAGAAGAGCACCTGCTTTGCATGGAGGGCAACTATCCTGCCAAGGCCTCTCCCGATCTGAAACCCTGGAGAGATGCTGCCAGCCCGGGTAGGCAGTGCTGAACTGTGGACTGCTGGTCCGACTTGTCTTAGAAAACATGATATGTTGAACTTGACAATAGCTCGATGGAAGAGCATTTGCATGAAGAAGGCCCCTGATTCAATCCCTGGCAGCATCTCCAGGTAGGGTTGAGAAAGACCATTGCTTGAAACCCTGGAGAGATGCTGCCAGCCAGGGTAGGCAGTGCTGAACTAAGTGGACCAATGGTCTGACTCAGCACGAGGCAGCTTCCTGTGTTCCAGAGATCTGGCTTCTGATCTTCCAAAACAAAGCAATGGCCCTCTCTCTCCTCATCCATCATCTTGAACAGATTGGGAAAACCCATGAAGCAAAATGAATCTCCTTCATCGCCTCTGGTCCTGCTTGCTTGGCTGGTGCTTCCAATGGGATGTGGCCATCTCTTGTGGACGCCGCCTGTCCAAAGAAGCACTTTGGTTGCATAGCCCTGATCTCACCCACGCACCCACTTTCTAATTAGCGGGCCCTGCCCGCATTGCTACTGCACTCCCTTCATCTTGCCACAAGCCAGCCTGGCACCCATTCAAAGAGTCCGGCGAGGAGTGGAAAGTTACCTCTCAGTGGACCGACAGGGGCCTGAGTGAATGCTCTGCTCCTTTCTGGCAGCGTTTTCTGGGACGGTGGAGCAAGTGTCGCCGAAATGCAAAGCATCTTTTTTATTAACGACCAGCCAGGATGGTCAACGTCAACTCTTGGTTCAGAAAGCTTGTCAATTGCGGCTTCTCAGCCGTCTGCCGCGTCTGGGCCATGCCCCATTCAGAAGGGGTGTGCTGGGAAGGAGATCTCGCCACAGGTGGGACAGAGGAAGCTGCCTTCTGCCGGGTCAGGCCCTTGGTCCATCTAGCTCAGTAGTATCTACACAGACTGGCAGTAGCTTTTGCAAGATTGCAGGCAGGAATCTCTCTCAGCGCTTTCTGGAGATGCTGCTAGGGAGGGAAGTGGGAACCTTTTGGCATGCAGAGGCTCTTCGCACAGCGGCTCCCTCCCCTAAGGAATATCGGACAGTGCTGACACCTAAAGTCTCCCCTTCAAATTTAGACCAGGGCAGACCCTGCTCAGCAAAGGGGACAATCCAGGCTTGCTACCACAAGACCAGCTGTGTAGGTGGGTGGTTCAGAGCAAGTCGGGGTCAAGTTTCCCGAGTAACACTCACCGAGAGAAGGAGAGCTCAGTGGCAGAACATCAGCTCTGCATGCTGATGGTCTCTGGCGGCATCTCCAGGTAGGGCTGGGAAAGCCTCCTGCCTGCCTCCTTAGAGGAGCCGCTGCCAGTCTGTGTAGACAATACTGAGCTAGCTGGACCAAAGGTCTGACTCAGTATATGGCAGCTTCCTAGGTGCCTTCAAGGCCCCTTCCCACTCTAGAATGCTTCCTCTTCTAAGCACTGTGTGGGGTCCTCAGAATATCTCCTTTCTCATAATTTTTTTAAAGCTTTGTTAGTGTCCCAGTTCTATAGACTCCATTTATAGATGGCTGTGGCCATGTTCGGGGGGTGGGGGTGGGGTGGGAGTGAGACTGCCTTTTTCCAGGCTCCTGTGTCCTTCAGCGAATATGTGCACCAGAATTCTCTCTGGGCAAACGCCCAGCAAATTAATCACCAAGAAAGAGTTCTTGGCACCAGCCCGTCGATCATCTGCTTGCTTGTTGAGGTTCTCCTGAAATGTGATTGCACTTCCAAGAGCAGCAATTTGAAGGGGGTGGTGGGGGGGGCCTTTGGAAAAGCAGAGAGAAGGGATCATTGGTGCAACAGAAGGGGGAGCACCCAAAAGGTTTCCCCAGCCTCAAAGGATTTACACCACTCCATCATTTGCTCCCAATGTCTGTCTGTTTACCAGAAATAGTCACTATCTTCTAGTCCCTCACCTGATCCATCACTGTCCCTGTAACTGGCTGCCACTTGGGGCATAACTTGTTAAACTTTTATCATAAGATGCTAGGTGTGTCATTCTTTAGGGTTCATCTCGCTGCCCCCAGAGACTCCAGAAGTTAAAACTCTACGTGTGGGATAGAAGCATCTGGTCTTTAATGCATGTGCATGTAAACCCGTCACGCTAAGATGCATGCAATGGCCATTTCAGCCACGGCCAGCACCTAGAAATAGGAATAAGAAGACGATTCTCTGTCTCATAGGGGTTCGCAGTCAAAAAAGGAACACAGGGAAGGCACCAGCAGCAACCACTGAAGTGTCCCCTTTGCTAAGCATGGTCTGTCATGGTTTATATTTGAATGGGAGATTACATGTGTAAGCTCTGTAAGATATTAAGATATCTCTTTATATATATATATATATTTCTTATATTTTCGCTTAATATTTTAATTGTGTCTCTTTTATCGTCTTGTTTTTAACTTTTGTGTGAACCACCTTGGGATTGTTTTAATGAAAGGCGGTATACAAATTTAACAATTAAAGAAAGAAATATTCCCCTTAGGGGATGGGGCCGCTCTGGGAAGAGCATCTGTGTGTTTGCGTGTAGAAGGTTCCAAGTTCCCTCTCTGGCAGCATCTCCAGATAGAGATGGAGAAGCC
This sequence comes from Hemicordylus capensis, assembly GCF_027244095.1. Lineage (NCBI taxonomy): Eukaryota > Metazoa > Chordata > Lepidosauria > Squamata > Cordylidae > Hemicordylus > Hemicordylus capensis. The sequence continues at coordinate 17,337,527 of NC_069671.1, forward strand.
GCTGCCAGTCTGGGTAGACAATACTGAGCCACATGGACCAAGGGTCTGACTCAGTATATGGCAGCTTCCTATGTTCCACTGGAAGTGGCATTATGCTGGGCTGGATATGGAACTGCCCTGCAGGGTGGATTTGATTCAAATCACGATTTAAATCACTAGCAGGGTGGATAAAAATCAAAAAAATCCAATTTAAATCAAAAAAATCCAATTTAAATCAAAAAAATCCAATTTAAATCAGATTTTTTGATTTAAATCAGATTTTTTTTTATTTTTATCCACCCTGCTAGTGATTTAAATCGTGATTTGATTTAAATCAGTTTGATTTAAATCAAATCCACCCTGCTGCCCTGCTAAATATAAAATCCACCAGTTTAAAAGTTGCCTCTTTGCTCAAATGTGGATGAAGACAACGGAGCATACCAATATTTTTTTTTCTTGCTGGAAGTTTTCGAAAGAACTAGCTTAGTTAGTTCTAAGTTAGGCTAGCTTAGTGAGCGCTCTTCTCCCTGACACCCACACCCACACCAAAGGCACTTGAGCTGGTAGATCGTCTTAAGATAGAAACGGGAGAATGCTACATGGGTATAATTAGTTTAGTGCTCACTTCAGACACGATGATCTCTGGTTGCACCAAAGACAACCGGGATGGAGAAATACAGTCACTCCCTCTTCGGAAATATGTCATAAATACTGAAGATAGAAATGGACGTACAATTGAAATCCAGGGCCCCTCTGTAAGGCAGAGAGCAGACATCAGGACAATCCCTTTAGAACAAGTAAGCAAGGAGGGTTTTGAGTGGTGGTAGCACCACTGCTGTGCAACATCATTTCTGCCTAATGAAGCCTGGGAATCTTTCTGCTGCATCTCAAAATGCCTAATAAGATTTGGCCATGAACACAGTCCAGTCACTAAGCAGCCGACTTGCAAATGGTCCAGCTGTGTCTCTTTTCAGGTCCTTCTCCCTGTTAGATTTCTGCGCTTGCAGGAATGCCTTGTTGACATTTAGCCATCTAAAGCAGGAGAGCAGGGACCTCGGAAGCTGCCAAATACTGAGTCAGACCCTTGGTCCATCTAGCTCAGTACTGTCTACACTGGCTGGCAGCAGCTCTCCAAGGTTTCAGGCAGGAGATGCTGCCAGGGATCGAACCTGGGACCACCTGCAATGCTAAGCAGATGCTCTTCTGCTGAGCTCTGGCACCATCCCCTCTGACCTTTTTTCAACAGTGAAATGGGGAAAGGTAACGTGTTTATCCAGTCAAAGAGCTGCAGACGGAAGGAATCGGGTTTGTTTAGCCTGGAGAACAGAAGGGTGGGAGGGGCGGGGGGGACACAGGAGCACTTTTCATATAGTTGAAGAACTGTTGCATAGTAAAGGGCAGGGATATCTCTAATGGGCTAAAGTTGCAGGAGGCTAGATTTTGGCTGAACTTTAGTGAAATCGTCTTAATGGTAAGAGCATCGGGATATAGGAAGCTGCCATATTCTGAGTCAGGCTATTGGTCTATCTAGCTCAGGATTGTCTTCACAGACTGGCAGCGGCTTCTCCAAGGCTGCAGGCAGGAGTCGCTCTCAGCCCTATCTTGGAGATCCTGCCAGGGAGGGAACTTGGAAGCTAGATGCTCTTGCCAGAGCGGCTCCATCCCTTAAGGGGAATCTCTTACAGAGCTCACACATGTAGTCTCCCATTCAGATGCAAACCAGGGTGGACCCTGCTTAGCAAAGGGGACAATTCATGTCCCCTTCACCCCACCCACCTTTCAAAGCTTGCAAGGGTCAGTTTTTAAAGAGGGCTGGGCCCCACCAGGGCTATGCAGCAAGGCAGCATTGGATGCCTAGTCTGGGACACCTTGCCCGAGGACATGTTATTTTCCTCAAATTGCTTCTCAATCCCTCCCACCCACCCCCATTTTTTACTACCTATGCACTTCTTGGGCATTCAGGCCGGGCTTTACCTTGTTAAAAAGTAATGCTGAATATGCACCTGAGATTCAGCTGTGCATATCTGCGTGTTCTAATATTTTTGCTGGAGCGTGCAAAAAAATTTTTAAAAGTGGTGGTGGTGGTGAGAAATCAAAAGGGGGGGGGGAATAAGAGCATGTCTTCAGGCAAGGTGCCTGCAACCTCATGCCTTGGTGGGCTCTCCATCACTGGCCATTTCCAGAGGCTGGACAGGCATCTGCCAGGTGTGCTGTAGGAAATCCTGGCACTGAGCCGGGAGTTGATTTGGTCTAGCAGACCTCTAGGGACCCTTCCGACATTGCAGGATCCAGACACCAAAGCAAGAAGATCGCTGGAAAACCGGCTCTGGCTTCTTCCTGGGTTTCCAAGCCTCCCCAAGCCCTGAATGCAGCCTGGACTATGCAGAAGGCTTTGCAAAGCATCCTCGGCTAACCCACCAGAAAAAGCAGCAGCTGCCAGATATCCCTTTAGCCGAGACGGGAGCCAAAGCACAGGCCAGCCAACATTAAATCTGTTGGCCAGACGCCCTGAAACACCCACCGCCGCAGTCAGTGACGCAGCCCAAAGAGTTCGCCTGGGCTCCGTCTTCTCATCTCATAGGCTTATCGAGTCGGAGCTCATCTGCTCCAAGCCCTCTGCTCGATGCAAGAAATCCAGAGCGAGAGCTTCCCCAAAGGAGAGTTGTCCAACCTCGGCTTGAAGACCTCCAGTGGCGGGGAGTCCCGCCACACCCTTAGTTCATTGGTCTTGGGGGGAGCAAGCAGGTATGGTGCTCGTTGCTAAGCAGGGTCCACCCTGGTTTGGATTTGGATGGGAGCACTGAGAGAGATTCCCCTCAGGGGCTGGGGCTGGTCTGGGAAGAGCACCTGCCGGCTTGCATGCAGAAGGTTCCCAGTTCCCTCCCTGGCCGCATCTCCAAGAGAGGGCTGGGAGAGAGACTCCTGCCTGCAACCTTGGAGAAGCCGCTGCCAGTCTGTGATGACAATACTGACCTAGATGGACCAAGGGTCTGACTCAGTAGAAGGCAGCTTCACATGTCCCTATGAATAGAAGACCCTGCAAGCATGAATTGTCCCCTTTCCTAAACAGGGTCCACCCTGGTTTGCATTCAAACAGGAGAATACATGTGTGAGCACTGCAAGATATTCACGGGGATGAAGCCGCTCTGGGATGAGCACCTTCCTGCTTGCATGCAGGAGGCCCCAAGTTCCCTCCCTGGCACCTCCTCTAAGAAAGAGACTCCTGGCTGCAGACTTGGAGATGCTGCTGCCAGTCTGTGCAGACAATATTGAGCAAGATGGACTAATGGTCTGACTCAGTATAGGGCAGCTTCTTCCGATGTTCCTGTGAAGGTTGCCAGAAGCCTCCTCTTCTCTCCTTGTGCTTCTTTGCAAGTTTTGCCAGGCACACGGGGACAGGCGCTCCTCACAAAGTGGTGAGTCTGCTGCTTGGTTGCTCGTCATTCTCGTGTTGGGCAGGGCTCCCACTTCCAGTCAGCAGCCATAAGGGCCACCCGTGGCCACCATGGCTACCTGCAGCAGTGCCTGCCCTACAGCACAGCCAAGGCAGGGGTGGCAGGTGGTGGTGGGGAGTCTGGAGCTGTCTCTAGTCTTTCTGGCACCCTAGGCAAAGTTTGGTTTTGGTACCCCAACCTGGAAGTCCAGGGCCCCATCTTTAACTTGAGCTGCTGAGGCTGCTGATTTGTGAGGTCAAATGACCAGATGACTGGTGAACGCCCAGCGAATGCCCAGCCCATGCTGCTTTGAGGATACGGTGGGAGAGCGTTCCCCAGGCTACGACGGGGGCAAAACGTGAACACTTCCGAGATGAAAAGAGGCTGCGGTGAATCTGGAAATCCAGCCTGAGGCCATTTCTTGCTGGAAGTGAATGCTGAGGAAGGCGATTCATATTCAAGAGAGGGAATGCGGTTGATGAGGCTGTTGTGGACTGAGGTGTAATGAGCTGAAACTGTGTATTTTGGGGTGCAGATAATGTTCAGGCCCTTTGGGGAGCAGCTGGTGCAGGACTACCTCTTACCTTCTTACACCGCTGTGCAATCCGAGGGGTGTGATCTGAGAGCGGGAGAGAGAGAAATGGGCAGTGCTATATTCTGGCATGTCTCTACCCCCCAAAATTGGTGCCCTGGGCGACTGCCTACTTTTGCCTAGTGGATGGGCCGGCCCTGGGTGAGACAGAGATCAGTTAAGGCAGGGCAGGCCATGCTGAGATCCTACCCAAGTGGGAGGGGGGCCCACTATAAGCCGGCTTCCCCACTGCCCCTTCAAGCCTGAAGCTACAAGCAGGATTTCGGAGGCCGAACGTAAATAAGAACTTGTTTTCTCTGGAAAGGGAAAGGGAGCTAATTATACTCTCTGATCAAGAGCTGAAGTTCTGCAAAACTGTCAGAGATCCTGCTCAAATAAGGTCTGCAATCTATTTTTGTCTGACTGTTCTCCGGAGACTTTTGTCTGACTGTTCTCTGGGTTCCTTGTGATAAAACAAAAGGAGATTCCTTTACATTCTGTTCCATGGAGAATTGTGTGTGGGAGAGATATGCCTTCTGCTGTGAATTGTATGCAATGATCTTTCTAGGAAGTCGCCGGTATAAAGATTTTAAGTGGGCGTTCTCACCCTTGGCTCCCCACAGGATGTTGGATTACTACTCCCATCATTCCTTGTCTGCCTGAGCATGTGGTCCTCGGAACTTCATGCCACTAGGGGAGTGGGGAGCGAATGACTATATTTTCATGCTAATTCTTCCTCAGGTAGCTTCTCCGTCTCTGGGGTGCTGTTCCATCAGAATGGTGGCTGTTGTTATGGTTTGTTAAGCTAATAAGGAGCTCCTGGGGGAAAAGTACAAGATACCAGTGTGATGATTATTAATGACAACAAATAAGTAGCAAAAGAGTATTGAAAGCAACGTCTAACACAATGGTTAGTAAATCTTTTCTTTACCAATGGGAAGCACACTGTGAGTGCAACTGTTCCATTGATATGTTTATTTTTTAAGACATGTTAAAGAAATGTGCACAAGTGAATCTGGTTTCCACCGATCCCTCAGTGCTGAATGCTTCAGGGTGTGTTATCTGGTTTCCATGGCTGTCACTCCCCCAAGAGAACAAATCGCAAATGGTGCATTCCCCAGTTGTTAGGATGTGTTCATGATCAGAAACCAGCTTCATGGGAAGAGAGGAAGCTGCCTCCTACTGAGTCAGTCCCTTGGTCCATCTGGCTCCAAATTGTCTGCACAGACTGGCAGCGGCTTCTCCAAGTCTGCAGGCAGGAGTCTCTCTCTGAGAGGAGATGCCAGGGAGGGAACTTGGGGCCTCCTGCATGCAAGCAGGCAGGTGCTCATCCCAGAGCGGCCCCATCCCCTAAAGGGAACATCTTCCAATGCTCACACATGTGGTCTCCCATTCAAATGCAAACCAGGGCCAACCCTGCTTAGCAAAGGGGACAATTCATGCTTGCTACTACAAAGCTAGTTCTCCACCCTTCACTGCCGTCTCCTGTTCATCCCCAGAACAGCATCCCTCTAGGTCAGGGCTGTAAAACTTGGGCCATCTTGCTCAGTACCTTTGCTAACTGAGCAAAGAGGCACCCTTTCAAGTGGCAATTCTCTTATATTTAGCATAGGGAGAGCAACTGGCCCTATCCAACCCCAGCACAGCACCCCTCCAGTGGCTGTTGCTGGTATCTGTCTTATGTCTCTTTTTAGATTGTGAGCCCTTGGGGGACAGGGAGCCATCTTACTTATTTATCATTTCTCTATGTAAACCGCTTTGCAGCTTTTGTTGAAAAGCGGAATATAAATATTTGTTGTTGTTATGTATTATTTATTTTTCAGTTTAAGCCGCTTTGAGAACTTTGGTTGAAGAGCAGTATATCAATATCCATAGTAGTAGCAGTAGCAGTAGTCGTCGTCGTAATAGTGTCTACCCAGCAGCTTCTCCAAGGTTGCAGGCAGGATTCTCTCTCAGCCCAGGGAGGGAACTTGGGACCATCTGCAGGTAAGCACTAAGCAGGCAGGAGCTCTTCCCAGAGCAGCCCCATCCCCTAAGGGGCATCTCTTCCAGTGCTCATACGTGTGCTCCCCCATCCGAATGCAAACCAGGGCGGACCCTGCTTAGCAAAGGGGGCCCTTCATGCGGGCTGCCGCAAGGCCCGCTCTCTCCTCCTCCCATGAAGGGCGGGAGGCTTCCTCCCTCTGCTAGCTGTGCCTGCGAATGTGGGAGGCTCTTAGACCCTGAGGGCGCCTCTGTTGGGCATTCTCATTAGTGGCTGCTGCTTCCTCGAGATTTAAACTCAGCCTCTGCACCGGAGTCTGGCTGCTGCCGGCACCTGCAGTCCCCGGGCCGGCGGCTCCAGCAGTGGGCTGACTGGTTCGCCCATGGTCTGCTTGCCTGGGACCTCCCGCTTGGCTTCCTCGCGGGCGCTGTCCATCTCTCCAGTGCCTGGGCCCTGGCTGGGAGGAACACCGGTCCCCGCTGGCAGCACCCTCTCTGCAGCCTGAGGGATGGGGTCTTCCCACTCCATGTCGGAGGAGATCCAAGAGCTGGCCGAGAAGACCGGCTGTGAGTATAGCCCTCTCTGCATGGCTGCTCCATCTCTGACCGCCACACAGACACCCCACCTTTCCAAATGGGACCTCCAAAGGTGCCCACTGCTGCGGGCTCTCTCTGTCCCCTTTGCTCTTCTGCAAGAATGTGGCTCCCCTGCTTGAGCAACTTCTTGCTGCTCTTCTTCTTCTTCTTCTTCTTCTTCTTCTTCTTCTTGCCTGCCTTGTGCTTTCGGAAGCCGCCGCCAGCGACCTGACATGTGGCTGACTGTGTGGCTGGGATGAGGAAGTGCTGGGCTGAGAGCTCCGGGCTGGGTTCAGCTTCCAGCCCACAGACGGGCTGCTCAGCCTTATCTGCAGTTGCAGAAGGCTTCTCCTCCTCCTCCTCCTCCTCCTCCTCCCTTTCCAAACACCCGGCAGCAGCCCTGGAACTTTGCAAGCCCTAGACAGCCGGGCGAGGTCTGCCTGTCACCTTTGACTGTGACCAACAGAACCCATTGGACGGTGCTGCTGTCCTGCTAGGAAAAGCCTGGGCTGTCATGGCAGAGGTCAAGGAGCAAGGCGTCTCTTCTGTGGGTGCTTGAATTGCGGAGGAAAGGGGGGGAGGGGGTGCATGGGATCCCTAAACGTCACCCCTCACCCCCACCCCTTTCAACCACCCTGAGCCATTTAAGGGGGGTATGGAAATCGAATTAATAATAATAATAATAAATAAATAAATAAATAAATAAATAAAAATGGCTCACCTTCCAGCCTTCTAAAGTGAGGTATTAAGGGCTTTGTCTCCAATTTGAGCACAGCGGTTAGCCCCAGCTAACAAGTTCAGCGGCTCTCAACCTGGTCCCCCCGATTTATTTATTATTGTTTATTTAGTGTTAAATTTCTATGCCACCTTTCATTAAAAACCATCTCAAGGCGGTTCACACAAAAGTTGAAACAAGACTACAAAAATTACGCAGTTAGAATATCCGCTCAAATATTAAAAGTACAGATCTGGGTTGTTGTTGTTTTTAAAAGTGCCATATAAGCATACAAGAAACAGCAGCAAGAGGACCGATCCTATAAAAGCCTGGGCAAAAAGCCGAGATTCCACACGCTTTCTAAAAACTGTGATGGAGACTGAGGAGCAGATGGCCTCCAGGAGAGCATTGCAGAGTCTGGGGGCAGCCACTGAGAAGGCCCCGTCCCACGTGCACATGGTTGGACTATAAACCCCATTGTCCACAGCCACAATGACCTTTGTCGGCTTTTCGTTTTGGGGATGAGGTCCCTGAAGCTCAGTGGACGAGCATCTGCTTTGCAGGCAGAAGGTCCCCAGTTCAATCCCTGGCAGCTTCTCCAGGTAGGGCTGGGAAAGGCTCCCACCTGGAACCTGGGAGAATACAAGTACAGCAAATATTTATATACCCCTTTAATATTTATTTCAAATATTTATATTTCAAATATTTATATTTCAAATATTTATATTTCAAATATTTACATACCCCAACCCAAGCTCCCAAAGCGGTTTACCTCTATAAAGATGTAAACAGATGGCTCCTTGTCCCCAGAGGGCTCACAATCTGAAAAAGAAGCGTCCGATAGACACCAGCAGCAACAACCCCTGGAGGGATGCTGTGCTGGGGGTGGAGAGGGTTGGTTGCTCTCCTGCTGCTGAACAAAGAGAATCGCCACTTTAAAGGTGCCTTTTAAGAGCTGCTGCCAGTCAGTGTGTAGACACTACTGAGCTAGGCAGAGCAAGGGTCTGACTCGGTTTCAGGCAACTGCCTATGGGAACCCCTGATGTAGAGGATCAAGAACTATCCGCACAGAGCCCTGCTAAGAGGGAGTGCCTCTTCCGTATTCAGCAGGGGGAGAGCAACTATCCCTCTTCAGCCCAGCACAGCATCCCTGCAGTGGCTGTTGCTGGCGTCTCCCTTCGGCTGCTTCTTATTGTGAGCCTTTTGGGACAATCTTCAGGCCCTCTTGGGGCACCCAGTGTGAGAATCATCCCCAACTAACCAGGCAAAGATGCACTTTTTTAAATTGTTGGGACTCTTTTCTACTTAGTGGTGAGGAGGGGGGATACCCAGCGTAGTATCCCTGTTGCTGGCGTCTGCCTTGTTTTTCTTTTTATATTGTGAGCCCTTTTATTTATGTATTGCATTTATGTCTCCCTCGTCCTCCAAGGAATTCAGGGCAGTGTGCTCTTTGTTTTTTGACTCCTCACAACAACCCTGTGAGGTAGGTTAGGCTGAGAGAGAAGCAATCAGCTCAGAATTACCCAGCGGACTTCACGGCTGAACTGAGATTTGAACGCCGATCTTCCCTTGGTCTATGTAAACTGATTTGAGAACTATGTTGTTGTTGAAAAGCAGTCTAAATATTTTTAATAATAATAATAAAATAATAATAATAGATATCAGAGCTGCTAGGACTGATGCTCCCAGTGCTTTTTGATATACATTTTTATCAAGGGAATGTTTAATTAACCTGTTGAGTAAAACTACAGTGAAGTAACGAACACCTGCCCATTTAATATTTATTTATTTATTTATTTATTTATTTATTTATTTATTTATTTATTTCTAATACATTTCTATACCACCCAAAACTCATGTCTCTGGGTGGTTTATGTTTACATTTAATCTGGTCTCACTTTTGTTAGTTTTGTTTTTATTTTATTGATATGATTTCTTATTTATTTGATTGGATTTTTTTTTAAATTACATCCTGCATTTATATTCAATTAAATAGCCAAGAAAGCATATGGAATTTTTTGTTAAGCGCAGAAAGTGAAATTGACCTGAGCAATTCAATATCAGCAGTACCACCATAAGATTTAAGATCAGCCATAGATGAGAACCCACCAAAGACTTTGGTAAATTATTTGGAGTGGTGTGGGGAATAAAGCCATAACTCAGTGTGAGAACAGGTGCTTTTGTTGCAGAAGGTTGCAGGTTCAGTCCCCAGCAGACGGGGAAAGACTCCTGCCAGAGACCTCGGAGGGGGCTGCTTCCAGTCAGAGCAGACAATACTGGTCAGGATAGACCAAGGGATGGACTCTGCATGAGGCAGCTTCTTGGGTTAATCAGGAGTGTTCATAGCTCATTTGAGGTGCACCTTTTGGGCATGTTAAAGATCCTGCGTTCAGTCCCCAGCAGTATATCATTAAAACGAGCTCAGGAAGCAGTATATTTGCCTGACCCCTGGAGAGATACAAAAAGTGACCCTTTCTTAATGGTCCTATATCGGATTGTCCCTAGCCCTTATATAGTAAGTAGGCTTTGTCCTCAGAGCCATATCCCTTATCCTGAACAACCAGACAAATGAGGATCCGTATTCTTTTCCCAATATGCTGCTATGGAAATCTTCACAGCCGTTGATCAGCTGGTCATCATTTTGACGACATCCTTATCGTCAACATCCTTTAGACAATTCAGTGTAGTTCTTAAAGGCCCCTCCGGTAATGGATAAGCTATTACAGGCTGAGTATCCCATATCCGAACTGCTTGGGACCAGAAGTGTTCCGGATTTCGGACTTTTCCGGATTTTGGAATATTTGCATACTGTAATGAGATATCTTGGGCATGGGATCCAAGTCTAAACACGGAAGGTTACTGTACACTGTATTTTTTAAAAAAGATTTTATTTAAAGTATAAAAATAAATAAGCATTGAATTTACGATAACTACGGGTAACTGTAAATGTTACGAGGCGCTCAGCCGCAATGAGTCGGTGCTGCGGGTGTATGCTGTGGTGGTTTCCGGATTTTGGAGCATTCCGGATTTCGGATGTCCGGATTAGGGATACTCAACCTGTATTTGGTTAACACACAGTACAATATCAATTGCAAAACATTGCTAGATGTTTGCAGCCCGCTCAGAAAATCTGTTTCGACCGGTTCAGTTCTGAGAGGACCGTTTCGTGGAACGAAATAAGGCAAGGAGCTTGAGGAACTGGACAGAGCAGCTGGAACAAAATAAGCAGTTGCGGAACGAAAATAACATGTTGTGGAACGGGTGAGACCCGTTGCAGAAAACATGTTGTGGAAAACAGCAGTTGTGGAACAAAGTAAGGGAAGGAGCTTGAGGAACTGGACAGAGCAGCCGGCCAGAAAACCTGTTGGTGGGGCGAGTTCAGGAGCGAGCGAATGAACTTGCCTCTCCTCTTCTGTGAAATGGAGATAAAACCACCCCTTCCTTCAGGAGGACTGTGCCACTGAGATAGCGCTAAAAGGCGCTTGACCTCGCTGGAGGCATATCTGAGTTGAAAGCAGGCCTCTCTAATCTCTTTTAATAGCCTGGGCCATTTCCAGTCACTGGAACATCTGAAAGCAGATGCAGCCTCTCTCTTCCCGGCTTTGATCTCACAGGAATGCAGGAATGATACAGAGTCAGGCTGCTGGTCCATCAAGCTCAGTATTGTCTATATTGATGGCAGAGGCTTAGTACTTTCGGCACTGACTGGCAGCAGCTCTTTCAGGTTTCAGGCGGGTTCATGAAGTTCATGAAGGGGAGGCAGAGGAGATGTTGCCAGCAACCTCCTCTCCTCTCCTCATGCTGTGGTGAATTAATATTTGCTCTCATTAAGATTTTTAATGCATCATTAATAAATTGCTTTCACTTAGATTTAATAATTTTAATGTGATCATCAATGTGCTAGGCATTTACCTCCGCCCCGCCCAAAACCAAGTCATGGTTGGTTTCTGGCCCACTGGGGTGTTTGAGTAGGGCACCCCTGGTTGTAGACCCAGTACTGGGCTGGATGGACCAAGGGTCTGACTCGGTATAGGCAGCTTGCTTCCTATATACCTGCTCCTCGCTTGCTTATTTGTAAATAACGTCTCTGATGCTCTCTCCTCCTGACAAGGAAACAGTCCAGCCTTTACGGCGGGGAGTAGCCCATGCAAAACATGTGGCTCCCTCTGCATCGCATGTCCCTTAAGCAAAAGGGGCAGATGCTCAGAACTGTAGCGAGAGCAAAAGGCCAAGTGAGGCACAGCCGGAACTTCTGGTTAAAAAAACGACAGCTTCGTTGGCCGTGATTCTCCATGGGCACACAGTGGTCTCGCTCTAGTTCTTTGCATCCGAAGTTCGAGTGGGGAAAGGTTGCATTTTATGTATTATTTTTTAACTGCAAGGCGTGTGGGGGATGTTACAGGTGCTAGCCAATAGGTGCCCTCCACAGTGGATCCATGCATCCCAAACAGCGCCACATTTCGGATAACTAGGTCTGTCTACATCCTTAGTGTGCCTCTCCAGCTTTGCTAAAAGTGGTGTCATCTCAGCTTCTTGCTTCCCTCCACCCCAAACCCACATCTCAGTACTTGCTGAGGAAGGATTTCTGCCGTCCTTGATCTGTTGTTGTTTGCGTTGAAAACTCCTGGAGTGTTACCTGTCTACCTTTTGGCTGATTAGCAGAAGCAAGCTGGAGAGTCTTGTCGGTTTTGGATTTCTGATGCGCCAGATGGGAAGGGCTTTGGGAGAGCAGCCAGAACTGGCAACGGATCCCTTTATAATTTGTCACTTTATGGAAATCCAAGACCAGCAAAATACAAGATGTGATGCAGAATCAAACCCCGCCAAAAAACTCCAAAACAAAAAACACCCGTTTGAAGAGAACAATTTGCACCTAAAGTATAATGTACAAAACCTCCACTGGAAATTAAATCAAATGATCTGCACAGTGACAGTCTAATTAACCCTTCCTAACACCGATTTTACACGCCGCCGCATGAAATTTATGCCATTCCTCTGACTTAATGGGGTGATCACTCTGTCAGTTTCAGTTCTTTCTGCCCGCTTCAAAGTCCTCTCCACCCTGCCTCAAACTTTGACTCTGCTTCCCCACAAGCTCCCCTCTTGCCTGTCGCACAGGGCTGCTCACTCCCGGCAGGCACTGATTTATTTTTAGATTGCCCATCGGTGTAGTCAGGACTCAGGGTGTGACTCAGGAGTTGGTCTAAAACTACGGAGTGGACTTTTGGTGCAGCAAACTGGAGGCTTCCACTCTTACAGACATGAGTGCTCTCCTTTGCTAAGCAGGGTCTGCCCGGGTTTGCATTTGAATGGGAGACTGCATGTGCAAGCACTGTCAGATATTCCCCTTGGGGCATAGGAAGCGCATCCACATGCTTGCATGCAGAAGGTTCCAAGTTCCTTTCCTGGCAGCATCTCCAAGACAGGGCTGAGAGAGACTCCTGCCTGCAACCTTGGAGAAGCCGCTGCCAGTCTGGGTAGACAATTGTGAGCGAGGTGGACCAATGGACTGACTCAGTATATGGCAGCTTCCTATGTTCCTAAGCTGTACATTGCGTCTCAGCCAGTTGTCCTCTGGGTTGACTAGGCAAGCTGGTATCATAGCACTTCTACTCTTTCTTATTTTCTTCAGCGATTGTGGCGGAGGAAATGTGTCATCAATGTCTGGAGGAGGAAAGGTTGGTAGAAGCCACCATAGGTTAGCGGGTGTGACATCCCTGACCTGGACTAGTCCATGTTCCTTTATTGTCTTTATTATTGTCCTTGCAAATTTCCCAAGCCACCTAATGGCACAGTGGGGAAATGACTTGCCTAGCAAGCCAGAGGTTGCCTGTTTGAATCCCCACTGGTATGTTTCCCAGACTATGAGAAAGGCAAGAAGGGGTGAAGCTGCCCCACTGGAAATAAGACAACCCAGGTGACAGGTTTTGATTATGAGAGTCCTGGATTTTGATTTTGATTTTAGCCTGCAGTGAAATTGTATATCAGGTAATTGCACCAGATAATGGGATAATACTTAGTTTTGACCTTCACAATAGGGTTCAGCAGTTGATTTTGATCCGCTGAATACTAACCAAGCGCAAGGAGTGTCCCTTGTGCATGATATTTTGCACAAATGGGTATTTATAGGCCTCTATTGTCAGGGTGTGGTTAAGAGTTTAGATTTATAGGGCACAATCTAAGGGGTGTCCTGATAGAAGTCGGCTCTCCAGAGATGCTGCAAACTGGGACTGGGAAATAAGAGGTCAAAATGTTGCACTGTGAATGGAAGGAGGCCTTGAGTTGGGCTTCTTGAGGGTCTTTTGCTTTTAATTTTCTAGACCTTTTGGCAGTGGAAGGGAGCCTAGAAATGTAGAGGCGATGTTCGGTCAAAATGGCTGGTCGGAACAGTCCATTCGACTGAACCAGCTTGAGCTGGTTCAGCAGTTCAAGGGACTATGTAAAGTGGTTCCTCACCAGATTCTCCTTTACAAGACACTTTCCATAGCCCTTTGAACTGCCGAACTTCCTGAAGTCCAGTCCAGTTTGTGTTCAAGCCACTTGAATCGGCTCGGGCAGAGGGTCACCCGTTTGGTCAGTTCCTTCTTTTCTCTCCAGAACTTCCTTACAATGCTCTCCTGTGCACGTTTACTTGGGAATACATCCCACAACAGACCCACGGAGGCTTACTCCCAAGAAAGCATGCCCAGGATTTCACCCTGAAAGCAACAGCGATTTAGGGGGAGGAAACGCCTTGGCGTTTGTTTGGGGCTGGCCTGCACTCTGGGTGCAGGGGCAGGGTCTATCTTTTGGCCCTTCTCCTTGGTTCAAATTGTGGGTCCCTTGATGACAGGGGGGAAGATCTACAAGCAGCTGCTAACTGCCCTCGTTAATTAATTTAAATGTAATAATTAATGTGCTGAAAGTTGACCTCAGCCCCTGCACACCAAGTCAGGGTTGCTTCTGGCCCAACGGAGCATGTGAGTTGTGTAGACCTGTCCTACCTTGACCTTTGAGTTTGTACGACCGCAGATTGGCCGTGCATCTGGCACTCCTGCCCAGGGGAGGATCGTGTGGACTAGCCTTCTGCCTACATGCTCTGAACCATGTGGACTAGGGACTTGCTCTTTTATTTAAGGGGGGGGGAAGTCAAATCCAAGAGCCCCTGAGGTCCATACAGTTAAGTAGCTGGTTGCACATTCTGCAGTCGAAGCTAATGTCCCGCACTTCATGCCATGCTTGTTGCGATGAGGACTTCTAGCTCCCCCGATTGCTTGGGAGGTTGGCGTGTTCTTAGCCGCCAAAGCCACTTCCTCGCGAACGTGACGGAATGCTCACGCAGTGGCAGGCTGACTGGCCGAGGTCACAGCTCCTTCTGGAGTAGCCGCTCTGCAGCCAAGTCGCTTTCCTCTCCAGTAAACAGCTTCAGCCGGAGCTCCCAGCCTGACTTGTCGGGATGCATCCTCCTCCGGAGGAAGAGCAGATGGCGGGGAAGGGGGCGGCTGTGCAGGCACAGGAGTGAGAAAGCAGCAAAAGGCATTTGCTGTCTCGGTCTAGTGGTGAAAAGCAACCTCCCCCCTCTTTACTCTGTTCCGTCTAGGAACATAGGAAGCTGCCGTCGACTGAGTCAGACCCTTGGCCCATCTCGCTCAGGATGGTCTACCCAGGCTGGCAGCAGCGGCTTCTCCAAGGTTGCTGGCAGGAGTCTCTCCCAGCCTTATCTGGAGATGCAGCCAGGGAGGGAACCTGGGACCTTCTGCATGCAAGCATCTTCCCAGAGCAGCCCCATCCCTAAGGGGAATCTTACAGTACAAGATGCACTTAATGCATACCCTGCCCCATATGCCTTCTTTCACACACACACACACACACACACACACACACACACACACACACACCCAATTTCCCTGTTTGTTCCATCTCTTTCCCCCTCTCCACTCCCCGAGGGGTGGGGAAACCAACTTCCAAAGAGGAGCAGGTGGTGAGTTCCTGTTTGCAGCACGAATCCCCGGGAGCTTATATTTTTATAAGGCAAAGTCGACTAAAGTTCCAGATGTCTTGGGATTTGCCGGTCCCTTTGTTTCCATGACAATCGCCATGGCAGCCGGGGGAGAATGTCAGAAGTCCCCAGCTGACAGCCGGGGCCCGGAGGAAGCAAGATGGAAGGCCAAGTTTCCCTTTCTGGGTGAGAAGAGGGAGGACAAGAACCGGAGCCAGGATGCGGAGTTTAAAATAGCGTCGCTGAAGAAAGGTCGCGGGCTGGAACTTGGAGAGTCTTTGTGGCCGAGCGGGGTCCGGCTTTCCCAGACAGCAGAGGGCCGGGAACAGGTTGAGATACCTTGGGTGATGGATTGCCAGGTTCTGCTGGACTAGTTCCTGCAGGTGTCCCTTTAGCAGCGGCCTAACTGGGAGCCATTAGCAGCTGAGGGTGACTTTTGCCTCTGGACTGAAAGCTGTAACGGACACTAAAGTGGACGGCCGGACTTAGCTTGAGGGCCCCTCAGTGGTGAACTGCAAGAAACCCCTAGCATCAGAGGCGCTCGGACCCCTGGACTTCAGGGCCGAAGACCAGGGCCTCCACACCCCCTGCCACCCGCCCCCAACCCTCTTTAGTCTGTCTGTCCTGGCTGGCGTGGTTTGTGCCCTCAAGAAGCTACAAGATGCTTAACTTGCAGCCGGGGAGGTGGCTCCAAAGGCCTTTCGGACCAGGCTCCCAAATGACCCAGGTGCACCTCTGCCTCGCATCTTCTCAGCGGTGTGATGAAGCCACAGGGCAGTCTGTCACTCGTAGGCGGTGGAATATTGCGCTGGGATTCCCGATGGGGTATTTGGAGGGCTCCTCGAAGGGACTCGGTGCTCTTCTGCCTCCCCGCGCACTGCAGCTGCACTATTTATTCCCCATCTGGAGGTTGCCCTCGAGAAGCTGATGCATCCTCAGGGTTGCCTCCTCTGCAGAACAGGAGGGAGGAGGGTGAAGACCCTCCCTGATTGGCTGGCTCGCGGCTGAAGCTCAGCATGCCCCTCCCCTCAGCCTGACTCTCAGGCGCCCGAAAGTTAGCACTGAATACTCCCATTGGAATTTGCAGGACAAATAAACGTTTCCCACCCATTTCAATGGGAGGACTCATGAGTAAAACCACCTAATGGCGCAGCGGGGAAATGACTTGACTAGCAAGCCAGAGGTGGCCGGTTTGAATCCCCGCAGGTATGTTTTCAGACTATGGGAAACACCTGTATCAGGCAGCAGCAATATAGGAAGATGCTGAAAGGCATAATCTCATACTGCACGGGAGGAGGCAATGGTCAACCCCTCCTGTAGTCTACCAAAGACAACCACAGGGCTCTGTGGCCACCACGAGTCGACACCGACTCGACGACACAACTTTACTTTACTCTAGTCATGAGTAACTTACTGTAATTTACCTGAATCCAAGACTAGGGTTTTTCCAAGTTCTTTTATGTTATAATTTGGGGGGTCATCTTCGATTTCAGGGCCCCCTTCCTTTTGGGTAAATAGTATAACTCAGGGTCATCTTCTATTCTGGTAGATACGGCAGTGTGGATGTAAGCCAGTGACTGGAGTAACCTGTCTCATAACGCACACACTCTCTCTCTCTCTCTCTCTCTCTCTTGTGATTCCTTTCTAACTAGGAACAGACAATGTTTCCATTGCAATCTGCAAGCTTCAGGGTTACACAGAATCCTTCTTCAAGACAGTGTATCTCAGAGGGGAGATACTTCTAAAGGGTTTCTCTAGGCTGTTGCTGTGCCGTCGAGTCGATTGTCCACTCCTGCTGGTGCCCACAAAGCCCTGTGGTTGCCTTTGGTAGAATACAGGAGAGGTTGACCATTGCCTCCTCCCGTGCAGTATGAGAGGATGCCTTTCAGCATCTTCCTGTATCGCTGCTGCCTGATATAGGTGTTTCCCATAATCTGGGAAACATACCAGCAGGGATTCGAACCAGCAACCTCTTGCTCCCTAGGCAAGGAAAAGCTATAACCCGAGGACGGGTATCCCAAGAGAGCACCGTTCTTTTTGTGAGCCTGCTTCTATACTCTTAAGAAACAGCAGCTGGCCTTGAAAAGGAAGTTACCCTTGTCTGCGGTGATTGAGGAGGAAGTGGATGACTCATGAGTGGAGCTGAGCCCTCCTGAGTTCTCTCTCTTGTTTTCAGAGGAAAGCATTAACCTTATATCAGCGGGTGGCTGCCAGCAGTGGAGAATTGGGTGACTTCTAGTTCTCCAGCAGGCGGGGAGTGTATTTGTACTGCATTGATATGAGCAGATCCTCCCATCTTTAATGGTGGAAGTTGGACTCTTAACAGGCTGGTACTTGGCAAATACTCCCCAATATTGACCAAAGCCTTTATCAGCTGTGGCAAAAGAAAAAAGAAAAAGGGTGGGTTCGTAGGCACACCAAGAAAGAAAAATGCAAACATAGGTTTCCCAGTGCTCACACACACACACACACACACACACAATCTTACAGTGTGCTCACACGTCTCCCATTCAAATGCAAACTTGGGTGGACCCTGCTTAGCAAAGGGGACAACGCATGCTTGCTACCACAAGACCAGGTGGAGAGCATTCACCTGTTTAATGCAGAGGCTTTGGAAATATATACTTGAATCTCCCAACTGTGACCAGCCTTTGGCAGTAAAGATGTATTGATGCAAATTAACCCCAGAATAGTCCTGTTTACAGCTGTGCCTGTTTACAGGCTGTGTGGGATATGCAAACTTCTGTGTGCATACATGGAAATAGCTGAAACATGGAGCGGATGGCCCGAAAAGTCCTATTCTTTTTGTGTGTGCTGAGCTTCTGCACGAGATCAAGAAGTGAAGGTTATGAATCAGCCAGCTTGGTCTGGATGCAGCCTTTTCCAGTCATTTACTGCCGTAAAGCAATGCATACATTTAAAAAAAAACAAAACACGATCTCAAAGCATCTTCCTGGAAGTTTTGCACTCCTGCCTGAGAAATGTCTGCCACGGCCCCTACTTGCTACAGCCAGGCTGGGAGAAAAATGCACACACACAACCCCGCTAGAAAGATTGCACCAGTTGGCTGTTTTTGCTGCACAGGTCATAGGTCAGAGAGTTCTAGGCAGAGAAGCAAGTCTGAAATAATGTGTCCCCCCCCCCCACTAAACTACAAAGAGAAAAGCTGCAAAGCATTTCACTGGGGATTTTCCAGAACAGAATGTTCTTTCCTAGACTTAGTATCCGGGCCAGATGGAATGTTACGCAGGAGATGTGTGAATATCCCAACATCGTTATTTTGGAACTGAAAAGCAGCAAGGGAGGCTGCCAGTTTGAGCAGAGCAACCGCCGTGGAGTGGGGCAGCTGAACCCTTTCTGCTCTTGCTGTTTCTACACTCCCACCCCTTCCAAATTGCATGGGGTGGCGTTAATATTGAGCAGGAAAAAGCAGGAGGCAAAAGAGGAGGCCAACCCACCTCTGTTCAAAATGACAACTTCCTGCAGTTACTTTGCTTAAAAAATTTCACTCCGTATCGTGCCTCCTATGTACAGTATTTCTTGGAATCCCAGACTTGGTGTTTTTTCCAAGTTGTTTGATGTTAGAAATGGGAGGTTCTTCTTACATTCAGAATGCTGTTCCTTTTGGGTAAATGCAGGTATAATCTGTATCTCGCCCTTGTTTTTTAAGGGGGTCGTCTTAGATTCAGAATCGTCTTCTATTTTGGGTAAATACAGTACCATGTACTTTAGCCTTTGTACTTGGGAGAATGAGGAAATTAAGCTTCAAGAGGCGGATTTGCAGGTTTCTTGAGATGGATTAATGTTCATTGATTACTTATGTCAATTTCAAAATGCAAAAGTTATCTATTTAAAGTATCAATAAAATTGATATTTTTTTAAAGTGAGGTTTAAATAAATATCACTGGTCCTCTACCCAGTTACCAGCACCATTCAGACTCGTCCACCCTCATGGGATGTAAGAATGCATAATGGAACAATATTGAGCCACTCTCTTTTTTCACACAATCAGGGACACTCAAGTATGTTAAGAGTGTTTCTTCCTGCCACAATGCCAACTTAAGAGCCTTCTCACAGTCTGTGTCTTGTCATTGGCTGAACTGCTGTGAGGTCATAGAGTGTTTCCAATTATTCGAATTGCTTCAGTGGGAGGAGTTCACTGCAGAATGTTGACGACTTTGCTGTGAGGCAAGGTGAAGGTTCACTGGGGAAGGAAGGGTGAATTTTAATTGGCTGAATTGCTGTGATGCCATAGAGTGTTTGAATATTCTAAGCACTGCCAGGGGGACAACTGTACTGTGTTCACTAGGGAAGGAAGTGACTCTGGGGAGTCAGAGGTTAGGAAAGATAGCTGTGCAGTTATGAAGGAGACAATCTAGAAGCAAGATCTGAAAAACCTCTCATGGTGCCTGTGGACAGGAGGAGCTGTGAGTGGGAAGAAACGTGGAGAGGAAATGAAGGCTGAATTATCGCACATCAATACCAGCGTGTTCAGTCAAAGCCACATTTTAGTCTCCAACAATGGAAACGGAAGCATTTATGGCAAATGGACAGAATCAAACAGCTGTAAGTGGGAAAGGAAAGGTTTATTGCTGCAAAAATAGTCTTGTGAGAAGTGGCCATTCTCTCTTTCCCCAAGTCATGCGACCCAGCTCATGACTTACATGGGGTTAGGCCTGCTCAACTTAGGCCCCCCCAGATGTTTTTGGACTACAACTCCCACAATCCCCAGCCACAGTGGCCAATAGCCAGGGATTGTGGGAGTTGTAGGCCAACATCTGCAGGAGGGCCGAAGTTGAGCAGCCCTTTAACCGTTAAAGGAAGCTGTCCAGGTGGGAAGTGTGTGCTCATTTAGGACGGGTTTTCCTCTTTAGGAGGGTCAGAGGATTTAGTCCCCCTCACTACAGGGTCCTCCTTCCAGTTGGTGCTGGTTGACAGGGAACAGCTAGATAGCTGAGGAGACTTTTGTGGTGTCCCTGTGCTTTGAGGTCGCTGACTGACGGTCTGCCTGTCTTCTCTTGGTAGTCACTTCGGACCAAATTGAGCACCTGCACCGGAGATTCAAGCAGCTCAGCGGAGACCAGCCAACCATCCGGTAGGACATCATCATCATCATCATCATCATCATTATTATTATTTCTTCTTCTTCTTCTTCTTCTGACTTATTTTTCTTCAGGGACATCTTGAGAATCCAACCTGATTCTGGGACTGGAAAACATTTTCCATCCATATACTGTCGTGCTTTTTGAGACTTCAAATTACATGGCAATACTTTAAAAAATTATTATTATTATTTATTTGATTTCTCTACCGCCCTTCCAAAAATGGCTCAGGGTGGTTTATACAGAGAAATAATAAATAAATAAGATGGATCCCTGCCCTCAAAGTTAGCTCACAATCTAAAAGAAACCTAAGATAGACACCTGCAACAGTCACTGGAGGGATGCTGTGCTGGGGGTGGAGAGGGCCAGTTGCTCTCCCGCTGCTCAATAAAGCGAATCACCACATTAAAAGGCGCCTCTTTGCCAAGTTAGCAGGGGTCCCAGGTTCAATCCCTGGCAGCACCTTCAGGTAGATCTAGGAAAGACTCCTGCCTGAAACCTTGGGAGAGCCGCTGCCAGCCTGTGTTGACAATGCTGAACTGGATGGACGGATGGTCTGACTCGGTATAGGTTAGCTTCCTATGACAGAGCGGGGAGCCCCTGCCAGTCAGTGTAGACCAGGGCAGCACAACATTGGCCCTCCTGCAGCTTTCGAACTACAACCCCCATCATCCCTGAATATTGGCCACAGGGGCTATGGATGATGGGAGTTGCAGTCCAAATAGTCCCAAGCGGGCTGGCGGGCCAACGCTGTGCAGCCCTGATATAGACAATACGACATTGCCTCCCTATGTTCCTGCCATCCCTGGCCACCGGAATGCCCAGCAGTTGACTCTAGATGACTCTCCTCTCTGCATAAGTCCTTCTCTGTGCTTCGCTTGGCCTGTGGAGAAATCGCCATGCAGACGGGTTTTCAGCTGGCCTCTGCCAGCTGGGTGGTCCTGAGCAAGGCTGGTGCCTGGATTTCTTTCCCGCCTGAAGCAGCTGGTTGTCCTGCCAGAAAAATGGCTTGCTGATAAATGGGCTGCTCCTGGCCTGCTGTCTCTCTAATGAGATTTTGTTCTCCATGTGTTGCTTTGAGGGAAGGTTGTTCCAACGCAAACCCAGATAGCGATCTCAAGAGGATGGTCTTTTATCCCTGGGCGTGTTGCTTTGAGAGAAGAGAGGAAGCTATCATGGTCCGCAGAAGGGCAACTTCTCCCTTTCCCACTTAATCGAAAGAGAGAACTTTATTTCTAACCAAGCTGAATTCTGCTCTTGATGGGTGACGCGGAGTGGGATTTCAACCCTGCAGATATACACAGCAAATGGTTGGGTTGGGGATCATGGGTGTTGTAATCCAACATAAACTGGAAAGCCAAGTCTGAGAGCCCCTGGCAAAGCCGGTATTTTCACAACCAAAAAACCTACATTTAGACACAGAGCAAGTCTTTCTCTGCAGGGGAGTAACAGCTGGAGAGAGGGCATGCCCTCCTCTCCTGCCTGTAGGCTTCCAGCGGCATCTGGTGGTCCACTGTGTGAAACAGGATGCTGGACTAGATGGGCCTGGTTGGGTGCTGTAACTCTCTCTCTCTATATAATTCTCTAAGGCGTAATCGTGGCTAATCCCGTGTGTGGCAGTGCTTGCGAGAGTTTGTGAGTAGAAGAACCTGACTGGGCAGTGGGGATTCCATATGCAGATAGGGAGGAGGAGCCTGTAAGAGAAGCACAATGGTGATTGTGCAGTGGGGATTCCATATGCAGATAGGGAGGAGGAGCCTGCATAGTCTCCACCTCCCCCCCCCCCACCGCATGCTCCAGTTCCTGGGACAGCTTGGACTGGACTGGGTTTCCTTTAGAGGAGAGCACAAGAGATGGAAGGTGCATTTGCTTTGTTTACAAAAGCGCATAGAGCACAAGAGCAGAGGCAAAGAGTAGCCACTCGTACAAAGCAGTAGATCTGCTACCCAGATTATCGGTAGGTCCACCACGGGCAGAGGAAAGTCATTTTGCATAGATTACGTTTATAGACTAGGATTTTATTGACTAGGCCAACAACCGTATCAAGCAACTGCGTACATTTATAGGGACGTTCAGGAAATGGAATATATGTCATTAAAATTTGTATTAATGTGCTTGCAAAATGGAAAGTCAAAGAACAGTTTGGAATTTGTAGGCTTTCAACTTCAAATGTTTGTTTTTATGGAATAACTGCTATGGATAGTAAATCTGTATCGTAGTAAATCTGAATCGGAGAAAAAGGCCTGCTTCTCTTCGGCATGATGTCATTTTTGGACTATTGATCTGATGATTGAGTGTTAAAAATCTGTTGAGACCAATAACCGTTAAAATGTGATTATTCAGAATTTCTTCTTTAAAACAATACCACCACCACCACCACCACCACCACCCCGAAAACCATTTAAAACCTTGCACATTCTGGTGTAAAGGGTAGTGCATTCGGCCAATTTAAGTGGCGGGATTGTTTATGCAAAACTTGGTATCTGGCAGTAATGGGAAAATATGATTTATTTTGCACAAACGAACGAGCGCTTCAAAATAGATAATAGATTGCTCGTTAGCAATTTCCCCCTTGCCTAGGCTGGTGTTTATTCCACAGACTCAGCCTGCCAGCTTCCTCTGTGCTGAACTATTGGTTGACCTTTCCGCAGGAGAGGCAGAAAGAGACTCCAACAGAGTCTTGGCAGGAGCCGGTGGGCATCGCTCCGTGGTGCAAGGCGTCACAGGAGGAGGCTCAGCAGAGGCCAGTGGGCACGGCTGCAGAGTCAGACGCACCCCTGCAGGGAAGGCCTGTGGGGCGCTGTTTTGCAAGCCTCTTGCCCGCTCTGAGGGAGGCAGTCAGCATTCTCCACCCCCTTGAACACAGGAAGCTGCCTTCCACTGACTCAGACCTTGGTCCGTCGAACAATTTTGTCTACACCGACTGGCAGCAGCTCTCCAAGGTTCCAGGCAGGAGCCTTTCCCAGACCCACCTGGAGATGCTGCCAGGATTGAACCGGGGACCTTCTGCATGCTTTACCACAGATGCTTTACCACTGATTTATGGCCCTGTCTCCTAGAAAACTGAGAGTCAGACCCTTGGTCCATCTAGTTCAGGGGTTCCCAACTGGTGGTACTCCAGATGTTGCTGTACAATGCCCATCAATGTCCATCTAGTTCAGGGGTTCCCAACAATGCCCATCAATGTCCATCTAGTGCAGGGGTTCCCAACAATGCCCATCAATGTCCATCTAGTGCAGGGGTTCCCAACTGGTGGTACCCCAGATGTTGCTGAACTACAATGCCCATCAATGTCCATCTAGTTCAGGGGTTCCCAACAATGCCCATCAATGTCCTTCAATGTCCATCTAGTGCAGGGGTTCCCAACTGGTGGTACTCCAGATGTTGCTGAACTACAATGCCCATCATCAACCCCCCCGGCTATAATATATTGTGCCTGGGAATGAGGCATGAATGTTCCATCCCACCACATGCATAAGATGGTTCAATATGCCAGCTAAAGAGAAGGAAGTGGAGGAGAGGCCCCCGCAAATGGACATGCTGCCCCCAGGCTTCTCGGAGTCCGAGAAAGGCCCTGGGTGTGGTACCTCTGAGGCTAAATCTTTTTGTTTGGGGTCCCTACATGCCAGGGGTGACCAGTTTCTGTAGTCTCGGTGGGGGTGGGGACTCTGTTATCCAGGCTGGCCCCAACATTTCATGGTCTTTCCCAGCACTGTGATCTGAGATTCTTTCAGGAGATTCCAGGGACTGAACCAGGGTGGTGGTGGTGGTGGTGGTGGTGGAAGCCGGTCTTGTGAAAGCAAGCAGAATTTTCCCTTTTGCTAAGCAAAATCTGCCTCGGTTTGCATTTGGATGGGAGACCATGTGTGAGCTCCAACCCAATGCTCCAAGGAAGAGCATCTGCCTGCTTCCACACAGAAGCTCCCAGGTTCAAGCCATGGCAGCATCTCCAGGAAGGACCCCTGCCTGTAGCCTTGGAGAGTAACTGCCGGCCGGTGTAGGCAGCAATCCGGCGGTATTTGGACCCATGCCCTGACTTGGTAAGAGGCAGCCTACGACTTTCATCATGTACAGCAGGAGCTCTACCACTGAACCGCAACCCTAACGTAAGTGGGGGGCTCTGGCCAATCTTTCTCACTCTCTTTATTCCTTCTCAACCTTACAGCAAGGAGAACTTTGACCGGATCCCCGACTTGGAGTTCAATCCTATTCGGACCAAAATCGTCCAGGCCTTTTTTGACAAGAGGTAAGTTGTGGGGACCACCTTGAGTGGCGCAGCGGGGAAATGCTTTGCCAACAGGCAGAAGGTTGCCAGTTCGAATCCCCGCCGGTCAGGGGATTTATATGGTCAGGAGATTTATATCAGGCAGCAGCAATATAGGAAGAGGCTGAAAGGCATCCTCTCATACTATGCAGGAGAAGGCAATGGTCAATCCCTCCTGTATTCTGCCAAGGACAACCACAGGGCTCTGTGGCTGCCAGGAGTCGAAATCAATGGCACACTTTACCTTTACTTAAGATGTGAGGCATCAGACATTGGTGTGATTCTTATTTCCCCCCACTTTTCCCTTTTATTTATTTATGTTTTTAAAGTTATTCTCCCAGTAGCACTGGCCTTTCCACACCTTGAATGTTGAGGTGCATGTCCAAGATATTTTAAAAGTACTCCTGCAAAAGGTGTGAATCTAATAAGCTTGTGTTTGCAAATGCATACGGAAACAACTCGGGAAGGTGCCAGGAGTGATTTATTTCATATCTTGCTCTTCCTCCAAAGACCCCAGAGCAATGGCCTTGGTGATATTCATCCTTCCAAGTGTGATATTCAGCCTTCTCCCTGCCTACAGGAACCTGCGACAGGCCTCCAGTGGATTGGCCGAGGAGATCAACTTTGAAGACTTCCTCACCATCATGTCCAATTTCAGACCCGTTGAGCTGAACATGGACGAGGAGCAGCTAGATCGCTTCCGGAAGCAGAAACTGAAATGTGAGCCCATCTTGCTCTTTTTAGTCTGTCACGGGGGAGTCCAGCCTGAGCCTCTCCCATCATTGATGGACTACAACTCCCATCACCCCCAGCCACACTGTGGAGGATGATGGGAGTTGTAGTCCAACCACTGGAGCACCTCTGGTTGGACTGGAAGCCTGTCACTCTGGGGTGGGTTGAATTGGACGTCCCCTTATTGTATTAAGACATAATTCACACGTAATGTTCAACACTTGTACCGCTAGGATGCACAGGTACAGTTACTCACCTGCTGAGCACAGGTAGAGCAGTATATTTCCTATCTGTGCCGTGTCTTTGAGAGACCTGTACCCAGCTCCACTTTTAAAATGAGTGCAGTCATCCACACAAAAGTGTGTACGAGTGTGCAGACATCTGTACAACATCAGGTCTGAATAAAGCTAGAAGGTAGATGTCAGGACCGATATAACCAATGGTTATCCAATCTTGCCTTATTTATTTCTAGAAGTGCCCACACTTGTCCTCCAAGTACTTCAGCCAGTTTAACGGTCTGCCTTTTAACCTGGGTTGTCAGCTCTGATTGAAGCTCTTCCTAGAGGTGTTCCCCAGTATTTTTTAACTATTTTTCCCCACCATTTAAAATCTCCAAGGTTGTGTTCAAGAGTCACCTGGAGATGGATGCCACTTCCTAGGACTCCAATCCAGTCCTGGAGGACGGGAAACCTTTCCACCCACTTCCTGTCTTGCAAAGATGTGCCAGTAGCTGCATTTCTGAAGAGAACGAGCGGAGGGCGGTCAGGCTGACAAAGTGCTCGGCCCAAACATGTTGTGTTAACTAGTTGCAGTAATGTTGGAGCAGCACAAACATGTGTGTGCACGTGTATCATGTAGATTGTGTGGCCTTGTGTTCCCCATCCTTGGGATGGGTTTTATGAAAAGCGGTACAGAAACTGAACAATGAATGAATGAATGAATGGACACAAGGCAGGCGGTGATGTGGGAACTGTCTTGGCTCTTGAGTGGTGGAGGCCCAGCCTGACGCTTTGGCTTGTTCCTTGTGTCTCCTAGTCCTCTTTCACATGTATGACGCAGACAGTGATGGGAAGATCACTTTGAAGGAGTATAGAAAGGTAAGGGCTCGGCTTGGCCCTCGGCTCGCTTCATTGTGCTGCTGGAAACTCACGGCGGCTGCCTCAACCAGCTTTCTTTGGGTCTCTCCCTCCCAGGTGGTGGAAGAGCTGCTCTCAGGGAACCCACACCTGGACAAGGAGTCTGTGAGGTCGATAGCCGACGGAGCCATGATGGAGGCTGCCAGCATCTGTGTGGGACAAATGGCACGTTCCTGGCTGGTTAATGACCCCAAATGACCGGTTAATGACGCCAGGTACAAACCCACTGAGTTCCACCAGCCTGCCCGGTCGAGCCATGAAACCCGGTGGGTTTGACCGGGCGGGCCCGTGGAACTGAGTGGGTCTGTACCTGGAGCTCGCTGGAGCTGACCGGTCGATCCATGAAACCCGGTGGGTTTGATCGGTCAGACCCGGGGCTCTGACTGGGCAGGCCAGTGGAACTCAGTGGGTTTGTACCCAATAACCCGGGATTATGGGAGTTGTAGGCCAATATCTGCAGGAGGGCCCAAGTTGAGCAGCCCTGATCTAAAGCCTGTGTAGAACCCTCTCTCCTTTTCTGATTTCAGGAGCCAGATCAGGTGTACGAAGGAATCACCTTTGAAGACTTCCTTAAGGTGAGAAGCAAGCCTACCTTTTCCCTTGGCTGTCATGGTGACATGATTCGAGTGAAGATAGTTTGGGTTCTAGACGGGCTCGTAGGTGGCATTTATTTCTCTATTTATTTATTTTTACATTTTTATACCACCTTTTGTTAAAAGAAAACCCCAAGGTGGTTTACAAAAATTAAAAACATACAGTAAACATACATTCAGCACCTGCCGAAATGTGCAGCTTACCTCCATCCCACTTATGCAGGGCTGCAGGGCTGCAGAACTCCAGCCTCCCAGCTGCTGTTGGACTACAATTCCCATTTCCCCCAGCCACAGTGGCCAACAGCCAGGGATGATGGGAGTTTTAGTAAAATAGCCGGTGGGCTGAAGCTAGGCAGCCCCACCCGAAAGGATTTTCTTGCACACGGATTAAGGTTAGGCGCAGCTTTAAGCTGCCCGGATCACAGCCACAACCAACTCCTTCGACTCGCTCTTGTCTCTGTCACCGGCAGATATGGGACGGAATAGACATCGAGACCAAGATGCACGTCCGCTTCCTCACCATGGAGCCAATCGCGATTTGCTACTGACTCCGGAGCCGCGGGGGGCGAAACGCTGGTGCCTTCTGGAGGAGCCGCCTGGATCACAAGGGCAGGGGGCCGATACGGGTAGCGAGGGAACTGGGTGGTGCAGCGTCGGTTCAGTGGGGCTGTTCGGCCTAGGGTGACACATTTTCTCTATTTGCCGGCAGTAGGGTGTTGCAAGCCGTCAATAAAGCAGGCTTTGTTTTTCGTCCGTGTCCTATTCATTGCTCCCGTTGACCAACAGCGGGTAGTTTACCAAGGCGAACAGATGGGCCACCTTCCTCGAAGGTGGCTTCAGACTTAAGTCTGCCTCACACATTCAGCCACAGGGGGGAGAGCCCTCTCCGTGACGGCGGGCACACCCATGACTGCGAGAGCAGAACGATCCAGCCTCTCCCTCCTGTGACCACCACCCACCAGCCAAGGATCCTGACTGTGACACCCGGCTTTCAGAGGCAGCTCTCCCTGCCCTTCAACCAGTAAAGCTACTTGGTTTAGGTTTCAACAGAAGACACACGAAGCGCCGCTTTCTCCGTCAGCCACAGCAAGCCTCGCAGGCAGCGGCCTGCAGAGTGTGGCCAACCCTTTAATGAAAGAGATTCTCTTTACAAAACATGTAAACATGTCTAGAATGAAAGTATCCCCCCCCCACCCCACGCACGCATGTACGTGTGTTACCTCTGCGATTTCATGGGGCTGCACACCAGACTCACGCTGGAAGCGCCTCGGTGAAAGATGGAACCCTCGGGCCCTATTTCCCCACTCTTCCCTCTCTCTCAGGGGACTTGGGCCTCCAGCCGCTGCTGGACTACAACGGCCATCATCCCAAGCCACAATTGCTTGCAGCGGGAGATGATGGGAGTTGTGGTTCAACCACAGCGGGAGGGCCCAGTTCGGCCAGCCCTGATCTATCTGGTGTGGCGTTTACGCCCATGCCATTCTACACATGGAAAAAAGCTTCCCTGGCCAGGGGAAGTCTGTCAGGGAGCTCTTCCTTCCGGGCATTGGGGCTCCCGCTGCAGCTGCCCTCCTTTCTCCTGCCCTGGGCCAGCCCTTCTTCTCTATTCCCGCTAGGCCATACCAGGCCGTGGTAGACCACCAATGCCTACCAGCTGCTGCTGCTTCCTCCTCTGCCCCACAGAACACATTTGAGGGTCCTTCCCTCCCTCTGGCCAGCAGCCCGACCCTCCCTCAGACGGCGGGACGTCCTTTCTGAGCCACACCGATCCACGCCAGGCGACCTAGAGGTCGTCATACGGGACGGCGAGGCCGATGTTGTAGCTGTAGCCCATCGCTTCGTTATAAGAGGAGCGGCAAATTGGAAGGACGCTCTCCGCCATCAGCTGGTCCACAGAGAACTCGTAGGCGTAGATGATTCCGCGGTGCCTGGCCAGGGAGGACGAGAAAGGGATACAGGCCTGTGGCAAGGTGGCATCTCGAGTGGAAGGGGCTCAACAGCCCAGAGCACCCCAGGCATGGCGAACATTTATCAAGGGCTGGTGTGGATATTGCCCCTGCCCGCACAATTAAAAGGGGCCAGAGAGAGAGAGAGAACGAGAACACATGCACAGACTAATTCAAATATTACAGTGATGAGACATCCACACTAAGTGACTCATGAGTACACCCATGAAAATTAATGGCGCAAGCCTACTTGTCCCATTAATTCCAAAAGGAAGGACTCAGGGCTAGTTTTCTGACATTGGTCAGAAAGAGTCTCTTTCTGCCTCTCCTGCGGAAAGGGCAACCACGCAGCCAGCCAATCGGGAGCCGAGGAGGAGGGTTTTCACCCTCCTCCCTCCCCTTCTGCAGCGGACACACTGCTGAGAATGCGTCAGCTTCAAGCTGGGGAGCTCTGAGCACCCCCAGGGAGATCTCCAAGTACCCAGAGGGGTGCTGGGAACCGCCGAGCTTTGGAATACAAGCTTAATTCGAAGCCAAGATAGTATGAACACTGGCAACTCCCACCAAGAGATATTTGGGTTACCTACAGCCAGCTCCCTCCCCACTAGGCTCTTGCCATCATGGGCCTCGCCAAGCTCTGCCTCTTCAACCCTCTTGTGCACACAGACAGGGGTCTTGCCCAGTCACCCCTCCCTGTTTCCCAGATTACGTTTTCTGCCCATGCCGGCTGGGAGGCCCTCACCTGCGGTGGGCTGTCAAGTCATCGTCCATGATGCTGGCGCCTCGGGGTACCTTTTCATCGGGGACGTTGGCGGTGATGAGGCTGTGAGAGTTGAACCAGACGTGGCGGACTGGGTGCCTGGAAAACAAGCCCTTAATTCCATGAGGATTTTAACTTCACACACCTCAAAATCATTAAGCAAGTAGGACAAGCCCTGGCTTCAGGAGCTGCATGCTCTCTCGGTTTTCAGTCATCTCTTAGTGAACAGCTAGCTGGGCAGGATGCCGCCGTACCTTTTCACACACTGCACAATTAATCTCCGGAACTCTCTGCCCCAGGATGTGGCGATGGCCACCAGCTCGGATGGCTTTAAAAGGGGCTTAGACCAATTCATGGGGGACAGGGCTACCATAGGCGGTCTCCAGCCTCAGAGGTCGAGGATACCTCCAAATACCAGTTGCAAGGGAGCAACAGCAGGAGAGAAGGCACCCGTCATCTCTTCCTTGTGGGCTTCCCAGAGGCATCTGGTGTGACACAGGGTGCTGGGCCCAATAGGCCTTGGGCCTGATCTAGGAAGGCGCTTATGCACACAGCATTTGAACAAGGTGGGAGGCCCCGGCCTCAGAGACTATCACTCCCCCATCCTCCCACCTAGCAGTGGTTTGCTAACTAGTTACTGAAAATCAGGACTTTGAAATGCTGCCAGAGCTGGGTGGACTGATTTTGAATTAGATTGTAAAGTGACCTCTTAAATTCAGCCTCTCAAGGGCCAGGTATATTTTGCATCGTTGGAAGGCCAGGGGTTTTTTTGTGTGTTAGGAGCGGGGTTGGAATTAAGAGTCAGCCCACAGCTATCCAAATGAGGCCATATCTTGAAGCAGGAATTAAACAGAAGCTACTGAAGGACCCAATTTTTTAAAAGAAAATTAAAAATAGGTCAACTGTACATGTCGAACAAGTTTTTAATATCCAACACAAACAGTGCACGAGACACTGACTATACCAGATGGAAGGTCATTCCTGGTTCCCTGCTCTCTCTAATTCACAGAGCTAACAAATGGGGATCATAATACGTTTCGGGAGGAGTCGGAGAACAGCCTCACAGCCAGCCTCACTGGAGGAAAAATGGAGGGGGCCATCGACAAGTCCCAGCTATACTCTTGGTACAAAAGTGTGACGAGGGGAGGGAAGGCGGAATCTGGTTGATGCCAATTCATGTCTGTCCCGGGCCACTGCTTCCAAGAAAGGCTGGGAGCAGCGTCTCCATCTCTGCTCTCTTACTTTGAACGAAACGGCTCGGGGATTATCCGAGCAAGGAATGCTGGTTTGAGTACCACCCAGTGGAATGCGGAAGAAATACAACAGGATGCAGAAGACTCCCGAAGCAGGGCTTGAAAGGAAAAAAGAAAGCATCCGTTCTTTTGCCTCTTTGCCACTCTGTCCTTACCTAGGACTTTAGAGTTGGCCTCCCCTGTGTAGAGTTTTACACTGTGAACGCCTCAGGGCAGGGACCTCACACTTGCAAGACAACACGTGGATGTCAATATATACATAACTAGTAAGTGAGGCCTGCCGTTAACCAGGAAAAGTCATTTTGCATAGCCTACATTTCTAAGAAACTACAAGGTAGTAAATATATGCCATGTAATTTTTCTTATTATTATTAATGGGTTTGCAGAGGGGAAGTAAAAGAGCAGTCTGGAATTGGTAGGATTTCAACTTAAAATGTTATTCGTCTTATTGAATAACTGCTATATATAGTACATTTGCACCAAAGTAAATTTGAATCTGAGGAAGATCTTCTGCTTCTCTTGGGCATGATGTCATTTTAAAATTATTCATTTGATTATTGAGTGCTAAAAAGCTGAGAGCAGTTAAAATATGTATCATTTCATTCAGAATTTCTTTGTAAAAATACCAAAGAAGTTATTTAAACTTTTCATCCAGCACATTCCAGTGTAAAAAGTAGTGCATTCATCCAAGGTAAGAAGCAAGATTGTGTATGCAAAAATTTTATATCTGCAGGTAATTGAAAAAGTATGGCTATCTTGCACAAACACACCCACAAAGACTTCAAAATATAAATAATACCAGAGGGGATCAGCTCCACCATTATATATTGCCATAGGAAGCTACCATATACTGAGTCACATCACTGGTCCATCTAGCTCAGTATTGTCTACACCAGGGCTGCTCAACCTTGGCCCTCCTGCAGATGTTGGCCTACAACTCCCATAATCCCTGGCTACTGGCCACTGTGGCTAGGGTCATGGTCCAAAAACATCTGGAGCAGGGGGGCTAGGTTGAATAGGGCTGGTCTACACAGTCTGTCAGCGGCTTCTCCAAAGTTACAGGCAGGAGTTTCAAACAGCCCTATCTGGAGATGCCACAAAGGGAATTTGGAACCTTCTTCGTGCAAATTCCACTTCCTAGAGTGGCCCCATCCCCGAAGGGGAATACCTTCCAGTGCTCACACATGTAGTCTCCCATCCAAATGAAAACCAGGGCAGACCCTGCTTAGCAAAGGGGGCCATTCATGCTTGCGGCATGCACAAGACCATCCGCATGGCAAGCAAAAGAAGAGCATGCATCTGCCTCAACCACATGTACAGGAGCTTAATGACAATGAGGTACCAGGACTGCCAGCCTGGTCCATCACGCTAAGAACACAAGAACAGCCCTGCTGGATCAGGCCCAAGGAAGCCCATCTAGTCCCGCGTCCCGTTTCACACAGTGGCCCGATCGACTTGGGAGAGCCGGCCTCACCTGGCGTGCATTTCCCAGAGCTTGGTGCCCATCCGCTGGTCCCACACGCAGACGAGCCCCTCCTCTCCTCCGCTGACGACCTTCCAGTCGTCCATCTGCACGGCAGATACGCCCAGCTGGTGGCCATAGAAGGAGCAGATGGGTTTGCTGCTGCTGCTGCTGCTGCGGAGATCAAAGACTCTGACTCTGCAAGGGAGGAGGCAAGAGAGGCTTGCTTAGCACCCAGGTCTTGGGCATGAGCTTGCTTTCCTGCCTCTGAGAGACGGCGAAGGAGATAAGGCCTGCTTGGAGGGGTTGGACACGATGCCAAAGGCAAAGCTTAACCACCCAAAGACACCCCCCATCCCTGGTGCTGGGGGTCCTTAAATGAATGTCTGGGCCTTCCACAAGACCTCAAGACCTTGTGTTCTCCAGGACTCCACCCTATGCATGCTGACTTGGACATACATCCCACAGTCTGCTCGGCGTGGCTTACTCCCAAGTAAGCATGCCTAGGATTGCAGCCTTCAAGCAACAGCAATGTAGGAAGAGGAGAAGACTAGGGGTTTATTTGGGGCTGGCCTGCACTCCAGGGGCCCCACTGACGGAGCAAGAGGCTGGTCCTTTTTTTTAAGCCACTATCCTTGGTTAAAATCGTGGGTCCCTTGAAGGGAAAAGATCCCCCAGTCGCTAATACAGTCGTTGCTTTCATTAATATTTTAAATCATTAATCCGAATGTAATAATGCATTCAAAAGTGACCTCAGCCGCCACACACCAAAGGCCCTTTTCACACATTATGTTCGACACCCGTATATACAAGTGTACACAAGTAAAGATCTGTACACGGGTAAGTCATTCACATGTTATGTTGAATACAGGTACCCAAGTCCACTTCCTGTCTGTGCCATGCATTTGATGGGCCTGGATCCAGGTTCACTTTTAAAATGAACACAGACACACACAGAGACATCTGTACACTCGAACAACAAATATTTATATAAACTGCTTTTAAACAAAAGTTTCCACAGCGGTTTACATAGAGAAATAAATAGATAAATAAAGATGGATCCCTGTCCCCAAAGGGTTCACAATCTGAAAAGAAACACAAGACAGACACCAGCAACAGTCGCTCGTACAGCATCATGTCTGAATCAGGCTCCAGTCATGGCTGGTTGTGCCCCCCCCCCCCGGGGCATTTGAGTTGTGCACCCCTGTTCAAGGCCAACCCAAGATTCTACATTTGGGTGTTCAGTGATGGTTCACTGAAAGCCACTCTCTGATCCGGAGTGCTGTGCACACATGAGATAGTAAGGATTCCTCATTAGAGGCCTCATCCTGCACGTCTCCGCACAAATCATGGCTTCTTGACCCGTTGAACGCATTTTACAGACACACTTGCTATTTATCTTCGCAGGGCACTTTTCTCTCGAAGGAGCGCATTGCATGAAATCATGTATTGATTTCTCATTGTGATCAAGCCAGCCCATTAATCCCAATAGAAGCCGTGATTAGCTTTTTGTTACCCAGAGAGGCTCCCTTGCAGAGCCCAGGAGGATAAAGGCTTGTGAGTCAGACCCCTAAATGATGAGGTTAGTCTTGGAGAGATTTTAACAACGTGAGTCCTGATTAACATTGATTTATGGAGGTCGCCTGCCACAAAATATAGTGGATGGCTTGAAAAAGGGAATGAGAAGAACTCATAAAGCATAGTCTATCTGGCATGGATAATAATACTAATACAAATACTAATAAAAAATTCAGCCATCCCAGGTCCTTGGGAAGGACTCGATGTCTGGATAAAACAAACCAGTCAATAACACCTAACCTGTGTAAACCACAACAATAATAATAATACACTATTTGTTAGCCAGCCCATAATAAATTGTTCTCTGGATGGTTCACAACAGAGGATTAAAACATACAACAAAAACACATAACACGTTAAATCATAATCAATAACAGACAAAAAGTGGTTTAAAAAATTAAAATACAATTCAAAGCACCTTAAAAACTCATTTTAGGATTATTTTTAAAATTAGATAAAATCTGAAAATCAGAATTTAAAAGGCCTGGGTGAACAAAAAGGTTTTCAGCTGCCGTCTAAAAGAACAAAGTGACAAAGCCAGGTGGAACCTCACTGGGAACGCTATTCAAGAAAAGGGGTGCAACCACCGAAAAGGCCCTCTTCCTGGTAGCCACCTACCTCAAAGGAAGATCTTACGGTTCAGGTAGGGACATATGGGGCAAGGCGCTCTCTCAGGTAACTGGCTCCCAAGCCATTTAGGGCTTTAAAGGTTAAAACCAGCAACTTTTCTATAGCTTGCACGTTGTCTCCCGTTCATATACAACCAGGGTGGGCCCTGCTAAGCAAAGGGGACAATCCACACTCGCTACCACAAGACTAACTCTCCTCCCAAATTAATCCCGATGATTAAAGAAAGTTAAGCATGAGAGCTGGCCCAGTCCCAGGGATGACTTGTACGTATCAGGTGCACCACAAGCTGCATCCAAGGAAGCCCTCAACCGAGAGACTCTGGAAGCGAGAGAAAGAATGAGAGAGAGAAGGAGCAAAAGAATGTGTGTGTGTATGCGCGCACATGCGCGCAGAAACACATGCATGCATACGCGTGTGTGGGAAGAGCTTAAAACTTTCACAATCCAAAATGCAGGAGATTAAACCCACAGCACAAAAGGAAACACAGCCCCGAGAGTCAAAATGGGAACCACCACAGAGGCGGTTGGAAAAGAACAGACGCTAATCCTCGGGAAAACGATGAACCACAGACGCCCAAACGCCTGGGTGGACCGCAGCCCACCAAAGAGGACGCTGGCAGTGCCAGAACTTTCATTGTGCAGGAGTCCTGCTCCGATCAGGAGGCCGTTCCAAAAAATAAAGCCTCCCCTCTCCTCCTCCTCTAACGAAGCCGCTCCGTGGGAGCCTGCGAATAACTCTATCCCGACAATTAAAACCAAAAGACGACAAAGACTCCAGCCGGGCAGCATCCATCTGACAGGCTGGAACGGGAGAGGGGACACGTGCGGGCCGTGGCTCCCCCAGGCGCCTTGCGGTGGCGTGTCAGAGCCGCCACAGATGGAGTCAACAAAGGCCCCTTCCTTCTTCCCCCGGCGAGCTGGGGCCCGGGCAGACCTCGGCACGCGGTGAAAGCAGAACCGCTTCCAAGCGCGGGCGGGGCCTGGCCCTCTGCCTGCCGGCGCCGCGTTTGGATAATCAGGCCGCCTTCCACCTCCCGGGCCCCGGTGGAGTCTTTGTGGCCTCATTAGCAAAGGCCTGGCTTCCAGGTATCCGTGCCCAGGGAAAACAAAGACAGTCTTCCGTTCGGGGAGGAGAGAGCAAGCCCTCAGAACTGGACTGCACAGGCTGCACACCCCTCGCCCGGCTGCAACAGAATGGAGTCCGAGGGGCGACGTGGGAGCATCTCGGCTTCTCTCTTCCCTACCTTCTGAGTTTAAATATCAAAGGCTGCTTGCTGCTGAGTGGCGCTACTACGAAGACTCGAGAAGGGCCAAAAACTCTCAGAAGCGATAGAAGGGCTGAGCGGGTTAGCCCAAGAACAAAGAAGAGCTTTGGGGTGGTTGCTGATCTGAGCACAGGCTGGGAATTTCGACACTATATTCAAGAGGGTTTTCTGATGGTTTTGTTAAATCTCGGGAAGTTTCCCCGAGAGAGGAGGGCTGGCCCTGGGGTGGCAAGCATGGATTGCTGCAAAGCAGGGTCGACCCTGGTTTGCATTTGGACGGGAGACTGGAAGATATTCCCCTGAGGGGATGGGGCCACTCTGGGAAGAGCACCTGCCTGCTTGCATGCAGAAGGCTCCAAGTTCCCTTCCTGGCAGCCTCTCCAAGATTGGGCTGAGAAAGACTCCTGCCTGCAACCCTGGAGAAGCCGCTGCCAGTCTGGGTAGGCAATACTGAGCTAGATGGACCAGAGGTCTGACTCAGTATATGGCAGCTTCCCATGTTCCTATATTCCAGGCTTCACAAGCATTCTTGTGTTGTAGAAGGCAGCTGCCTATGTTCCGATGTTCAAGAATTATGTGTTCCGATTTCAAAATCTGAAGTGGTACAGACCGTGCAGGACTGTACTACCTCATTCTGTAGCATTCATGGGCCAAGGCCTCTCCAAGGGAGTGGAGCTGGTCTTGTGGCAGCGAACATGAATTGGCCCCTTGGCTAAGCAGGGTCCACCCTGGTTTGCATTTGAATGGGAGACTTCCTGTGAGCACTGTTTGGGGAATAGAGCCGCTCTGGGAAGAGCATGCAGAAGGTTCCAAGTTCCCTCCTTTGGCATCTCCAAGATAAGGCTCAGAGACTCTAGCCTGCGGCCTTGGAGAAGTTTCTGCCAGTCTGGGTAGACAATACTGAGGAAGATGGACCAAGGGTCTGACTCAGTATAAGGCAAGTTCCTATGACAAATTCAATGTTTGAAATCCAGATGCACCAAGCCCATACTTGATGATGGACACTCGCCCCCCACATCAAACTGCCACCTGCAGGTCAGTGACCCAGTGCTTTGTGGGGTGGGGGAGAAGGAGAGGGAGAGCGCAGGTACTTATTACCAATGCTTTTTAACATTTACATGAAACCGCTGGGTGAGGTCATTAGGAGTTTTGGTGCAGGTTGTTATCAGTATGCTGATGGCACTCAAATCTATTTCTTCTTATCATCAGGAAATGGCATTCACTCCCTAAATGCCTGCCTACGGGCAGTAATGGGCTGGATGAGGGATAACAAATTGAAGCTGAATCCAAGCAAGATGGAGGTGCTCAGTGTGGAGGATCAGAATTTGAGGGATGAGTTAGATCTTCCTGTGCAGGATGGGGTTACACTCCCTAAGAACGAACAGGTATGCAGCTTGGGAGTGCTCTTGGATCTACCTTAGAGAGTGCCTTCTTCTGTATGATCTCCATCACACGTTGAGGTCATCTGGAGAGGTCCGTTGCCAGTTACCACCAGTATGTCTGGTGGCAGCTCGGAACCGGGCCTTCTCTGTAGCTGCTCCTGGCCTATGGAATGCACTCCTGGCAGATATCCATAATTTAGGCTCGCTGTCGGCCTTTAAGAGAGCCCTAAAAACGTACTTGTTTGGCCTGGCCTACCAAGGTTTTTAAATTGGTTTTTAAAAAGTATTTTGTTTCTGAATTGTTTTTATATTGTTTTGAGTGCTGTGTCTTAAATGGTGTGTGTTTTTATGTCTTTTACATTTGTTGTATACTGCCCAGAGCCTTTGGATGGGGCAGTTTATAAACAAACAAACAAACAAACATACATACATACATACATACATACATTAGAGACAGGTTTGTTCCGCCATTGTGCCACCTCTCTTTGGTGCAAAGCCGTGGACCATTTCGGTAAACAGCATCCTCCTCCCAAAGAGAAAGAATAATCTAAAAAATTGGACTCAAAGGGGCTTTTTAAGCACTTTAATCCTTGTATGCTGATGACTCCCAGAGTCTGCATGTCTGCCAACAGACACTGAGCAGGAAAAAAAAAGAAAGAAAAGCCAGCCCTGGCCAAGCGGAGGAGATAACGAGGCGGCTGCTAATCAGCTAAATAGAATCTGGAGCCCGTTCACATGAAAAGCCGCCCCGTGGCACCTGAGGGACGCCGGGGTCCCAACGTAGCCCCTGTCACTGCTTGGCAGTGGGGACTCTGCTGGCCGGTGCGAGATTTCGCCCTTAGGTTGTTTTTTTGCCCTTTCCATCTCCGGAAGGGAGCTAAATGCCAAACTCATTCTGCAAGTGGTGGCGGGAAAGGAAGGGAAGTGGTAGCTGGTGGGGAACGTCTTCCCATTGAGGGTTGTTCTTTTGATAAACATTACGAAGCAGGATGTACGGGCCAGCCATGACCTCATAACCTAGTTCTCAAAGTCTGCACGGAAATCTGCCCGTGGCTGTCAGTGCCGTTCTGTGCCCGCAGGAACATGGGGGGCGGCTTTAGACCGAGTCAGTATGGTTGAGGCATCCTGCCCAGCCCTTCCTGGAGATGCTGCCAGGGAGGGAGGCTCTGCCCCTGAGATACGGCCTCATCCCCAGACCCTTGGTCCCTCTAAATCTATATTGTCTACTACACTGACTGGCAGCAGCTTCCCCAAGGGTTTCAGGCGGGTGTCTCTCCCAGGCCTACTTGGAGATGCTGCCAGGGAGGGAACCTGGGACCTCCTGTATACCAAGCAGATGCTCTGCTACTAAGCGACAGCTGCACTTCCAAAAGCGGTGTACAAGGGTCTCCAAGACTTGCTCAGCTTCAGCAAGGTGTCTGTATCTTGTCCCCTGAGACCACCCCCTGCAATCCTAACAAAGGAAGCTGCCTTCTACTGAGTCAGACCATTGGTCCAGCTAGCTCAGTATTGTCTACACCAGGCCTCCTCAACTTTGGCCCCCGAGCTGTTTTTGGACTACAACTCCCATAATCCTAGCCATAGCAGCCAAAAGCCAGGGATTATGGGAGTTGTAGGCCAACATCTGCAGGAGGGCCGAAGTTGAGCAGGCCTGGTCTACACAGACTGGCAGCGGCTTCTCCAAGTTTTCAGGCAGGAGTCTCTCCCAGCCCGACCTGGAGATGCTGCCGGGGACCGAACCCTGGACCTTCTGCATGCAAAGCAGATGCTCTGCCACTGGGCTGCAGACCCATCGCCTAAAGCAGGGGTGGGGAACCTTGGCCCTCCAGCTGTTGTTGAACGACAACGCCCATCATCCCTAGCCATAATTAGTGGTAGTTCAAAACATCAGACAATGCCCACATTACTACTACCACCACCACCACCACCACCTCATCATTTTGGAGTCACCCATCCAAATGCAAACCAGGGTGGGCCCTGCTTAGCAAAGGGGAGAATCCACGCTTGCTGCCACAAGACCGGCTCTCTGCCTCAGAGAGAACAGAA
Organism: Hemicordylus capensis; assembly: GCF_027244095.1. NCBI lineage: Eukaryota > Metazoa > Chordata > Lepidosauria > Squamata > Cordylidae > Hemicordylus > Hemicordylus capensis. The sequence continues at coordinate 17,376,911 of NC_069671.1, forward strand.
AGCCAGTTGGCACGGAGGCACGGCACGGGAAGGGCCCGGCAGGCTGCTTCCTCCAGCTGAGACGTACCTCCGGTCTTTGTTTCCAGCCACCAAGAGGCAGGGCGGGCTGTCCCGGAGGTTGACGCAGGTGAAGTCGCCCAAGGAGCTGCCCAACTGCGCCATGCACTGGCCCGTCTCTAAGCCATAGAGGAGGACCTGGAAGGAAGGCCACAGAATGCAACGAGATAAGCCAGGTGTGGCACTAAGGGCAAAAAGGCGAAGTGTGTTTGCATCTCTCTCGGAAGCTCATTTCCACCCAAACAGGCAGCTGGAAAAGTTAACTTTAGCTCACAACTGTTTATGCTTCAAATCAGACTTTAAAAGGTCACAATGCTCTTTTCCTCCCACCCCACCCCAAAACAGGTCGAATAACATACTCTCCCCCTGCCACGCCCACCCGAAAAGTCTCCCTCCTCTCCTCCCAAGCATTTAAGTGGGGCGTTGCTCCTCCAGCTTCCCCTCTCTCTGCATCTCTTAAAGGTAAAGTGAGCCGTCGAATCGGTGTCGACTCGTGGCGAGCACAGAGCCCTGTGGTTGTCTTAGTAGAATACAGGAGGGGTTTCCCATTTCCACCTCCCGCATAGTCTGAGATTACGCCTTTCAGCATCCTCCTAGATCGCTGCTGCCCGATACGGGAAACATACCAGCGGGGATTCGAACCGGCCACCTCTGGCTTGCTAGTCAAGTCATTTCCCCGCTGCGCCATTAGGTGGCTCTCTTTGCTGCTGCCAAACTGCGACGTTAAGTGTGAGTGCGCAATGCAATTCATATATATCATTCTGGCGGCAGTGATGGTCGGTATCCCTAGCTACGTTTTGCAGATGGGGGAGTAAAGCTGATGTTTCAAATATCTGTTGTTAATGGTCTGCCATTTCAGGGCTAAGTTTACACCCTCTATTAATCTGTTTCGGTTTGCATCACCAGTTAACTTGTAGGCTGGGTGCCTTCTTGGCTTTCAGGTTATTATGTTGATAAGGGCAAGCCATCTTGATGGTCTTTGGAAAGGGGAGGCGTGCATCTCATAGTAAAGTTAAGGAACGAGGCCAGATTCAAACCAGGGATGTCCTGAGTCATAGCACGGGCTAATCTGTGTGGCAAAGTACAAGCAGCAAAATAATAATTTAAAAAAAACAAAAACAAACCCTGCAGGGATGAGTCATTGGCAGTCGGTGAAGAAGAGAGTCTGAATCCAGGAAAAGCAAGAGGAAGGAGCATAAAGAACATAAGAAGCTGCCTTCTACTGAGTCAGACCCTTGGTCCATCTAGCTCAGGATTGTCTACACAGACTGGCAGCGGCTTCTCCAAGGATGCAGGCAGGAATCTTTCTCAGCCCTATCTTGGAGATGCTGCCAGGGAGGGAACTTGGGACCTTCTGCATGCAAACATGCAGGTGCTCGTCCCAGAGCGGCTCCATCCCCTAAGGGGGAAGATCTTAATGTGCTCACAGAAGTGGTCCGAGACACAGCTAGAAGCAAGGCCAAAATCTGGAGACGTGCACAAGTGACAGGCTGCAGGATCAGGAAATGGAGAGGGAGCGAAGTAAAGTGGCGTCGGGCCCAGGAGAAACGCAAGCGGGGTTAAAGGAGTGCTCAAGAATCTCCTTTTAAGTTTGCAGCTGAGAGTGATGGAAGTTGAAGTCCAGCAACAGCTGGGAAATCTACAGTTGGCCATCTGTCGTCAGTTTCAGCATAGACAGCATGTGGGTCACAGCTCCAGGATTGCAGAGAGGCCCATAAATCACAGCCACGGATCACCGCAGTTCCGCTTTCGCTGCCCTAGTGACAGTTTGGTGGGAGTGGCCTGGTTCACACAATTGTTCAAATCTGGGTTTAAGGCAGGTTAGCAGGATTGTGTGAACCCATGGAATGGTAAGAATCTCAGATTCGTCTCGGGCCACGAACCACCTTGGCACAAGTTCATACAAGTACATTAAGTGTCGGCAACCCACGTCCAACCTAGATTTGAACTATTGTGTGAACTTTTGAGTGGGTTTCAAAAGGTACGCATAGTTCCAGAGCCTGGCGAGAGTTCTCTGGAATTCAGGAAGCAGCACCTCAGTCAATAGGCCGAGGATCAAGATGGGGTAGCCCCAAAACATCAACTCCAGCATGGGCGCCTCGGCCAGCAACCATGTCCTCCGAATACACGGGCCAAACCAAGCCAAATGGCCCTATTTACCATTTGACGCGCAGAAATCGAAGGTTTCTGGAGATCTCCCCGAGCGCTGAATAATTCAACAGGCCCCAAGCGACTGAAGACGGCCTTCACCGTGACGCTGAGTTAAAGACTTCGGGGATTCGAGAGACGCAGCGTCCATTTCGCAGGCCGAGTCTTTCCATGTTACAAGTCCCTTAACGACCTTTACCGCCTCGCCCCCTCGCTCGCTCTTTTAATAAGGCTGAGCAAATGGGATTTCATTTTCTCCCGTTGCTACAGAAGAGCCGGATCAATTATTCATGCCCCCTTTTGCTCTCCCTTTTGTTCAGGCAACGCATTAGTCTAATGCCACCTCTTCTGGGGCGAAGAGCCGGACTTGCGGCCAGGAGCGTGCATGGATCCCTTGGCTAAGCATGGCTCGCCTTGGTTTGCATTTGGATGGGCAACGACACGGGAGCCTTATCTGCCGTGCGATCTTCCCCTTCAGGGAGGCGTAACCCTTGGGGTACTTGGAGGAATCCCAGCGAGTACTGAGAGTTCTCCTGCCCTCCCCACACTGCTCATAAGCAGTCTTACAGAAAGTAATGGAACAGGCTTCCTTCAAATGGGAGTCACTTCAAAATGTTTATTTCAACGGGAGTCACTTCATCTGGATACGATACGATACCATGTAAGCTAGTGACTGCAGTTGCCTGACTCAAACTGTAATCCTTAGAATTTTTATGTGCACACACATGCATGCACAAACACAAATCTTATTGGGTACCTGAGCTGAAGGCTTGAGACAGAAGGGGCTCACGTTTAAAGAGGTTGGGAACCCCTAGACTAGATGAACAAAGGTCTGCACCAAGTCTTCTCTCCTCCTTGACCTGATTTAGCAGGGCAATCAGTATGTACTTAACAAGCGTGGCAGAAGGCAAAGGGGAAAGGAAGTTGTATCGATACTAATGGATCATAAGAACATAGGAAGCTGCCATATACTGAGTCAGACCCTTGGTTCACCTAGCTCACTATTGTCTACACAGACTGGCAGCGGCTTCTCCCAGGTTGCAGGCCGGAGTCTCTCTCAGCCCTACCTTGGAGATGCTGCCAGGGAGGGAACTTAGAACCTTCTGCATGCAAGCAGGCAGATGCTCTTCCCGGAGCGGCCCCATCCCCTAAGGGGAATAACTCACAGCGCTCAGATATGTAGTCTCCCATTCGGTGGCTGCGCCAGGGCTTTGGAACTCGCTCCCTGCTGAAATAAGAGCATCTCCTTCTCTGTTTGCTTTTAGAAGGACCCTGAAGACGCACTTGTTTTCCCAGGCCTTCAACTGAGATTGTATTTTAAAATTTTAAGGTGCTTTTAATGTGTTTTTATCTATAATTTTTATCTTTTATGAATTTTAAACATGTTATATTGTATGTTTTAATCTGTAAACCGCCTAGAGATTTTTATACTAGGCGGTATATAAATTCAATAATGAATGAATGAATGAATGAATAAATAAATAAATAAATGCAAACTCAGGCAGACCCTGCTTAGCCAAGAGGACAACTCATGCTTGCTACCCACAAGACCAGCTCTCCTAATGACTGGTAGACCAAGGTACAACATGGCCTTTGGGTAACAAAAACTGCAGAGAGCATGAGACAGTGAATCAAGAAAGTAGGAGCTGGCCAGTATTAAATGTGATGGCGTTATTTAGAAGCAAGCCCCTAAACTGACTGGATTTTTACTCATCTCTCCAATTTGTGCACGGGTTCATTCATTCCTGTCATTTCTATCCCACCCGAATCGGTGATCTCGAGGCGTAAACTGTTCAGGTTCACTTCCCCGCGCAGCGGCACGAAATGCTCGGCAGGCGACCCACGTGACACGCTCCAAGAGCACTGGCCACGGCTTCTCCCGCGGATCTAAATCATGGCGGAGAAGCTCTGCATTTCGTGGCGTTAACTGAAAGGTGCGGTTTCGTCTGGCTCCCGTAAACACATCCCTCGGCCCGGCATCTTGGGAAATCTGGCTATTAACAAATGCCCGGTCAGCACGCGCAGACCAAAACGCACGGGAGATCAGCATATTAGTTGGATAATAAATTTACAGATGAGCTAAGATTTGGAAGATCGGCGGGAGACGGGGTGGGAGGAGCGGGCTGGGAGAGAGTCAATCTGCACAGAAGGGACTGTGTGTGGTGGTGGGGGGTGTGGAATAAAAAAAGGGGGGGACACACAAAGCAGTTAATATGCATGAATAATGGATGTTTGATTTAAAAGCAGTTTACTCCAATATGATGTAATTTTTTGACAGCCAGCCAGCTAGGCTCTCTTGCAGATCCCTGGGAGGGCGAAGTCAGTGCCGCAGAACGCGGAACGCGACCTCATCCCGGAGCGAGTGGAAAACAGCCTTTCATGCCATCGCAAAAGTGACTTTCCATAGGCAAGCGCACCCCCACGTCGCTCCCTCTCCCCGGTGCCGAGCAGCCCTGCAGGATGCTCCAAGAGGGAGGAGAGGTGTCCCCTTTGCTAAGGAGAGTCTACCCCGGTTTGCAATTGAATGGGAGACTGCATGTCAGCACTGGAAGATCTCCCCCACTTTGGGGACGGAGGGGGGGGTAGCTCTTTGCATAGGTCGCTCTTTGCATGACTGGGAGAGACTCCTGAGCAGGACTGGGAGAGACTCCCGCCTGAAACCTTGGAGAGCTGCTGCCAGCCGGTGTGGACAATGCTGAGCTAGAGGGACCAAGGGTCTGACTCAGGAGAAGGCAGCTTCCTCTGTCCCCGGGCAGGCAGCCACCTGGGAACTGAGAGAAGCAACAGCCCCTTTCTGCCTCCCCAGCCAGCGGGATGCCCCTCCGTGCCAAACACACGCCTCTGCGCCCCTGTCCTTGCCATATAAAATTACCGGGGAAGCTCTTGAAACAAAACAGCAAAACAAAACAAGGATCCTGTTTCCTTTGAAGACTGCGGTTTGAAGAGAATCAAACAGCCGGCGCCGTCTCCGAGCAGAGCCAGGCGGCAAGCGGGCAAGCCCAGCCCAGCCCGGACGGCGGTGGCCTTTGCCAAAGCACCTGCAAGCCCTGCTGCCTCGGCCCTGGACCTCTCCGGAGCGCGGCCTGCCAGGCGGGGAGGCCTTGCCAAAGCAGGCGAGGTGGAGATGTGGACAGATGTCTGCTGGAGGCAGGAAGGGGGTCACCAGACTCATTTAACCTGTGGACAAAGATGGAGAAGAGACCCTGTGCCCAGCTCCCAGGCAGGGGGGCGCGGAAGCAGAGCAAAACAGGAGAAGAGAAGAGAAGAGAAGAGAAGAGAAGAGAAGAGAAGAGAAGCCGCTGCCAGTCTGGGCAGAAAAATACTGAGCTGGATGGACCAATGTTCTGACTTGGTAGAAGTCCGCTTCCTATGTTCCTGAAAATACAGAATTATTTTTAAAAAACCTATTACTTCTTTCTATAAACGGACACAATCAGATTCAGAGTCTGTTTTCACATTGACATCCCGCTCTTCCTGTGAAGACACAGAGCAGTACACATGGTTATGTTTATCCTCACAACAACCCTGTGAGGGAAGTTAGGCTGAGAGATCAGCCCTGGGTCACCCAGTGAGTTTGATGGCTGAACCGGGATTTGAACTCAGGTCTCCCGTGTCCTAGTCCAGCACTCTAACCACTAAACCCCACTGACCTCTTCCTGTGAACCTGGAGGTAGCCTTATAGCCATCGAGACCAGTAACCATCACTATGCCGAGACGCTGCTCTTAAACACTCTGGTCAAACTGGGTCCTTGAACATCAGTACAATAATTTATTTTATTTAATATATTTCTATACCACCCGAAACGTGTGTCACTAGGCAGTTTAAAAGTTTTCAAGAATGTAAGAAAAAACCGGGAAGCAAGAAAGCCACAATACAATTGAACCTCGATACGATTTGCGTATTCATAGTTGGGTAATAAAATATGCAGCGGTGGAAACACGTTGTTCTCGCATATCCACGGGTGGCCAGAAATGACCACAGAGTAGGGTTGCCACATTCCGGCTTTCCAAAACCGGGTGCCTAATTTGCATCTTAAGTAAATCGGCTTGAAAATAATTGTTGAGCAGAACAATGACTGCACGTTCTGATCCATAATTTCACTTCTACAAGGGCTAGAGCTTAGCTTTAAAAATAAAAATGAAAGCTGAAATCTGGGCGAATCTGGGTTGGCTAAACAATTTGGTTTAAAATCCCGGTGAAACCCGAAATTCTGGGGGCCTGGCAATTCTACCGCAGAGATTATTTCCAGCCACCATTTTGTGTTTTGGAGCCTCAAAATGGCTCAGTATTTTATTTTTTTTAAAGTGATTTTGGGCAGATTTTGGGGCATTCCAGGGCACAGCACAACTCAGGGAGCAGCTAAGTATGGTAGGAAACTTCCTCCTGCATTCCCCCTCTCTGCGAAATGTGTTTTGTTGATGTTTTTACCCCTACCAGGAACCTAACCCCCAATTCCCCACTGCTGCAATGACTCAGTATTCGTGGTTTCCGTATCAGCAGTTGTACCGCAGAACAGAACCCCTGCGAATAGCGAGGTCCTCCTGTATTGCCAACTGGATAACAGAGCCTCCAGGTAAACCCTAAAGAATCCCAGAAATCTAAATTTCATTTTGAAAAAAGGGAGAATTTCAAGTCCTCACTGTTGATGAGAAAAAGCTTTAAAATGTGAAGGATTTAAATTTCTACCTTGGGTCCCCAGATGAACTGTAATACCCATCAACTCCAGCCACAACTGTAATATTATTTGATTGTAACTGTAAGGTATTATATTTAAACCCCACCTTTATTAGTCCAGTTCTAGACTTGATAAGCTTTAGCAAGATAGCTGTATGGGATATTATTTGTCCAATACTGGAATGAGAAAGGGCAGAATTACGTACGCCCACATGAACTGTTTTTGATGCCACAATTTGAGGATTGGATTTTTTTAATATTTCAATTTTTGGAAAAAAAAAACTTTAAGGCAAAGAAAGCTCTATCAAGAGCTCTCACATTAAGTAGCTTCCAATTTTAATTAAGAAAGGCAATTATTTAGACAGCTGGGCTGAACATTAGAGGCACACACATTTTGCAAGGATATTTTGGTTCTCCTGTAATAGAGAATGAAGAAGAAAATATTAAAATGGTACTTTAACAATGCTTGGGTAGTGTGATTAAATTTTCAAAATGGCATCTTTAGGTGTTTGCATACTACCCAAACATGTAATTTAATTAATTGACTAATTGGTTAAAATTTAATTAATTGACTAATTGGTTAAAAGGCGGATTAGTTAACTCTTTGACCAGTTAACAGCCCTAGTACGAAATAAACAGCTATAGGATTTAATCACATGAAAGGATTGGAGCACCTGCTATAGCCTATCTAGATAAATGGGCCCCGAATTATGCAGTGCTTCTGCCAACAGTATGCAATGCCTTGGCTCCAGAAAAACGAACACCATTGTCAGGCGAGCAAGGGGAGGGTTTCCATCCCTCCGAAACAGGGCCAAGCGGCTCCGATACATCTCCGATATCCAAAGCCTTGTCTCAAGATAGATCATCGACTTCTGACCAGAGTAATCAACCGATGCAAAATCCCCGCCATGTCTGGGGGATAATTATCGTAATAGACATTAGTAATGAGTTTCCGGCATGATGTCAGTCGGTGTGCCCATGCCAAGCGAGCCTGTGTCCTTGTCAAACACATCCCAGCCGCCTGGCCTCCTGTGGCCCCATCTCCCTGATTAGGAGACACACGGCTGCACCGCTCGAGACCATCTGCCAGGAAACACCAAAAGGCTTCAGCGCCCAATTGGGAGACTGCTCCGAACCCACACAACAAGCCCAAAGCACCTTCCTTACGAGGCAAGGCTACAATGGCAGGGACTCCGAAGAAAGGTGACTAAGGGGGAAGACACCGAGGTCATCCACACCATCAAAAACGGTGTTCTCCCCGGGTTTGGGAGCGGTGTGTGCTCTCAATTCTCCGTTCGGAGGAAAGGCTACCCAGGTTTCCCTCCTACCTTGCTTCCACGCAACGGAAAGCTGGGAGCACACACAGTTCCCAAACCCGGGGAGAACACCGTTTTTGATGGTGTGGATGACCTCACTAAGTGTGTATCTGGGTTAGAGACAATAATGGCCCAAACTAGGCAAGATGTGCAGGACGCGCAGCACACCAGATTGTTGTTGGGACACCCTCACGTTTGGACGACTGTTTTCCCTGGACCTGGGCAAGGGGGGGAAAGGGTTAGCAGAGAAGGCGGCCTAAAGGTTGCAAAACAAAGCAGGAAGGCTCTAGGTCAGTGTGCAGCTTTTGTGAAGAGGCTTCTAAATGCCTCCAGACCCTGAACGCTTTCGAATCAAAGTCACATTACCGGGATGAGAGCACTGGGGAGACATTCTGGTGGCCAGAACTCTCTCCGAAGGGAGGTATATCCAAGGCAAGGCTTACAGTCGGGACTGTGGGAAGGCAAACGGTTCCCTCTAGAGGCTTGCTACTGTACAAGAGCTCCGGCTCCTTCTGCGATGACTCAGCGAGGGGAAGAGGTTCCATTCCGTCATAATCAGCAGTCCTGAGACCGCACCTCAACCCGCCTCTGCCTTGCATCACAGAATATGTCCTAGCTTTGTGTACGGAAGTGGGCTGGAGTCAAGGGAGCTGGAAACCCCCTTGGGATTCCGCCACAGGGAATGGGTTTATCCCCGGTTCCTTCTCCTCCACAATTCCTGGCTGACTCTCAAGCCAGGGTGAGCCACAGAGCAAATTTCACCGAGGATTCCTCTCTGACTCCTCAATTCTTGCCGTTGGCTTTCGTGGAGTCATAGGATCCTACATTCCTTGGCGGTCTGTTTCATGGGATGACCTCCCTCTCGCATGGCACTAGAGCCAGGGGTCATCCCATGAAACGGATTGCCAAGGAATTTGGGACTGGCAAAAAGGAAGCACTTTTCCACACAACGCATAGTCAACCTATGGGATTCTCCGCCACAAGGTGTGGTGACAAAGTCAAAACAGCCTGGATGGCTTGAAGAAGGGCTTAGGTAAATTCACAGAGGACAGCTCTTTCGATGGCTACTAGTCCGAGGGCGATTGGCCACCTCCAGCCTCATTTAAAATGGCGTTTTAAAATATTGTTTTGAAAGTTTTAAGTTGTTGCGGCGTTTTAAACTTTTTGTTTTGGTTTTAGCTAATGTTTTACTTTCTGTTTATATTTGGTTGTGAGCCGCCCAGAGACGTGGGTTTTGGACGGTGTAAAAATATGCTAGATAAATAAATAGAGATGCCTCTGAATCCCAGTTGCAGGGGAGCAACAACAGGAGAGGGGGCATGCCCTCAGTTCTTGCCTGCAGGCTCCCCGGAGGCAACTGGTGGGCCACTGTGAGCAACATGAGGCTGGAGTGGGTGGGCTTCCTTGAGCCTGATCCAGCAGGGCTGTTCTTAAGGGACCCTGGGTCAGTGTGGGAATCGGCCACGGCATCCCTCACAGATTGGCGTCCAGCCCTGGTGAGAAAAGCTCTACCGAAGGGGAGTCCACCTTAAAGTAGTCCGTTCTGCTGTCAAACAGCTCTTGCAGTTAGGAAATCCCTCCTAACGGCCAGCCTAAATCTGCTTCCTGGTCATTTAAAGCCCTGGGTTCCAGTTCTGCCCTCTCCTCCCCCTAGGCGACAGCCCTTCAAGACTTTTAAGGACAGCTATTACATCTCCCCTTAGCCTTCTTTACCAAGCCTCCCCCCTTAGCCTTTTCTTCTTCAACCGTTCCTCAAAAGAACATAGGAAGCTGCCATATACTGAGTCAGACCCTTGGTCCATCTAGCTCAGCACTGTCTACCCTGACTGGCAGCAGCTCTCCAAGCTCACAGGCAGGAGTCTCTCCCAGCCCTACCTGGAGACACTGCCAGGGATTGAACCAGGGACGTTCTGCATGCAAGCAGATGCTTTCCCACTAAGTTACGGCTCCATTTCCGAAGGGGAATCTCTTACAGCTCTCACATGCAGTCTCCCATCCAAATATAAACCAGGGCAGGCCTGCTCCGCAAAGGGGGCAATTCATGCTCACTTCCACAGCACCAGCACTACAGAAGCAACAAACGATACAGAGTCGACTATGCACGGGCATCACTCAATCGGCCTTTAGGAGGAAACCTGCTTCCCCACTTTCAGCATTCGAGAGATCCAAAGTCTTAAATACCTTGTTGGTCTCGTTGATCAACCAGCCAAAACCTTTCACGCCAAACGCTGCCTCGCTGGCCGAGACATCCAGGCACGTGACCGGCTGGCCGTAGACGGAGTGCAGGACCTTTTCTGGCTCGCCTGCCTTCAGAAGGTAAACCGTTTCTTCGGCAGTCGCTACTGCCATGGGACAGCCCATGGGCCGGGGGACCAGGCAGAGGGCGTTGACCTGCAAGAGAGTGGATGCTTTCAGACACTGCAAGAATACACGCTTTGACCTCCCCAGAGTTCAGTCTTAGCAAACTTTTCACCCTGTCTGCTAACTGGGCAAAGAGGCACCTTTCCAAATGGCGGTCCTCTTGTCTTGTCTTCAGCAGGGGGAGAGCAACTGGCCCTCTCCAACCCCAACACAGCACCCCTCCAGTGGCTGTTGCTGGCGCCTACCTTTGTGTTTCTTTACAGACTGCAAGCCCTTTGCGAGGGATGGCTTTATTTTGCACAAACAAATCCACTCTTCACAATATATAGAGTTAGCAGTAATAGTAAGAGATCACATATTCCAACTCCCACCAAAAGTTTTCAGCTTGTGTTTGCCTTTCCCCCTCCTCTCCCTCCTGGAAGGAAGACTTGAAAAACTCAGAAATCGTTTTTCTAGAGTGCCTCACACATTTAGGCAGGAAGCCTTTACCTGGGATGGGGGCAATTGCTCAGGGTTGTAGAACTTCATCTGCCTGGCATGCAGAAGGTCCCAGGTTCACTACCTGGCAGCATCTCCCAGTAGGCCTGGGAAAGACGCCTGCCTGAAACCTTGGAGAAGCCGCTGCCAGTCTGTGTAGACAATAGTGAGCTAGGTGAACCAAGGGTCTGACTCAGTATATGGAAGCTTCCTATGTTCTTATGATCCGTTAGTATCAATACAACGCCCTTTCCTCTTTGCCTTCTGCCACCCCTGTTAAGAACATACCGATTGCCCTGCGGAATCAGGTCAAGGAGGAGAGAAGACGTCATGCAGATTGAGTTAGATGGGTCAATGGTCTGACTCAGTAGATTACTCATTCCCACTTACCTTCACGAAAGGGTACGGCAGTGGCGGGCTGTCACAGACTGGACAGGACCCTTTCAAACTTTGCAAATCCTAACTCCAATCCTGCTCAGACTTCAACCTTGTCCACACATTACGTCCGTACAATCTGGGTACAGTGTACACAGGTACAGCACTGTACCCAGGTTCTGTTATTCACAAGTTGAGTGCAGGCCGAGGAAGACACTTCCTGTCTGTGCATCTGAGGGGCCTGGATCCAGGTACAGTCATTCACACAGACGCCTGTATGAGTGGGCAGACATCTGGATGCAGGCACCACATCATGCCTGAACAGGGCTATTTGTCAACATCCTGAATTCTGACCCAACCGTCGCTTCCTCCCTTCTCCACTACAGTCATCCCTTGCCAACTGCTAGGATTCCGTTCTGGGAAAACCTCGCCGTTGGCAAATCTGCGGTTGCCGAGGCATTACAGCCTATGGGAAACGGGGTCAGGGGAACCATGACCTCCCCCCCCCCCCCCAAGACCTAAAAATAAAGGAAAAAATACAAGAAAAGAAGAAGCTAAAATATCACCAAAAAAATCCTGTAATATCATCAAGAGTCATCAAGAAGAATAAGCAGATTGAACCTCTAGAAATATTTTGACACACACACACACCCCCCCCCCCCCGCAAATCACTCAAAGGCATTTAAATTGGCAAGGGACAACAAAGTCAGCAAGAGAAATGAGCAGATCAAACCTCTGAAGCTGCCAAATCGCTGAACCCGGCCCAAATCACCATCCGCGGATACTCGGGCCGTGGTTGACAAGACCTGTCACAATTTCCGATTGGCATATACGCAAAAACCGCGGTTGGTGAAACCATGGTTGGCCAGGGATGACTATGTTCCTCTTCTGATCACAGCAAGACTGACTTCTCCTCTCCAGTGCTTCTTTTGCCTGCTTCCTTCACTGGCTGTTCCTCCCTTCCAATCTTTCTGTTTCTCGGGCGTACATTCACAGCCAGCTCCTACGGCAAAGGGTTTCCGTTCTAGAGGCTGGATTTGAGAGAGGGCGACGGACACAGACCAAACCCTCGGGCCTTGGGGCTACGGCAGGGCTGCACAACTTCGGCCTGTTGGACTCCAACTCCCATCACCCCTGGCAACTGGTGGCTGGGGATGATGGCCGCCGTAGTCCAACCACAACGGAAGGGCACAGGCATCAAGGTGTGCTCTGGAAAACCGAGACACTCACCAGCTTCTGGATTTCAAACGTGGCCACCGTCTCCCAGTATCCCTTGTCATTTGCACCCTCCATTTTGACCTGGAAGGCGGACGCGGTTGCTACCATCGCTCCTTCGGCGGAAAGGGCCACCGCTTGTATCTTCTGGTTGTGCTGGAAGCAGTGGATGGGCTCACGGCCAACCAGCAGGCTCCACACCTTCACTGTCCCTGCACAGCAGAAAAGGGCAAACGTGATTTGACTTATTCGTCACACTTTGCCTAAGGAAGACGAAGACGGCGGATATTTAGAGACCGCTTTTCAACAGGAGTTCCCAAAGTCTACAAAGTTGACATAGATATAAATCAATAAAATGGCTCCCTCTCCCCAAAGGGCACACCATCTAAACAAGACACCGAAGAGACACACCAGCCACAGCCACTGGAGGGATGCTGTGCTGGGGACGGATAGGGCCAGTTGCTCTCCCCCAGCTCAATAAAGAGGATCGCCACTGTAAAAAGGTGCCTCTTTGCCCAGTTAGCAGGGGATCACAGCTCATACAATCCAAGGCATTGTACAGCCATTTAAAGCAACAAAACACAACAAAAACAGTATTAAAAATAGATGTAACAGAAGGCTTGGGAAAACAGGTGCGTCTTGAGCAATTCTTTGAAGACAGCCAAAGACGGAGAAGCTCTTATATTGGCAGGGAGCACATTCCAAAACCCTGGGGCAGCCCCAGAGAAGGGTCCCCTGTCACCACTAAGCTCCCTGTCCCCAAAGGGCTCCCAACAATCCAAAAAAAAAGAAACCTAAGATAGACACCAGCAACAGCCACTGGAGGGATGTTGTGCTGGGGATGGATAGGGCCAGTTGCTCCCCCACTGCTCAAACAATCTTTATTATGGTCTAAGACCAGCACAGGTTATAATACAGTACAATGGATAGGGCAATCAGGTTATTATGAAAATGAACGTTACACGCATTACTAAGACTGAGAATGATATTACAGTTAAGATTAAGTGAAGTAGGATCTAAAAAATACAAAATATTTAAAATATACTATGGAGCGCAATCAATTTAAAATATAAGCTATATGAAAAGAAAGCTTGAAGCATGTAATTAACACAGTAAGGCACTCCCCCTGCTCAATAAAGAATCACCACGCTAACAAGGTGCCTCTTTGCCTAGTTAGCAGCCGTGAGGGTATACAGAGTCCAACCAGACAGCTCAGGACTGCCATCCGTGACTACTGAGCTATACTCCCAGCCCCGCTGGAAGCGTCTTCCTAGGAAGCTGGATCAAGCCCCAGCAGTCAGGGCACCCACGCCGGCTTGCAAATGCTTCTCCCTCTTCCCAAAGGAAGCAAAGCAAGCGTGCGGTAATGAAACAGGCCTCCACGCAAAAATTTAAACGGATATTTATGTGCACTCCGGCAAGGATTATTCCGGTGCCCAAAAAGCACTCTCGCGCCGGGAAACCGCGCCGGCAATCTCGAGAGCCGTCTAATGGCCCTCCCTCTGAATCTTTATGCTCTTCATCCTGGGAGCGAAAGCCATCACAGAAGCCATTTTGGTTTTTTATTAGGGAGGCATATTTAAATTAATCTGCCATTTGCCTAAACAATGAGCCCCCGCTCTTCGCGCGCTGCCAGCCAAAACTGCCATTAGGCTCCCATCAAGAAGCAAGCGTCCCAGCGAGAACGGCCCCGGAGGAGTCGTAGGACACTCGGCGCAGGGTTCTTCCAAATTTACTTGGAGACACCACGGTCATTATGTTAATTCTTTGAAAGGTAAATAACTGCAAAGCTGGTTTGGGGGCGGGCGGGGAGGAGATTCACACCCACCATCATCTGCCCAGGCATTAGGAAAATGCGTTAAGGCTCCTCAACGGGCCCTGGGAGTGCCGAAATGCGGCAGGAAACCAGCTGCATACACTTGACCCACAGCTCAAGTGAGTCCCCAAGTCAACAATAAATGCTCCTTGGATGATCTCGAAAAACAACCATTTATATGCCGCTTCTCGACAAAAGTTTCCAAAGCAGTTTACATAGAGAAATAACAAACAAACAAAGAGGGTCCCCTGTCCCTAAAGGGGTCACCATCTCAAAAGAAACCTAAGAGAGAAACCAGCAACAGTCACCGGAAGGGTGCTGTGCTGTGGCCGGAGAGGGCCAGCTGCACTCCTCCTGCTAAATACAGGGAATCGCCATGTTGAAAAGGTGCCTCTTTGCCCAGTTAGCAGGGGTTAGCATCCATCCCCAGCGCTCACATTTCTAGGCTCCCATTCATACGCAACCGGGGGGGGGCCTGCTTAGCTCAGGGGACCATTCAGGCCTGCGACCACCAGACCAGCAAACGCCTGCGGTGCAAACTCAGAACACACGAGGGCAGCAGGTCAAAGCCAACAGGCCCCCCCCCACCCAAAAAAAGTCATGGCCAGGCGCCAGAGCCAGCCCAGCATGGAGCAGATGGAGCCCTGGCATGCCCCCCCCCGCCGGTCCAGCCCCTGCATTAGCAGCATCTGCTCCTTACCCAGCCACCCCTTCCCCGGCTCCCTCTAATGCTCCAGGAAAAGCGTCCTGATTTGATTCATTTCGGTAAGGCAACGTGGAAGGCAATTAGTGGTTCAGAAAAGGGGGGGGGGGAATCAACCTGGAAGGCTGCCAGTGCTGACAATGGGAAACAAGGGCAGGAGGGGGGGGGAGGCCGGCGAGTTGGAATTCAAGCATCACAACTGTGGATTCGCTGCCAAGCCGGGCCAGGTGTGGGCGGAGGGCCGGCAGGGCGGGGGTCAGGGCGGCCTGGCAGAGTTTCCATCTCTGCACGTCTGGCCCCTCTGTGGTGGATGCTGGCAAGGTTATGCAGCGAGCCCAAACAGCACGGACGACCCACCCACCCACCCACCTCCTACGCAGGAGCAGATGCCAGGACACAGAGGCCGAAATGTGCCCCCCCCCGCCCCCGTCGATGGTCCCAGTTGCATGCTGCAGAAGTGGGGGGCATTTCAGCCATTTGGGGGGGCAGGGATAATGCATGACGTCATGATGTTCAGGGGTGGAGGGTGGGGGGAAGACGGTGGCCATCAGCTAGAAGGAATCTAGAGCAGGGAATCTAGAGCAGGCAGGAGTCTCTCTCAGCCCAATCTTGGAGATGCTGCCAGGGAGGGAACTGGGAACCTTCTGCTCTTCCTAGAGTGGCTCCATCTCCTAAGGGGGGGAATATCTTGCAGTGCTCAGACTTCTAGTCTCCCTTTCATATGCAACCAGGGCGGACCCTGCTTAGCTCAGGGGACAAGTCCTGCTTGCTGCCACAAGACCAGCTCTCTCCTCCCTTTACAGCTTGCTCTACATACATTATCACAACCATCTTGTAAGGCAGGGAAGTACTATTATCCCCATACAGTGGCGGGCAGGGAGGGGTTGAGAGAAAAGTAGCTTCCATAACACCATCCACATCAGAACATACATAGGAAGCTGCCATATACTGAGTCAGACCTTTGGTCTATCTAGCTCAGTATTGCTTACCCAGGCTAGCAGCGGCTTCTCCGAGGTTGCAGGCAGGCGTCTCCCTCAGCCCTATCTTGGAGATGCTGCCAGGGAGGGAATTTGAAACCTAGATGCTCTTCCCAGAGCAGCTCCATCCCCTAAGGGAGGAATATCTTACAGTGCTCACACATCAAGTCTCCCACGGAAAAGCAAATCAGAGTAGAACCTGCTTAGCAAAGGGGACAATTCTCTCCCTCTCCATGCACCCCACTCATGGCCTCTAGACTCCAGATTCCCTGAAATGCTTATCTCCATGATTTTTATACACACTGACGATAACTGTAGGGGCTGGAAGCAGAACAGGGAGGGATGAGAACCCGGCCATTCCCCAGAACTCTTTGCTCTACAGACGGCAAAGTTGACAACCTTCAACTTGGCAGGCAGTGAAGACACAGGAAGTGCCTGTTGGTTCCTCTGCGGAGGCTCCCTTGCCGAGGGCATCACGGCTTGAGCTTTGCTGAACTGGGAGAGAACAATGCTGTGTCAACGGATTTGCTGAGAGGGGCTTCAAGGGAGGACGCTGGCAGTGCGACCACCTAACGCTACCAGATGGCTTTGCTGTGTTGACAGCACACAAAGCAAAGCACCACAAGGAAAGAGAGAGCGAGAGCAGAGAAACAGCATTCTGTGGGGGTGGGGGGATAGAGTGGTCGCAATCCATTCGTAATCGAGAGGGAAATGGTTGTTGATCTTCTTCCTTGGTTGGTCAAGGAGCTCCTAGCCTGGATCCCCAGATGATGAGGTCAGTCTACAAATCCCACCATGATGGGACCGTGATGGAGAGCAGGAGAGCTGGTCTGGTGGTCGCCAGCAGGACTGGTCCCCTTAGCTAAGCAGGCTCCACCCTGGTTGCATATGAACGGGAGGCTAGAAGTGTGGACCGCTGTAAGAGATTCCCCTCAGGGGATGGGAAGAGCACCCTGGGAAGAGCATCTACCTGCTTGCATGCAGAAAGCTCCAAGTTCCCTCTCTGGCAGGATCTCCAAGATAGGGCTGGGAGAGACTCCTGCCTGCAACCTTGGAGAAGCTGCTGCCAGTCTGTGTAAACAATACTGAGCTAGATGGACCAAGGGTCTGACTCAGTAGACGGCAGCTTCCCATGTCCCTAAAGGCAGCCAGGCAGGGCAAGATGAGTGCAAAAGGCAGGCAGCCACAGCCTTTTCACCCCCTCTTCCAGTCCCACTACCCCGACCACAACTAGATTCAGGAACGATCTAAATATTCAGACCGGAAGCCTCCACATCTTCTCTCTCCTAAAGGACCGAAGGATGGCCTATTTCAGTGGTCTTGGACAGGGAGACTTGTGGCTTCAAGAGGAGCAGCGCCCGCCATAGCATCACCCGGTGCCTTTGGGCTTCTGTCCTTCAGCTGGCAAGGAGGATGAACTACCCAGGAGGAGTGTTACGAGGGCAACGCAGACTAAAAGCCTTGGAAAGCACTTTGCACATTCAAACATTACGTACATAATCAACACCCAACAAGATCTGGCTGCCCTTTCGGGACACAGCTGCACAAATGGCCATGTTTCCGTTGGACAACAAAAGTCACACACGAGCTTTCTAAAAAGGAATGAGCAAGGAGGGGCCTCTCTGTAGCCCTTACGTAAGAACAGCCCTGCTGGATCAGGCCCCAGGCCCAGCTAGTCCAGGACCCTGGTTCCCACAGGGGCCCACCAGATGCCCTGAGAAGCCACACAACCCGGAGATGAAGACATGCCCGCTCACCTGCAACTGGGATGCACAGGCTTAGGAACATAGGCAGCTGCCGTATACTGAGTCAGACCCTTGGTCTATCTAGCGCAGTATTGTCTACACAGACTGGCAGCGGCTTCTCCAAGGTTGCAGGCAGGAATCTCTCTCAGCCCTGTCTTGGAGATGCTGCCAGGGAGGGAACTTGGGACCTTCTGCTCTTCCCAGAGCAGCTCCATCTCTTAAGGGTCTTACAGTGCTCAAACTTCTAGTCTCCCTTTCATATGCAACCAGGGTGGACGCTCAGAGCATATTACACCTGTTCTGAAAGAGCTGCACTGGCTACCAATTTGTTTCCAGGTCCAATTCAAGGTGCTGGTTTTGACCTTTAAAGCCTTGTCTGAAGGACCGCCTGCTCCCAAGGGTTTCTGCCCACTTGACAAGATCATCGGAGGGAGCTGTGCTCAGCATGCTGATGGTAAGAGAGGCTCGGCTGCCGAGCACACAGGGCCTTCTCAGTCATGGCCCCCAGGCTTTGTGATGCTCTCCTGGCGAGCATCCACTTCTCAGCTTCCACCACAGTTTTAAGAAAACAAGCAAAGACATGTTTCTTCACACAAGCTTTTAAAATGAGATTAGTTGGCGGGTTGTTGGTTGTGTTTTTTTACACAAACCTCTTTACTGCTGCTGCTCTGTTTATGCATAATTGTTTAATAGAGGTTTAGAAAATATTAAATAGAGATTATGTTTATATTTCTATGAATAGCTCTACTTTTTGTATTTTAATGGTGCATTTTTACTATGCAGTATTGTAAACTGCTTTGAGATCATTCTAATGAAAAGTGGTAAATCCATTAAATAATTAAATAAAAATAAAGTAAAAGACCAGCTCTCCGTAGGCACTGATAGACTCATCACCCACGAATGTCCTCGGACCCTGATCTACCCAAATCGGTTCTCCTGGATAGATCTCCATTCAATGTGGATGAGGATGATGAAGAATATTTATACACCACTATTCAGCAAAAGAAAATCTCAAAGTAGTTTGAGGAGGAGGGGGAGGAAGAAGAAGAGGTGGAGGAGGAGGAGGAGGAAGAAGAAGAGGTGGAGGAGGAGGAGGAAGAAGAGGTGGAGGAGGAGGTGGAGGAGGAAGAAGAAGAGGTGGAGGAGGGGGAGGGGGAGGTGGAGGAGGAGGAGGGGGAAGAAGAAGAAGAGGTGGAGGAGGAGGAGGGGGAGGAAGAAGAAGAGGTGGAGGAGGGGGAGGGGGAGGAAGAGGTGGAGGAGGAGGAAGAAGAGGTGGAGGAGGAGGAGGGGGAGGAAGAAGAAGAGGTGGAGGAGGAGGAGGGGGAGGAAGAAGAAGAGGTGGAGGAGGAGGAAGAAGAGGTGGAGGAGGAGGAGGAAGAGGTGGAGGAGGAAGAGGAAGAAGAGGTGGAGGAGGAGGTAGTGTTGGAGGAGGTGAAGGAGAAGGACTGTTGCCACCAGAAAAAAGACATGCAGTCCTTTCACAGGCTGGCCTTTCCCTTGGCTACTCACAAGCAGCTCCGACTTAATTCTGCTGCCTGTTCTCCATGTGTGCAGCAACCCAAGGGAGGCGAGTGGGGAGACGGCGACAAAAGAGAAGCCGAGAAAGACGGCGGGGCAAGGCTGGGACCCATCAAGCAACACCCAGGCTACTCTCCTTCCCCAGAAAGAAAAACAGAGCCAAAGAAGTTGCTTGCTGAAGTCCAGCTTGGCTGGGCCCCTGCCTGGCACCGCTACCCCGAGCGTCCGCCCAGGAGGAATTAAGCCGCCGTTTTAATGGGCAGCGTGTTCCAAGGCCGCCTAATGCACCCAGGGTTATTGGCCAACTTTGCCACATAAAAGCAAGTGTGAGCACACACACGGGGTGTGTGTGTGTGTGCAGAGAGGATTAAAGCCGCTCTCACAAAGAGCCGGGCCCAGCTGCTTCATTTCCAGAGAGCTTTTAAAAAACAATATTCGGGAAGAGTTGCCATTAACTTACCATCCTCGTAAGCCGCGGCGGCCAGCGAGCTGTTTATTCTCACAAAGGAGGCCTGTGGCTGGGCTCCAGGCTCCGCCGCGCCGGGCTCCAGTTCCAGGACAGGGGCGGTGTGGTCCCAGGTGCGCGTATCCCACAGCTTCACATCCCCCGACGTGTATCTGGAAGAGAAAGCGGGGACTCGTTCCAAGCCCTTCGGGAGTCAAGGGAGACCAAGGGCAATGCGGCCCTCCAGTCAGAAAGGAAGGCCAGGCATTTGGGTCGGAGACACCGCTTGCCAGGGTCGTGAAATCTTAGAGTCGGGGGGACCTCAGAGGTCCTATAGTCCAACCCCGTACTCAGTGCGTCAGTGCAGGGATCTGCTACGGCATCCAGCTATCCCGCCTTTGTTTGAAATCCTCCAGTGAAAGAGAGCTCGCAATTGCATGAGGCAGGCTGTTCCACAGGTCCCACAGCTAGGAAATTCTCCTTCGTGTCTAGCCTGAATCTGCTCCCTTAGATTGTAATCAATTCAACCTTACCTTTCTTAGAATTCCAACCCATTGTTGTCGTCCTGCCCCGCAGAAGCACCAACATAGGAACATAGGGAGCTGAAATAATGAGTCAGACCGTTGGTCCATCTAGTTCAGTATTGTCTACACAGACTGGCAGCGGCTTCTCCAAGGCTGCAGGCAGGAGTCTCTCTCAGCCCTCTCTTGGAGAAGCCAGGGAGGGAACGTGGAACCTCGATGCTCTTCCCAGAGCAGCTCCATCCCCTGCAGGGGGAATCTCTTCCAGTGCTCACACTTCTAGTCTCCCATTCAGATGCAACCAGGGCAGACCCTGCTTAGCTAAGGGGACAAGTCATACTTGCTACCCCAAGACCAGCTCTCCTCTTCAAGAGAAGGAATCTGCTCCTTCTTCTACATGGCAGACATTTAAAGACAGCGGTCACATCTCCCCTTTAGTCTTCTCTTCTATGGAGTTGCATGTTTATTACTTTATTTATTTATTTGACATTCTTCTATACCACCCCAAACGTGCATCTCTGGGCGGTTTACAATTAAATCATTTAAAACCACACACTCAGAGTATTAAAAGCTATAAACCTATTAAAAAACCTGGATGGATAAATATGTCTTCAGTGCCTTTTTCAAAGTTGCCAGAGATGGGGAGGCTCTTATTTCAACAGGGAGCGTGTGCCAAAGCCCAGGGGCAGCAATCGAGAAGGCCCATCCCCGAGTAGAACCGCCAGACGACCTGGTGGCAACCACAGATGAATCTCTCCAGATGATCTTAACGGGCGATTGGGCTCATGGTGAAGAAGAGGTTAGAGCTGGAAGGGACCCTGGCAGGTCTTCTAATCCGACCACCCGCTTAGGGCAGGAACCTGTGGCAACGTCCCTGAGCGGCGGCCTTTTCCAAGCCTCTGCTTGGAAACCCCCAGCGAAGGGAAGCCCATCTGCTTGACATCTTGGAGAAACGCTACCAGTCAGAGCAGGCAGTGCTGAGCTGGAAGGACCAACAACTGGACTCAGTATAAGGCAGCTTCTTATGTGAAGGTTCCCTGTCTGAGATGGTCTCCGGTTAGAGGTCATGACAGGCAGGTCAGCTTAGGAAATAACGCCTCGTCTCCAAAGGAAACGTTGGGTGTTACATGGAAGTACTGAAGGGAGAGAGGGAAAGGCACAAGTCACTCACACATCTCATGTGCCTTTAGATCAGGCCTGCTCAACTTAGGCCCCCCAGCTGTTTTTGGACTACAACTCCCATAATCCCCAGTCACAGTGGACAATAGCCAGGAATTATGGGAGTTGTAGGCCAACATCTGCAGGAGGGCCGAAGTTGAGCAGCCCTGCTTTCGATCAAGCATCTCTCCCTGCAAGGTGCTTCCGGTTTTGCCTAGGAGAACAGAAAACAGGTGTGGAAGTGACTCACGCACCCAAGCTGCATTCCGAGGGCAGGCCTCTCTGCATAAGAACAGCCCTGCTGGATCAGGCCCAAGGAGGCCCATCTAGTCCAGCATCCTGTTTCCCACAGTGGCCCAACAGGTGCCTCTGAGAAGCCCACAGGCAAGAGGTGAGGGCATGCCCTCTCTCCTGCTCTTGCTCCCCTGCAACTGGTATTGAGAGGTGGCCAATGACCTCCAGACTAGTAGCCCTTGATAGGCCATGCATCCACGAATGTGTCTCAGCCCCTCTCAAAGCCATTCAAGCTGGTGTCCATTGCCACGTCCCATGGCTACAAACCTCCCACCTGGTTTGGCTCAGAATGCGGATGACAGCTGAGAATGCGGATGAGATCTACGGTAGTAATGAAAGTCAAAGAGCAAAGTGGAAAAAATGGGACTACTCAACGTAAAGAGGACTAAACTAATGACCGCGGGTACAGCCACCAGCCTCAGAATTGACAATGAAGACACTGAACTGGTGGATAGCTTCTGCCTTTTAGGGTCGACTGTCAACAGTAAAAGATTCAGCAGTCAAGAAATACGCCGCAGACTAGCACTTGGTAGGGTTGCCATGAAGACCTTGGGAAGGATATTTAGATGCCGTGACGTGTCTCCACCTATAAAGATTAGAATTGTTCAGAGAATGGTTTTTCCCGTGACACTCTATGGATGCCAAAGCTGGGCTTTGAAGAAGCAAGATAGAAAAAGTATTGACACTTTTGAACTTGGGTGCTGGAGAAGACTTTTGAAGAGACCAGGAAAACAACAAAGAAAACAAACCAATGGATCATCTAATGCAGGGTTTCTCAATGTTGGGTCTCCAGATGTTATTGGACTTCAATTCCCATAATCCCCTGCCCCAGTGACCTTTGGTTGGGGTTTATGGGAGCTGAAGTCCAATAACATCTGGGGACCCAATGTTGAGAATCCCTGATCTAATGGATCATCAACCAATGGAACAATCCATCCAGAATGTTCACTCGAGGCACAAATGACCAGGCTCAAACTATCCTACTTCGGACACATTATGCGAAGATCCAGCTCCCTTGAGAAGTCCATCATGCTGGGAAAAGCTGAAGGAAAGAGAAGACGATGACAACCAGCAGCAAGGTGGATGGACTCGATGACGACAGCCATGAATGCACCACTGAGAGACCTTCAAGGCCAAGCGGAAGACAGATCATCCTGGATAGAATCTGTCTATGTGGTCGCTAAGAGTCGACACCGACTTGACGGCACTTCGTCAATCAATCATAAAACAAGGAATTGTACAATGGCCTAAATAACAGCAACCTCTCTTGCCTGCCAGTTTCTTAAGCCCGTTTCACAGGACTGGGAGCGGAAGGCGGAACGTAACAAAGGCTGTGTGGAGGGTGCCAGGCCAGCTCTGCGGCAGGCGGAGTGGAGTTGGGCGCTGTCCCAACCAAGTGGTGCTGAAGAGGCTGGCAACTTCCCGGCTACAAAAAAAAAAAAAAAAAAAAAAAACAACCCACCCCAAAAAACATTGGAAAGCCACAGAAAGTTTGGCCAGCGAAGCCAAAATCAATCTCTCTCCAGAGCCCCAGATGTCCTTATCATTGCCTAATGACAATGCGACTCAGCCAATTAAGACTCAGCGATCACTGTTGCAGTGTGCGGGAGCCTTTGGCCCCTAGTGTTGATGGCTGTCTAATTAGCGTTTGCGCAAAGTACAACTGCAAGTTCTGCACGCAAGCTGACAAACACACATGCAAAATAAAGCCGTCAGGAAGAGGATTCACTCCTTCAGCCTTTTCGCTGGGTGCCAGCACGGGTGCGGTCTTCTGTGGGTTTCTCGCGGCGGGAAGGAGAGGGCATATACTCCAGAACAGACAAACGGGTTCCTTGGCTGGTTGAGAAGAGAGGCAGGAGGAACTGGCGTATCGTTCTTCGGCCTGCCAACTAGCACCCTCACAAGTTAAAAAGCAGCTAACTAGTGATAGGGGGGCTTGTGACAGGGTCACCCCATGAAATGGATTGCCAGGAAATTTAGGACCAAGAGGACTTTTCCACACCACACACAGGGAACATAGGAAGCTGCCATATACTGAGTCACACCACTGGTCGATCTAGCTCAGTATTGTCTTCACAGACTGGCAGCGGCTTCTCCAAGGTTGCAGGCAGGAATCTCTCTCAGCTCTGTCTTGGAGACGCTGCCAAGGAGGGAACTTGGAACCTTCTGATGCTCTTCCCAGAGCGGCTCCATCCCCTAAGGGGAATACCTTACAGTGCTCACACATCTAGTCTCCCATTCATTTGTAACCAGGGTAGACCCTGCTTAGCTAAGGGGACAAGTCATGCTTGCTGCCACAAGACCAGCTCTCCTCCCATACATCATCTATGGAATTCTCTGCCATGGGATGTGGTGATGGCCACCAGCTTGGATGGATTTAAAAGGGGCTTAAACAAATTTGTGGAGGACAAACCCTGGTTGCATATGAATGGGAGACTTGATGTGTGAGCACTGGAAGAGATTCCCCTCAGGGGATGAAGCCGCTCTGGGAAGAGCAGAAGGTTTCAAGTTCCGTCCCTGGCTTCTCCAAGATAGGGCTGAGAGAGAGTCTTGCCTGCAACCTTGAAGAAGCCGCTGCCAGTCTGTGAAGACAATACTGAGCTAGATAGACCAATGGTCTGACTCAGTATATGGCAGTTTCCTATGTTCCTATGGCTGTTAGTGTTGACGGTTTATGGGCTGCCTCCAGGTTTCGTGTTTGTCTGTGTGCTGGGAGTTCTGTCCACTGCAGTTTTCCAGTGCACGGAAACATAGGAAGCTGCCACATACTGAGTCAAACCATCAGTCCCTCTAGCTTAGTAATGTCTACACTGACTGGCAGTGGCTTCTCCAAGGTTTCAAACACTTGAAATGCCAGGGAGGGGACTTGGAACCTTCCGCATGCAAGCAGGCAGGTGCTCTTCCCAGAGTAGCCCGATAGCTTTCAATGCTCACACATTAATTCTCCCATTCCAATGCAAACCAGGGCAGACCCTGCTTAGCAAAGGGGACCATGCATGCTTGCTCCCACCAGACCAGCTCTCCTCCTCCTCCTCGAGGGCCCAGGGGATTTCTCGGGCTAAAAGCACACCGGGCGACAGCTACGGGTAAACCAATCTCTTAATGGTCAGGCCGGGAGGAGCGAGGGAACCCGAGCAGAAAGCCGGGGCTCACCTTTCTCTCAGTGGGCTCACCTGAGTGGCTCCCTTTCACTAGGCAGTGGTGGGAGGGGATCCACTTGTCACTCGGGGCAATTCAACCCCCTCGTCCATCCGGTAACCTGACCTGACTGAACCGCTGATGTCATCTGTTTTCGCTGCCAAGAAAGGTGACCTGTAAAATGAGGGGGTCGGGGCCGGGATGACCCAGTCTGTGCACCAGAGTGCACGGAAGAGAACTACTTTTAGCAAAAGAGGAATGATGGACAGGTCTAAAGCCAAGATCCGAAGCTCTGGAGGTTTACTTCACGCAGAAGTTGGTTGATATAGTAAGATCCCCTTGGGAACTCTGAATTTTAATCCCTCTTAAATCAGCATTTTCCAAGCCTCCAATAGTGGAGACACTTAAATGTTGTTAGCAACAACTTCCATCATTCTCCGCTGCAATGGCCTTTGGCTGGGGATGATGGGAGTTGTAGTCAACACCACCTGGGAATCCCTGATAGAGAGAATACGGATTTCTACCCTGCCTCTTCCATGGAGCTCGGGGTGACAGACAGAGTTCCCTGGAAGTCTCCCATCCAGCTACTAAATAAATGACCAGACCTAGAACTACAACTACTACACTTCAGCAAGTAGGGATATGGAAGTATTGTTTTGCCTCTGAAGAATACCCGGAGACCAGCTCAGACAAAATACAGTGGCCCGGGTCTTATCCACAGTGCCTGATGGGGCATATTGCTCCCATTCTAAAAGAACACACTGGGCGGAGATTTGTTTCTGGGGGGAAACAATCCAAGGAGAATCCAAAATGAATATATCTGGATCTCGGGATTGTATAGATAATAAATAATATTACATGCAGTTCATAAATACACAGAGACATATATATCTTCCACATCTAAGACTACAGAAAGTGATTTAACAAAGCTACTGCTGGCGCAGATTTTAAAATATGTATTTAAATTTGATTCAAGGCCTTTTAAGACCCCCGTTTAGAATTTTGCAAGTAGCCAAGTTCTATTCAGAAGAGGGGAAGGAAGGCAATCTTGGGGTAGTCGCCAGAAGCGATCTCCAAATGTCTTGGTCAATCCAGGAGTCCTGTAGACAGATGCTCGCTCGCTCGCTCGAAGCTACAACCCCAACCTCAATAGTTTCCCCCAGCCCAACTGGGGTCTGAACCTGGAACCATCTGCAGGCAGAACAGATTTTCTCTCTCTCTCTCTAAGCTACAACTCCATCAGCAAGACAGGAGCCCTGCCCAGCCCTGCCTGGGTGGGGGGGGGACCCCATAAGCTGCCCTTAACTAAACTACTGAAAGGCCCCCACAGAGGGTCCTGAGGGGCCTTAGAATATTGAAAGACCCCGGCACATTCACTGGCAGTGATGAATTTAGAAGCCAATGGTTGGTGGCATTCAGTAAGTGCTGCCGTAAACAGAGTCAGACCCTTGGTCCAGCTAGCCCCGGCTTGCTTACTCTGACTGGCAGCAGCTCTGCGGGGTCTAAGGCAGAGGACTTTCCAAAGCAGTCCCGCTACCCGAGATCCACCTACCCAGGCAGAGTAAACAATCCTGATCTAGACGGACCACGGTCTTACTCTCTTTAAGGCCGCTTGTCCATCTCCACCTATCCACCTCTCTTCCCACTTTTCTGCTCAGGGATCGAATGCATGCAGGTCTCCGTTTCGATCGGCCCCTCTTGGGACTGAACCTGCCTGCAGAACCGACGCCCTGCCCACGGAGCCCCGGCCTAGAGACTGTGCATTTCAGGCCACCGAGACACAGGACAAATACATAGACAAATGCCAAGGGAGACAGTCGGAGAGGGGCCCTTGAAGATGGCCCCAGCGGAGGGGGAAAAAACAAACTTCCAAGCCTGCCCCCCTCACCATTTCACTGAACCGGGAGATGGCAAGATTCGCCGATTGATTGATGGCAACTTGAGCCGAGCGGCCGAGAGCTCTCCTCTCCAAAGGGCCTCGTGCCGATGGCTTGACATCAGCGAACCCAAGCAGGCAGGCGCGTGCTTATCAATAACACTCTGCGCGCGGCGGTTACGATGCTTGTTTTCTGGGTCAGACCTTGGATTCCTTTCCATTCGAGACCGCTGTGTTTGTGGTTACCTCATTCCCAATCAATGCCGCACGCAACCAGCCCCTCGACAATGGCGCGCCTCGGATGAGCGGCTCCGAGCGACACGAGCCCTCTCCGCGTGCGCCGGGGGCTTCAAAAGCCATACAAAGCCGCCCCCCCCGCCCAGCGCGCTTAGTAAATGCAAAGTGGAGCTGCAAAATGGAGCCCTCTCAAGGACACCCGGCATTGTGGAATTAGCAGGCGCCAGGGAAATAATCTGCAGATGGGCGCTCAAGTTGTTCTTTTATTCCCGGTTTGAAGTCTCAATTCGCTCCTGCCGTAAGCAGCTCGGCTCGGGGGCGCCGATAAAAGGTCTGCTTTGGGGTGGGGACCTGTTTCGCCTTCCTCGGGCTGCCCCCCACCAGATCTCTCCCACCTGCAGAAAGTGGGTCTCTCTCTCTCTCTCTCCCCCCCCCCCACAATAATTCATTGCCGAAGAGACACAATCGCTTACTTGTTGATATGCATACGGTTGCCAAGAGAGAAGGACAGCCAGCCGATGGAACAGAGCAATGATGTGGATATTCGTTTTAACATTTGCAAGAAAATTAAGAGGGGTCACCACTTGGAGACAGAAACGGAGACCCGCATGCCTTCTCTCTCGGAGCAGAAAGGAGGAAAGCAAGCTGTCCACCTTCCTTGCTTACTCTCTGCCTTAAGGAGAGGAAGGCCCTTGGTCCGTCTAGAGAAGGACTGTTTACTCTGACGGGATAGGTGGAACTCAGGAAGCGGGGCTGGCTGGGAAAGACCTGTGCCTCAGAGCTGCTGCCGGTCAGAGTAAACAACCCCGGAGCTAGACGGACCAAGGGTCTGACTCTGTTTCCGGCAGCACTTCCTGGATATCACCAGCCACTGGACCCTATAAGGGATGTGGTTTGTGTTTTTTCGAGCGTCACCAGTGCACCGCGGAGTGCAGCCGCCTTGCCTGGGGGATCCCCCAAACAGCAACACTCCTCACGACAACAAACAGAGATAAAATAAGAGAAGCTTGTTTCTGATCACAGCCACTTTCCTAGGGGTGTGTGTGTGTGTGTGTGTGTGTGTGTGTGTGTGTGTGTGTGTGTGTACAATAAGGCTGTTTGGCAATACACCTAGAGGCCTCTCCTGCCATTACGGAGTGCTATAATTAGCCCTGCTAATTCTCTAAGCTCAAGCATACCTGTGCAGTCACTTCTTCCCTTCTTGCTGTATACAACTGGTGATGTTGTTTTCTAAAACTCCGATTAGGTCATTTTTACTCCACGTGATACTTTCTTGGTTCGGTGGCAACAACAGCTCCTGAAGGACAAGCATCCAAACAAAGAGAGCTGGAGGAATGAAGCCAGCCTCCGTGACACTCGCCACAGAAACATGGAGGATAAACCCATCAGGGGCTCTGAGCCAAGGTGGCCAAACCGAGCCTCCGGGCTCAGAGGCAGCACCCCTTTCCACAGCCAGGTGCTCAAGACAGAGGACTGCTGCCCTCACACCTCGTTTGTGAGTTTTCTGCAGACATCCGGCTGTTCACAGAAACGGGATGCTGGTCCCTTCGTTCATGCTGTGTTTTTAATCACTGATGTTTGGGGATTCTGGGTAACTCAACAGCGGCTTGGGGAGGAGAGCTGGTCTTCTGGCAGCATGCAAGGATGGTCCCCTTTGCTAAGCAAGGTCTGCCTTGGTTTGCATTCAGATGGGTGATGACATGCGAGCGCTGCAGGACGTGCCCCTGAGGGGAAGGGGCTGCACAGGTATGCCCAGCAGATGCTCCGGCCCCAGCCCCGATATTCTTGCCCTTTGCCTTCGCTTCTTGCTCGCTTGAGGAATTTGAGAGTTATCTGCTCGGCAATCTCCTTATTACAGGGAAATTAGGACCAGCGAAAGGAAGCACTTTTTCACACAGCACGTGGATGAATCTATGGAATTCTCTGCCGCGGGATGTGATGAAGGCCACTAGCTTGGATGGCTTTGAGCGAGGCTTAGACACATTCATGGAGGACAGGAGGTCTATTAACGGCTACTAGTCGGAGGGCTATAGGCCACCTCCAGCCTCAGAGGCGGGATGCCTCTCAATCACAGTAGCAGGGGAGCAACAGCAGCAGGAGAGAGGGCATGCACAGACCTCTTGCCTGTGGACTTCCCAGCGGCATCTGGTGGGCCACTGTGGGAAACAGGATGCTGGACTAGGCAGGTCTTGGGCCTGATCCAGCAGGGCTGTTCTTATGTCCACTTGTTCTCATGCTTATTTTGCAGCCCTGTGATGACCTCCGTCTCTGATTTTATGCATCCCAGTAGCGGGGCCAGGCCAGCGGCGGCCCCACTCGCCCCGCCCCCTATGTCTGATTTCAGACGCGGGCGTTAGCCACTCCCCGGCATCTGACGTCAGATGCAGGGGGCATGGTCTGGCTCCCCAACGGGCCCACGTAGGAGTTAGATCCAGGCCAGCGAATGTTGGCCTTGAAGGCAGGGAGAGCCTCTACTGGCCATGGCCCCAATCAGGGGCTAGCTCTGTGTTCGCAGTGCGGCAAGAAGCAGCTCCTGGCCACACTGTGAGTGCAGCACTGGCCATTTAACTCCCAAACAGGGCCGCGTGGCCCCACTTGGGAGCTAAACCAGCCCCCCAACCCACACATCTGACGTCAGATGCGGGGGGTGGGGTTTGTCGGGGCCACAAGGCGCGGCCCCTGAGGGCTGGCGGCCCGGGTTCTTTGAACCTGGTCACCCAATAGTGGCTACGCCCGATGCATCCCACTCAACGCTGGAGAAATCCCTGAGGATGAAGTCCAGAGTGGTGTCAGGATGAACTTTGCCAGATGAGCAAAATGTGCAGAACTCACACGTGCCAAGCAGTTGTGGAACCCGTGCATGGCGCCTGCCAGCACGGCTTCTTTTCACAGATCAATAGTTCTCCAGCGAGACTGGAGAGACACCAACTTCCGCCAGACTGGGGTCAAGCACGCACCTGGATCCCCAACTGACAATACCTAAGAAAGGCTCACGGCAGCTGCAACTGGATGCAATGTTGGGAGGAGGAGAAAATTAAAACCTTTGAAAAAGCACAGTCAATACCAACTTCGCTTTTAGCTGGAGACAATCAATTCGCAACATCTCATCCCGCAAAAAGAACAAAAAAGGAAAATGGAAAAGAAAGAAAGAACAGTGCTCTCTTCCTCTCTCTGCCACTCAAAGGATCCAGCATTAATGGGGTAGGGGGGATATATATAGAGAGAGAGAGAGATAGATAGATATAGATATATAGATATAGATATAAAATAAAATAACAGACAATTGACTCTAATCCTACTCTACAAAAACGTTATCATTAAAATGAAGTGTTGGCCGTAAAATGCCATACATTGATTTATGGCAGAGCGGAGCCAATTTCACAGCTCGTATGACATCACCACTTTTATTTGCTGCCGCAGCTTCTGAGGGGGCCAAGAGGCTGCGAAAGCGGGAGGAAAAATCTCTCAGACCTCTGCTTAATACGCTGCATGTACTGGGCCAGATGAGGGTAAGAGGATTAGCGATCATCAGGGGACATCCATTCTCGAAAACCTCTGTGTTTTTTAGAGAAGAAACAGGGTTAATAAGGTTCATGGCACTAGAAGACCTGCAGGAATAAACCTTTTAAACTTTGCATTGCAGATAAAGCAATTGAGGTGATAAATAGAACGGATGTATTGTCATGGGAGCAAAGAAATGTCCCTGGGGGACTCTGAAAGAGCAGTGCAAGGGAGATATCTAAAACCACAGTATAAATGCTGCTACAGGAATACAGGGAACTAGGCATCATTTGCCTTTAACTACCATCATGGCTACATGCATCTTATATCCATTTCAAAAAGAGGTGGAAATGTTATGATCCTTATGAATGTGAAACCAGAGCAGCTGCAGGTGAGAGGGAGATACTGGCAGACTCAGGATAACCTGCAGATATATCGGTTTTACAAAACCTGATTTGGGGGGGGGGGGGAGGATGTAAGGAGGCTTAAACAAAAAACAAAAACATACCACCCCAAACTGCTCCAACGTAACTCAAAGGAACAGAATGTTCATGGAGCACAATTAACAGACAAGTGGGTGGGCGGGGGCTAAGGGAACTCAGTGGCAAGCAGGGGAAAGGAGGGCTTGGACAAAAAGAGCAGGAAATGTCTCAGGCTGAAGAACACTCCCTCAAGACAGTCACAACCCCTTCTGCTACTGAGGAGGAAAGGTGTCTAAAATGCTTTATTTTTCTCATATTTTACGGTTTGGCAGGAAATCGTCACAGTCAAACACCCAAATCCAAGGATAGGCCAAATATACCAAACCACGCGCTCAAATTCAAAGAGCTATAATCGCGAACATTTCAAATCCCACCAAGCCAGGTTCCGATTTTCCTGGAGTCAACCTTGCAAAAACAAACCCCGAAATATTCCAAATCCCCAGACCGCAGCAGCAGCAGCAGCATCTTAGGCAACTGGCTAACTTTCTCCAGCCCTGAGAAGATCTTTCAACACAATCTCATAAACCACCAACACCCTTTTGCAGAAGCAATGCCCCATTTATTTATTTTTTTAAAGGCACAGGTTACATCCCACAATCAATGGGTCAATCCAGTGTTTCTCAACCACCGGTCCCTGGACCGCTGCCGGTCCCCGAAGGGCTGAGTGCCGGTCCCTGACTGGGAGTCAACACCCCCCCCCCAACTGAAATCAAGGCACTCACTTCCTCAATTTTGCACATGGCATGGAAGAGGAAGAGTATCACGGAAGCATGGGACCCTTCTTGTGCCTTGCCTCCATGTGCTGCTGAGATCTTCCTACAGCTATCTTATTCCCTATCTTTACAGCTTCAAACTATGCGGTGCAGGGGCATGGAGGAAAAGGTATGGCAGTGGGCGCCACTTGAAGGGCTGCTGGTTCTTGCATGCTCATTGTTTGCAGCCAAAGGTTGGTTGATTGAAACCCAGCTGCCTGTTGTGGTCGAGGCGCCTTGAGAGGGAACGCTGTTTCCCTCTTGCATCAGTGGGGCTTGCTTGTATGTTGTTTTCATTGGCCCCATGTAGCTTTTGAATTTTTCTAATGGCCCAACATCCCCTCTCCACTGAGTAATCAGAAGCACCTCCACCACCACCCCGCACATACTGAAGACATACTGGAGACAAATTTGTTCACCCAGGCTTTTAGATTCAGGGGTTCTCAACCTTGGGTACCCAGACGTTGGTGGACTTCTACTCCCATAATCCCCAGCCATAATGGCCAAATGCCATTGTTGTTGGGGGTTATGGGAGTTTAACTGAGGGACCCAAGGTTAAGAACCCCTAATATTCCATGTTTGCAAAAGATTCCAAATTTAATTATTTTAATGCTTATATTATTTTCATTCTAAACTGCCCAGAGATACAAGTTTGGGGCAGTATAGAAGTCAGATAGATAGATAGACAGACTTGAAACCCCTTTACTAACTGCTGGTCCGGGAAACTGCGCATGAAGAATGTAGCGGTCCTTGAAACTCTGCACGAAGAATTTAGCGGTCCTTGACTCCAAAAAGTTTGAGAAACACTGGGTCAATCAACGCTTTCAGCTCTAATATAGTTAGATAATTCAGGGACGCTTTCCCTGATCCAGGCTCCTGTTTCCCTTTTATGTCCTCATGCCAAGTCTTCTCCTTTGCATTTAGAAGCTGGCATTTTCAGCCTCCTTAATAATGCAGACCACAATCCAGTTAGGATCAAGCAGATGTGGGCCAGTTTTCATGGAATTCCATACATGCAAAACGTGCACTCCAGCACAGAGCGACACCCTCGAAAGCTTACTATGTCCTCAGGCTGCGCACCATCTAACTATCTATCCTTCGGACAAATTTCCTTTTGATGGCCCTCACTTTTCATCTCAGCTCTGGAACATCGGATCGGGAGCGACAGTGAGGCTTGAGGGGGGACGAAGAGGCCTCGGTTAGAGTAACTGCTTGGAAGGTGGGCATCTCCCAACAAGGAAGAAAGCCCGGGAGAATCAAGTCCTTGTGGTCCTATCCAGAGGGAGGGGCAGCGATAACTGGTCAACAGCCTATCGAGGAGAAGGGGAGGGGTGTGTGAGAGTTTAGTCAGAACCAGGGGGCCATCCCATGAAATGGATTGCCAGGCAATTTAGGACCAACCAATGGAGGTACTTTTTCACACAACGCATCATCGACTTGTGGAATTCTCTGCCACAAGATGTGGTGACAGCCAACAACCTGGATGGCTTGAAGAGGGGCTTGGATCACTTCATGGAGGAGAGGTCTATTGACGGCTACTAATTGGAGGACTGTAGGCCACCTCCAGCCTCCAAGGCAGGATGCCTCTGAGTCCCAGTTGCAGGGGAGTCACAGCAGGAGATGAGCGGGCCGGCCCCTTTCAACTCCTGCCTGGAGGCTTCCAGAGGCACCTGGGGGGCCAACTCCGAAGCCTCCAGGGAAGGACTGAACATACAAACAGCCCTGCTGTGAAGCAGGATGCTAGACTAGATGGGCTTCCTTGGGCCTGATCCAGCAGGGCTGTTCGTATGTTCAGTCCTTCCCTGGAGGCTTCGGAGTTGGCCCCCCAGGTGCCTCTGGAAGCCTACAGGCAGGACTTGAGGCTCCCGGAGGCTTCGGAGTGAGGGCTGATCAGCGACTACTGCAAGGAAAGGGGAGACTAAACCACCTTGGGTTGGGAATCAATGGCAAGTCCCTTCCCTGGAAGTAAGCAGGAAGGACAGGGACCAGTTTAGCCAGACAGGTCAAGGAATTGGATCTGAATTGGTTCTTGTAGTTCTGGGGAAGGGTTCGACTGCAATGGAAGCAGCGATTGCGACACCTCTATTGTTTTCCTGATCATCCAGTTGTTAGGAAATCCTTGTTGTTGTTGTTGTTGTTGTTGTACAGTGCCACACCTTGCTGGGTCCTGCCCAAGCCACATGCCCCTGAAGGCCTAAGACTGCTCAAGCCTTTCTTGTAGGGAGGGGTTTTCCACTTTACTCTCCCCGAATATTCCCTCGGAAGGGTGGTGGCCGCCTACCCAGGACTCCTCACAGCTAGTGGAGGGATTCTCTATTCTTCCCCGCTCTTCACACTTACAGGAACACAGGAAGCTGCCTTCTAGCGAATCAGACCCTGGGCCCATCTAGCTCAGTACCTCTGCTAACTCAGTAAAGAGGCAACTTTTAAAAGTGGTGATTCTCTTATATTTAGCAGGGGGTGAGCAACTGGCCCTCTCCATCCCCAGCACAGCATCCCTCCAGTGGCTGTTGCTGGCATCTGCCTTATGTTTCTTTTTAGACTTTGAGCCCTTTGAGGACAGGAGACCAAC
This sequence comes from Hemicordylus capensis, assembly GCF_027244095.1. Classification (NCBI taxonomy): domain Eukaryota; kingdom Metazoa; phylum Chordata; class Lepidosauria; order Squamata; family Cordylidae; genus Hemicordylus; species Hemicordylus capensis. Next base: position 17,411,270 of record NC_069671.1, read on the forward strand.
TGATGTATGTATTATTTATTTTCCCATGCAAACCGTTTTGAGAACTTTGGTTGAAGAGCAGAATATAAAAATCCGTCGTAGTATTGTTTACCCAGACTGGCAGCGGCTTTTCCAAGGCTGCTGGCAGGAGTTTCTCCCAGCACGGTTCTCTTTAAGGGGTGCGCGTGTGCACACGCTCACGAGTTTCTGGATGTCCGCTCAGTTCATTTTAGATCCCGCTCAGGTTGAGCCAGGAAGGCCCCACTCTGAATGCATGTGTGCACACACACTGCCTTGATACTGCCACCCAGAACAAAACTTATTCTGCACAGAGATGAAAAAAATTAGAAGGACCACTGTCTCCCAGCCCTATCTGGAGATGCCAGGGAGGGAACTTGGGACCTTCTGCACGCAGGTATGTAGATGCTCTTCCACTGAGCTATGGCCCCATCCCCTAAGGGGGGTATCTTACAGGGCTCACACATGTTGTCTCCCATCCAAGTGCAAACCAGGGTGGACCCTGCTTAGCAAAGGGTGCTGCTGCTGCTGCTGCTGCTGGATATTCAATTCGAGTGAGCCCTAAAAGTGGCAGGGTTTAAACCCGGAGCTCATTTCCCCCCTAATGCACTGTATTTTGCCCTTGGTCTACCAAGGAATCCAACTGGAAAGAAGCCCACCTCTCCAAGTCGCCTCGGTGAGGCTGTCAGTTCAGTCCCATTTGTGTCATCTGGGCCACAAGCAGCTGCTGTATGCAGTCAGGCTACCGAAGAGGGACCGGCGAGAGCGATAGAGGCAGCGCTCAACGTGCAACTCCAGCATGCTTACCCAGCCACGACCACTCCGTCGCAGGAATGCACATCACACAGGACTTTCCCCAGTTCGTACTGCAGCTGGCTCACAGCACCTATGCGATTCTGCACGGAGGGACGGGAAGACAGGGGTCAGATCTGTCCAGCCGGCCAGGAGGCCCTACAGCCCCACTGCCCCCTCCCTGGAGAGGCCACGCTGGCATGCAGGAGGTCCCTCATTCTACACCTGGAATCTCTGGTTAGGAGGCTCTCGGGCGGCAGGTGCTGGGGAAAGAGCACCGGAAGCTGCCTCCAACTGAGTCAGACCCTTGGTCCATCTAGTTCAGTATTGTCGACCCAGACTGGCAGTGGCTTCTCCGGGGTTGCAGGCAGGAGTCTCTCTCAGCCTTATCTTGGAGACGCTGCCAGGGAGGGAACTCGGGACCTCCTACGTGCAAGCGTGCAGGTGCTCTTCCCAGAGCCACCCCTAAGGGGAACATCTCACAGTGCTCACACATGAGGCCTCCCATTCAAATGCAAACCAGGGCGGACCCTGCTTAGCAACAAGGACCATTCATGCTTGCCACTCCAAAACCAGCTCTCCTCCGCCTCCTGCCCGAGATCCCGGAGAACCCCTGCCAGTCAAACAGCAGCAGATCTGCCCTTCCAAGGGCTGCTTTGAGGGTCAAGTCAGGGGAGGCTGGGGAGAACTCCACAAGGTTACCTTCCAATTGGTCCTTAAAGCCTGCTCCTTCTGCCGGCAGTCTCGAAGCGTCCCTTTCCAGGAGGGAGAGTCAGAGATCTGGCTGTCAGGCAGGTAACCTTCCTGCTGGCACAGCCGGAACCAAAGGACTTGATCTTCTGCAAGTACCTTCCAGGTTCTGCTCACCTGCAAGTGTGGCCAGGGAGAGAGAAGCGGTTAGGACACATCGCAGCGACTACCCTGCACGGAAAGAAACTCAGCAATGCTGCAGTGGGAAACATCCTGCCCCGGCGATACATTCTGTGTTAGGGGAACAAAGCTTCATATCATGCTGCAGCGGGAACTCTCCAAGGTCCCAACATGCCATGAGTCAACGGTCCAGCTCAGAGGAGGGCAGTTCCAGCTGTTCAGGACGTCCCCTGGGCATGGGAAGCAGCCATTCTTATCGGCTACTAGTCTCTTATTGGCTACTAGTCTGGTGGCTGTGGCCCCCTCCAGCCTCAGAGGCAAGATGCCTCTAAATACCTGTTGCAGGGGAGCAACAGCAGGAGAGAGGGCATGCTCTCGCCTCTTGCCTGTGGGTTTCTCAGAGGCATCTGGTGGGCCACTGTGGGAAACAGGATGCTGGACTAGATGGGCCTCCTTGGGCCTGATCCAGCAGGGCTGTTCTTATGAAGCCAATGGCCTCCCTTCACTCTCCCCGCAAAGCATGTTTGGGCGTGGCCTTTTGAATGCTATGTACCTATTCACTGGTGCATAAAACCATAGTGTGGACAGGTGGGTGAATGTATGCTTTGCATGGACTAAACACTGGCATACAACAGAATAGGCTCTGGCCAACTTTCTTTGGATCTAGGAGCCAGAGCAAAAATTTAGGAGCCAGGCAATGGACACTGGAACAGACACTGTGGAGGGGGTAGGTGAATGGGCATCTTTTGATCCCCTTTAGAAGTGGCATCCTTAGAACGGAAACAGTGCTCCTTGGAATATATACAGATTTTATGAAATGATGCTACCTTTGAATATTCTAGTGAAGGCGCCCCAGTGAAATTTTTAGGTGCCCCAGCTCCCTGCGTCCTGGGATTTATCAAGCTCTGCATGAAACGACAGCAGCACTGGAGGAGTTAATATCCTAAGCATAAAAGAAAACTCTCCTCCGCTCTCCATTTTAGCTGGAGCGTGTTTCTGCCGACATTGGAGAGACTTCTGAACTAGAGAGAAATAAACAAAACGGAGGTGTTGCCAACTTTCCCTACTTACAAACCGGGGACGGGAGGAGAAGAGGAGAGAAAACCCGGGACTTGCCAAGGTAGAAAGCATTTAAGGAGGAGCTGCCAGATTTAAGAAGCCCCCCGAATGCATGAAAGGGTTCCAGGATGCTTTTCCAACGTTCATGAGAAAACAAAAGGCGGCGGGGTGGGGGGGGGGAGAGGAAATATCATCCCACTGTGATTTTAATCAGATTACTTCTAGCCCTATTGGCTCCTCGGTGCTGGTTTTCCAAAAAGAGGCTCCGAACCAAGACACCCCGCCTTACGGCACCACAACCTGGCACGGCCACGTCTAGTAAAAGCTTTGCAGAGCGAGGCACAGCTGCAAGGAGCCGCTAATAAAAAGCATCTCAAGTGCCCTGCTTTACGGCGACACTGTCAGCGGCACCATTAAAACACACAAACACACACACACACACACAAGCGCACAAGCTTTTGGCTTGCACTCAGATTTACTAGCTCGGCTTGAGTTAAGGGTACAGGTGAGCAATTAAACGCCAAAAGATTTACGAGACACCCCCTCCCTGCAAAGCAAGCCGAAAGCTCTCTCCCCTGCAGCATCGACGAGAGGAGCGGCTGGCTTGCTGAAGGCTAATGAAAGCTTAGGTGAGGCACTCAAAACACATGTTCCCCCCAAAATCAGTGGGGATGGTTATTTTCTAGGCTGCTGCATAAGCTTACCGGTAACACATCCCAGGCTAAGCCTGTTAGGCAGAAGTGGGGGGCAGTGGGGCGGAAGATCAAAGCAGGCTTCCTTCCTTCCCTCTGCTATTATCTTTAAGAGACCTCGCACGTGGTTTAAAATAACTCGGGTTGCCCTTCATCAGCCTCTGGGGTGATGCGGCATTTTGCTCGGTTACGTCCACGCACAGAAGCAACTCCCCAGGAGTCTGACGTCATAGGACCTCGCTGGAAAACACGCATCAGCGCTGAAGCACACGGGCACATTTCCCCTGCAAGATTTCACATCCGATTGGAGTATCTCTATTGGCCCCCGTTTTATTTATCTCAGGCTCTTGACAAAGTCTCTTTGGCTCTGGGAGCCAGCCCCCAAACCGACAAGTCAGGCAATGGACACTTGTCAAAATCACTAGGCTTAGTGATGGACGGAAAGGGGTCGGGGAGAGTATAGTGTAGTGGTTAGTGTTGGACTAGGACCGGGAAGACCTGAGTTCGAATCCCCATTCAACCATGAAACTCACTAGGTGACTCTGGGCCCGTCATGTATTTCTCAACCCTACCTCACAGGGTTGTTTTGAGGACAAAATATAAGCATGTACACAGCGGGATATAAATGTAAAAATAAATAAGTAAAAGAGTTTTCCTTTATCCCAGTGATCTCCGCTATATTTCTGGGGGGGGGGGAACGCACTTTGGCAAACAACCTCCCCCCCACCACCACCACCAAAAAAACCCACACACAGCACACTTCGAAAGTGTTCAGTTCAACATTTCCCACTGTGCTGAGCAATGCACGAGACTGTGCTTTTCTCAGCATTGGGAGGGCCCTTTAAGAGAGAGGGAGCCCTTTCCTAAGAAATCCAGGAGGGAAGGCTCAGAAGTGTTACACGCCCCACCATCCCTAGTCGCACCAGCCAATCGTCAGGGATGACGAGAGTTCAGCATCTGCGGAAGGGCCAAAGCTGTGCGGCCCTGGCCTGGAAACATTGCTCTAACCCAGGGTAGGCGATCTTGGGGCCCCGGCGGTTTTCAACCCACAAGCCCCAGCTGCAATTTATTTAGCACTTTATCAGCCCGGCTGTGAGCCACTGCGTCCTGGCATGGTCGCGGAAGTGACAACCCGCATTTACGGATCTGATGCGGGGCTGCGGACGATGATGGACGTTAACAGAAAGTGGCTCTCCAAAGATTCCTGAAGAGGGCACGGTGTCTCGTCTACACACAGGCAATCTTTCGGTAGTGAGACTCGACTGTCCCCTCTGCTAAGCAGGGTCTGCCTTGGCTGGCATTTGCATGGGTGACTCCATGCAAACACAGAAAGATATTCCCCTCATTACCCTTAGCGGATGGGGCCATCGCTCAGCTGTGGAGCATCTGCCAACACCAGAAGGCCCCTGGTTCAGTCCTGGCAGCATTTCCAGGTAGGCCTCTGAGAGATTCCTGCCTGAAACCTTGGCGAGCCGCTGCCAGTCAGTGCAGACAATACTGAGCTACATGGACAAGGGTCTGACTCAGTATGAAGCAGCTTCCCATGTTCCTGCCCTTCAGCTCCTCTTCCACATGCCATTGCTCTACAGAATCAGTCTCACTCCTTTTTGATCCCAGGCCATGAAAATTCTGCCACCTATAGGGCCTGAAAGATTTATCTCCCATGTTGCTTCCACACAATCACCTCTACCCAGGTTTCCCCCCGACCTTGCTTCCACACAACCAAAAATTGGGAGCACAAAGAACTTCCAAATCCAGCTAGAACACAGTTTTTGATTATGTGAATGACCTCTAAATATATTGACTGAGACAGGAGACCTCTCGGCTCCGATTAAACTTACTTCCAAGCCAGTGTGCCAAGAAACTGAGACAGCTCACACAATTGGTAACCAGGTAGGATTTTCCTCCTACCTCATTAAAGAGCTGGCTAATAGGGAGGACGGAGCCCTCATACCCCCCCTGCTGTTTAACAGACAATCACTGCCAGTGCCTCTGACCTTGTTCTACCCCCACCCCCCTCACAGATGATCAGGAACCGGGAGTACATGCAGCTCCCCAAACTGGGTGGGATGCTCTTTCTGCCCAGTTAACGGTCGTGTGAACTGCTATGCAGAGGAGTCCAGAATACCGAGCAAAGACTTACCTGAGCACATCTCCCCAGCTCTGTTCTGCCAAGGAACTGAAATATCTTCAGTGCCAGTTCGTAAGGCAGCTGAACGTCAAAGAAGGGAACTTCGTTTATTTCATTCTGAAAAGGAACGGGTGGGGGGAGAGGGAGGAAGAGAGAGAGAGAGATGGTTAAATTCTGGAAACAGAGGTTAGTAGCATAATAGATAGATAGATAGATAGATAGATAGATAGATAGATAGATGAATAAATTCATTTGATTTCTATACTGCCCTTCCAAAAATAGCTCAGGGCGGTTTACACAGAGAAATAATAAATAAGTAAGATGGCTCCCTATGCCCAAGGGGCTCATAATCGAAAAAGAAACAGAAGACCGACACCAGCAACTGTCAGTAGAAGGGTGCTGTGCTGGGGGTGGAGAGGGCCAGTTACTCTCCCCCTGCTTAATAAAGAGAATCATCACGTTAAAAGGTGCTTCCTTGCCAAAGTTAGCAGGAGTTTTTTAAGTTTGTTTATTTCACATTTATTTATTTATTCAATGTAAATACTACCCTTCCTAGAGTGGAAGAGAAGGTGACGAAAGACTTTCTAACCAATCTGATGCTGGCTCTAGCCAATGCACATCCTACCCCACACAAAGCCATAAACAAAACATCCTGTTATTTCAGGTCACAAAACAAAACCCCTTAAAGTAACCAACAGCGCTCTCTTTATTCGAGTCCTGAGCAGCTTGTCGTCAGAAAGCTTCCAGAGCACATTAAAAAAGATCATCTTGTTAAACCTGCCGCATCTTTTCCTGAGCATTTGATGGACAGAATCCAAAACACGAACACCACTCCCCCGAGACACACATTTACACGCCAGCGCGCTAATGGAGCTCCAGTTCAGTAAATGGATTAATTTACTGCCATCAGAAATTTAATCTCAGCCTTAAAAGAGAGAGAGAGAGAGAGAGAGAGAGAGAGAGAGAGAGAGAGAGAGAGAGAGAGAGAGATGTAATTAATGAGGGAAGAGAGAAACAAGCTTATTCCAATCTTGGTCATAAACTGGAAGTTTTAGACAGTAGCCAAGCCTCGGGCACCAAAAAGCTGACACTAAAAACTTTATTTCGGTACGTGACTAGAAAGTGGTACCAAGAATTTTAATTAGTTTATTATACATGTAATTATTTGTTGAAAAGCTATATATTGTCAGTGGTGTTCTTACCCCTGGACTTTGGAGCCAAAGTCCAGGGCTGCCACACTCCCTGGGGGCCCGCAAATCCTCTTTAGTCTGTCCTGGGTGGTGTGGTCACCACTGGACTGCACTGTGCCAGGTGGTCAAGTCTGATTGTGACCTGTGCTGGGTGCTTTAGAGACAGCGGAGAGAGTGGGGAATTAATATATTAAGTTGTGTGTTGAAAAGTTTCTGCTATTGCATATTTACACAAACATACCTCTTTTATTATATTCTTACATTCTTCTGAGTTCAGTTGCTGTTTGTGCCCTCAAGAACCCACATGTTGAAATACTGCATATGTCACGGTGTGTGTGTGTGTGTGTGTGGGGGGGGTGATGCTTAATTGAGGGGGTGGGGGCATCCAGCCGGGGGTGGGGGTGGCTCCAAAGGCCTTTAGGTCCAGGATCCAAAGTTACCTAGGTGCACCAGCCCGGAAAACAAACCAATGGATCATAGAACAAATCAATCCAGAATTTTCACTCGAGGCACAAAATGACCAGGCTCAAACTATCATACTTCGGACACAACATTATGCGAAGACATAGGAACATAGGAAGCTGCCATATACTGAGTCAGACCATTGGTCCATGTAGCTCAGTATTGTCTCCACAGACTGGCAATGGCTTCTCCAAGGTTGCAGGCAGGAATCTCTCTCAGCCCTCTCTTGGAGATGCTGCCAGGGAGGGAACTTGGAACCTTCTGCTCTTCCCAGAGAGGCTCCATCCCCTAAGGGGGATATCTTACAGTGCTCACACTTCTAGTCTCCTATTCATATTCCACCAGGGCAGACCCTGCTTAACTAAGCGGACAAGTCATGCTTGCTACCACGAGACCAGCTCTCTTCCTTTTAAGACCCAGCTCCCTTGAGAAGTCCATAATGCTGGAGAAAGTTGAAGGAAAGAGAAGAAGAGGACAGCCAGCAGCAAGGTGGATGGGCATGATGACGACAGCCATGAAGGCACCACCAAGAGACCTTAGAGGCCAAGTTGAAGACAGATCATCCTGGAGAGAATCTATCTATGTGGTCGCTAAGAGTTGACATCAACTTGACGGCACTTCAACAATCAATCAATCACCTCTGTATACTGTAAATTATACTAATAACTATTTTCAAATGGCTCAATTTGTACACAGCAGTGGCTTTAAACATCAGTAGAAAAATCTTGTAGTTATTGTAGAGTAGAAGGGGCTTTATATATTCCCCACCCCACCTGCCAACCAACTCCATTCACAAGAACAAAAGCCAGGAGGGAAGCCATTCATTCATATAATTTATATCCTCGAGGTAGTTTCTAGCCCGGGGTAGGCAACCTTGACTCTCCAGCTGCCATTGAATTACAACTCCCACCATCCCCAGTCACAAAAACTGTGGCTGGGGATGATGGGAGTTGTAGTTCAACAGCTGGAGAGCTAAAATTGCTTACCCTTGTACTAGCAGATCATGCGAGATAGAAATAAAAGCAAAAGCAACCAAGTCTTTCAAAAGTCCACTGGACTAGGATTGTTTTCAGGGGAGAGACAGGCAGACAAGTGAGACAGACAAAAAGACAGGCCCCGGTTCCCGCTTATCGAGGGAGGGAGGGAGGCTCTGGCTGAGCACAGTGCCTGCTGTGCTAGTTTTCTTCTTCCTTTAAGCTCGTCATACAAAGGCACTCGAAAATGTTAAGCCCCATATTTGCAGTCTGGCCAGAAAAAGAGCAAGAGAGAAATACAGCACAGGCTGCAGAGACATCTGATCAGCAGAAATCAACAGCTGATGCCTTTTTCATGGCAAGGGATTTAGTATGACCATCACCTGCGAGTGGCTGAGATCAAGAAGTAGACCAGTTCAAGAGTCAGCAACCTTCACCACAGGCTTCTACCTCCTAAGTCTGGTTTACTATCCTTATAAGTCACCTTGAATCCTCAGAGAGAGAGAGAGAGAGAGAGACAGGGGAATATTTGTTTAAAACAAACAAGTGTGCACCAGTCTTTTTCTCTTTTAAAGTCCAAAGATCTTGCAAACAGAAATGATTAATAAAAGAAAAACAATAATGCAACTCACATCAGTGAGGCACACAAGAAGCTGCCTTCTGTCAAGAGGCCATCTAACTCAGTATTGTCTATTACTCGGTCTGGAGATAGCTCTCCAGGGCATCAGAGGAGTATTTCCAAGCCCTACACAGTGATACCAGAATTTAACCTGGGAACTTCTGCATGCAGACAGATGATCTACCACGAAGCTGGAAGTCAATTCAATTCAATTCAATTCCTTCATTTAGATCTATGACCAGCTTAATACCAACTTTGAATGTTACACTACATTTAAAAAAAAACACCTCTAGAATCTCATTTCTCTAAAATATCATTTCTAAACACTACACTTCTCACCTATGTGCCCTAACTACTGATTGAGAGCATCCCTTACTAGTCCTTATCATAATCTATAAGCAGCAGCACAAAACTTAGCAACACTGTGAGTGACTCCTGGATATGGGTCAGCCAGTAATCAAGACACATAGAATTCATCAGAGTGGCACAGAGAATTAGGTAGGAAGGGAGTTAACAATACACCCCGCAAATCTCAATAAGACACAATCTCAAAAAGAAACCAGAGGCATTCCGTGTTTGTGTGTGTGTGTGTGTGTGTGATAGAGAGAGAGAGAGAGAGAGACAGACAGACAGACAGACAGACAGAGACACGGGGGGAGGGGAGCTTAGCTTGGTGACTCCTTCACATTACACACACACACTATACACACACGCTTACTTTATATTTATAGTGCAACCGAGCGTGACTGTGACCTGCGCAGAGCATGAGCTCTGCTTTAGAGACAGAGCAGGTAGTGGGGAAAGAAATATGTGGGATGGGAATATGTGAAGTTGTGTGTTGAAATGTTTCTGCTCGTGCATATTTGCATCAGTATACCTGTTCTATATTCTTACATGCTTGTGAATTCAGTTGCTGTTAGTGCCTTCAAGAACCCACGTGTTAAAATATTGTGTGTGTGTGTGTGTGTGTGTGTGTGTGTGTATAGGGGATGATACTTAACTTGCAGTGAGGGGGTGGGGTGCTCCAAAGGCCTTTAAGTCCAGGCTCCAAAATTACCTAGGTGCTCCTCTATACACACACACACACACACACACACACACACACTCTATATGTACGTGTATGTGTGTGTGTGTATATATATATACACACACACACACTCTACACACACACACTCTATACACACACACTCTATATTTGTGTATGTGTTATATACACACACGCAATATGTGCAAACATAAATACAGATACATATATATGTACACACACACACTCGCATATATTTTACATGCTATATTTATGTACAGTCCACACATTATATTTATGTAGACACCGACACACATACCAAGTCCCGGATGAGCTGCCCCAGAAGGTCCTCCTTCCCTCCTCCTCCTCCATCCCCGGCGGTCTCGGCGGCGGCGGCGGGGGGGCCTTGGGCAGGCGCGGCGGGGCTGCTGCTGCTGCTGCTGCGGGGGCGCCCCTGAGCCGGAGGCAGCGGCTGCTCCTCCTGCCGCCGCCCTCCTCCCCAGCGGGGGATCCCCCCGAAGCCCCCCCAGCCCCGCACGGGCTCCGCGGGTTCCTCTGCCTCCTGCCGCGGCCTCTTCCGGCTCCTGCCCGGGCCTCCTCCGCCCGCGGGACTCCTCCGACCCCGAGCGAGCTCCGACCGCCACCGGCGCCGGAACAGCTCCAGCTCCGCCGCGCCCTCCACCATGGCAGCCGCCGCCGCCGCCGCCGGGATGCACACCGGAACGGAGCGAAACCGGGGGAGGACGCGCCTTCCGGTCCGTGTAGCATTGCAGCCCGGGCGGGGGACTGCGGCTGCCGCCAGAAGGTTCCGCTGCCCCGCCAGGGCTCACGCAGCAGTTGCGGAGACCGGGAGCGCGCCGCAAGGAGGAAGCCGATCCCTCTGTGCATGCTTACGGGGTATGTGTGTGTGCGCGCCACACCCCCGTGCAATCTAGGGGCATTTGCTTCTGAGGAGACCTGCCTGGACTCCGGCTGCAGTATGCAGGCTGCAAGGGTTGGTGGCAGCAGCTGCACTCCAAGGACAGCTGGAGATCCAGCATTGGCTCTGTGTGTGTTGTGTGTTTTGTGTGTGTGTGTTTGGACTACAACTCCCATAATCCCCAGCCACAGTGGCCAGTAGTCAGGGGTGATGGGAGTTGTAGGCCAACATCTTCAAGAGGGCCGCAGTTGAGGGGTCCTGCTCTAAGGTGCCCCAAGACTTTTGGCTTTGTTTTTAAAAGGATTTCATTAGCATCATAGAACCAGAGGATGTTTAGAGTTAGAGGATTCCCTGGAGGTCATCTAGTCCACCCCATTGGACTCGCTGCATCTAGTCCACCCCCTACCCCTCTGCTCAGTGCAGGGATCTGCTACAGACCCTTCCTGTCCAGCCTCTGTTTGAAAACCTCTGGTGGAGGAGAGAGCCCACCCCTGCATGAAGCAGATGGTTCCACTGACAAATAGCTCTTACAGTTGGGCTATTCCCCTTCATGTCGGAAGGGAGCCGGAATCTACCATTCCAACCCACTGGTTCTAGTCCTGATGGCAGGAGCAACATGCTGGCGTAACACTAGTTAGAGTGTAGGACTAGGACCGAAGAGGCCCGGGTTCAAATCCCCATTCAGACATGAAGCTTACTGCGTGACTCTGGGCCAGTCGCATATTTCTCAGCTTAATCCCTATGTTGGGCTGCTTTTGTATGCAGTTCGGAAACTTCAGTTAGTACAGAATGCAGCAGCCGGAATGGTCTCCAGGATTGCTCGAAGAGATCATATTATACCCATTTAAAAAGACCTACACTGGCTGCCAATAAATTTCCTGGTGAAATACAAAGTGCTGGTAATAATAAACAGCACTTTTTGTATTTCACCCAGAAACGCATTACCTATAAAGCCCTAAACAGCTTGGGTCCGAGGTATTTAAGAGAGCGCCTTCTTCTTCCATCAACCCCGCCGCCTGTTAAGATCATCTGGGGAGTGATATGGAAATGTTTAATATAGGCTCATCAATAATCAATAAGTGTAAGGTTTGTTTCAGGCTTCTAACAGCAATTTTGTATGTTTGGGGGAGATATTTTGTTTGTTTATGGCCAGAAAGCCTGAATAAGATTGTTAAAGAATGTAAGGTCACTCTGTTTTCTGCCAAGAGATAGCAAAAGACCAGAGCCTGAGAAAAGATACTGTATGTAGCCAGGGTCGTGAGACAATTCTCCGCTCAGCAGAAAAATAAACATTTCTTGGCACCCAAAGATACCAGAAGATACGATAAGGAGTAGGGAGGGCGGATAGGCCAGACAGTGGCTCATGTCCAAGGCTAGTTGGCACCTCATGAATACATCTGTTTATTCACAAAGGCATGTATTGTAAGATTTACTGATTTGCTTGCTGTTTTGAATCTATATAAGCTAGCCACTGCTTAGCCTGGGTGCTCAATGCATGTCAGACTTTGACCTGTACTGTGCCTTCATGATTCATGAATTTAAAGCTTTTTAGAGCACCACCCTTGTTGTTGAGTTGAATTTCTCAGTCATACAGTGAGGACAAATGCGGGAACCTGGTCTAAATCTCTTTGGATCAGTAAGATGCCCCATTCCCCATCAGACTGATGGAAGGATGAAAGCAAGTGACTGAATCAAACAGGAGGGCAGGGTTCCAGATGATTTTTCCTGCAACAGGAGGTCTGGTTGCAATTGCCACCAGCTTAGTTAGTGGCAACTCAAAACCAGGCCTTTTCTAGAGTTGCCCCAGGACTCTGGAATGTGCTTCCTAATGAAATTAGAGTTTCCCCTTCTCTGAATGTTTTTAAGAAGGACCTAAAAACATACCTGTTTAATCAGGCTTTTAGAAAGCTTCGGTTTTAGAGTTTGTGTTGCACTTTAAATTGTGTTATTTATTTATTTATTTTATAGACCACCCTTCCAAAAATGGCTCATTATGTTAATGTTTTAATGGTTTTGTATTGCGGATTACCCAGGGACTTTTTTCTAGGGGGTGGTATATAAATGCACTAAATAAATAAATAAATCCTACATTCTTGGAGGAAGGGTGGGACAGAAATGTATAAATCAATAAGTAAATAAATAAAATATGCAAGTCTGCTTCTTTTTCTTTAACATGACAACCCTTCAGCTCTTTGAAGACACTACCATGCCTCCTGTAATCTTCGCTTCTCCAGGCTAAACATGTTTTTTGTAAAAACTTCGGTTTTGTTTAAATGCATAATTTACTCACATAATGTATACAGAGTGCTTAATGTATGGACTCGCTGTCATTGAAAGGCAGAGTCACTTTTTTACACACTGAATAGATGCAACTCACCAGCATTCATTCACCATCTGGAGAGACACCTCTGTGGGGCAGGTGGGGATGGAGGTGCACTGCACACGTGAACATTGCACATGTGAACGCACTGTTGTGTCCCCTAAAGGTATATCCAAATCTCACCAAGAAGCCAAACTCGTACAAAACAGAAGCAGGTGATTTATTGGGGACAGGTACCAGAAACGTGAAACAGGTGGACTATGAAACTGTAATAAAGTTATTATTTATTAGGGGATAAAAAAGAAAAGCAAGGAAGAAGCAGAAAGAGGAAGCAGAGAGAGAGAAAAGGAAGGAAGGAAGAAAAGTCAAAGCGGAGAAGAAAGAGAGAAAGAAAGGTGAAGCCAGACGAAAGAAAGAAAGAAAAAGAAAGAAAGGAGAGGAGAGAAGAAAGAAGGAGGAAGCCAGACAAGAGAAAGGAAAGGAAAGAAAGATCAAGCAGGAGAAAGAATGCAAGAAATAGGGAAAGGAGGGAGTCAAACAGGAGAAGGAAGAAAGAAAGATGAAGCCCGACGACGAGAATCGGAGAGCGAGCAAGAGCGAGAGCGAGCTCAAACAGGGGGACGAATGCAAGCAATAGACAGGCAAAGGAGGCAGTCAAAGCGGAGAAGCCAGCCAGCCAGGCAGGCAGCAAGCGGGCTGCGGCGAAAGAGTTAAGCGCGGCCGCCCTCGCCGCCGCCGCCGCCCCTCGGCTGGCTGGCTGGCTGGCTCCCGGCTCCTGCTCCTCCTCCCTCCTCGCCGCCGCCGTCTTGCGGCCGCCCCGTCGGGGAGGATGATCTCAGCCAGCATGTGACGCCCGAGCGCGGCACGCTTCGCGCCAGACTGACAGCCGCGGCGGCCGCGGGAGGAGCAGCTGGCGAAGTGGCGGCGGCGGCGGCGGCGCGTCTCTCGGCGGGCGATCTCGGCGCTGGGCTGGCCGGAGGGAGAGGAGGAGGAGGCGGTGGCGGCGGCGGCGCCCCGGCGGCAGCGGCGGCAGCGGCGGCGTCCTCCCCCCGGTCGCCGACGACGAGCCTGGCCATGTGCCCCTGCGCGCTGCCCGGCCGCCCCCCGGCCGCCTGCGCCTGCAGCCCGGGCAGGGCGCGCGTCTCGGGGGCGCAGCGCACCGCGGCGCGCCTTAAGGCGATCGGCGATGAGCTGCAAGCCCGGACGGCGGCGGCGGCGGCGGCGGCCGCGGCGGGGAGGGCTGCGCGGCCGCGGAGCCGCCGGGCGTCCGCCGCTGGCACCGGCCTGGCCACCTCCTTGGCGCTGCTGGCCGCCTTGGCCTGGCTGAGCCGCAGGGGGCGCCTCTAAGGCGGCGGGAGCGACGGCGCCTCGACGGGCGGCCGAGCGAGTCAGTGGCACCGGCGGCAGGTGAGCGAGCGCGGCCCGCGGCGGGGAGGCGGAGGAGGAGGAGGGAGGGAGAGGCTGCCCCCCCCCGAGGGCCCACCTGGAGCGCGACGCGGGCAGACAGCGGGAGCCAGCAGGGCGAGGGGCGCCCGGGTTTGCCTTCGGGTGATGGGAGACCACTTGTGGGCGCTGGGAGAGAGCCCGCTGCTGGGATGTGGCCCGAGCGGCGTGGGAGAGCATCTCGGGGCCAGGCTCCCATCTCCAGGCAGGGCTGGGAGAGACTCCAGCCGGCTGCTGCCGGTCAGCGCAGACCATACTGGGCCAGATGGACCAGTGGCTGGACTCGGCATAAGGCAGCTTCCTAAGTTCGGCTCTAGCCTGGAAAGCGCCCTGTGGTTGCACAGCTGGGGGATCCAGGGCAGCTAGATCCCAGAACTTGTGACAGTCATATAGACATAGACGGAGACACAGACAGACATGTGCACACACACCTTATTTTTTGCTGTGACATCCCTATGTGGTCCAAAGCATGTCCTTGGAGGGTACTCCATGTTCTGGAAGGGAAGTATCTTTATGCAGGCATGTCATTATCTTTATGTCATTAAGCTTTGGAACTCATGGCAACAGGGCGTCTACCTTAGATTGCTTCAAAAGTGGGGTGGGCAAACTCCTTCCTGCAGCTGTTAGTACTGCATGAATATGAATATACTGCAAATATTTATATGCTGCTTTTCAACAGAAGTTTCCAAAGCAGCTTTCATAGAAAAAATAAACAATTCGCCAGGATGGCTAGATGGGAGAGAGGGAGCTTCTGAATAGCACTTGCTAGGGCTTCAGCAGTGGAGGGCACGAAGAGTGTTTGCTTACATGCCCTGCTCCTTATGGGCTTCCTGGGGGGTCATCTGGTTAGCCGCTGTGGGAAGCAGGATGACAGTCCAGGTCGATCTTGGGGCTGATGCAACAGGTCTCTCCTTGCATTCTCAATGACAGCTGGATAGAACTTCCGCATTCCAAGGCAGTCTACCTCGTTCTGGAGGCATCTGTCGGGCCACTGTAGGAAGCCGGATTCTAGTCTAGATGGACCTTTGGTTTGGTAAGGCAGGGCTCTCCATCCACCCTTCTGCATGTTGTGTTGTGCTGTGTGGGCATTTCCCTGCTAGCTTTGTCACGGGTGATGCGGTCACCCAGACTTATTAGACCCTGCCTTGCATCAGTCAGATGCGCTACTGGACGGAGATCATGGGCTCCCAAGCCGGGCATGGAGGACCACCAGCGACCTCAGGCACCTGCCATCTTTATATCCTCATTGGAACACAGGCAGATGCCTTATACCAAGCCAGACCATCGGACTAGCTGGCTCAGGATAGTCTAAACTTTGATTCTGAGGAGTTTTCCACTCTGAGGAGATTTCTAAGCGTTCCCTCCGAGGTATCAGCAGGAATTTCCCCCCTGCCCTGTTTGGAGATGTTGGGGATTGAACCTGGGACCATCTGCATCCAAAGCAGATGCTCTTCCACTGAGGAGAGCTGGTCTTGTCATTGCCCCCCGTAGAACACCCCCCCCCCCAGTTCCGTTCGGGTGGTGGTGGTTGTCATTTTTTTTTAAAAAAAAAATTCTTTTTAACTTAGCCCCTCCAGGGGGCTTCTCCAAGGTGGCAGGGGGGTCCTCAGAGGTTTCCGCTCCCCCCGCTGGCCTTTTTGTAAAAATCATACGGTTCAGGTGTCTTTGGCTCTTTCCAGGCCTTTTCCCCGGTGCAGCGGCCATTTTGGAGGCCGCCGCGCATGCGCAGTGGGACCCTGCGTGGCCTGGGTCATGCGCCAGCAGCGTCATGATGCTCTGCTACTGAGCTACGGCCCCATCCCCTAAGAAACATTTGGCATCACTTCCTAAACCTCTAGGAACACAGGAAGCTGCCATATACCGAGTCAGACCCTTGGTCCGTCTAACTCAGTATTGTCTTCCCAGACTGGCAGCAGCTTCTCCAAGGTTGCAGGCAGGAGTCTCTCTCAGCCCTTCCTACGGGTTCTTGAGATTCTTAATCTCAGAATCATGGCTTCATGGCCCACGTCGGACAAGAGTGTTGCCACAGCACAGTGGGAGACAGAGCATCTGCTTTGCACGCAGAAGGGCTATTCCACTGAGAGTGAAGCTCACGCTGGCGTGTTAAAGCACCTGTTGATATTTGTGTAATGGCAGATGTTCCGGGTTTGAGTGTCTGCTTTGCATGCCGAAGGAGAGCTGGTCTGGTGGGAGCAAGCATGACTTGTCCTCATAGCTAAGCAGGGTCCACCCTGGTTGCATATGGATGGGAGACTAGACCTGTGAGAACTGGAAGATTATTCCCCTTAGGGGATAATGTGGCCGCTCTGGGAAGAGCATCTAGGCTCCAAGTTCCTTCCCTGGCAGCATCTCCAAGACAGGGCCGAGAGAGACTCCTGCCTGCAACCTGGGAGAAGCCGCTGCCAGTCTGGGTAGACAATACTGAGCGAGATGGACCAAGGGTCTGACTCAGCAGATGGCAGCTTCCTATGTTCCTGTGAAGGTCCCAGGTTCACTCCCTGGCAGCATCTCCAGGTAGGGCAGAGAGCGACTCCCATCTGAAATGGCGAAGAGGTGCTACTGCCAGTCCGTGTTCTCCCAGGTCCACTCGCTGGCAGACTCTCCAGGCAGGGATGGGATGGGAAACATGACCCCTTTGCTCCAGTGAAGTGCTGAGCTCCATGGACCCCTGGCCTGACTCCGTTCCAGGCGGCATCCCAGGCCCCTGTGGAGGCTGTGCTTTCCATCCGACCCACTCCTCCGTGCACACTCCACTGAGCGTCGTGAGCGTTTCTGCCCTTCTGGGTGGCTTCCCAGCGGCTTTGGTCCCAGAGAAGAAGCGTCCCGGCAGCGGCTTCCCTCCCTCCTGGCCGTGGGGTGGGATGCAGGGAGAATCAGGGGTGCAGCCAGCCAGGTCTGGAGAAGAGGCAGCTGGCGTTCCCAAAAGCCTTCCCCACGGGGCCCCACGTGTGCCCAGCAAGACACGGACTGCCCGTGCTGGACTCCGCTCTGCCCAGGCAATGCCCAGGCCTCCGCGTCTTTGTTTGGGGTGCTGAGTCAAGCTGATGCCTGCGGTGCCCGTGGGAGGTCTCGGGCTTCATCCCTGGCGGCAGCTTCCGGCAGGGTTGGGAAAGAGCCCTTCCTGGAACCCTGAAGGCTGCTCGTGCAGGCAGCACCAGCCAGGAAAGACCACTGTGTGATTCAGTATAGGACCGCTTCTTCGGCTGGCCAGAGGTTTTCAGACATGGACCGCCATAGAGAACTTCTGCCCAGAGGCAGACGTTTGGGCCGGCATACAAATTTGATAGATAGAAATAAATAAATATCTATATCTATGACATCTCACGTCATCCTCAGCCACAAGGGCCTTTGTGGTTGGGGATGATGGGGTTTGTAGTCCAACAACATCTGGAGCCCCCCCCATCTGAAAATCCCTGTGTTAACTCTCTTAAGGCAAGGGTTCCCAACCTTGGGTCTCCAGTTGTTCTTGGACTACAACTCCCATCATCCACAGCCTTCCCAAGGATGTAGCCAAGGATGGTGGGGTTTGTAGTCCAACAGCATCTGAGGACCCCAGTTTGAGAACCCCAGGGTTGAGTCCTTTAAGGCAGGGGTTCCCAACCTTGGGTCTCCACATGTTCTTGGACTACAGCTCCCATCACCCACTGCCTTCCACCACGGTGGCTTGGGGTGATGAGAGTCGTAGCCCATCAACATCTGGGGAGAAAGTTTGGGCGCTCCTGTTTTAAGATAAGATAAGATAAGAACTGTCGTTGCAATGAAGCTGTGGGTCGAAGATAGGTTTGCTCAACATATTTTTATTAGTGAGGTAAAGTTGTGCCGTCGAGTCGGGGTCAACTCCTGGCGCCCACAGAGCCCTGTGGTTGTCTTTGGTAGAATACAGGAGGGGTTGACCGTTGCCTCCTCTCATGCAACATGAGATGATGGCTTTCAGCATCTTCCTCTATCGCTGCTGCCTGATAGAGGTGTTTCCCGTAGTCTGGGAAACACACCAGCGGGGATTCGAACTGGCCACCTCTGGCTTGCTAGTCAAGTCATTTCCCCGCTGTGCCATGAGGGGGAAAATGGGTTCAGTGTTGCCTTGCATGTTTCAGAGGCAATTCTTGGGCCGATGAAAGAAACATTGTGAATAATTTTATAGACCCAAGAATTGCCTCTGAAGAAGAGCGCTGCCTTGAAACGCCTAAGGCAACACTGAACCTAACCAATTCTTATCTATCTATCTATCTATCTGTCTATCAATCATATTTTTCTACTGCCTGATATGTACATCTCTAGGCGGTTAGCTTATAAATATTTAAAAGCCAACACTGATTAAAATACACGACACAATAAATATAGCATAAAACAGTTATTAAAACCAATGTTTAAAATTATTAATACATTATTAGTACACTTTATAAAAGTGTACTAATAAAAATATATTGAGCAAACTTATCAGCACTTTGAGAGTGTCCCCCCCCCCACTCCTTTTGCCTTTGATTTGTTGGTGCTGTGTCATTTCTCTCTCTCTCCTGCTCTCTTGCTGAGGAGAGCAACTGGCCCTATCCAACCCCAGCACAGCATCCCTCCAGTGGCTGTTGCTGGTATCTGTCTTATGTTTCTTTTTAGACTGTGAGCCCTTTGGGGACAGGGAGCCATCTTAATTAATTACGTATTCTTTATTTTTCTGTGTAAACCTCTTTGAGAACTTTGGTGGAAGTGCAGTATATAAATATTTGTAGTAGTTTGTAGTATTCATATCCGTCTTGACTAGATGGATGAGCCGTCTGATAGAGTCCAGCCTGTGCCTGCCTGACACGTTGCCTGGACTGCGGAAACCAGACCCAGAGTTAACCGCTTCACAGGACTGGCTGAACCCCTACCCACGTCTTGCATGACTCCTGACAAAGCAGGTAGTTGCAGTACTGCCCTCCGGCCATCTGCAGTGGTGGCACTGTCTGAAATGCAGCAGAGAACGGACCAGTGGCTCCCTCTGCTGGTGAGCTGCTGTGATAGCGCCGGGCTAGGGGATGCAAGGAATCCTTTGGGAGCAGCGCTTCAGGGTCGGATCTGACCCTTGCACCTCGCCTGACATGCCTTGCAAAACTTGCAAGAAACAGGAGGAGAGAAGAGGTGGCAGGTGGCCACAATCCCCTTTCCGTGTCCTGAATGTCTCTTGCAAGGCTTGGTTTTGAAAGGGGACTGGCCCCCAGCAGGGGCTCGGAGCATTTGGCATTGTGCCTTGCGCTGCCTGGGGCACTGATACAACTTCAGTGCCCTAGACAGTTATATGTACTCAGTAGGAGCTATTAAAAATGTTGCCGACCAAATCATACTGGTTGGGGAGGGACCATAGATCCCCTGCTTTGCAAGCAGAAGGTCCCAGGTTCAACCCCCAGTATATCCAGGTATGACTGGGAAGGGGCCTTCTCTGAAGCCCTGAAGAGCTGCTGCCAGTCAGTGCAAACAGTACTGAGCTGTGTGGAACAAGGGCCGGACTCTGAATGGGAGCGTCAAATGTTTGTAGTTTCATTGGAAGACTGTGCCCACCGGTGTTATGGGAGCATCTGATCTGGTCACGGAACTCATCTCCTCTGCCCTGCAGCGGTGATAACTTCTTGTAATAACTACTGTGGTGTTTGCTTGGGTACATGATCCCCGCAGGACTTGGAAACACAGGCTCTAACACAGTAATTACATCAGTTTGGTAATTACCCTTCAGACTCAAGGTGTGCCAAGCCTCAACCCCAGATCCTCTTCTGAATGCAGGGCGAAAACTTCGAATGTGTGAAATCATAACATACATTCACACGCAGGCATATCCTTCTTCTTGCAACCTTGGAGAAGCCGCTGCCAGTCTGTGTAGACAATACTGAGCTAGATGGACCAAGGGTCTGACTCAGTTTTGGCAGCTTCCTATGTTCCTAACTGTACAACGGGGAGGTTAACTAGACAGGCCTCCAGCCCCAGCTCACCACCCGGGTCTTTCCTTCCCTCTCAGCCGTAGAGCTTACCTGCCATCCATCTCTTTCTTATTTAATTTTGGCTAACGAGAAGAGAAGCTCGTCTTTACTCTTTGTGTTGTAAGCCACACTTCAAAGGGTGCAGTGTGTGAATGTTGCAGGGCTGTTGTTAGGGAAATGCATGGGCATTTCGATATGATGCTTTGTGGAGTTTATACAAGGGGGAAAATGTGCGGAGGGATTATTTCAGGACTGTTCCGCCGAAGGCTCAGATGTGGCTGGGTTGTGCCGGAAACCGACCCACTGAATAAGCCTTAGAAAGCGGGGGGATCCCAGGATCTCTGCTGTAGTTTCCAAGTTCAATCCCTGGCATCTGGAGTTAAAAGGATCTCAGGTTTGTTGGAAGACCTGCGTCTAAGACCTGGAACATCCCCCAGACTCTGCAGTGCTTTCCTGGTGGCTATTCGCTCCTCGGTCTCCATCGCAGTTTTGAGAAAGCCTTGAGAAAGATTTTGTCAAATCTTGGCTTTTTTAACCGAGGCTTTTATACAATTGTCTCTTCTTTGTCATTTGTACAGTTCATAGGCTTGTATTTTAAAACTTCTCAGTCTGATTTGTTATATTTTAGCTTAGTATTTTAATTGTGTCTTTTTTTATAATCTTGTTTTTCATTTTTGCGTCAGTCGCCTTGGGATTGTTTCAGTGAAAGCTGGTATACAGATTTAACAAACAAACAAACAAACAAACAAACAAACAAACAAACAAACATCCCTGTCACCAGCACAAGTATAGACGGACCAATGGTTAAGCCCGCTCTGTATGCGGGCACAATTCGACATTAGAAAGGCTGGTCTTTCAGGACCCTGGACAGCACAAACTTATAGGAACAAGAGCTTGGTTTAGGGACATAGGAAGCTGCCATATACTGAGTCCGACCATTCGTCCATCTAGCTCAGTATTGTCTTCACAGACTGGCAGCGGCTTCTCCCAGGTGGCAGGCAGGAATCTCTCTCAGCCCTCTCTTGGAGATGCTGCCAGGGAGGGAACTTGAAGCCTTCTGCTCTTCTCAGAGCAGCTCCATCATCCCCTGAGGGGAATCTCTTACAGAGCTACAATCCGTCCCCTACAGTTCATCCCCTCACAGGTGAAGAGCTGGTCTTGTGGTAGCAAGCATGACTTGTCTCCTTAGCTAAGCAGGGTCCACCTTGGTTGCATGTGAATGGGAGACTAGATGTGTGAGCACTGGAAGAGATTCCCCTCAGGGGATGGAGCCGCTCTGGGAAGAGCAGAAGGTCCCAAGTTCCCTCCCCGGCATAATCTCCAAGAGAGGGCTAAGAGAGACTCCTGCCTGCAACCTTGGAGAAGCCGCTGCCAGTCTGTGCAGACAATACCCTGAGCTGGATGGACCAAGGCTCTGACTCAGTCTGTGGCAGCTTCCTTTGTTCCACCCTCCTGCTTTTCCTCCTTCTGCTCCTCCATGCAGCAGGGCCCCTTCCTACCCGCTCTGCAGAAACAAAGTGACTTGGGTTTGCAAACTCTCCATATGGGGGCGGAAAAAGCGACTCCACGGATTGCAGCTGTTAAATATACAAGCTGACATCACCTTGTGAGGCGCCGCCAGGCTTGCGGCTGCCAACCTGGCCTGCAGCGCAGGTTGCATTTTGCTCGATCGGCCTCGATGTGGCACAGCAGGCTAAATGAAAACCCTGCGTTTCCCTGCCACCGCCAGCCTGGCCCTGCGCCAGCCGGGCTGTCAGTCACTGCTCCTGCCATCAGCTGCTGGGCCGACGCTGAGCTGCTCCGTCAAAAAATTTCAGCGGAGTTCATTATCAGCCTCCAAATTGGACCAGTCAGATTTCTCGAGGCACCGTCACGCTGGGCAGCACAGAAGTCCGGGGAAGGGCTCGGAGGCATTGCCCCCTCGCTGTGGGGCCTGGCCGGCTGGTCTGGTGGCAGCCAGCACGACTTGTCCCCTTAGCTAAGCAGGGTCCACCCTGGTTTGCATTTGAATGGGAGACTAGAAGTGTGAGCACTGGAAGAGATTCCCCCATGAAGGGATGGAGCCACTCTGGGAAGAGCAGAAGGTTCCAAGTCCCCTCCCTGGCAGCATCTCCAAGATAGGGCTGAGACAGGATTCCTGCCTGCAACCTTGGAGAAGCCGCTGCCAGTCTGTGAAGACAATACTGAGCTAGATGGACTAATGGTCTGACTCAGTATATGGCAGCTTCCTATGTTCCTATTACTCAGCAGTGGATTTCTGGTCTAGATTCTTGGTGTAGGACCTGAAATCGCCGGGAAAGGTTTGTTCCTTCTCGCAAGTGGGGCTGAGTAGGAGAAAACCTTCCCGGTCCCAAGGTGACCGGGACTTACCTGGAGATGCTGCCAGCGATTGAACCTGGGACCTTCTGCATGCAAAGCCGATGCTCTTCCACTAAGTATGGTCTCTTCCCCGGTCAAATTAAGCCAATCGGTCCATTACGAATCTCCTGCTCTACCGAGGGAGCAATCTGGGTCCTCTAGTATGCCGAGGCTCCCTGTTTGAATCCTAGCCAGCGGTGACGCAGCCAGAGGACTGAACCGGTTCTAGGCTGAAGGCGGAAGCTGGATTCGGATTGTCATTTGGGACCTGTGCTTAAAATGGATCGTGGTCTTCAAGGTGCAGCTTTCAAGACCGCAGTTGAAGGGATGCAACCGCAGGAGAGGAGGCATGCACACACCTCTTGCCTGTGGGCTTCTCAGAGGCATCTGGTGGGCCACTGTGGGAAACAGGATGCTGGATTAGATGGGCTTCCTTGGGCCTGATCCAGCGGGGCTGTCCTTATATTCTTATCAGGCTTCCTTGTGCTTCTTAATCATGGACTCTCTGTATTCCTGGCACATTCTCTGCTCAAAGGCCTCCAGGACAGATTTCTTGCACAGACTTCTGGGGTGTCGCTATCACTGAGCAGACGGGTTCAAAGAACCCAGACCCCCGAGCGCCACCCTCCCCTGTTTTCTTCATTGTCTCCCTCCCTTCGAGGGGCCCCCTTCCCCCAGCTACGCCCCTGGCAGTGGGACGGCAGTCAAGTTCTGGCTGGATTCCCCGAGCTGCCAATGAGATCAGGATCTGGCTGCCATCACGCTCCGTTCATGAGTCAAAAAACTGGCAACACCCACCCTGGTAATGGCATTGCGCAGCCTAGGAGGGCCAAATGAATGGATTGGCAGAGACGTTTCTGGGGGGTCTTGTTGACTCAGAGGTGGGCATTCAACCCCTCCAGAGAAGCCGTCGCTTCTTCTCTGCATGGTAGAAAGAGCCAGGATCGGGCCTTCTCAGCAGTGTTCCCTCTCACAGGGATTCCCAGATGTTGTTGACTACAACTCCCAGAATTCCTAGCTGCAATGGCTTTTGCTTGGGGACTGTGGGAGTTGTAGTCAATAACATCTGGGAATTCGTTAAGAGGGAACACTGTTTATCGGTCCTAGCCTCCTGGGTTTCCCTACTTCACTGCGGGACATCCGGTGAGCTTTGTGTTCACCCTCCTAGTAAACTTGTGACACCGTGGTCCCTACATGGACAGCAGGGTGCCGTTCACACTGTGCCTTGTTTCGGATTTAATCGCTGCAATATAGAGCAAGGATATCGTATATCCGGCGTAAGAAAGTTGCTGTCCTTCTGGGTTGTTCGTTTCCGCCAGACGGCTCTCCCTGCTGTTTACATTTTGAAGGCAACTTGCCTGAACAGAGGCAATTTGCTGCTGTTGAGCAGCTAGCCTGGAAAGCACCACGGTCTGGAGCAATGATTCCCAAACGGCATGGCAAGGTGTACCATTATGGGTGAGCAAGCTGCTAGCATGCCGTGAGATATCAGTGAATGAAACATTGAGTGAATTCGTCAAATCTCGAGGTTATAGCTCGATGGGATAGCATCTGTTTGCATGCAGGAGGTCTCCGGTTCAGTCCCTGGCAGCATCTCCAAGAGAGGGCTGAGAGAGATTCCTGCCTGCAACCTGGGAGAAGCCGCTGCCAGTCTGGGTAGACAATACTGAGCTAGATGGACCAAAGGTCTGACTCAGTATAAGGCAGCTTCCTATGTTGGACAGGCCAATCCAGTTTTTAAGACCTGCACAAGAGGCAACCCCCCCCCCGCCAATTAAAAAAATGGGGGCGTGAGGCTGTTTGGGGGATGAGAAAAAACGTGACAACGGCTTTTATCCTTTGACTTGGGGAAGCCTCTCCACTATTGATTTATGAATTTCTACACTTGTGAAGCACTGTGGGCTCTGGGAATGGAGAAGCAACGTCCTTTTATATTTATATTTTATTTTATTATTTGTATTGTATTGTAATTTTATTTACAGTCATTGACCAAACAGAATAAAAACTAGTAAGCATTATACCTTTTAAAAACAATATAACTAAACTTAGCTACAGAAATAGAAATTGAAGCATCTTTATCTGAAAGCAGATGTTTTACAAGGTTATCATCAGATTGATCTACCAGTTTACATATTAAAGGAACAAAAAGGCGTTCCCTGGGATATAAATGGAGATTACAGTGGAGAAGGATATGTGCGACAGTTTCTGTATCTCCTGACCCACAACTACAGTGTCGTTCTTCTAAAGGCACACCCTGAAACCTACCAGCTAGAAGTGCAGATGGAAAGGAATTAACCCTTACTCTCGTGAATATCCATCCATATTTTAAACATACTTTTATACCTCTCTCTCTCTCTCTCTCTCTCTCTCTCTCTCTCTCTCTTTCTCCCCTTCACTATTTTATAGGCTGAAGAAAGATCCGGATGCTTGGGAAGTTTCCTGTCCCTACAGGAGTGGTGCGCCTGAGCGGCAGATGTGGAGATGTGGGGTGAACCAGACCGAAGGATGCTGAGAGCGGTCCCTCCGTCCCGTGGAGGAAGGGGGCAGCCGCGTCCGTCCCGCGGTGAAACCGTCACCAGCGTGGGCACACGCTTTTGTACAGAAGGTGGCGATGACGACGTGTGTAACCTGTCCGTGCGCCTGTCCTTGCGTCTCTTGTACAGCAGAGGCCTTGAGTGGCGTGTGAGTCCCGGGGTTCGTGGTCCCCTCCCTCGCCGCGTGGGGCACGGCGGCCCGTTTTCTTGCGGCAAAATGGCACCCTCCTGCGTTTGGCAGAATGGGGAGCTACTCTTGCTGCGTCGTGGGCACCTCCTGGCTGTGAGGATTGAGGTTCTAGCAGCCCGCTCCAGAAGCAGCGTCTGTGTGTGTGAATAGCTATCTCTGTATACATTTGGGTGGGGTGTACATATCTCTTTCTAAAGGTCTACGAGGGAGGGCAAGCGGAAATGTCTCTGTCCCTTTCTTTAGTTTTCTGGTGCTACAGCTAAGAGTGGCTTGGAGTGAAATGGTCTCCGTGGTGCTATGTTGTTTTCTTTTTTTAAAAAAACAAAAAACCTAAGCAAATGGTCTCAGAGGTGGAGCTGGGAGATGTATATTTGGGTTATTCATATTTATAGGGAGGGGAAGGACGCCCCTTTTGTGATTTCCAGGCTTCCTGCCATTTTGATAGCTTTAACCAAGCCTAGCCCCTTGAGTGATACGATACCATGGCCAGGGCTCAGGAAACCCACCAGTCTACTTGTCTGTGACGAGTGAAAAATGATGCCTGACGAGCGGAAAAAAGTCCTGACCAGTAATCTACCAACACAGCTTGACAAGTAAAATTTTTGCCTGGCTGGTGAACAGAGCCGGCATTTCTTGACCCCTGACTACGATGTGTGTATCTGAGGGTGCGCATTGAAGATCCCTTACACCTGAGTAAAAGGAAAGGAAAGGTGGTGCCATCGAGTCGGCGTCGACTCCTGGCGACCACAGAGCCATGTGGCTTTCTTGGTAGAATACAGGAGGGGTTGACCATTGCCTTTCTCCCGCGCAGTGTGAGATGATGCCTTTGCCGTTGTCACTGAAGTGAGCCCCCACCTCCAGCGCCTTCCTATATCACTGCTGCACGCTATAGGTGACTACAAATATATATTTACTAGGGACAGTAAGCACCAGCGGGTATTCAAACTAATAGCCTCCTCCTCCCTAGGCACACTGCTTCCCTGCTGCGCCACCACAGCTGATTACACCTGAGTAGTTACTCTTTAGTTCCAGTTCCAGCTAAATCCATTTCCAGTGAAAAAAAGATCTTCAGATAGCAGAGCCTGAGATCCCTGAGTATAGCTGCCGGTCAGATCTGGGCTTGCTAAACTTTTGCTTTGCTTATTACACTGAGTACAAAGGTGTGATTTAGTGTGTGGCAAGCAGATTGCTGGTGACCCTAAATGATGCAAAAAGAAAACAGTTTTTCATTCCACATCAGCATGACCTGTGTATGGCTGCAGGAAGGTGATTCAACCGTTTCTGGTGTTAAAAGTTCCCAGGACGCAGAGTGCGTCCTGAGCTGGCAGCAATTGGCCAGAACATATGGAAAATGAAATTTAACGAGGCCATGATTACTCAGAGTTCTTATAGGTACATCAGGGCGTTGGCTGGCTGGTCTTTTTCTTCCTCAATGCTCTCAAGCTCTTTTCTACTTGCAGAGATGTGGGTTTCCTGGGACATTTTGAACTCGAAAATTTCCCAACGCCATCTTTGTCTCATTTGCATGAAATCTGCATACTTGGTTCTCAGAAGTTGTGCAGATTTTCCTGATGCCCGAAGTAGACTGTGATCTGATTTGGCATGCTATCTGACCTATATATTTAGTAAAAAGAAATCCCACCGTCTTAATCTCTTCTCTTGAAGGTTTTTCACGTAGCCAAGTAGCTGAACTGAAATATTTGGTTGAAGGGGGGAATCAATAAAGACACTTAATGTGGCTTAAATGTTATACTTGAAGCAGATTCAAAGCTTTATGTGGAAAGAAATTATTTTTATTGGAATAATAGATAAATCAATAAAACATATATTTACTCCTTCACACTTCCTAGGTATAATCACCGGCCAAATATTAATTACAATGTTGAAATTGCCAAGCTTACATAATATTGCATTGGCGTCCGTTTATTGATACTAATGGGTTTTATGAAACATGCCATTTTAAGAAATAGAATTTTCCCCACGGAAAGATTACGTCTGGAGAAATTCACCAGGAAATTGTCAACCCCACATCTCTGGTGCATACAAGGGAAGGTGGGATGTGGTCTTTATGACCTGTTTTTCTAATTCAAGGGTTATCAACCTTGGGTTCTCGTCTGACAACCTCCGAAAAGCCAAGAGTGGGAATCCCTGGACTAAACGGACCCTCAGAGTCTAGTAGGGATATTATTAAGTCCTTTGCCATGATAGCTAAATAGAATGTTCAGAGGCCTTGGAATTCAAGTTGCTAGAGTCAAGCCATGAGGTTGGTTGGTGCTTTCTCACTCTGCTGGTTGATTTCACATATTCCAAGGCACCTGACCAGAGCAAACCCAAAGTTTAAAGCAGTGTGTCCTTAACTTCAGAGGTGTCAAAGGCAATTTCAGCAAGAAAAGGTACAGTTTCCCCAAATAACTCTTGAGCAGGCATATACCTATCCAGATGACATGTCGATGACTCTAAGGCAGGGTTTCTCCAACTTGCCCCCCCCCCCAGTTCGATCCCATCCACCCAGGGGAGGATGGGAGTTCGAATCCAACAGGATCTGCCACTCAAGCTGGAGGAGAATCCGTGCTTTAAGGGATACATTCTGGATAGGCTTGAATTGAACCCGTCCTTATTATAACAAGCAGATTGCACTGCACAGGGTTTGCTTGGAGAGGAAAGCTGGTCTTGTGGCAGCAAGCATGACTTGTCCCCCTAGCTAAGCAGGGTCCACCCTGGTTGCATTTGAATGGGAGACTAGAAGTGTGAGCACTGGAAGAGATTCTTCTCAGGGGATGGAGCCGCTCTGGAAAGAGCAGAAGGTTCCAAGATCCCTCCCTGGCTGCATCTCCAAAACAGGGCTTAGAGAGATTCCTGCCTGCAACCTTGGAGAAGCCGCAGTCAGTCTGGGTAGACAATACTGAGCTAGATGGACCAAGAGTCTGACTCAGTATATGACAGCTTCTTATGTTCCTATGACTTGTCCCCTTAGCTAAGCAGAGTCTGCCATGGTTGCATATGAATGGGAGACCAAGGGTCTGACTCAGTATATGGCGGCTTCCTATGCTCCTTAGATTTAGCTCTGGAACCCTATGATAGTGCCCATTGCAGGATGTCAAGATAACTTATGAGAATGTGCAGAGTGCCTTTCTACATGCTCTACTACTGCCATCCCATGTAACAGCAAGCAACCTTCCAACCAACCGGGGTAGGTTTGGAGTGGGGTCGGGTTTCTAGGTGCGGCTGAGTAGTCACATCTCCCCCCTTTTAAAAGAAATTCACCTCCAAACTACCACCTGGGCAGCTAGAATACTGATCACAGAGCCTGGTGCCCCGTTTTATTTAACGTGCCACATGTAGTGCCTTCAAAAGGAACAAAGAGGAACGAAACGCTGTAGACAGAGAGGACGGAAATGCGGTAAACGTGGATTTGATGCTTAGCCAAGCTTGTGTTCCGATTCCCCTGCAGGCAGCAGCAAATAACCATGCAGACTATCTTCGCAATAAAAAAATTAATTTAAATGCCCCTTATGCAGACATTCTCAAACTTGGGTCCCCAGATGATGTTGGACTACAAAGCCCATCATTCCCAACAATATTGGCGGGGGCGGGGCATGTTTGAGAAGCTCTGGATTGAAAGTATCCAAGTAGCTCCCATCTTTCCCTAAATTAGGCAGTTAGCAGCCTGTCCTAACTCAAATGTCGATTTCTGCCTGTCTATACAGGTTGTCCCGTTGTAATGGGAGGGGGGCCAGTTGGGAGGGGCCAACTTGGCTCCGCCCCCTAAGCCGAAACATTATTTTGCAGGTGGCTCCCGCATATACTGCTTTTCAACAAGAAAGCAAAATCGGTCCCGACACCCTGGAGTTTGCCCATGCCTACCCTAACCCAAGGCCATTGTGGCTGGAGATGATGGGTTCTGTAGTCCAACAATATCTGGGGGCCCAAGTTTGAGAACCTTTATGAATTATCTTAATCGTAGGAATGGGGCATGGGTGGCTCATAAACCTTAACTTTTGGTCAGCCCTGTGCTTTTGAGTTGCATTGTGTATGTCATTGTGGACATCTCTAACTTGGGTTTTTGGCTTGGATCTTCCATGACGGCTTGGATTTTCCAGGGCTTACAGCATTTAGCTCATGTGCAAACCATGGTAGGTGGCACTTTTATGTCCACGTTCACTTCCGGTGCCGAGGAAGTGAACACATGTTGGCTGCTGGTGCGTTCATAAGGGCTGCCTTCCAGAGAATCCACTGCCTTTTGCAGATCTTTGGCCTGTCTCTCAAGAGGTCTACCTGTGCAGTTGTGTACTTATAAGCATCCCCTCCATGGGGGAGAGACGTGGAGAGTGGAGCAAGGGGGACGCGACCCACAGGAACTCTTCTGTGTTAGGGGTTTTATAGACAGGGCCATTTGTAAGTGGCGTGGGATATATTCAAAATCTCAAACATCCGTGGCTTATTTTGGTTTGTAAACACGTTTGGTTTGCATGCTTGACTGTGAACCTTCCTGAAATGTGTTGCATAGCAGAGAAATGAGAGGGGGGGGGTTTAAAAATGGTTACCTGTCCCTAAAGGACTCACAATGAATTAAAACTATTTTTAAAAAAAGACCCAAGAGATATACTGTACCAGTAACTGCCACTGGAAAATGTGCTCTTCTCGTAGATTGTGGTTTGTTGGTATTGCCCCTTTCAGATGTGGTACAGGTTTGCAATGCACACAGGTATGGATATTCACCTGTTCTGTTGAACACAGGTAGAGTAGTATACTTCCTATCGGTATCATGGGTTTGAAGGACTTGTATCCAAGTTCCCTTTTAAAATGAAAGCTGGTATACTCATTCACACAAACACACGTGAGTATTCAGACATCTGTACACTGGTACAATAAAATGAGGTCATTCACACCCTCAAAAACTGTGTTCTATTTGGGTTTGGGATCTGTGTGTGCTCCCAATTTCTGGTTGCGTGGAAACAAGCTAGGAGGGAAACCACTTATTCCTCTTTGCTTCCACCCAATCACTTCTACCCAGGTTTTCCTCCTACATTGCTTCTACAGAATCGAAAACTGGGAACGCACACAGCTCCCAAACCCAAGCAGAACACAGTTTTTGATGGTGTGAATGACCTCATTATCTGAACAGTGAGGAGAGCTAGTCTTGTGGTAGCAAGCGTGAATCGTCCTCTTTGCTAAGCAGGGTCCAGCCTGGCTTACATTTGAATGGGAGACTCCATGTGTGAGCACTGGAAGCTATCCCCCTCAGGCGGTGGGGCCACTCTGGGAAGAGTACCTGCCTGCTTGTGTGCAGAAGGTTTCAGATTCCCTCCCTGGCTTCTCCACGATAGGGCTGAGAGAAAGATTCCTGCCTGCAACCTTGGAGAAGCTGCTGCCAGTCTGTGTAGACAATACTGAGCTAGATGGACCAAGGGTCTGACTCAGTATATGGCAGATTCCTATGTTCCTAACTGGGCTTCTGTGTACTCTGTACACAGGTACAGTTATTTACAAGTTAAGTTGAACACTCATACAGCAGTATGCTTCCTGTCTATATCCTGCATTTCTGTACTCAAGTTCACTTTGAAAATGAAAGCCGTCATTCACGCCAAAACATCTGTACAGACATCCAAATGCAGGTACAACAGAATGAATGAATACTGCTTTTGTTTCATATCCATGCATGTACTGGGAGTCCTGTCCCTACTGCAGCTTTCCAGCACAAGTGAGGAACATCAGAAGCTGCCATATACTGAGTCAGACCCTTGGTCCATCTAGCTCAGGATTGTCTACACAGGCTGGCAGCAGCTTCTCCAAGGTTGCAGGCAGGAGTCTCTCTCTCAGCCCTATCTTGGAGAAGCCCTTCCTTAAGCTCTCTACAGAAAGCAAAACAGGCTTCAGGTTGTGACAGGGTTCTTGACTCTTTATCAGGGAATCGGAGACTAGAAAACAAACGCATGCTCTTTCTAAGGTTTCCTGCAGTTCTTTGGGTTGAAGAATGCAACTATGATGTGTTCGCTCTCCTTCTGACAGTTCAGTTTGCCAGCTTTTTGCAAGTTGCCTTGCAAAACGCTCTGTGGGCACACAGCCGATGAAATAAGTCAGCTTTCGTTTCCAATTTGAAGTGGTTTTTTTCTCACCCTTTTGTAAAATGAATTTCATATGCTGGAGACTTTGTACATATTTATAATGACTTTATTAAAAAAAAAATCAAGTTGTCATTTTGTGTGTGGCGTGCTTCCTACAAAATCAAATCAAATCAATAACACAAAACATTTCAAGGTCAGATGTCGCCCAGTAGGGAAAGGGATATTTATTACTGGGGTAAGACATCCCAGATTCTCATTTGCAGTGATGCATTTGGAACTGCCCGTCACTAACCAGGAAAGAGACCTGGGGCGTGTGGTGAAGAGCTCAATGAAAACATCACCTCTCTGAGCAGTGGCTTCAAAAAGAGGCCACATCCATGCTAGGCCCTGTACGGAAACTGATTGAAAAGGAAACCGACGGTCACGTCCCCCTTATAACAAATTTGTGGTGCAGCCACATGTGGAATACTGTGTACATTTTCAAACACTGCCGGAAATAAGGTGATTTATAAATAAGGTTTTAATCCCCTGCTAACTTGGCAAAGAGGCACCGTTTAATGTGGTGATTCTCTTTATTGAGCAGGGGGAGAGTAACTGGCCCTCTCCACCCCCAGCACAGCATCCCTCCAGTGACTGTTGCTGGTGTCTGTCTTGTGTTTCTTTTTAGATTGTGAGCCCTTTGGGGACAGGGAGCCATCTTATTTATTTGTTATTTCTCTGTGTAAGCCGCCCTGAGCCATTTTTGGAAGGGTGGTATAGAAACCCAATAAACAAACAAACAAACAGCCTTTTGCCATAGGAACACAAAGTGAAGATTATATACAGCATTTAAAAAGGAAGAAGATGTCATCATTTATTTATTTATTACATTTCTATACCGCCTGACGTGTGCCTTCCTAGGCAGTGTCCATAAGTTGAAATACAAGAAATATAAAAACCAGATACGGTGATTAAAACAATGATATAAAACAAATGAAAACCAATCATTAGTTTTAATTTAATATTAATATAATAATTACTGTTAATAATAACTATTAGCCATGACACACACAGACACACTTTTTGCACTGAAAGCAAAGATTAATCAATACAATTTTGCAAGTGATGGGGCTAATTCTAAGCTGCAGTGGTACCTACGTTGTGGAATTTAGTTTTGTTTGGGGTTTTTTTCCCCCAAGATGGGGAAAAAGGCAGAGGTGGGAGAAGGATATTGGTAAACAATGCCAGTGATCTAATGGGAAACGCAGCACGATGAGGAGGAATCGGGTGGCGGGGGGGAGGAGAGATGCATCCAGACACTTCTACAAAGTTCAATTTCTGCAGCAATGTGTGCATGAAAGCCGCCTGAGAGGCAGTGTTCCCCCATTTAGTTGCAGAAACTGATTCCCACACATGCAGATCTGCACCCTCCATTGAAATGAATGGAGAAGAAATTGTGGGCAGGGAAACATCATGCATGTATAGTAGCAGCCAGGTGCCTTTGCAGTCATTAGACCAGGCTAAATGCCTGCATGTTTTTAAACAGAACTCTAGGACCATGAGGGCTAGAAACCTGGGTTCTGAGGTCTTCTTTTAAAACGTAGCCTAAACCTCTGGAGAGAAGGACCAGAGCGCCACTTGGTCTCTTGACACAGTGTGGGTAGGGGAAAGAAGCGGAAATCGCCACCAATAAGGCAGGCAAGTATATTCCTCCTTAATTCATCATCCCACCAAGCCCATTTCCCAGTAGAGCCCGGAAGTCAATAAACCTGGAAGTGAGCAGAGGTGGTTCCATCCTTCCAGCAGCGCAGAGTTTCCACAGCCACAGAGCGGCAGAGAGGACAGGTCTTCTCCCGGTCGAACCAAAGACAGAGGCACTCTTCGCAAAAAACATGCTGTGCAGACAAAGACACAGAAAGCATTTCTGTCTAATTTTGCTCTACCAAAAAATAACCCCCAAACTCTGAACTCTTACTCTAACCAGGCATGTACAAATCTACCGGCTACCTTGCCAGTGGCGAGCATCCCAGCACCACACAGATCTCCTCCCCAGAGGTCATTTTTGAGAAGGTAAGAAGGAGCAGGAATCCCTTGAGAGCATGTGCAGAGTGCTCTGTTTCTTACCCTCTCCATCTCCCAGTGCAAATGACAGAAGACCTGCTTCTCCCCCAAGACCTCTGCTTGTGAGTAGGAAAAAGACCTGCGGGAAGATCCTTTGGTGGTGACCACACTGAGTGTTGGCTAGCAAGCTAAACCTAAATTTGGGGATCCCTGCCCTAAACACTAACAGTTACCAAAATTCGGTACCAAGAGACATTCTTGTGACTATCTAAATCAAGCTAGTTGGCATTAGGGCAATTCCAAGGGTAACGGAATCAGACACGTGGCCGCTTTTCCAGTGACTGTATCCATAAGCAAATTTTCAAGTTGATATTATATATACTCACTGGCAAGAGAACACCTCCTACTAGAAGGACATTTATTTACAAAACCCCTCAATATTATAGTGTCTGAAACGTGCAAAATATGTCATCAGCAGAATCCGAAGTGATGTCCAAAAATTCTTACTCCGACTGGCACATTTCAGACACTATAATATTGTAGGGTTTTGTAAAAATATGGCCGCATAGTAGGAGATGTCCTCTTGTCAGTGTGTGTATATATATAAAATATATCAACTTGAGAATTTGCTTATGGCTACATAAACATTGAAAAAAGTGGTAACGTGCCTGATTCTGTTATCCTTGGAATTGTCCATTCAGTTAGCTATGAGGAAAGGCAAATATGCATACAAAGCACTAGAGGTCTATACCCCGACTTCTCCAACTCCTGCTTAATCCCTTTCTGGTTTCTGCAGTTTCAGTCATCACAGCCCATCTGCCTTTAAGTTGATCTCCATAACCATGAGGACTAGGAACTTGCTTTTAATGAACAACAACAACAAAAGAAGGCCAGGATCCCCAGGAAGCTGGATTCTGTACCAAATCCAGCCTCCTGGAGTTCATGACATACTTTTTCATTATTATTAAAAGCAAGCTTCTAGTCCTCATGGCCATGGAGATCCACTTAAAAGCAGACGGGCAGTGATGATTCTGTACTGGGGCACCAATGACTGTCGAAACACAGAATACACATATGCATGCAAGCCATATGCATGGCCACTGGGCTATGAGCCCACCCTAACGGCCACAGGTGGCTTAGCAGGTTGAGAAGGTCCAGAACCGTTACCTGGCACAGAAGGATCAGCGGCTCCCTGAACTCAGCCTGGCAGATGGCGCAGATGTCCCCAGCCTCGCTGCACTGCTGACTGGTTGCACAGACCCCATAGCACTGCCAAAGGAAGAAGGGGAAAGGGTGCTTTAGAGGAGAGGGGCGAGGCGCTCGGGGTTATCCCTGGGGGAGGGGGACCTGCAGCCCTTGCAAAGCCCTTCAGGCAGCCAGATCATCGGAACCTGCCATCTACTGAGTCAGACCATCGGTCCATCTCGCTCAGTACTGTCTACCCAGACTGGCAGCGGCTTCTCCGAGGCAACAGGCAGGCCTCTCTCTCAGCCCTACCTTGGAGATGCTGCCAGGGAGCGAACTTGGAACCTTCTGCAATGCTCTTCCACTGAGCTACGGCCCCATCACCTAAAGGGAGTATCTCACAGGGCTCCTACATACTCACCCATCCAAATGCAAACCAAGTTGAACCTTGCTTTGCAAAGGGGTCCAATTCACACTTGCTAGCACAAGACCAACTCCCCTCCCCAGGAAACTGCCTTCTATGGAGTCAGACCCTCGGCTCATCTCGCTCAGTATGGTCTGCACAGGCTGGCAGCAGCTTCTCCAAGGTGGCAGGCAGGGGTCTCTCTCAGCCTGACATGGAGATGCTGCTAGGAACTGAACCTGGGACCTTCTGCATGCAAAGCAGAGATGCTCTACTGTCACTGAGAGAGAGAGCCCACACCTCGTCCGCAGAACCCACTTGCCTCTAAATCTTCCTTTCGGCCGTTTTTACACGCTTCACACCCAATTTTACACCCAAGATCTCCCTTTACACCCAATTATCTTAATTGTAGGAAAGCAGAGCAGCTGCCTGTCTACCCACCTGAGGAGTACACAGGACCTTCAACGCCTTCCTCACGGCTCCCACACGGCCACAGATGTCGAAAGACTGCAACGGAAGCCAGAGAGAGAGAGAGAGAGATGGCTTGCAGAAGGGACACCATTCATTCTGCCCCTCTCGGAAGGGACCATCTATGTCTTGGAACAGAGACGGCATGCGCGAGAACACAGCTTTGCCTGTTGAACTGCGGCTGTGCAAAAAACACTGCAGCAAACGCAGTGAATGCACATGCACTCCATGTTGAAATCAGAGCCTCCCTATCTCTGGCAACTTTTTAAAAACGCAGTGAAGACATATTTATTCTCCCAGGCTTTTAATTAGATGTATAGTTTTAATACTTTTAATGCTGGCTTTTAACTGATTTTAATGTTAATGCCTTCAAGGTTTAAATGGTTCCAATGGTTTAATTGATTTTAACTTATTTCATTTATTTTTGTTTAAACATAAGTGTATACCGCCCCAAACACAAGTCTTAATTGTTTACATGGTTTTTATTGTAAACTGCCCAGAGACGCAAGTTTGGGGCAGTACAGAAATATGCCAAATAAATAAATTTATGCAAAAAACATATATGTGTGTAAAGATGCCTGACTGTGAGTACAACATAATAAGCTCTTTGACATGATCGTATGGGGGTGAGTTGGAGGGGAGGCAATGTAATTTTATTATTATTATTATTAATATTTATATCCTGCTCTTCCTCCAAGGTGCTCAGAGCGGTGTACATGCTTATTCTTATCCTCACAGCAACCCTGTGAGGTAGGTTAGGTTGAGAGATACATGACTGGCCCAGAGTCACTCGGTGAGTTTCATGGCTGAATGGGGATTCGAACTCGGGTCTTCCCAGTCCTAGTCCAACACTCTCACCACTATGCTATACTGGCTCTGAATGTCTGAAGAGAGCTTATGAGCAAGTGAAGTCGGAGCTATAAAGGTAATAGGAACATAGGAAATACCTTATACAGAGTCAGATCTTGGTCCATCTAGCGCAGTCATGTCTACACTGACTGGCAGCAGCTCTCCAAGGGTCCAGGGAGGAGTCTCTTCCAGCCCTACCTGGAGATGCTGCCAGGAATTGAAACTTTTGCATGAAAAGCAAAATGTCCCCTTCTCGTTATGAGCACAGGACGCTGCGTCATACGGAGTCTGACCCTTGGTCCACCTGGCGGAGCATTGTCTACACTGACTGGCAGCGTCTCTCCGAGGTTTCAGGCAGGAGTCCAAAGCCTGGGACCTTCTGCATACAAACAGATGCTACACCATCGAGCGATGGCCCCATCCCCTATATGCTCCAGGCCCAAATCTTGAGAAGGAGAAACCATGGTGGCCGGGGGGAAAGGTCGTAACGGAAGCGGAGGAGGACACTTACTTTGCAGAGGCTGTACAAGATGAGGAGGACCCCGCCAAGGAAGTAGCTGCTGGAGGGATCGTCGCCCATGATGTATTTGTACCAGAGCTGGATGGGGACCAGGGAGCGGAAAAGCTGGCTCAGCTCTTCGATGACCAGGTAGAACTTCCCCTGCAGGACGAAGAAGAAAGGACTCCGGTCAGCCTCGCTGGCGACCCAGGACCCAAGCAAAGGGGCCCGGCAGGAGGGTGATGCAGGTTAAAATCCTAAGCATCGGCATCTGAGACAAAGCCCCACTGAAGGTAGTGTGACTTGCTTAGGAACCTAGGCAGCCGCCTTCTACAGAGTCAGACCCTTGGTCCATCTAGCTCAGTACTGTCTACCCGGGCTGGCAGCGGCTTCTCCAAGCCCTGTTCTCCAAGTTCTCTCTCAGCCCTATTTCGGAGATAGGGGGAGATCTTCCAGTGCTCACACATGTAGTCTCCCATCCAAATGCAAACCAGAGTGGACCCTGCTTAGCAAAGGGGGCAATTCATGCCTGCTACCACAAGGCCACCTCTCCTCCCATAAAGCTGATTTGGCCGAGAGAAGAATGGCTCAGCGAAACCCCAAATCTTGCACATTTATTTATACCCCACCTTTGTGCCATCACAGAACTCAAGGCGGCTTACCATGGGTTCCTCAGTGGTTTCCTATCCAGATATTGACCAGATCAAGAGCTGCTTAGCTTTGGTGAGAGGGTTGTATCCTGTGCCCTAAAACTGTGCACAGCTCTTCTGAATAAATACGCGTATCTCATACAGAAAACCCCAAAGCCTCTCCTACACCTATGCTGCAACTTTCACTAAGGTGACACACCTGTGTGTGGGCTGTACCATTTCAGATTGTAGGTGGGCGCTTATTGGGCTGATGTGATTCCATATTTAAAAAAACCCTCAAAATCCCTGCATATAGGAAAACTAGCATGTCAGGGAGAAGTGCTCTCAACCAGCCTTCTCCCTGACATACTAACTTTCTACCTGCAGGGATTTGTGTTCTAAGGCAGGCAGCCATTCTGGCAGTTACAGAACTGTCCCCCAAGAATCTGTCTGAGCCCCTTTTAAAGCCATCCAAACTGATGGCCATCACCACCTCCCGTGGCAGAGGTCTACCGCCTCATCAGCTGTCTGTGAGGATTAAGGCATGGCATGTTTGGGGAAAGGAGAACTGGATCCGGAGTTGCGTTCGTTCGTTCCTTCCTTCCTTCCAATGTCTCCTAATCCTGGAAAGAACCACACCTTACAGACCGAAAGGCTCAGTCGCTCCCTATATAGCAGGATCAAACTCCTCTTCCAAGCAGATGCTCCAACACGCAAGACAACTCCGCTTAACAGAGCACAATCACCCAGGGACCTCCAAAGCAATTTAGATCAGTGTTTACCTCTGGCTGGCTTCACCCCCTGGGGCAGGAAGGCTGGCTTGAAAATACAACAGTCACACCTCTCATCCATAGGAGATGTTGTTCCTCGGTTTTTCCCTTCTTCGTTCCCTCTCACCTTTCTTGTAGGATTCTTAGCCTTGTTTTCCAAGTTGTTTGCTGCCCCGTTGAGCCTCCTTTTAGTAGGGATGTCCATGAATTTCGGCCAAATTATATTCACACCGAAGCCGAATCGATTCGATTTGGAACCACTGAAAAGAGTGGAGGTTTGTTCGAATCAATCCAAATTCAGGCAAATGCAAATCGATTCGAACGAATCTCCACTCTTCTCAATGGTTCCAAATCGAATCAATTCAAATCCGAATCAAATCCAGCTGAAATTTGTGCACATTCCAATCCTTTAGTGCCCTCCACAGTATCAGCTTCAGTACCCCAAAACATCCTTCCCCCTCTGATTTTTCTCACCTTTTAAACAGCAGCCTGCTACTTCTCAACACCTAGAACACCTCCTAGAAACACAGGAAGCTGCCGAGTCAGACCATGGATCCAGCTGGCTAAGTATTGTCAGCTCTGACTGGCAGCAGCTCTCCAGAGTTTTCAGAGCAATATTTTGCAGCCAAGCCTAGAGATGCTGCCAGGGACTGAACCTGGGACTTGAGGGAGCAAGCAGGACTTGTCCCCTTAGCTAAGCAGGGTCCACCCTGGTTTGCATTTGAATGGGAGACTCCATGTGAGCACTGTAAGCTATTCCCCTTAGGGGATGGAGCCACTCTGGGAAGAGGATCCAGGTTCCCTCCCTGGCAGCATCTCCAAGACAGGGTTGAGAGAGAGACTCCTGCCTGCAACCTTGGAGAAGCCGCTGCCAGTCTGTGCAGACAATACTGAGCAAGATGGACCAAGGGTCTGACTCAGTATATGGCTGCTTCCTATGTATGCAAATGTCCCTATGTATGTTCTGCCACGGAGTTACAGCCCCATTCTCAATACAGGAGCCTTTCTCAGCCTTACCTGGAGATTCATTTATTGCATTTATCATTACATTTCTATACTGCCTTTCATCAAAACCATCTCAAGGCGGTTCGCAAGACGACCAACATCACACAATTAAGGGGACAAATCATGCTTGCCACCCCAAGACCAGTTCTCCTCCCTGGAATCGGATCTCCTCAACCCGACTGGCTCTCCTACAGACCAAAAGCACCTCTGTCTTGTCCGGATTCAATCTCACTCTATTAGCTCACATCCAACCCACTGCAGCCTCCAACCCTTATTCAGGCCATGACCCCTAAAATGAAAAGAAAAAGAAAAATTAGCGAGAATACTGGTTGAACCCGGGACCTTCTGAATGCAAAACAGGTTCTCTACCACTGAGATATGGCCCCAGCAGAAACAGTGAGGGATGCTTGAGAAAGGGACAACCTATTGGGAGAATGCAATACTGGAGAATGCAATACTGGAGAATGCAATACTGGAGAAGGCAATACTGGAGAAGGCAATATTGGAGAAGGCAATACTGGAGAAGGCAAATTCGTCAGAGGAAGCCTACCATTTACCCAAGTCTGCCGTGCAAAAAACCATGAACTGGTCCACCTTTGCTGCCTGTTTTTGCACGCCTTCTCCAACACTGCCGTCAGCAAGGAACCAGCACTAGCCATGGGGACCAAGCCCATTAGGGTCCTGGAGGGACGCAGCCGGCTCGGCCCGCTCCCTCTGGGTCCCCCAGGATGAGATCATTGGGCAAGCTGTCCTAGCCTAGCAGAACAAATTGAAGCCTGCGGAGAGCGCCGGCATTCTCATGATCTCATACCCCAGGGGACGCCGAGTGAGGTCACGTCAGCGCTTACTCGAGGACCTGGGCTCCTTCCCTCCTCCCGCTCCGCTAACTCCCCGGAGGGCACCGCGGAGCGTATCTGTGATAATGGCCAGGCTCTGAAATCCCAAATGGAAGCCATTTAATAGATTAGCAGGCAGGAGCCGGGCTGCGTTCGTGTCAGTTTGCTAATCACAAAACTGTCACCGGATTTCGCCCGCCCCCCACCAGGCAGCCGGCAAGAGGCTGGTTTGGCCGCTTTCCCCACTCAGCGGCAGCAGAAGCGAGCAAGGACCCAGAAACATGGCAAAGATGACCCACTTCTC
This sequence comes from Hemicordylus capensis, assembly GCF_027244095.1. Taxonomy (NCBI): domain Eukaryota; kingdom Metazoa; phylum Chordata; class Lepidosauria; order Squamata; family Cordylidae; genus Hemicordylus; species Hemicordylus capensis. The sequence continues at coordinate 17,451,842 of NC_069671.1, forward strand.
TGCCACCCTGTTCTCAAGCGTCCTTAGTCCTGGCGTCCACCACAGAGACTGCTCTTGGCAGTAGTGTAGGGCCATAGGAAGCTGCCATATACTGAGTCAGACCATCGGTCCATCTCGCTCAGTATTGTCTACACAGACTGGCAGTGGTTTCTCCAAGGTTGCAGGCAGGACTCTCTCTCAGCCCTCTCTTGGAGATGCTGCCAGGGAGGGAACTTGGAACCTAGATGATCTTCCCAGAGTGGCTCCATCCCTTGAGTGGAATATCTTTTAGTGCTCACACTTCTAGTCTCCCATTCACATGCAACCAGGGCAGACCCTGCTTAGCTAAGGGGACAAGTCATGATTGCTCCCACAAGACCAGCTCTCCTCTCCTGAGACTGGTTCAGTAAATACCATGGTGAATCTAGATGTCCCTGGTTCCTGGTTCAACCCCTGGCAGCATCTCCAGGTAGGGCTGGGAAAGACCCCCTGCCAGAAACCTCAAAGAGCTGCTGCCAGTCAGTGTAGACAATACTGAGCTACATGGACCAAAGGTCTGACTCAGTGTATGACAGCTTCCGGGGTTACAGGGAAGAAATGGGGGAGGGGAGAGCTCTTCAGGGTAGCAAGCATGAATTGCCCCCTTTGCTAAGCAGGGTCTCCCTCAGTTTGCACTTGGAGGGGTGACTATAGTGTGGACAATACTGAGCTGCGTGGGCCAAGGGTCTGACTCAGTATATGGCAGCTTTCCTATCTTCACTTGAAGTCAATGCATATTGACCGATATAAAACCTCCCATTTCTACTACTACTATGATTATCGATATACCAAACTTTCAGCCAAAGTTCTCAAAGCGGCTTACACAGAAAAACAAACAAGACCTAAATCAGAGGGTCCCCTGTCCCCATAGGGGGGACACAGTCTAAAAAGAAACCTAAGGCAGATGCCAGCCACAGCCACTGGAGGGACGCTGTGCTGGGGCTGGATAGGGCCGGTTGCTCTCCCCCTGCTAAATACAAGAGAACCGCCACTGGAAGAGGTGCCTCTTTGCTCAGTTCGCAGGGGTGACTGCTCTTTTCCGCTCCCAGTTGCACGGGGGCATGGAAGGGGCCAGACCCCTTCCGTGAGCGATCGCCTGCCGCTTAACCCCCAAAGCCCAAAGGAACTCAGACAAGCAGAGGAAAAGTTCTGCCCGACAGCTGCCGACTCCTTTCCCTCAGGAGGGCGGGGAGGGCCCGGAGACACCGCCCCCGCGCGCCGAACGTCCTCCATCAGAAACAACAACCGGCAGCTCCCATTTGGTTCCATACAAAACGAACTGCCGCAAATTAAAACGGCCCCCGCCATGTGGCTCCTGGGGGGCGTCCTTTGTCGTCCGCGAGGCAAACGGCACACATCTCATTTACACCGCTAACGAGCGACAGCTTGAGGGGTGTAGAAGGGGGTGAGATCCGCGGGATGGGGCTGGCCAGGTGCCCGCCCACACCCCACCCCTTCTCCCCCACACCCAAGTTTGCAAACAAAACTTTGGTGAAGCTTGCAGGGAACCAGGGGCCACTTCCGATAAGATAATGTTCCGGCAAGGAAGGCGTCTCTGGGTCGGAAACAACCTGCGATCCAGTTGGGGGTTAAACCAGACTTGCAGTAGCCGGCAGGAATGGGGGCGTTTTGCTAAGCAGGGCCCATCTTGGTTTGCATTTGGATGCAAGGGTACACGTGAGCATTGTAAGGTCTTCCCCTTAGCAGAAGGGAGCTGGTCTGGTGGGAGCCAGCATGACTTGTCCCCTTAGCTAAGCAGGGCCCACCCTGGTTGCATATGAATGGGAGACTAGAAGTGTGAGCACTGGAAGAGATTCCCCTTAGGGAATGGAGTCACTCTGGGAAGAGCAGAAGGTTCCAAGTTCCCTCCCTGGCAGCATCTCCAAGATAGGGCTGGGAGAGATTGTTCCTGCCTGCAACCTTGGAGAAGCCGCTGCCAGTCTGTGAAGACAACACGGAGCTAGATGGACCCAGGGCCCAGCTCAGTATAAGGCAGTTTTCTAAGTTCATCATGAGAAGAGGCAGAGAATCTGCTCGCGTGTGGAAGGTACCAAGTTCAATCCCTGGCTGCATCAGGTAGGGCTGGGAAAGACTCCTGCCTGAAACCTTGGAGAAGCCGCTGCCAGTCAGTGTAGACAAATACTGAGCTAGATGGACCCAGGGTCTGACTCTGTAGAAGGAAGCTTCCTATGTTCCTACCGTGCAAATAGGGGTCTGGAGCAACGCACGGTCCTCATTTTAAGGTGCGGTCTGCAAAATTGTGAGTGTTTTGTTTCCGCAGCCGAAAAGAGGGGCTGCAATTAGAGACCGTCATTTCGTCCCCACAAAGGAAAAGACATTTCCAAACCTTTCCGAATGAGGCATCTGTGCGGTGCGCCATTAGAGGGCTCCTGACAGATGCAATCTTACCAGCCTCCTGGTGGAGCTGGAAATACAGATGCAGCCCCTTTCTTCTCCGGGACAAGGATTGATGAGGACCTGGGACGCCTCTTAGACAAGCAAGCAAAGGCGGTGAACCTCTTCCAGTTCCGCCATTTGTCTTGGCGTGACGTTTGGCGATTGTCGCGCGCTGGGTTCTTTTCTCCTTTTTTTACACGCCGGATGACGCCGTGACCCAGCCCATTCATCTCCCAAATAAAATAATCATCATCATGATCATCAGAGGGGGAGAAAACCCTTGGCCGATCACCAGCGAGAAATTAATCGTCCTTCCGAGGGCCCTGGCACATGGGAGCAAGCCCACCCAAGCCCACCTACCCGCACAAGCCCCATTTAGAATCACTTCGCTTCCCAGCTTGAAATCTCCGTGCTGGCTAAATAACGATAATGGCATGCATTTAATCCACAGCCTCCCATCCATCTTCATCACAAAAAGTGCAGCTGCGCAAATGAAAGGGGGAAAGAAAGGTGAACCGGGGAAGGGAGGGGATGCAGGGAGTCTGCCTCATCCACACCCGCCCCCCCACCGTTTCCCCATTTCTTAATTCCATTAAAAGTTTCCTCCGATAGGGATTCCTCTCTCTCCAAAACTGGACTGAAAGGATCATACAAAGTTGCCTTGTAAATTAGACTATCGGGTCCGAGACTACTGAGTTTATACTACTGGGGCATCTTCTCCAGTTCTACTTGCTCTAAGCAAAGGTCTTTAAAAGCCCCATGAACCAGAATGTCTGAATTGGGGGAGTCCAAGGGTAACGGAATCAGGCATGTTACCACTTTTTCCATGACTGTAAAGTTGTGCCATCGAGTTGGTGTCAACTCCCGGTGACCACAGAACCCTGTGGTTTTCTTTGGTAGAACACAGGAGGGGTTTACTATTGCCTCCTCCTGTATGAGATGATGCCTTTCAGCACCTTCCTATATTGCTGCTGCCCAATATCGGTGTTTCCCATAGTCTGGGGAACATACCAGCAGGGATTCGAACCGACAACTTCTTGCTCGCTAGGCAAGTTACTTCCCTGCAGTGCCAGGCACATTTTCGAGTCAATATTCTATATCCCCACTGGCAAAAGAACATCTCCTACTGTAAAGCCGTATTTGTTTAAAAAAAGAAAGGGAAAAAAACACCCCACCCTCAAAACTCAGTGTGTCCGAAACATGCAAAATACGTCGGTAACAGAATCAGAATTTTGGGACCAAATCCAACTATTTGTCTACCTAGCACAGAGCAATCAGCTCGGACTAGAAGCAACTCTGTATAGTCTCCAGAAGACATCTTTCCCTGACCTGCTTCCAGAGTTATAGTTAACTGGAGATGTTCACGACTGAACATGTGACTCTTTGCACACAGAACGTGTGTTCTGCCACCACCAATATATATGTTGCGGCAAAGAACATTTCCAGCGTTCCCTCTAACAGGGATTCCCAGATGTTGCTGACTACGATTCCCAGAATCCCCCGCCATGGGCCACTGCAGTTGGGGAAGCTGAGAGTTGTAGTCCACAACATCTGGGAATAATCCCTGCTCCCTGTGACACTGGTCCATCCCCACCATTCTGAGATCAGAACCCTTTTACCTTGGACTTGATGGCAAGGATGATTTTCGGCAAGGCCACGACCAGGCACTTCAAGGCGATGGTGACGTATTTGAGGACGAAGTCTGTGACCCCCACAATCCACATCAGATCGAAGAAATCCAGTTTCCCCAGGTTGGGTCTCAAGAAGATGAGGCTGAAAAGAGAGACGGCACAATGATTGGTCAGACACTTGATCAAAATGCTGGCCACTCACCCAAAAAAGAATGACCTCCATTTGGAATACTGTTCTGTTCTGCACCATTCTGGTCACTGTATCTCAAAAAAGATATTATGGAACTGGAAAAAGTGCAAAAGCAGGCACTAAGGTGATCTTTGGTTTGGCACAAACCAAATCCACAAAACAAAGTCGCACTTTATTAATTTATTTTTATTTATTTACCTACAGAACAAACTTTGCATAAACAATGCTGCCACTTAAATTAGCAGAATGCCCTACTTTTTACACTGGAATACGATGGACGAGAGGTTCAAATAATTATGTTTCTTTTCTTTCTTTTCTGCAGAAATGCTGGATATAATAATCATAATTTTACCGTTACGTCAACAATTTTTAACACTCAGTAATCAGATCAATAATTCAAAAACGACACCATGCCCAAGAGAAGCAGAAGACCTTTACTTCCCTTTTGCAAGCACATTAATAGGAATTTTCTATTGCCTATGTTTAATTTGCTGGACTTTCCTATAAGTGTAATCTACACAAAATGACTTTGCCTAGTCAACAAAGGGCCTCACTTCCTAGTAGACAACAAGAGAACAAGGCTCAAGAGGTGGGTTGATTTGCTCTTCCCAAAACCTAATTTAATTTCTTAAAAGTATTGATTGTTTAATTAAATGTTCATAACAACCCACTGCATGGCACACTTTTTCAGGAGCTTACTGTACAATGCAAGGCACCATGCTAAGATTTTAATTGCATAATTTTGGGGGAGAAAAGGAGATTCCAACAGGAAACAAAGAAAATCAACTATGGATAATAATTAACAGTCCAAAATTAACTTATAATTTACTCTGTAGAAGGGATATTAAATGTAATGAGATGCTAGAAGAGATGCTAGTAATTTTTTTTTTCTCTATTGGGAAAGCATCATTGACCCTGGAACTGTGGAACGAACAGAAATTGATGTAAATAAATATTTTGGGGAGAAAACTATTTTTCTCTTGATCAATTATAAACCTGATTATAGATAAGTGTCTGAGTAATTACATTCATGAAGATTTTTAAGCATGCAGTACTTTTCTGCTGTAATCTTGTTGCAGATTTATAATTTTAAACAATTAAAAGAAATGCAAATTACATGTGTGTCAATTTCAGGCATGGTGAAAAAGACCGCAACTGAAATTACGGAGCCGTAACTGAAAGATCCAGGCCATACATCCAGCCAGATAATTTGAATTTTTAATGTTTTAATGTTGTGTTTTAAGCTGCCCAGAGAACAATTTGTTATGGGGCGGCTATTAATAACCACAGCTGCTGTCCTGCAAGGCCCACGGAAGGATCTCTTGCTAAAATAAGTAGAACGGATGGGTGAATACATAAATAAAGAGGAGGAACTGAAATAAAAATACTCACAATACGGACACAGCACAACAGGTAAAATTAAATCCTAAAAGCAAAAGCAAAAACCCAGGATGAGAGATTTAAAAACACATTTGATGAGAATGGAAAGAGAAGAGAAAACAGAATCCACCACCAAGCAGCCTGAAAAGAAAACTGGAATGGAAAGAAAATGAAAATGGATGGAACCAAGTCGCAATTTAACACAACATCCCTGCTTTCTCTGGGGAAAATGGTATGGGGGACCTGCCATAGCTATTAGAGGGCACCCCCCTGCCCCATGCTTAAGAAACTGACTGGACAAGGCTCCTTTAAGAAGCAGAGCCTTCCCCAGGGAAGGGGCGAGGTCAATTCACTCGACCTGGGCAGCAGCCATAAAACCTAGCAGTCTGCTCCAAGACGTTGCTGGAGCACCGTCTCTTGTATGTTGTCCTATCCAGCTCTTGTGCATGCCTACTTGGCACTAGCTACGTTTCTGACTCCTTTGCTTTGATTGGTTAACGGGTCTTGCAGGTTTCAATTGCTCGTTCCTGACGCTCTGCTCCTGTCTAGATCTTCTGGCTCCTGCTAAGTCTACCTGACTTGATCCCTGGTGGGTTTCTGGCTCTCGCAGTCCCCGCTTTGGACTTGTATCCCCTAGTGACCAGGGCTCCCTGAAGCAGCGGGGATTCCCAGTGGTTGTTGACTACAATTCCCAGAATCCTCAGCCAAGGTTCCCTTTGCATTCTGCAAAAGTTCCCTTTAAAAGAAAGGAGAGCCATGTCCTTTCACAGGTACTTCCTTGGACAAGATGTCAGCCAATGCAAACATCAGGCGCAAGTGACCAATTTATTTCCTTTTGGATGCATTCCCCACTCTTCTTCCAAGGAGCCCAGTGTAGTGTGAATAGCAAACAACCACCCTGTGAGGCGGGCTAGGCTGAAAGGTCAGTGACTGGCACAGAGTGACCCAGTGAGTTGCGTGGCTGAAGGAGGACTTGAACTCGAGTCTCCCCCGGTCCAACGTATAGATATTTGGAGGCAGGAACACAACGCAATTCTGCCACTATTTGCAAAGTGGTCTTAAGCCAAGTCGATGGGGCAGAGAAACTCAAGTGCTGGGAGCAATGGACCACGGAAGTGGGATGCGAGGCCTGAACCGCATGAACAGATTCAAAATATCCAAGCCATTCTCCCCCCACCCGGCCGCCATCTCTAATTGACAAGAATGATGCAATCTCTGGCTTAAAAGAATCAATGTGCTCAAACAAGAGAATGATTTCATACTTCGGGGTCAGACCGTACTGCTCACACGCTGCCTTCCTAACCGGCAGGCCCTGTTCCCCCCCACCCCCCGATTTTCAATCAATTTATCTAGTGTTTGCTTTATTAAACTCAACTGCAATGGCTACGCGCAATTCAATGTGCCCCTAGGACTGTCGGAAGAGCAAAGGTGCCATCTGTGCTGCAGCAACAAAACGGCTCTAGTATCTGTTCTACTGTACTAGTACCTATGCTGGTCTTTGACCGTAATGAAGTTGATGGAGTGATTGATTGACAAGGACCTTCTTGGCTGATTTGGGCTTCCTAGCTCACGCCCAGGCCTTCTCCTTCCAACTCTATCTTCTGGATACTCCAGGGTACCAATCACCTCCCCCCCCCAAAAAAAACCCCAGTACCTCTCCACCCCACTTTCCGGAGGATCTGGAACACACACTGCCAATGTATTTCCCCCATCAACTCAAGAGGGTGTTAGAAGTGCACAGTTAGAAGCATAGGAAGCTGCCATATACTGGGTCAGACCATAGATCTATCTAGCTCAGTACTGTCTTCACAGACTGGCAGCGGCTTCTCCAAGCTTGCAGGCAGGAATCTCTTTCAGCCCTGTCTTGGAGATGCTGCCAGGAAGGGAACGTGGAACCTAGATGCTCTTCCCAGAGTGGCCACATCCCCTAAGGGGAATCTCTTGCAGTGCTCACACTTCTAGTCTCCCATTCATATGCAACCAGGGCGGACCCTGCTTAGCTAAGGGGACCAGTCACGCTTGCTGCCACAAGACCAGCTCTCCTCTCCAGTTCTTCCGATACCCACCAACAATACAGGATGTTTGCTTACCTGTTGTACAGCTGTTGGGAACTGAAAGTGTAGAGCAGGTAGAGGGTGTTCCCTGTGAGGAAGGCCAAGATCCAGAACACCACCAACACCGACCTCTTTTCCTGAGAAGAGAGACCAACGCGTGACCTCGGTGGCTTCTACCATTTCAGTCCTAAGGACTAGAAGCTTGGTTTTTATAAATAAATAAATAAATAAATAAATGAATAAATAAACCCGAGATCACCAGGAAGCTAAATTACATAGGATGTTGCCCTATACCAAGTCAGACCACCGAGCTCTGTATCGTCTACCCTGACTGGAAGCGGCTATCCCAAGTTTCGGGCTCAGAGATCTTCCCCAGCCCTACCTAGAGACTGAATTTGGGATTTTCTGCATGCAAGAAGATGCTCTTCCACTGAGCTATATAGCCACACCCCAAAAGGGGAATAATTTACAGCTTTCTGTGCTCACGCGTAGTCACAGGAACATAGGAAGCTGCCATATACTGAGTCAGACCAGGTCTATCTAGCTCAGTATTGCCTTCACAGACTGGCAGCAGCTTCTCCAAGGTTGCAGGCAGGAGTCTCTCTCAGCCCTCTCTTGGAGATGCTGCCAGGGAGGGAACTTGGAACCTAGATGCTCTTCCCAGAGCAGCAGCCCCATCCCTTAAGGGGAATATCTTACAGTGCTCACATGTGGTCTCCCATTCATATGCAACCAGGGTGGACCCAGCTTAGCTAAGGGGACAAGTCCTACTTGCTCCCACAAGACCAGCTCTCCTCTCTTCGCTCATCCAAATGCAAACCAGGGTGGACCTGCTTAGCCAAGGGGACCACTGATGTGTCTTATAATGTCCCCTGCACCCACCTTCAAGGAGACTTGTTCTCGGAGGGTTGAGTTTGCATATGCGAATGTGCTGGCCATACCGATGCACAGAGCAATTCCTGCGGGGAGAGAGAGAGAGACGCACCTGTTAAGTACGAGTCAACAGCCCATGGATACCTCAAGCCATGTTATGTACACTTGGGCACCAATATTCTGAGCCCTCAGTCTCAGTTCCCTTGGTCTGTGAAATGGGCCCATCAGTGACCTGAGCCACAGTTCGCTGGTATCTCCAAGTAGTCCTGGGTCAAACGTGGGCAACAGGGAAACCTTGCGACCTCATCTGGGATTTAGACACAGCCCAGATTAGAAACAAATGAATAAAATTAAAATAAAACCAAGACATGCATGAATGGTGGGGCTGTTCCACAGGAGCCCCACCACAACATAGGAAGCTGCCATATACTGCGTCAGACCATTGGTCTATCTCGCTCAGTATTGTCTACACCAGGGATTCTCAACGTTGGGTCCCCAGATGTTATTGGACTTCAACTCCCATAATGCCCAGCCCCAATGGCATTTGGTTGGGGATCATGGGAGTTGACGTTCAGTAACATCTGGGGACCCAACGTTGAGAATCCCTGGTCTTCACAGACTGGCAGCGGCTTCTCCAAGGTTGCAGGCAGGAATCTCTCTCAGCCCTATCTTGGAGATGCTGCCAGGGAGGGAACTTGGAACCTTCTTCTTTTTTCAGAGCGGCTCCATCGAATATCTTATAGTGCTTGCATGTGGTCTCCCATTCAAATGCAACCAGGGCAGACCCTGCTTAGCTAGGGAGACAAGTCATGCTTGCAACCACCAGACCGGCTCTCCACTTATTAAGATCTCCAGGGGAGGTCCATCTGCATGTGCCACTAGCCTATACGGCCCTCTCCAGTTGCCCTTGGGCTCTATAAGGAAGAGGTTTACCAGCTCTGGCAGCTTTCAGGAAGACTCCGAAAACACACCTGTTTAATCAGGCTTCTGATTAGGTTCCTAATTGCTTTAACTGCTTTCGTTGTTTTAATTATCATCATCGTTTTAATGGCTTGCTATGATGGCTGCTTTTGGTGAACCACCTCGAGACTCTATGATTTGGCAGGACAGAAATCGGAGAGACGGACAGGCAGAGAAAGAGTGGAAGCTCGTCTCTGCCCGTGTCAGATTCTGAAAGGATGGGTGGGACCCACAGGAAGCCGCTTTAGACGGAGTCAGGCCGCCTTTTAAGCTGCCTCCGACGTCCCACCGGATGCAGCCAAGCCGTTCTTCAGTCCAGCTTCTTACCAAGCTTGTGCTGGAAACAGACTTTGGCCAGCAGGATCAGGATGAAGGGAAGCCCCTTCTGCAGCCAGGAGATGACCGCCTTCAGCTCCGAAAGGGCCGGGGCCGGGGTCCCGGGCTGGTCCTCGGGGCCCTCCTCCGGATGTCCGTGGCGGTCGCCGCCGGCCATGTGCAGCAGGGACGGCCCCCGCTGGTGGCTATGGTGGTAGTGGTGGGGTGGCGGCCGGTGGTGGTAGGGCCCGCCTTCTGCGTGGCCGCCCCCTTCCTCCCGTGGGGCGGGCATCTGGATGAAGACCTCCCCGCCCCCTGCGGAGGACCCCAGCACCAAACTCGACTGGAAAGGGGTGGCCGTGATGGTGCCCGACGGGATCACCCCCAACCCGGAGAAGAGCTGCTGAGGAGAGGGCGCTTCGGTCTTGAGGCCTTCAAACACGCCGCCTTCGTCCACGCTCGTCTCGGACGTGATGGTCTGGCTCCGGCTCCTAGAGCACGTAAAAAAAAACAAAATTGGGAGTCAGAACTAGAAGCATCTCACCCTGCTAACAGAGCACAGAGGCAGCTTTTAAAAGTGGCGATTCTCTTCATTCTCTTCATTGAGCAGGGGGAGAGCAGCTGGCCCTCTCCGTCCCCAGCACAGCATCCTTCCAATGGGGTGTGGTGGTGAGAGTGTTGGACTAGGACCAGGGAGACCCGAGTTCAACTCCCCATTCAGCCATGAAACTCACTGGGTGACTCTGGGCCAGTTGCGTATCTGCCAGCCTAACCTACCTCACAGGGTTGTTGTGAGGATAAACATAACCATGTACCCTGTTCTGGAACCCTTATCAGGAAGAAAAAAAGAAAGAAAGGCAGAAAGGCAGAGAGGGAGGAAGAGAAAGGGAAAAGGGAAAAGAGAAAAAGGAAAAAGAGAAAAAGAGAAAAATAAATCCTTCCAGCAACTGTTGCTGGCATCTATCTTATGTTCCTCTTTTAGACTGCGAACCCTTTAGGGACAGGGAGCCATTTTTATCTATTTACTTACTTATTTCTATCTATGTAAACCGCTTTGGGAATGTGGGTTGAAAAGAAGCAGAAATCAACATCCATCATATTCGTATTCAAGGCCACCAGTGTGCAGCTGAAGCAAAATCCGGGCCTGCCGAGAGGCACCTTGGAACGTGGCGATTCTCTTATCGTTAGATCAGGGGGAGAGCAACTGGCCCTATCCAGACCCCTGTGCTATAGGGCAAAGGGGGAGATTGTTTTCTAAATGCCAGCCACAGCCTGAAGCCACGATGAGCCATTGCTCCTGCTCTTAAGCCCCAGAGGTCTCCAAGTTTAGCCCTGGCGTGCGTGCCTTCGGAGAGGGGATTCGTTCCTTCCCTGCAGAGTTGAGCCCCATCCTCACCGGGCCTCTTTCTCCAGCACAAAACCAAACTGGGCCCTGCTCCTCGACACGACGGCTCTCCACAGAGGTTGTTATAACGACTCCCCCAAGACCAAGCTCACACGCATACAAAGAGGGCCCAGAGGCAACCAGATCGTTGGCATGTGGCTCTGTGCTCCCAAATTGATGGGATGAGGCTTCTAATAGAGTCTCCCGGGACCCAGGAGCAAAACCACAACAGCCGCAGATCCACCGTCGTCCCTGGGAACACGTGAAGCACGTACGGAACACGCAAAGGATCCAGCGGAGGCCAACAGCAGAGTCCAGGGCTTTGAGCCTTTCCAGGGCAACGCTCCCAGTGTTGTGGCCTACTCCTAAAGGTAAGTGTGCTGTCGAGTCAGTATCGACTCGTGGTTCTTGGTAGAATACAGGAGGGGTTGACCATGGCCTCCTCCCGTGCAGTATGAGAGGATGCCTTTCAGCATCTTCCTGTATTCCCCTTTCTGGGAAACACACCAGTGGGGATTCGAACCAGCAACCTCTGGCTTGCTAATCAAGTCATTTCCCCGCTGCGCCATTAGGCACTACTACTACTATGAATATTTTATACACCGCTTTTCGACCAATGTTTCCCCAAGTGGTTTACAAAGTTATAAACAAGCAAGCAAAATGGCCCCCTGTCCCCAAAGTGCTAAAAATCACAAGAAAATCCTGTAATATCGCTAAGAGTCACCAAGAAGAATGAGCAGATCGAACCTCCGGAAACTTTTTTAACCCCGCCAAAATCATTCAAAGGCATTTTATATTGGCAAGGGACGGCAAGGTGAACAAGAGAAATGAAGAACTCAAACCTCTGAATGCCCCAAATCACTGAAACCGCCCCCCACCAATCGCTAAAAGATCTCGCCAGCCACAGATACCCGGGTCACCGTTGGCAAGACCTGTCACAAGTTCCTATTCGCATATACCCAGAACCGCGGGTTGGTAAAACCAGAGTTGGCCAGGGATGACCTGTGACCATGTCAAGAAGACGACTCACCTTTCCGGAAGCAGGCTGTCCGTGATGCTGCTGTGCCGTCTCTGCATCTTCCTTAACACTTTAAAGCACAAGACACTCAACATTAATGTGACCGGTTCAACTGTGCCCGGAGGGAGACTAGAGGCGAGGGCTGAGGGGGTACGGCAGCAGGGATGGCCAATCACTCCGGGACATGGCGTCAAAAAGTCTGCTTGGAAGACGGGCCAAAGTCTCGGAGGCCAACTCAGCGGGTGAAAACCAACTCTTCCGAGTCACACCACTGACACGTTGGGTGTGTCTAGCGGAAAGGGGTCGCCGGGATGGGAAGGAAAGCTTCTGACCGTCACTTTGTGGAGTTCCCAGGTTGAAGTTGATGGTCCTGTGGAGTTCAGGGTGCAGGACGGAGAATGTCCACAGTGGGCCTTGATGATAAGCAATGGAGGAATGATGGCTTTAGATTGGAGATTCAACCACGTGTCTTCAAGAGAGCTGCATGGCCAGTACCAGGACGATGCCAGAAAGAGAAGGGGGAGATGATCAGAAAAACAGGAACAAATCAAGAAAAACCAAACAAAGCTTCTCCATATACAATATGTCTCTGATCATAGACGTTAGGGGTATTTCAAACCTGCCCAAATGCACCAAGGTCAGATTTTATGTATTTAAAATGTATATCCTGCTCTTCCTCTGTGGGGCCCAGAGCGCTGAACGTTTCCCACGTATCAGCCAAATTGACCCCGAAGTCCCTGTGTGCTATCAGGGAGCAATTCACACAGAATGTGGGTTTTTCATTGCATGTTAAGAGTGTAGCTTGATTTATTATCTGGAATTTAAAAAATCCACTTTCTGCATTGGTTTTTTTGGGCAACTCTCAGTAAAGCCAGCCAAACTGGCAGTAAAGCCTCCGGTCTGGGGAACCTCCATGCTTATGTTGATTCTCGCGACAACCCTGTGATGTAGGTTAGGCAGAAGAAGAAGGGGCTGGCCTAGTGTCACCCAGTGAGTAGCATGGGCATGGGAGGAGAAGAATGGCCCCCTTTGCTAAGCAGGCTCTGCCCTGGTTTGCATTTGAATGGGAGACTACATGTGTGAGCACCGTGAGATATTCCCCTTAGGGGATGGGGCCGCTCTGGGGGAAAAGAGCACCTGCCTGCTTGCATGCAGAAGAGTCCAAGTCCCCTCCCTGGCAGCATCTCCAAATAGGGCTGAGAGAGACTCCTGCCTCTGCAACCTTGGAGAAGCCGCTGCCAGTCTGGGTAGTAGACACTCCTGAGCTCGATGGCCCAAAGGTCTGATTCTGTATACGGCAGCTTCCTATGTTGAAGGAGGATCTGGACTGTCCAGCTTCAGGGCAGAGCCTAACATCGGAAGGTCTCCCTCCGATCCTGTGGGGACACCCCCCCCCGCCGTGCCTGGGGGGGTCCAGTTACTAGGCTGGGCAGCGCAGCAGCAGCAGAGGGAGCCACAGCTGGACAGGGCGGGCCGGGCCAGCTCCCCCTCCGCTGACCAGGGGCCCCCGGCTTCAGTGCGCAAGGAGAGGGACCCCCCTCGGCCAACACGCGCGCGCATCCCTCTCCAGGCCCGACGGCGGGCATTACCTGCTCCCCGCGCGCAACCGCCGCGCAGCGCCTCGGGGCGGATCGGGCTCCTGCCCCTCCCCGCGCGCCGCCTCGTCCCCTCCCCCTCCGGCCCGGGCGGGCACGTGACTTCCGACTCCGCCCTCCCCCCCACCTCGCTGGGGGCTGCGCTGACCAGAGCAGAGGACACAAAGTAGCCTCCAGTCCGCGCCTCGCCTCGCCGCTTGGCGGGGGAGCCTTCGATACAAACTCGCCATCGCGCGAAGAAGGGAAAGGGTTTTTCCCCCTGTAATCCGGACGGGCTCCCCCGCCTTTAATCCGGATCGGCCAAGGGCCAGCTGGCGGCGCCTTGCAAAAGGGGCTTGCAGCAGCAGCAGGGCTACGGGCCGGCTTGACCACCCCCGCCCCGGATCGATCTGGGGTGGGTGGACGCCGGGCGGGGGAGAGCGCGTCCCTCCTGAACCCGAAGTGAGCCCCCCGCCTGCCATGCCCCGCCCGCCTTCTCCCCCCTGACCGCCCCCGGAGGCCAGCCTGGCATGGGGTGGGGGGCCCCCGCGGTCTCCCCCCACCAGCTCCACCTCAGGCTCCCTCATGGGATAGCGAGTCCGGGCCTCCAGGCGGCCCGCTCAGTAGCGGCGGCGGCGGCGGCAGGTGCCGGATCCGGCCTCCATGGTGCAGCTGCTGGCCCTGGTGTGGCGGAGGCTGCTGCGCAAGCGCTGGGTGCTGGGGGTCGTCTTCGGGCTCTCGCTCATCTATTTCCTCAGCAGCACCTTCAAGCAGGTCAGTGGACTCCGCCGCCCCGCTTCGCTTCCTCTTGGCCTGGCCTGTTTGACCTGCGGGCAGCTGACCTGCGGGGTTCTAGAGACCCGGCGGGGAGCCAGCTGCCTTCTACCGAGTCCGGCCCTTAGTCTGCCTCACGCGCGATTGCCAACCCTGACTGGCAGCGGCTCTCCAAGGTTTCAGGCAGGAGTCTCTCCCAGCCCTACCTGGCGGGTGCTTTCAAGGGGCCTTCTGCATGCAAAGCAAAAGCTCTTCCAGTGAGCTCTGCTCCTTATCCAGACCCTTGGACCATCTTGCTTAGAATTGTCTGCACTGACCGGCAGCAGCTTTCCACGGTTGTGCGGGCAGGAGCCTCTCTCAGCCCTACCCGGAGATGCTGCCAGGGATTGAACCTGAGACCTATCCCACCCCAGCACAGCATCCCTCCAGTGGCTATTGCTGGCGTTTGCCTTATATTTCTTTGTAAACTGTTAGTCCTTTGGGCACAGGGGCCCATCTTATTACTTTATTGTTTTCTCTGTGTAAACCCGCTTTGGGAACTTTTGTTGAAAAGCAGATGCTCTCCCACTGCGCTGTGATGACCCTTCCCCCCCCCCCCAAGGACGCACCACCACCTGCTAGGAAAAAAATGAAATGCAAAGAGCCTTCTCGGTCTCCCCTTTGTTGCTCTCTTATGTTTCTTTTTTTGAGACTGTGAGCCCTTTGGGGGACAGGCAGCCGATTTCATTTATTTATTTATATCTATGTAAACCGCTTTGGGAACTTTTGTTGAAAAGCGGTATATAAAATCTTCATCAGGGATGTGCTTCTCTCCCACACAGCTCTGTTTCGTTTCAGGAAGAGAGAGCAGTGCAGGATCGGAACGTCCCCAAAGCGCCCGACGAAGACCACCCCATTGCGTGGAAAGTGCAGTTCAACGCCGCGAACGGCAGCCGGCCGAGTAACCAGTGCCGGAATTCGGTCCAGGGGAAGCTGTTGATCACAGATGAGCTGGGTGAGGCTCTTGGCCGAGGCGGCTTCGAGAGGCGGCACGAGCCATCCCACCGTGCGTGAGATGGCAGCATGGTGTAGTGGTTAGAGTGCTGGACTGGGGAGACCCGAGTTCAAATCCCCCTTCAGCCATGAGACTAGCTGGGTGACTCTGGGCCAGTCGCTTCTCTCTCAGCCTAACATCCCCAGCACAGCATCCCTCCAGTGGCTGTTGGTGGTGTCCATCATATGTTTCTTTTTCAGATTGTGAGCCCTTTGGGGACAGGGAGCCATCTTTATTTATTAATCTATACCTGTGTAAACCACTTTGGGAACTTGTGTTGGAAAGCGGTATATAAATATCTGAAGTAGTAAAGTTGTATGGATCATTTTAATTTCTTTTGTGTGACTTCAGGTTTTAATTGCTGCTGGGTTTTAATTGCAAACCGCCCAGAGGATTTTATATGGGGCGGCACAGAAATACGATACATAAATTGCATAGCGGGGCCTCATTAGGAGTGGCCCCGCGTCCTACTGTCCTGAGAACCTGAACGATTTCCCAGTCGTCAGTCCCACCCCCTTCCATTGAGCCTCTGGGTGTGTGTGTGTGTGTTGCAGGTTACATCTGTGAAAGGAAGGACTTGCTGGTGAATGGCTGTTGTGACGTGGACGCGCCCAGCGCAAAGCTGTACAGCTGTGAGAGCTGTTTGGGAAACGGATGTTGCAGCATCTACGAGGCCTGCGTCTCCTGCTGCTTACAGCCCAACAAGGTAAGGAGGACTCGGCATCGATGAAAAACAAAATAGCACTGCAGATTAGTAAATGGCACAGCCATTTAGTCTGCGGGAGCAAAAAGTGACCACGGATCTTGTGGTCCCGTAACTGTATCAACCTCCTAACAATTTAAATTTTAAAGCAGCATTTTAAAATGATGTTAAAACTGTTTCAAGCAATCTTTAATTAAAAGCCTGGGTGAATAGGTGCCTCTTTGAAGACTTTTTAAAAGTTGTCAGAGAATGGGAGGCTCTTAATTTCAGCAGGGAGCGCGTCCCAGAGCTCAGGGCCAGCAGCGGAGAAGCTAAATCCACTAACAGAAAACCGGCATCAGAAGGATAGCACTTTAAATTCCCAACTCCCCCTTTGAAGAGGTTGCAGCCCGGGCTGTTTTTGAAACCGCCCTCCCTCGGGCAGTTTGCACACATATGAAACGGGGATTTCAGTGGACTTCTCGGAATCATGTCTGCCTTGGAGAGAAATGCGTGACACACAGGCTGCGCGACACCCTACTCTCCCCTGTTTCTTCCAGCAACGGCTCCTGGAACGTTTTCTGAACCGAGCAGGAGTTTCTTTCCGGAACCTCTTCATGGCCGTGGAAGATCACTTTGAGCTGTGCCTGGCCAAGTGCAGGACCTCCTCGCAGGTAAGAGGGGGCCGTCGGTTGAGCGGTGGCGCCTGGTCGTCCGTGAGGCAGGCCCACCCCTGTTGAACCCTGGGCATCATCTTGGGGCTGCCACGACCTGTGAATACGGGCCCTCGCTGGCCTCCCGGCGGGCCTGACCACATGGGTAACATTTCTAGTCGTGTTTGTGTTTTTTAAAAGCTTTCCAACATTTCTACATTGTGTTTAATTGGTTTTATTATGTTACATTTTCTATTACTTCTATTGTTTTACTGTTGTGGGCAACTCTGAGAAGTATTGTACGGGAGGGGCTACAAATTCTTAAATTCTTATTGTACGGGAGGGCTACAAATTCTTAAACAATAGCTATCCAGCCAAGGTGGCAATCTCACATTCATCTTGGACCATAAACACCTTGGCACGTTGGTTAACACAATCACGCTAATGTTGGAAACCGGCATTAAACCTCCGTTTGAATGATTGTGTGAATCAGGCCTCTGGCTTCTCGGGTCTGCCGCACTTGGTCTTTGCGAGCTGAGCAGTGAGAGGCGATGTGTTTTCTGGGAACGTCTGGCATTTCTTGAGCGGTCTTCTTTCTCTCTCCCTCCTCCGTGCAGAGCGTGCAACATGAAAACACCTACCGGGACCCCATTGCAAAATACTGCTACGGGGAATTCCCCCCAGAGCTCCTGCCGGTGTGAAAGCAGCAAGAAGCTGGAGGCGACGCGAGAGAAATGAAGTGGAGATGCTGTCGGGGAAGGAGCGAAATCAGGGTGGTGTGCGTGGATGGCTTAGGGAACTTCTACCGCAGATCTACTCCAAAGATGCCCAGAAAGGCAAGCCCTTGCAGAAATAAAATGCCTTTCCTTCTCCCTGCAAAGCGGGGTAAAAGTGATGGCGATCCTCCGGGCCCTGGAGCCAGTGTTTGGGTGCGTAGGCCTGATCGGCCAGGTCCTGTATTCAAAACATGCACGTAGACATTAAGTGAGTCTCTCCATAGCTTGTGGACCATTTGGACTGACAACCACCGCAGTGAAGATGGATTGCTGCCCCCCCGGAGAATCATGCCTGGCTCCCTGGCTCTGTACCTTTTGCTGCAAACTCTTTCTGTAAATATGAATTATTTATTGGGATCCCGTGGAGGGTTGTCTTGGCGCAGGAGTATGGGCGATCCGTGGAGCTAGCGGCAGGGGGGGCCGTGCTGGGATACAGCCGAGGCGCCTACTTGGTAGAGCAGACAGGGGCAAAGGACGGGGATAGATCCGTGGAAGAACATCTGTTCTGCATAACTCTGGCCTGCCAGCTGTTGGACTGCAGTTCCCATCATCGCTGGCTGCTGTGTCTGGGGGTGATGGGAGGTGTAGTTCAACCGCAGCCAGAGGGCCAAGGTTTCCAAGCCTGAGCTAGGTGGAATCAGGGGTGTGTCTCTATATGAGGCCGTTTCTTAGGTAATGTTTCCTAGCCCATTGATTCATCTTGACTTGCCAGTGGGCTTCCTGCATTAAATCCTCTGATAGAATCGCAGGCTGCATGCCAACAGGTGTCTCCCTCCCCCCCCATTATGGAGACTATGGCTCCCAAAATGAAGCAGAGGTAACACTGCCGGTGGGGGAAAGTGAGGTATAATGCTTAGGATTGTGGGGGCTTGGACCTGGAAGAGACCCTAAACGATCTAGCCCATCAAGGGATCCAGTAGGTAGAAAGCATTTGCTCGCTGCTTGAACTCCAGCACATCTGTGTGACGCCAGCCTGGTGGGGGAGGCAGCGGATGACCCAAGATGCATTGCTGTCCCAGGTGTTGGCAGGTGAGCGATGCCTCTGCGTCTTCAGCGAAACTTTTGATTGGACCCCTGACAGCCTGATCAGGCGAGCTGATGAAATCTCTGTCCGCAGAAGGCTTTCCTCTTGGGGCCGAAGGAGACACAAGTTTAAGGAGGCCGTTAGCTCTGACATATCAGTGGCGTAGGCACCCTTCCCGGGGGCAAATACCCCTGGCCCTCCGGCAAGCAGGACACCTGGCCCCACACAGATCTCCTCCCTAGAGTGCTCATTTCCATTGCCATTTTGGAGAAGGGTAACCTTCAGTGGCGCAGCAGGGGAATGCTTGACTAACGAGCAGAAGGTTGCCGGTTCGAATCCCCACTGGTATGTTTCCCGTATCGGGCAGCAGTGATATTGGGAGATGCTGAAAGGCATCGTCTCATAGTGCGCGGGAGATGGCAATGGGAAACCCCTCCTGTATTCCACCCGAGACAACCACAGGGCTCTGTGGGCGCCAGGAGTCGGAATCGACGAGATGTCACACTTTACCTTTAAGAAACCGCAGGGATCCCTTCCTGAGCTGGGGAAGAGTGCTTTCCCAGCGTCTTCCCATCGCCATATCCCTGTGCAAATGGCCGGCTTCTCTCCCCTGCCTGTGTGCCCGAAAAGACTCTTGTGTGTTCTGCTGGTCTTGTGGTAGCAAGCATGAATTTGCCCCTTTGCTAAGCAGGGCCTGCCCTGATTTGGATTTGGAGGGGAAGCTAGGGGGTACTCTGAGGAAGAGCACCTGCTTGCTTGCATGCAGAAGGTCCCAGGTTTAATCCTGGCAGCGTCTCCTGGTAGGGCTGGGAAAGAGGTGCTGCCAGTCAGTGTAGACAATACTGAGCTCGATGGGCCAAGGGTCTGACTCAGTAAGAGGCAGCTTCCTCTGTGCCTATCCCAGGAGGTCTGGCAGAGGGGTCTCCGCAGTTCGATGCCGAGGCAGTGCCAACTAGCCCATCCACCTCCAGGAGGCAAACTCCCAATGCCTCGGGCTGGATTCTGGCGTAAGCAGGCAGAAGCATTGCTCTCCAGGATATGCAAGTACACAGCAGAAGTCAAAATACACTCCTTCACAAACTGCAATTGGTTGTCTTGTGTAATGGTTGGGGGGGATCTCTTTATTAAGTGACCCTCTTCTCTTTCACTTGATGGTGGTGGGGCAGTGTTCTTCTGAACAAGGCTTTTTCAGGGTTGGGGGTCCCAATCAGTGACACGGGTCCCAGAATGTGATTGTGATCAACAGATCCCTTTGTTGGGGAAATTTGGTTAACACCAGTATTCACAAAGTTGGCCCCCAGCTGTTGCTGGACTACAGCTCCCATCATCCCCTGCCTCGGTGCCCAAAGATGTTGCTGGACTACAACTCCCATCATCCCCGGTCATGGTAACCAGAGGTCTTTGCGGTTGGGGGATGATGAGAGTTGCAGCCCAACAGCAGCCGAGGGCCTAAGTTTAAGACCCCCCCTCTCCTATCCCTTCTGCTAACCCAGGGCTGCACAACTTCAGGATGATGGGAGTCGTAGTCTGCAGTTGTGCAGGTCTGTGCTAATTGTTGGGGTTTTTTTTAAAAAAAAAACCATTGATATCCCACTATTCCTCCCAAAGAGCTACGTACGTGGTTATGCAACTGGCCCGGAGTCTCCCACTGAGATGGCTGAATGGGGATTTGAACTCAGGGCTTCCCGGTCGTGGTCCAACACTTTAACCCACAGCACACTAAGGCTGTTCTCGCGAGCAGCCTGACAGCCCAGCCAGGGTTAGGCCTAACTCCCCCACTTTTGACCCAGCCTTTAGCCAGGGTTAAGGGTGCCAGCTGGGATCGCGTGATTGCCCGCTGGATTGGGGATTCCCGGAGGGGAGAATGGTCCCAGCCTGCAGAGAGCCACTGAAGTGCGTGACCAAGCCGTGTGGCCAGGAGGTGGCCAGGCGACTGGGGGGAGAAGGTCACGTCAGGTTAGCCTCCCCCCAACCCACCACCCGCCCTGCCTCCGGGTGTGTGAATAGCCTTGCGGAATCTCGATCTCTAGTTTCATTCTCTGCCGTTTGTTCCTGCCTTGTTTTAAAAACAAGTTAGCTTGGTTTTAAGCTAAATTGTGCTCAAAGTCTATAAAAGTTTCCTCCTAATGGGCAACTTTATTCAGTTTGGGGAGTAGGGATTCTCCTTACAGAGTAGCGACCACTTCCAAAGTACCCCCCAAATGAACTTTCATGGGACAAGCCTGCAGACCATTCTCTCTGGGAAATGGGAGTAGCTGATTGCATGCCCAACCCATGAAACAAGCTGGATCTTCCATCTTTCCATACACACACAAACACCCATCCATTGACTGGGGAAGCCACCCGATGAAGCATGGACAGTGCTGATGTGAACTTACGTCTCTGGGCAGCTGAGTGAGAAATCAGACTCGGTTCTCACGTGGACTGAGTGAGAAATCAGTCTCCTGCTGCAAAGATCTCAGTTTCTTGGCATGATCTTCGGTGGGGAGCCTGCTGAACAGGTGTGGCAAAGAAGAGGGTTCCTGGGGCCCTACATCTGTGAAGCCTGATCAGAAGCGAGTGGTTTCCCTATGGGCATGCAGACCCCGCAAACGAGCACGGCGCCATGTGCATCTCAACAGTGCATATAGCCACGTTTCTACAAAGCTCTGTGTGCACGATGAAGATGTGTGATCCATGGTGAAGAAACAGAACTTTTTTTCTCATAATTTAGGGGGTGGGATCTAATTAAATCGATTGGCAGGAGGTGCCCAAAAAACTGAAGAATGCATTTCTTCACTGCGTGCATTGTTAGCCTGTGGAACGTACTGCCACTGGCTAAAATGGGTTGTTGTTTTTTTAAAAAGTGATTAGACAAACTCATGTAGCAGAAGAGGCTTATCAATCATGATAGCATAGGTGAGAGAGCTGCATAATTCCGAGGCAGTACGTTAGAATGGGCCTTGACAAATTTCGTTGGGATCTAGGAGATAACCCCAAGTTTTAGGAGCTGGACAGTGGCTGCTTGCCAAAATTGGTGTCTCCTTTCTCCCTTGGTGCTTCTAGTCGACAAGTTGTAGCAGAAGAGAGACCAGGCATTTTTTCCACCTCCATTGATCTTACTCAGGAAAACTGAGTTTTCCTTTCAAGCCTTTCTCCCCTCTTCTGCTGCCCTCTAGCGGCCAGTTGCTGCAACTCTCTCCCCGGTGGTGGCATTCAAAGAAAAAGTCAGCTCTTTAAGGGCTTATGGGGAACTGTCACTCAAGGGTTCGTCCATTTCGCCAGGCTTGGGTTGCTTTTGAGTGGGAGATATTACTCTCTGCAATCCAGAGGGCTTGCAGAGAAGCTCCTTCACGGAAAGGGATGGGGAGCAAAGGACTCCGAACAAAAAGCAGGACCGGGAGGACAAAAATTATGTTAAGGAGGTAAATTCTGGCTTGCCTATTAGCATCCCCCCCTCCCCAAAGAAGCTGATAACTCTCTTCCTCTGTATTTCACGTTAACACCCAGATCCTAAAGAACAGACTCCTAGCAACTCCTACTGTTCAGTGGGTTTGTCCAACAAGCAGCTGGGTTTAGGACGGACTGACTCATGAATCCACAGATTCCGGACAAGTATTGATACGAAGGCACCTTCAGTGGGCTGGGTGGATCTGAGTTCAAATCCCCGTGCGGCCATGAAACTCACTGGATTGCTCTGGGCTTCTCTCTCGACCTAACCTACCTCACAGAGTTGTTGTGGGGATGAGCCTAACCACCCACATCACACGGGGCTCCTTGGAGCAAGAGCAAGATATACATGTAAAAATAAATAAATTGGTTCATTGCATCCCTTTGGGGAGGGGGGAGTCTTTCATGAGAAATGGGAGTAAGTGGGCCTCCATTTCCTTGCCTACCCCAGTCCTCTGGGTTCTTCCATGTTTCTGCAGTTGATTTTCACCTCCTGAACATAGGAAGCTGCCATATACTGAGTGAGACCATTGGTCTAGCTAGCTCAGTATTGTCAACACAGGCCGGCAGTGGCTTCTCCAAGGTCGCAGGCAGGAATCTCATCTCTATCTAGAGATTTTTATACAAGGTGGTATATAAATGAATAAATTAAATAAAACACCTTGGAGAAGCCAGGGAGGGAACTTGAAACTTTCTGCTCTTCCCAAAGCGGCTCCATCCCCTAAGGGGAATCTCTTCCAGTGCTCACACATCAAGTCTCCCATTCATAAGCAACCAGGACAGACCCTGCTTAGCTAGGGGGACAAGTCATGCTTGCTGCCACAAGACCAGCTCTGGTCTTTCAGGCACTTTCAAAACCATTTCTCTAGTATATCTAATGACAAAACCAGTAACTTTTACTCCTAAGTCAGAAGTAACTCAGGGTGACCTGTGTAGCACTATTGATTAATTTGATTGGGATGTCCACCGGTGACGTTAGTCATGACTGACTGAGGTCTTGCTAATTTCAGTGGTACTTTGCCATGACTAACTTTGTCGGGATGTTGCCTGTATCCTTTTATCTTGTCTATAATTTAAATTCACTCGGGGCTCATGCCATGCGGGAGAAGTACTGCATAAACATAGTCTGTTATAAGATTAATTAAATTAAAAAAGCCCTTTTTTATTTAATGAGAAGTGCCAGATGTCAGTACATAATAAAATCTTTGTCATTTAGAGGAGACACTCATTTTTCAATCACCCACGTCTGTAAGACACTTCATTTGGGGAAAAATAATCCTTTCCATACTAGGATGCTTGTGTTTATATCTGGATTTCTGGCTGTGTTTTTCTCTTCTATCCTTTTTTAAAGCCTCCTCTTAAAAGTGCATTAAAAAAACCCCCAACCATTAGAAAATATCACATTGATGCAACACCAAATTACAAAATTGTTATCAAAAGAATACGAAAGGAAGTGCAGATTTTAAATAATTTTCTAACGTTAATAATTGTGATTGGTAAAGTGCATTTTTAAACTCGGCTTTGTTCTCTTTGTGCCCAGGGAATGCCAGAGCCCGGTTGAGTGAGCACCGCCATCAATCAAAATGCCGCCACTTAGCTGGCAGAAGTGATTTCATTAATGCGCTGTGCAAACACCCTCACCCCCCACCTGACTGCTAATCATCCTCTATCAGCGGGAGGAAAAGATGCAGGCTGGTCTGCTTACAGCTACCCAGGAGCAACCAGTGCTGACCGTGGTTAATTGCCATGATGAGGCAGACAGGCCTGTCGCTCACTTTTAATCTGTGCGGTCCCCGCAAACCGAGAGGCGCAGGTGCTTTCACTGCATCGCGGCAAAGATGATCTCGTGTTGGGCTGAGATCATTTGTCTTGCGGAACTGACAGCATCTCACCACCTACGTAGGCCCGTAAGCCAGGGGGACAAGGTGGAGTGGATCCATTCGGGTACTTCATCGTCGGACGGAGCTGCATGTAGCTATGCCCGGCCGCTGGGCGGATCTGAATAAAGCAGCTAAATGTGGTTTGAGAGAACATCTGAGAGGAGGTCTGAGAGGAGACGTGCTAATGAAATATCACATCAGCCAAGGCCCTACCGCAGGGATTCTTGACTCCGAGTTGCCAGGCATTGGGCTACGACTCTGGTCTTGTGGTCAGGTAAAGTGTGCCGTCGATTCGGTGTCGACTCGTGGCGGCCACAGAGCCCTGTGGTTGTCTTTGGTCGAATACAGGAAGGCCTTGGAAGAGGTTGTCTTTGGTAGAATACAGGAGGGGCTGACCATTGCCTCCTCCCTCACAGTGTGAGATGATGCCTTTCAGCATCTTCCTATATCGCTGCTGCCCGATAGAGGTGTCTCCCACAGTCTGGGGAACACACCAGCAGGGATTCGAACTGGCAACCTTTGGCTTCATAGTCAGGTCATTTCCCCACTGCACCATTAGGTGGCTGGCCTTGTGGTAGCGAGCATGCATTGTCCCCTTTGCTAAGCAGGGCCTGCCTTGGTTTGCATTTGTATGGAAGGCTACATACAAGTGTTGTGAGATATTCCCCTCTTTGGGGTTGGGGCCATAGTTCAGAAGGTCCCACGTTCACTCCCTGTCACATTACGGGAGAGACTCCTGCCTGCAGACTTGGAGAGCTGTTGCCAGTCAGTGTAGAGAATGCTGAGCTAGATGGACCGAGGGTCTGACTCAATATACGGCAGCTTCAGAACATAGGAAGCTGTCTTCTACTGAGTCAGACCCTTGGTCCAGCTAGCTCAGTATTGTCTACCCAGGCTGGCAGCGGCTTCTCCAAGGTTGCAGGCAGGATTCCCTCTCTCAGTCCTATCTCGGAGATGCTGACAGGGAGGGAACTTGGAACCTTCTGCAGCCAAGCAGATGCCCTAGGGCAGGGATTCTCAACACTGGGTCCCCAGATGTTATTGGACTTCAACTCCCATAATCCCCAGCCAAAAGGCACTAGGCCTGGGGATTATGGGAACTGAAGCCCAATAACATCTGGAGACCCAACGCTGAGAATCTCTGCTCTAGGGAATGTACTAAAATGAATGACAGGAGATGCCCACTGCAAAGCCCTGGTTCCTTCCAAAGGGCCATGGAATGCATTGAATTTCTGAATGGCGAATGGGTAGGGATGATGGGAGTTGTAGTCCATCATCATCTGGCAACCCAAGGCTGGGAACGTGGATAAAGACATGGCCTTCCTGGAACGGTTCCCCTTGGAAATGCAACTGGGGTATTGCACGTTCAAATACTCCTCCCTCTAAAAGACAGCCTAGACACAGAAAGCTAGTCATTCCTGTCTGCCTCAGCTGCTACAGTTCATGCCACTCCAAACAGACCCAATAAAGGGGGATGGCCTGATGCTCAGCACAAAATGCTGCGTGCACCCAGGAAAGTGTCACATTCTCCAGAAGCAAGCGAGAGCCCTCAGACGGAAAGAGTCAGCTACAAATGGCTCGCGCACAGCTGCAACAACAGCCTGAAGTTCATGCGCAGGCCACCAGAGGAACAGGCTGGCGGAAATGTTTCCAGCTCCCACCAGTATTCCTGCTTCTAATCAAAATTCTGGAGGTGGGGGCCGGAGAACCCATGCCAGGATATCAGGTTACAGACAGGTTTGGGGTGTGTGTGTGTTCCCATAAGTGTTGCAGCATTTCATCAATTATTTATTAGGCTAATAACTCAGACACTTTGTCATGGGCTGAAAAGATACCTTACAGTTGGTCGGCAGATTTTTTTAATTTTTACCAACTATTTTTCATACTCACAAAGATGGTGAGCGTCATTCAGAAGAGGCATTTGTCTTGTGAGCTTTTATAGGCCCTACCTTCCAGGCTCCATCTGTGCCTTTCTTTCTTTCTTTCTTTCTTTCTTTCTTTCTTTCTTTCTTTCTTTCTTTCTTTCTTTCTTTCTTTCTTTCTTTCTTTCTTTCTTTCTTTCTTTCTTCCCTTCCCTTCCCTTCCCTTCCCTTCCCTTCCCTTCCCTTCCCTTCCCTTCCCTTCCCTTCCCTTCCCTTCCCTTCCCTTCCCTTCCCTTCCCTTCCCTTCCCTTCTCTTCTCTTCTCTTCTCTTCTCTTCTCTTCTCTTCTCTTCTCTTCTCTTTCGGTCAGGCGTTTGCCCAATTTATTGCCGACTGCCACGGTCTTTCCTGCTGGCTTTGGATTATAGACTGTATTTTTGTAACGTGTTTTTAATGTTGATATCTTTAAGCCCGGGTTTCCGAGCCTCATCCCCAGAAGTTGGGTCCCTCCAAGAGATAAAGAGGATTGCCCCACTTCTGTTTTTGGCACGTCTCATAATGACGACGCTGATGCTACTCATAACTTTCTGCAAGAGAAGACAAATTTACAGAATCTAAGAAGAAGAGAAGTTTCTTCTAGCCATTTAAAACACACACACACAACCTTCCAAATGTAAACCAGGGCAGGCCCTGCTTAGCAAAGGAAACAATTCTTCCATTTAGCAAGCTTAACCAGAAATATTCACTTTATCAGCAAGGAAATAAGTACGTCTCGGCTTGGCCGTCATCCATAGCAACCATACTAAAATAAATCCAGATATGGTACTTGCATAAATCCCATCATATACACATTTGTTTGACCTATAGGTCAGACAAAAAAACCAAAAACCCAAACCCGAGATTTTGTAAACAGGATACAGGGTGTGAAAATCTATAGTCGTTGCTCATTAAATTGTCCACCATATGTGCCGAGAACAGCAAAAAAAGAACATTTGGTGACGTGAGCTGCAAAAAACCTTTGGAGTGCATACTTTGCTGCCAAGGAAATAAACCTCCTTTTAAAGTTCTGTTTGGGGCACGATTGCTGCGGAGCTCCAGACATTCCATTTCTTGTTGGTTGGGTCAAAAATAAAGCGGGGGGCAGTCGGGTCAATAATACCTGGGGATCCCTGTTAGAGGGTCCCCAGGTCCCCACCATGGCTGCCGTTGCCACTCACCTGACGTTCACATACCACTGATGCTCCACCCAGCCGCCCGTCCAGCTTGGCTGTGCTAGGCCGGACTGTGTAGCGACCTCATGCTGTAACTGGACGTGTCATGGCTGACTGGCAGCAGAGGTGCAGGTGACCAGATGGCCAGTGGGTCGTGGTGTGCAAAAAACCAGTGCTCTTGAAGCCGATGGTGGTGGGGGGATAGCTTTAAGCATGGAGGGAAGGATGTACTTACACGCCCTGCCACCGCCACCACACTCTCCCCTCCGGTGCTCTGTGTAAAAATAGTCCGACAGGGTGCCAGGGTAACTCCTTGCCACCCCATTGATCCTCCACCTGGAAGGGGCCAGAAGTGCCTGACGCGCTGCACACATTGCGGGTGGGCAGGCATGCGCAAAAAGCGTGCCACAGTTGTGCCCACCGTGAGTCAAAATGTTGGTGTTGGGGGAGCAGCACTTCTTTATATCCATATCTGCCTTGTCTAGGATTGGGACCACCCGGGCAAAACTGGTGCGTTTTCTCTTCACTGCTGCAAAGCTCCCGTTTTGTGATTCTGGTCCCATTTCGGGCTGGTTACCTTCACATCATTACCTGCTTTTGCATGCTACGAGAAGGAAGGAAGGAAGCAAGCAAGCAAGCAGTAAAGACATTTGGGACTCCAGAGTTAAGTTATAAGCTGCCACAAAACAGACGGTGGTTATTATCAGGCCTGCAGAGTGGGGTTTCTGCCTTGAGAGCTGAGCTCCTTTTTCGTCTCCTGACGCAAAAAAGAGTTAATGATGAGTATATTGACCCCCTACCCGCAATGCATCTATTGATTTTACTTTTGTGCAAACATCACTATGGTTCTTGTTATGTTTTAACTTTGTTTTAATCTGTGTCGTTTTATTGTAAACCGCCCAGAGGTGTGAGTTTGGGACAGTAGACAAATATGCTACATAGATAAGCAAAGTTAACAAGTATGGACCCACAAGAAAATGTTTGCAGTATATCCCGTGTGTCTGTGTGTGTGTGTGGCAGGGGGAGGTGAATGTTGTGAATATATTACGACTTGGTGTGTGTGCGCGTATGTACAATGAGTCAGTATGCAACTCTCCCCTATATTGCTAAGGAGAGTTCACAAATGCATTATGTTATTGCGGGGGGGAGGGGTTGATTCGCCACATCAGGAGCTTAGATGTGTCATACCCTTTCCCCTCAGAAACATAATGAAATGGCTGGTGAGAAAACTAAAGAGTTTTAGACACCTTTTCCCCTCAGAAGAGCTTGGAAAAGAATATTCGCCAGTGCATTTAATAAAATAGACAGAATAATTCTCTGAAATATTCTCTTTGATTGTAATCTATGCATTGTTGAATATTCGTTTCCAAATCTTGAGGAAGTGTTCTTCAAGCTGAGAAATGTCCCACTCTTTTTGTTCATGCCCTCTTTCGCCCTTTCCTCACCACCAAATTCCATTAGCTCCGCCCACCTGATTGTCTGTTAAGTGCTTTCTGAGTCAGCAAACATTCTGTGCCATTTAGTCACATTGGGCCAGCTTGAGGTTTATTTTGATCCCCTTTGGCTTTTTTCTTCAGAATTTTTGTAAAACCAGTTGCTGTAGGTTACCTCGAGTCTGCCACTACCTCCCTTCCGCCTGCAGATGCTCATGCGTCTATAGGGATCACAACATTTCCAACTCAAGATGAGGTGAATGGAATTGTGCCAGCCAAAGCTTTGCAGAAAAAGGTGGGAGGAATGTTCCAGGAGTCAGGGAGATGGCATCTTTACAACGGTTAACGCTAAATGATGGGAGAAACTCTCTGCAATCCTCTCTTGGAATAGTGCACCATAAGCTGTTTGGAAAGAAGGTTCCTCAAAAGGCCAAAGGGAAGGACAAAATCTGCAGAATATTAAGCAGCACACGAGGACAGGTCTGGCTGCCAGCCAAGCTGTCGTTCTTGCTTACGAGCCTCTTCACTGATACAGTGAAGTGGAGATCGGAAATCTAGAGGCACCCTGTGGGATTCCAGCTGTGTGCATCTGCCTGTTCTGCAAAACTGAAATACAGCTAAAGCTACAGGAGTGAGCTCTCCCATCCTGGTCTATCAAGTGCTGAAGGGTATGTACAGGCAGGATACCATATCTGCCGGGAACAGAAAAGACAGGTGCAGCATACCAGGGTGGGGGGGAAGAACATTATCAAGACCTGGAAAACTATTTGACCTTGATTCGTCATTAGGCACAAAGCGAAACTGGATAGAAAAATGATATGGCTTTTGCATGACTTGGATTTTTGGACTGCACCAATGTCCTTTTGGGAACTGCCATTTTGTGTCTGGTTGCAGATGAAGGAAAATCCCGTGGAGTTGCAGTCCAATGACTTCTGGGAATCCAGTAACCTTATTGCAATGAAGGGGGAAAGGGGAGGGGGCAAAAAAACCTTCTGGGAATCAACACTTGAGAATCCCTGCCTTATAGAATATTTGCATGCAGAAGGTCTCAGGTTCGTTCCCTGGCAGCATCTCCAGGTAGGGCTGAGAAAGACCCGTGTCTGAAACCCTGCTACCAATCAGCGCAGACAGTACTGCAGTGGAGGAGAGCTGGTCTTGTGGTAGCCAGCATGACTTGTCCCCTTAGCTAAGCAGGGTCCACCCTGGTTGCATATGAATGGGAGACCAGAAGTGTGAGCACTGGAAGAGATTCCCCTCAGGGGATGAAGCCGCTCTGGGAAGAGCAGAAGGTCCCAAGTTCCCTCCCTGGCAGCATCTCCAAGATAGGGCTGAGAGAGACTCCTGCCTGCAACCCTGGAGAAGCCACTGCCAGTCTGTGAAGACAATACTGAGCTAGATAGACCAATTGTCTGTCTCAGTAGATGGCAGCTTCCTATGTTACAACACCTGGGGCCTTTTAGTTTAGAAAGAAGATGACTGCGGGGAGACATGATAGAGATCTATAAAATCATGCATGGAGTGGAGAAAGTGGATAGAGAGAAATTCTTCTCCCTCTCCCATAGCACTAGAACCTGGGGTCACCCCATGAAATTGATTGCCAAGAAATCCAGGACCAACAAACGGAAGTACTTTTTCACACCACGCATAATCCACTTGTGGAATTCTCTACCACAGGATGTGGTGACAGCCAACAACCTGGATGGCTTTAAGAGGGGTTTGGGTCACTTCATGGTCTATCAACGGCTACTAGTCGGAGGGCTATAGGCCACCTCCAGCCTCAAAGGCAGGATGCCTCTGAATACCAGTTGTAGGGGAGTCACAGCAGGAGAGAGGGCATGCCCTCAACTCCTGCATCTGGTGGGCCACTGTGCGAAACAGGACACTGGACTAGATGGGCTTCCTTGGGCCCGATCCATCCGGGCTGTTCTTATGTTCCTATATGGTTGGTTAAGGTGGGTCCGTTTGCTGGGGTGCAGTTACCTCTCCCAGCCAGCAGATGTCACTGTTGGATGTTGCTTCCAGGCTGTCTGTGAGAAATTTCCAGAGAGGGGCAGACCAAAGGATGAAAAGAACAATTTGTTCCCAAGCATGTGCTCTGTAACGGGGTCATCTATAAATTCTGGGATTTCCTGTTTTCCGAACAGCCAGCCTCGGACAGCAACCGTGGGATCGCGCGGCAGCTCGCACGATCAAACACCCATCCTCAGCCACTGGCGGAGTTTCTTGTGGCCTTTGCAGGAGATCTTATAACTCCCGGTTGTCTCACAGCCAGCTTTTCCTTTCCTCTGGGTTTTGCAGTGAGATCATGGGATTTCTGCAGGTTTCCACACGGCTGCCCGGAGAAAATGTGGAAGCGAAGCACGTCAGCAGCAGCAAGGGCGCAGACGAACGTTGCCAGCTTCTCTAGGGAGTCTGGTGGGAACTCTGCGTGTGCTTGAGAAAAAGGCTGGTGTTTTCTCCTCTCTTGCTGGACGGCTACTGTCAAGGGGCTAGAATGTAGGTTTGTTGGCCCTATCACTAAAAATAAAAATCTGATTCATTGGGGTGACTGCTTCTGAGCATATGCAGAGAACTGTTCCTTCAATGGTGGAGTTTCCCCCCGCCAAAAAAATGACCTAGGAGCAAAGCACCTCTGAGCACGTACAGAGTTCCTTTCCTTAATGAAAGGCAGGCTTTCTTGCCCGTTGGGAGGCTAAGCTGGGGAAGCCTGTTCGTACACCTCAGGCCCACCCTTCAGTGTCAGAGTTCTTGCAGGCTAGGGCTGCACAAGTGTGACCCTCTGGCTGTTCTTGGACTACAACTCCCATCATCCCCAGTCACAGCAGTCAGTTGTCAAGGATGATGGGACATGTAGTCCAACATCTGATGGAGGACTGAAGTTGTATGGTCTGGCTGGAGGCCCAGTGCTGCCTGAAAGTAACTGGGGGGCAGGCAGTTATTCAACCGAGAAGGAGAAGGACTTGCTGACATATCTGCATGGCAACTGGGAGACCTTCGTGCAGACCTGTGGAGTCCACCCAGCCACCTCCAGAAGCCTCTGATCGAGGAGCAAAGCCCTGTGTGTGTCAGCACATCTTTGCATTTGAATTCACAGCGCAAAGATTTGACGTATGTGGTGTCTCCATGCAGCTGGCATCTCTCACACATGCACACCAACAGGGAAAAATCATCCCCGGGATTTGTCTCTCATCTCAGGGGCTGGTTCTTTGTGCAGCATTTTGAATCATCTGTGCAGAATTTGGGTTCGGGGTGTGCAGAACCGGTTCAAATCGAACCGGCCTGGTTCGGCCTCGAACCGAACTGGCCTCAGAAAAAGGCGGCCAGCCCGAGTTTGAACTGAACCACGCCCAGTCCATTACGGACTAGTTCGACGGGTGATGCTTTATAAGGGGAATCCACTGATGATTACTGTCTACAAGCAAAGGATAATCCTGCCTTTAAAAGAGGACCAAGGACACAGAAGAGGCAGCGGGGAGGCTTGTGTCTGACCCAGAATGCCTCCAGTGTTCAAGAGGAGACGATGCTTTCCATGAACATTCTGGCAAAACCCTTCCCCGCTATTTTTGGCAGCAATTAGAAACTCGGAGGAGACGCCTGTCACTTTTGCTTCTCCTGCTCTCGCACTCCGGTCGTTGATATCGCTTTCCCAAGAGCAATATCAAACGTAGCCCAGCACGGCTGCAGCCGAGGACCCGCTGCTTTGTGTGTCGG
Organism: Hemicordylus capensis; assembly: GCF_027244095.1. Lineage (NCBI taxonomy): Eukaryota > Metazoa > Chordata > Lepidosauria > Squamata > Cordylidae > Hemicordylus > Hemicordylus capensis. Next base: position 17,484,103 of record NC_069671.1, read on the forward strand.
GTGAAAACAACTGGGTTTCAGAAGCTGCCCTCGGCAGATTGAGTATCGATGTATGGATTAAGGGCCACAGACCACGCAGGGCCGTGCGGGCGGCTTGGAGCATCGCCTGCACCCCCCATGGACTCGTAAGCATTGGAGATGGGGCCATTCTGCCTGGAAGCCCCACTCCGTCGTAATGGTCCTGTGCATGTGGTTGCACAGAGGTGCACCTGGGTGATTTTGGAGCCTGGGCCGAAAGGCCTTTGGAGCCCCCACCCCCTCCGCCCTGCTGCAAGTGAAGCATCATGGACAAACCACACCATGGACAGACTAAAGATGATTTGGGGGCCCCCAGGGGTTGTGGAGGCCCTGGACATTGGCCCTGCAGTCCAGGGGTAAGAGTGCCTCTGCGGTTGTGTGATGTGATGCCAGGGAGGAGCTGCCCGAGGTCTGGATCCTTCCCAGATCCTAGTCGCGGCGAGAGTCCTAGCTCAGAACAGAACAGGCAATCACAGACAATCACCCACCGTGTGCCCTGTTATTGCGTATCTCATTTGGGGTCCCCAAAACTCTCTTCTGACTGGTTGCAGTGTGCATTCAGCTAACAGGGTGGACAAAGCATTGATTTTTCAAGGTCAGCGGGATGAGACTTTCTATGGAGGGCATCTTCATATACATTGAAGAGCAGTCCCCAGATTCCATCTTGTGGCCAGGCTTAGCTTCCAGTATGTTGCAATCCTCTACCCCACACTGGTGTGTCTTAGGCCTGGGGTACACGTGCAGCAGAATGAAGTGGTAGAGTCCTGAAGCGGCAGAATGGACTATACCACTTCTCGGAATGGGGTGGTGGAAAACACATTTTTTTTTAATGCTCCACGGCATTAAAATGGAAATAATGCTGGTCTGGAATTGTGAGAATCGGGCTAATTCTCTCCTCATTCTGTTGCCTAGAATCCCAATGTAGTGGTTAGAGTGCTGGACTAGGACCGGGGAGACCCGAGTTCAAATCCCCATTCCGCCATGAGACTTGCTGGGTGACTCTGGGCCAGTCACTTCTCTCTCAGCCTAGCCTACTTCACAGGGTTGTTGTGAGGAGAAACCTAAGTATGTAGTACACCGCTCTGGGCTCCTTGGAGGAAGAGTGGGATATAAAATGTAATAAAATAAGTTATTTACCTGACCCATGACTAGGTTTTCCCCAAGTCTGTTGGTGTTAGAAATTGGGGGAGGTGGGTCGTCTTAAATTCAGAGTTTTCTTGCTTTCAGGTAAATACAGGTATAATCTGTATTTAACCTGTATTTTTAAGGGGGTCACCTTAAATTCAGAGTTATCTTCTATTTGGGTACATATGGCAATCTGGAATTAATCCCCAATGTTTTGAGTGGAGTTTTGTTCCAGGTAAGTATGCTTAAGATCCGGTTTGTTTGCTCCAACAGAACAAGTGGGTCACTGTCTGTTGTCAAAGGGAGAATAACAGAAGCAAAAATACTGACTCTCCAAAACGGCACAATGCTTCTGGAGCCTAAAAAGAACACCTTGCAGTTGCTTCACCAAAAGGTATTTGATTTCTGCTTTCCGAACAAAAACATATCACCATCTGCCATGACTTTGCCACATGCATTGTTCAAAAATGGCTTTTGTTTATTAAAACAAAATGCAGTGGAATTAATAGATCATGAGATGAGATATGAACTTCTCAAACGTTGTAATAAATAAGTTGCTTTGGTACAAATAATAGAAGCATCTATCCAAACGGTCGCTTCCAAACCTATCTTTTTAATATGGCTTCGATCCAATGGCAACAGCCGCGGTCTCCCCGACCCAGCAGAGACAGCCTAGACTGCAGAAAAATAAAACAAGCCACATCAGAAAGTCATATATTATTGAAATGAAGTTAAACGACAAAAACGAACAAAATAATAGCATAGCATTGTTCTACTGCTTCATGCAACACTTCTATGTTAATGCAAACTAAGAATTTAGGATTAGTTCATTGGTCCTCTAGAATAAACTTCATTGGTTGTTGTCAACCAGGGGTGGAGCCACCATTGAGCGGCAGGGTTCAAAGAACCCGGGCCACCAATGAAACGGGCCACGTGAAGCGTACTGTGAGTGTGGCCTGATCACCCCAGCAGTCTGCAGCTCATCGCAGCATTATTTCCCTTCCTCTCCCTACAGTGAGGGAAAGAAACGCTGGCTGGAAATGAACACCAGAGATCACGCGTACACTCATCATGGGATCATTGCTCGGGTTCATCCCCTGCTAACTGAGCAAAGAGGCCCCTTTTAAAAGTGGCGATTCTCTTTATTGAGCAGGGGGAGCACAATTGGCCCTATCCATTCCCAGCACAGCATCCCTCCAGTGGCTGTTGCTGGTGGTTATCTTACGTGTCTTGTTTAGATTCTAAGCCCTTTGGGGACAGGGAGCCATTTTATTTGCTTGTTTATATCTATGCAAACCACTTTGGGAACTTCTGTTGAAAAAGTGGTATATAAATATTTGTCGTAATTTAATTTAAATATTTGTATTCGTATCGGAGCCCGGACATGCCCCTTCTGCATGTGACGTCATGTGCAAATGGGGAGTGACCGGGGTCCGGAGAGCTCTGAGCGAGTTCTCTGGGGGTCATTTGGCTGCATTATTTCCCGTTCTCTCCTTTGCTGGAGGGAGAGGAAGGGAAATAATGCAGCCAGCCAGCAAACGCTGGATGAAAAGGAGTTCCAGAACGGAGAGCTCGCTAGGAGCTGTTTGAAGCCCTGGACACGCCCCATTTGCACGTGACATCAAAGACATGGGGCGTCACTTGTGTGTGCAAGGGGCATCCATGACAGGGCCACAGTGGCAGGCCAGAACAGGGGCCGCCGTTCCACAGGTTCCGCCGTTCCACCCCACAGAAATTTTTAGCGTGTGTGTGCATGCATGCACATCTGTATATCCAGGTGGCCCTCATTATCCATTGGGGGTTCCATTCCTGCCAGTTTCCATGGATAACGAAACAGCAAATAACGAGACCTTTAGTCTATGGAGACTGGGGGGTTAGGTTCCTTGAGTTTAAAAATAAAACACTTAAAAAGCTGGCGGGGGCAGAAATAAGAGAAGAGAAGCAGAGTACCTTGGAATGCCCCCAAATCATCATTTTTCATTTAAAATATTTTTTTTCTTTACCAAAACAGAGCCTCAAAATGGCTCTGCGCTTCAAAATGGAGGCCAGAAATGACGCCGGAAGTCATTTCTGGCCACTCAGGAACCACAGAGGAGCAAAAATCGCCAATATTTCATGCCGCGGATAAAGAAACCAAGTCTCGAAGACCCATCCACGGATACATGAAACCGCGATCCACGAAACCGTGGATGACAAGGGTCTCCTGTATAAAGGTGCTTGGGCTCTACTCACTCACTCCTTTGGACAGGGTGGCTGGGGGTGATGGGAGCTGTAGTCCCAGAATATCTGGGGACCCAGCTTTGAGAACCCCTGTGCCGAGGTATTTATTCCAATCAAGATCTAAAATGGACACGTTGCTCAGAGCAAGAATCACAGCACACATCTTCTCAAGGAGTCATTGGCCGGAATGAAATTTGCCACCACTGATCTCATGGTCTACTTTTTGTTTGATGATTACAGGTAAAATCCAGGCTCTGCTCTATTCCGTGTGAGTATAACCACCAAAGTATAAAATAAAATAAAATACAGTCCTCTCACAGTGATCCTATGGGCTGGTTCTCAAAATGACTATAATGTCTGTTTCTGGGGGGTATCTAGGGATTCCTGCAATACATGTACTCCCATTTAGTGATTGTGAGAACCCGGAGAATCTCGACAATCTAAGATTCTTTGCTGGGCCTGCAGAAGTCTTTGCTGGCACATGCTTTGGGGACACAAAATCTGGAGGATGGAAGAGCGAAGGAGGAGTTGGAACGGAACGGCGGCTCAACATTCTGGGGCCGGGGGGCGGTTGGCGGCCATTGGTACTGTGAAAAACCAACATGGAGCTGAGATCGAAAATCTTGACTTGAATCTCTTCGTAGAATTTGAATCTGACTCTTAACCCTGATAGCAAGATCATCTGGAAGACCTTTAAGTATGCTCAGTTAGAAGGTACTTCTGTGATGCGGTTCATTCTACAGTAACAAGAATGCTATCAGTGTGTTCAACGCCTCCACCAAATGCTCTGTGCCAGATTGCCCCACAACTGTTTGATGGAAAACCACTTTTCCATGAAAAAGATCGCTGTGTCCCAATTTACCATTCTCTGTTTCTCTAGGAATGGCCATTGTCAACTTTCCTTCTGAGGTAATGATTATCAAGGGACAATCTAACCACCTTATTTTGATTCGGGGGGAACAGCTTTCAGAAAGGCCAGATGTTTTAAAACGAATCAAAATCGAATTCATTGTTGTCTGCGTGCTTAAGTACTATAGTAATATCCAGGGGTGAAGAAATGTTGCCTCAGTTTATCAACCAGACAAAATATTGTACTCGTCAAGCTATGTGGGTTCATTGCTCATCAGGCCTTTTTTTCACTCGTCAGGCATCATTTTTCACTCATCACAGACTAGTGGATTTCTGTAGCCCTGGTAATATCCCCAACTCTGAAGGACGGTGAATTTTCTACACCCACGTTCAACCATCTTTTCCCTATTCCTTAGGCTATGGCAAAAATTATCAAACTCGAGACCCTAGAAATTACTGGACTACGATGCCTATCATACCCAGCCATCATGGTCAAAGGGAGGATGGGAATCGTAATCCAACTTTGGGGGACCCAGGTCTGAGAACTGCCCGGCTAATCCTATAGCCTTTAAATGGTAGAGGAGAGCCAGTCTTGTGGTAGCAAGCATGACATGTCCCTTTAGCTAAACAGGGTCCACCCTGGTTGCATATGAATGGGAGACTAGAAGTGTGAGCACTGCAAGATATTCCCCTTAGGGGATCGATCCGCTCTGGGAAGAGCAGAAGGTTCCAAGTTCCCTCCCTGGCTTCTCCAAGGTAGGGCTGAGAGAGATTCTTGCCTGCAACCTTGGAGAAGCCGCTGCCAGTCTGTGAAGACAACACTGAGCCAGATGGTCTGACTCAGTAGATGGCAGCTTCCTATGTTCCAAATGTTCAGTTTCTTTATCCTGCCACTTAAATTTTGGGTCAGATCTGTTTGGATGATACTGCGTATAGCCACTAACCTCTTCATAAGCTTTCATCCTTAATGTAATCTTTCTTTAATAGATGTTCTTTCACTCCCTGACTCTCAAAGTGCATTTCAGACACCATATTGCAGGGAATATACCCTCTCCTTCCTTCACATTCACCTCTGTAAAAACCATCAGCATCTTTGTCGCCAATCACCTTGAGGATCTGTCCCTCTTTAAAGAGTAGCTCATCCTCAGCGCCATTAGAGTTGGGTGACATCGTGAGAGGGTCATAGTCAAAAAGGGCTACAAATAACCTTGTCGGGTCAACTGTATCTCCCAAAACACAGGTTTTCTGAGGGCTTGAGTTAGGCACGGAAGGCGTCGTCGTCTGATCAACTCTCAAAGTCTTGGTTATAATTTTATCTTTTGCCAGTTCTGCAGGGGATATGGGCCGTTTTCGTGGCCTGGAGTCTTTGTGGCCAGAAACTGCCATTCTGTACTGTTGGTCCTCTTCCTCCTCTTCCTCGATGTCTGAGAGATCAGAATTATGGCTGTGATCTCCAAGAGCAGTCTTGCAACTTTCTGTTCTTGAAAGGTCCTCTTCCTTTGTTTCGCTTTTAGACACGCTCAGGTTAGAAAGTTCTCTGCATAACTGTTGAATCTGCTTTGCATGCCTCTTCTCAGAAAAGCTACCTGGTTCTTCCTGGAGACAAGTGTCCTGCATCCCCACATCCCTGCAGATGCTGTCCCTTGCTTCAAACCCCATAGGAGAAAAACCGGGCTCTGTATTCGAGCCGTTTGCACCACTGTTTTCGACATAACTTGGAAAAGACAAATCTTTTGCCGTCGTATCGGTACATTGGGTCATTGTATATACCTCAATCTTGCTTTTGTCCGGCTGGCTTTGAGTCGAAGGATGCTCTTCTGAACTTTCTGGTTTGGTCTCTGCAGCAAATATTTGTAATGCTGCTGGTGCGAACCTCACTGGTCCGTCACATCTTGATGCGGGAAAAGAATGCTCTGAAGTTTGCTTCCCAGCAGATGTTTGCAGAACGGCATTACCCTCGTCTTTATTGCTTGCACTTTGAGAACTTGTCAAGTTGAAACAGGGCATAGGATTTGGGGAATTGTTCACTGGCACAGAAACTACTGAGTCTTTACAGTTAGAGGTAAAGTGAATGGTGAAATTGTTATGGGTGTTGGCCGTGCACCCGTGGGAGACACTGGGTGAAGAAGTACAGGCTGTGGCAAGGATGCACCCACCTTCAGACTCGAAGAATTCTTGGAAAGTCCACTCAGGCGTGTGGCTGGAGTCAACAGACTTGGATAAACAGGGAGCTCTCAATAAGGTGGATGGAATTAACGTTGGCACAGAATCCTCAGACTCCCCAAAAGGGGAAACTGTTCTTACAGAAACCTTCTGAGATCCTTGGAAGGGATGAAGCTGAGACACGTCTAAGGATACGGTGCCAGCAGTTGGGGATGCAACTTCTGTTACTTTCTCTCCACTGATATAGACAGCATAACCAGTGACTTTTACCCCGTTGGATGTTCCTGCCGCATCAATTGTTACTGGTAACCAGCTGATAACCAGGAAGCCTGCTGAGGAACCGGGCTGAACTTGGACATCAAGGGGAGCATCGGGTGGCCTGACCGATGGAGTAACAAACGTAATCGCTGCTGATTTTGAATTCCCTTGAGGAAACACCAAGACCTCCTTAAAAGCAAGAGTTTCTACTCTTGCACTGTACTGAGTGCTGGGTCTGAGGTTTTGGAAAGTGTACAAATAGACCCCTGTCTTGGTCACATCATATTCCTTCTCATTAAGGTACACGGCGTGAGTATAATTACTGTTGCTGGGCAACCAGCAGATTTCTGCTGACGTGGCAGTGATTTTTTGCAGCTTGAGGCACGTCGGTGCCACCTGGGAATCATTGCCTACCACGAACGTACATTGCATGTGATCAGAGTTCCCTCTGTCCGTCACACTCTGAACGGATATCCTGTACGTCTGCAATGCTAAATCCAGGTTCTCAACCACGGCTTTCATAGGGCTGCTATGCTTCACGTTTTGACACAAGCCAGTGTTGACGTAGATGTTATAGCCATGCACATTCCCCCAGCCATGTGGTACATCTGGAGGCTCCCAGCTTATAACAACCGATCTAGCAAACTGCTGGAGAAGAGTCAGATTCTGGGGATATGGCACGACGGCTGGGCTGTCGAATGGACCGTCTTCTAATTGGTTAGATGGCAGACTGCACGCATTTTCATCGGGGCTGTTGCTTTTTTCTCCACTACTAGCACTCTGGCCGGGGAAACCCATTTCGTGGCACGAGTTGTACGAAAGGTCGCTTGGCTCTGAAGGCGCGAAACTTATTAGATCGTTCCCTGAAACTTCTTCTACCAAATTTGAGGGTACTATGCCCCTTCTGCCGTCCATCAGCTCTCCTTCATAGAAGCCTTCTTCATCCATTTCTCCAAAGACGTAAACATATTCTCCAGCAGTGAGTGGAAGTTCTGCTTCAGGATTTTTATTAGGGCCGTCGAACGGATCGTAACTGTACCGTGCCAAAAAGACAGAAAGTTTAGAAGCGCCTTGATTTCCTGGTGGTAGGTTTAGAAAGCCTTTATCGGCCTCCAGCTCTTCCATTTCACCTGCTGTGTCTTCTTCTGGATTAAGGCAAGATTTAGAGCTGTTTTGCATGGATTCAGAACCAGACGAGTTTGATTGAGATAAGTCTTTCCCTGTTTTGAGCATGTCAGCAGTGGATTCAGAATCTTGATCGTGGGCATCTGAATTGCAATGGAGAGTATGGCAGGTATCTTGTTCCAATGTTTCTGGAGAGTTCATTGCTGTGGGATTGCACTTTCCATGAGATAATTCTGACTCCAGGCATCCCGATCTCCTCTGTTGTCGCTCAAGTTCTTGAGAAAGAAGATTAAAGTGTTCGGTCTGACTGTGATACTGATCTTCTAGCTCTTTCACCTGAGCTTCAAGCAGCTGTACAGCTTCTTCGTGTTCTCTCTTTATTTCTGTCTGTACTTGCTTCAGGTGTTGTATTTCCTTCTCTTTATTTTGCAGCACTAACGAGGTTTTCTCCTGTTCCAACTGTTGCTGTCTTTCTGCTGTCTCTTTCATGTCTTTAATTACTTGTTCTAAATTCGCCACTCTGATTTCAAATGCCTTACGCAACTGAAGACTAGCATTCCAGTCATCCGCGGCCTGCGTCAGTTTCGCCTTCATCTTGGCGTTTTCGTTCTCTAACTTTTCTGCCCGCTCGTTTTTCTGATGGAGCTGAGAGTTTGCCGCCGCTATCCTGACATTTTCGCTCAAGACCTCACGAAGCTGCTGTTCCAGATCGTCGCATCTTTTCTGCTTCTCCAGCACTTCACGATTGAGTTGCTCAGCAAACTTTGTCTTCAGGACTTCCAGCTGGTGTTTACTGTCTGCACCTGTCTTTATAGCACTGCTGTTTTCACAGTTCTTAACCACACTTTCTAGGGGCAGTGCTTCCGATTGGACATCTTTTGCCAACGCGTCCAATGGTTCCGGTTTCTCTTTTGCCACAGACGAGTCGTCTAAGCACACGTCTACGGCTGGTGGCATTTCCTGCTTGTTCACCGAGGGAGAAGCATCGTTGGAGCCCATTCTGGAGGACTGCAGGGACTCCCTCAGATTCTTAAGGGTGATCTGCCGCTGTAGCCGCAGCACCTCTCTCTGAGACTCCCGCAGCAAGCGGTCGAAATCGCTGATGCTGAGCAGATAGGTGTCCTCCTTCCCTGCAGACAATCGGGCCTGAAGCTCCCAGCACTCTCTTTGCAAAGCCTCCAGCTGCTGGTCTTTGGCCAGCAGGACACTGGCCCGTTCACTCAGGTCTCTGGCCCGCTGCCGGGCAAAGGTGCTCTTGCACAAGTCAAGGTCGGGGCCATCGAGGCCTAAGGGCACGGGGCCGCCGCCAACCTTGAGGCTGGACTCCTGGAGTTTCTTGGCCCCTTCCTCCAGCCGCTTGGCGATGCCGGCCAGTTCCTCGTTCTTCCTCTTCAGCCGCTTGACTTTGTCGTGCATCTCCGGGAAGTTGTTTCTCCTCAGCAGGGCGTTCTCTTCCTTGAGGCGGGTGAACCGCTGCTCCAGGCCCACCAGGGCGCTCAGCAGGTCCCCGTTCTGCTTCACCAGCTGGTTGTAGCGGCTGCCCGAGAGCCAGTCCGCCGCCTGCTGCTGCTGCTGCTGCTGCTGGGGCAGGCTGGCTGGAGGCGACCCTCCTCCGGCGGGGCGCCAGCGGCTCACTTTCCCTTCAGGGGGCGAGTCCAGGGACTCCTCGGGTTTGGCCCCTTCCTCTTTCTCCAGGGCCGGCGGGGGTGGGCAGGCGCTGGCCGCGGGGCCTCCTTCTTCCAGCAGGGGTCGCTGCGGCTGCGGAGGTGGCTGCTGGCCAGCCTCGCCTCGGCTCAGGTTGCTGTCCAGCGAGCGGGATTTGGAGGCGGCCTCGGGCGCGCTGCTGCAGGCCGCCTCCAGGAGGCTCTCCAAGGAGCGGGGTCTGGAGGCCGCCTTGCCCGCTTTGGGCGGCGGCGGCGGCGGCGGGTGCTGCTGCTGGGAGGCCGCCTGCTGCCGCAGCCTGTGCGGGAAGCCGGCCGGCGCCGGCTCGCCCTCGAAGCGCTCCAGGATGTACTTGAGGAAGAGGCTGCGCTCCAGCTCCAGCTCGGCCTTGAGGTGGCGGATGCGCGCGGCCTGCTCGCCGTCCACCTCCCAGCGCAGCTTGCCCAGCACCTCCTGCAGCTTGGCGCGGCACTCGCCGCTCAGGCCCGCGCCGCCGCCGCCGCTTCCTCGGCCGCCTCCTCCTCCTCCTCCTCCTCCGTAGCCGCGGCCCACCAGCTCCTCGGCCAGCTGGCGCTGGAGGTCCCGCGCCTGGCGCATGGCGGCGTCGCGCTCGCGCTGCAGCAGCTCCTGCGCCTCGCGCAGCTCGGCCTCCTTCCAGCGCAGCAGCTGCCGGATCTCGGCCTCGCGCTGCCGCCGCCCGGCCTCGCGCAGCTGGTGGAGCTCGCGGGCGCGCTGCTGCTCCCACTTGGAGCGGAGCTGGTCGGCCAGCAGCTGCCGCTCGCGCTCCGCCGCCTCGCGCAGCTCGCGCGCCTCCAGCGCCCCCCGCCGCCGCGCCTCCTGCGAGCGCAGCCGCTCCGCTTCCAGCTCGGCGCGCAGCAGCTCCACCTCCCGCCGCTGCTCCTCGTGCTGCTGCGGGGAGGCTGTCGGTGGCGGCGGCGGCGGCAGCAAGGGGGGCCCCCGGCGCGGGGAGAGGCGCACCGGCGCGGGCGGAGGGGCCGGGGGAGGCGGCCCCCCGGCGCCTCCCGACCCGGCGCCCAACGAGGGACTGTCCTTCGTCATGGCGCGCTGCGGGCGATGTGGGCGAGATGGCGGGCTGGCCGGCCAACGGTTACCAACCAACCGCCCCCGGGGGCCCACCGGAATGTCCGGCCGCCGCTCCGTTCCAACGCCTCCCGCCCTTCCCGCCATTGTGTCCCCCGCAGCGCGCGCCGGCAGGGAGTTCCGCAGGCTCGGGAAAGGCGGCCGCCCTCCGCTGAAGCGCAGGAAATTCTGGGGACCTGGATTTGTAATATAATAGTAGTATTATCATTATAATATATTATACGAATATTTATATACCGCTTTTCAACCAAAGTTCCCAAAGCGGTTTACACACACACACACACACACACACACACACACACACATACAGATATACAGATGATGGATCCCAACCCCCCCCCCCCAAGGGCTCACAATCTAAAAAGAAAAATTAGATACAGCCACTGTGCTGGGGATGGAGAAGACCAGTTGCTCTCCTCCTGTCAAATAAAGAGAATCATCACCACTTTAAAAAGGTGTCTCTTTGCTCAGTTAGGGTAAAAACTGGAAATGTAAAACTCCCTAGATGTTGAGTGTTGGGACTCTGATTTGCTCACCCTAGCAGGACATGAATGCTCCCTTTCCCTTAAAAGAATGCCACCTGATTCAGACACTGTGCTGAACGAGTGTATAGATGTCTGTACACTCATAGATGTGTTTGTGAGGATGACTGTCCCTGTGTACAGCTCTGTAGCTGTGTGCACTCATAGGAGTGTTGAACAGAACGTATGGATGGGCCTTGTGTCTTTCTAAATATGACCAGATCTGAGTTTCTGAATCTATTTCCTGTGTAAGAGCAGAGCAATCCTTTCCGTTTCTGGGGGAGGGAGAGAGGGAGGGGCGAGATCTATATGTTACTTACATGTGCTTATGTTTTTTATGTATATTGATTAACTTAGATGGTTGTACAGAAATGGGAAAAAATGTTGTGTTTATACATATGTCTTTATTCTGCATGCAGGAGATCCCAAGATTCCAGCATCTCCAAGACAGGGTTGGGAGAGAGACTCCTGCCTGCAACCTTGGAGAAGCCGCTGCCCATCTGGGTAGACAATCCTGAGCTAAATAGACCATGGGTCTGACTCAGTATATGGCTGCTTCCTGTTTTCCTAAACCCTGGTGTAAAGCACCCAATTGTCTTCAGGGTTTCTTCTTCCCTTCACCTCTTTCTGTTTCTTCAAGACTCAAAGGAAAAAAGCCAGGAAGCATAAAAAGGTCCCTGGGGGAAGTGCTTTGGCCTCTTTTGAACGGAGAGTTTCTGTTTAAATAGAATTGTAACTGGATGTCAGCACTAATGAGAAGGTGCTTTGCAGGGCAGGTCCATTTGCCAGAGCTTTGATAAAATATATATGTATAATTTATGCAGCCATTCTGTTAATCACACGCTGTACTTAAGACAGCGATTAAAGCCCATCTCATTAATTTTATTTTATTTTTTTAAAAACACACACACACAACTCTGGGAATTGTGTTAGATTTCACCCATTAAATTAGAATTACAGCCCTCAATTAGATGTCCTAGGAATCCATTGTTGGTTGCAGATAATGAAATTATTATGGAAATGGGGACCTGCCCTTTCATGATCTGGCTACTGATGCCTTCCTCCACTTCTCTCACACATTACTTTTCTGCAGGCTCTAAATGTAATTATATCTTTCCTTCCCGTTCCCCCCTGCTTAAGCTTATTGATGAAGGCTGGGATCCAAAAAGCTACTTTCAGCACCCCCGAGGGTTTGTATCCACCTGGTGGGAATTTTGACATTGTTTCTTTGAACATCAGAGATCTCTGTTCCCTCTCTCCCCACACCACTCACCCACACACCATGCCTTGGCATAAACTGCACATGGGAACATCGGAAGCTGCCATCTACTGAGTCAGACCATTGGTCCATCCAGCTCAGTACTGTCTACCCAGACTGGCAGCGGCTTCTCCCAGGTTGCAGGCAGGAGTCTCTCTCAGCCCTGTCTTGGAGATGCCGCCAGGGAGGGAAATTTAGAGGCTCTTCCCAGAGTGGCTCCATCCCCTCAGGGGAATCTCTTGCAGTGCTCATAGGAACATAGGAAGCTGCTATATACTGAGTCAGATCCTTGGTCCGTCTAACTCAGTATTGTCTACCCAGACTGGCAGCGGCTTCTCCAAGGACGCAGGCATAAATCTCTCTCAGCCCTATATTGGAGATGCTGCCAGGGAGGGAACTTGGAACCTTCTGCATGCAAGCAGGCAGGTGCTTTTCCCAGAGTGGCCCCATCCCTTATGGGGAAGATCTTACAGTGCTGATGTGTAGTCTCCCATTCAAATGCAAACCAGGGCAGACCCTGCTTAGTGAAGGAGATAATTCATGCTTGCTACCACAAGAGAAAGGGGACTATCTGCTGGTTGGTTTTCAGACATGCATGGAATGCTCTGTGTGATGCTTTCTTTTGGGGTACCTCTGGTTCAGGTGAGACGTTTTTGAGACCGATTTTTGCCCCCCACCCCAAAAGTTACCACGTGCAAGTGAAAAGAAGGGAATCGGGGGGGGGGGGGTCTTGGGAAGAAGAAGAATGTTTTCCTAAAATGGTGATCAGGTTCTGGGAAAGTGGAGGAAAATTCATGGCAGAAGAAACTGCAAGCAACACCAGTGAGCTTTGTTTTGGCACAGGACTGCTTTGGGAACAGAAACGCATCTCTCGCCCTTGGAATTTGCTCTCTCTCCAAGTCTCCCAGCAAGTTGGCTTCAAGCGACAGCTTGAACGCATCCAACTTTCTAAGCCAAGGTTTGTGTGAAACCTAGTGGAAGCGTGCCATCCCTTTATGGCAGGGGAGCGTGGGTGGGGGGCAAGGCGGGGTTCTCGGTGACAGTGAGAATGTTGCTGTTACAAGCATGCCCTCATTTCCATCTGTGAAACATCAGAACACGTAGGACCTCCCTGCAGGATAGGTTCTAGTGTAGGGAGGTTCCATGTGTCACGATACGTCACAGACAGAAACAAAGGTATGCCTAGAAGTATCGCCTCTGAGGCTGGTAAGCCACGGGAGGGCCTTGGATGGTGAGTGAGTTCTCAGCTGAGGTTGAAAATGTTCCTCTGGATGGGACCTCTTCAGACAACAAATGTGGGTGCAGCGGGGAAGTGTTGACTAACAAGCAGAAGGTTGCCGGTTCAAATCCACTCTGGTACTGAAAGGCATTGACTCATGCTGGGGCAATGGCAAACCCTTCCTGTATTCTACCAAAAAGAAAACCACAGGGCTCTGTGGGCACCTGGAGTCGAAATCGACTTGACGGCACACTTTACTTTATGATTAGATGCTTCCTTCCATGGGGAACCCCTGCTAACGGAGGCACCTTTCAAAGTGGCAATTCTCATGTATTTCGTAGGGGGAGAGCAACTGGCCTTATCCAGCCACAGCACAGTTACTGGTGGTTATCTACCTTGTGTTTATTTTTAGCATGTGATGTCATTTTATCTTCTTGTTTTGTTTGGAAACTTTGGTTGAAAAGCGGAATATCAATATTGATAGTGGTAGGCATCACCACAGAGGAAGAAACAATCCCTGCAAATTGAAAACTACTGTGTCAGGGAGAAGGCTAGAATAGGCCTCTCCCTTTCCCCTAACATCTCGTTTTCCTTGTGGTGGCGGGGTTTTTGGTGTGAGGAGAATTCCGTCATGTGAGCCCTCACTCACAGTAGTCTGAAGCAATACACAGTCACCACCTATGGACGACCTTAGGAACATCGGAAGCCGCCATCTACTGAGTCAGACCCTTGGTCGATCTAGCTCAGTGTTGCCTACCCAAACTGGCAGCGGCTTCTCCCAGGTTGCAGGCAGGAGTCTCTCTCAGCCCTATCTTGGAGATGCTGCCCGGGAGGGGACTTGGACTCTCCTGCATGCAAGCAGGCAGGTGTCCTTCCACTGAGTTATGGCACCATCCCCTGAGGGGAAGATCTTACAGTGCTCACATATGTAGTCTCCCCTTCAAGTGCAAACCAGGGCAGACCCTGCTTAGCAAAGGAGACCGTTCATGCTTGCTACTGCGGGACCAGCTCCCCTCACAACATGTTATGCAGAAGGTCCCTCACTGGATCACTCACATTTATTTTATTTTTACTTCAAAGTATCTGTGAGGAAATCTCAGTTTGATTGGTGCGGTGGTGTCAGGGAAGGTTGCTTGTATTTTTCTCCATTTTGAACAAGGAACATCTTTGGTGGGAGTGATGGCGATAGCGATGATCGTCATTCCCGAGGAAGAAAACTACTCAAAGTAGTCCTGTGGAAATTAAAAGGACAAATTACGCCATGCCGAACTTTAATTGCAATGGGACTAGTCTGAGGAATTTTCCTCGGTGTGTCAGCCAATGTTGTTAACGTCTGACGTACTGAGGAAAGCTCCTCGGAGTTCCTCCGGGCCTAACTTGCCCTTTTAATTTCAGCGGGACTACTCTGAGGAACTTCCCTCATTGTATCAGTGTAAGCACTTTCCCGTTTAAATGGGGGAAACGGCACAAGAATGTATGCACCCCACCCTAGCACCACCATTCCTGTCAGATTTGTTGTGCCACGTAAATGGAAATCGCCTCAGAGAAGATCCAGTCTTGGAATCTCCATATTAATGCTGAGGTTCCCCCCCCCCCCCCCCCCCGAGAACGAGGCCTCAGACACACCTGAGGAGAGTTTTGTAGTGAGGAGAGGAGAATTTTGCTGAGGAGAGTTTTGTAGTGTACTGAGGAGAATTTTGCAGGAGGACAGAGCTGGAATTGTGAGAGGAGAAATAATCCAACTATTTATTGTTAAATTGCTGGGGAAACCCAGTGCATGGAAAATGAAGCAAGCACCACTTATGTGCAGACTATCCCCCGTTTCATCTGAGGCCCTTGAGGAGATTATTTAGGCCCAGCCACTCACATAGACTTCTGCAGCACCACTGAAAGGATTCTTCCCTCACTTGTCCTTTTAATTGCCTAATTTGTGCTTTTAATCCCCACAGGACTACTTGGAGTAATTTTCTTCATCATGCAAGCCAATAATTATTAATAATAGTCATGATGAATCGCTCCCATCAAATATGGTCTTTGTCCAAATGGGGAGGGAAATGTGATTTCCTCACAGCTACTTTGAAGCAGAAATAACATAAATTTTGCGTGACCCAGTGAGGGGAATTTTGCATAACGCGCTGTGAGGTTCTCTCACATGGCCTTCTGGTCCCGGCCTCCTTGGCTCTTAGAGAAGCAATGCACAACGGACTGGAGTGTCGGTCGGGATTTGCAAGAAATCACCTGCAGGTTTCCTGACCGGAATTGTACGTCTGCCCCCGCCTCAGCTTGGAAGATGGAGGGAATTTGCATCGGGGACTCTTCAAGGATGCTACCAAAAAAGGTGCCCCTGCACCCAACCTTGATGCATTATCAGGTAAGAAAAATGAAGAAACACAGCCATACTGAGTCAGACCCTTGGTCCACCTAGCTCAGTATTGTCTTCCCAGACTGGCAGCGGCTTCTCCAAGGTTGCAGGCGGGAGTCTCCCTCAGCCCTGTCTTGGATGCCAGGGAGGGAACTTGGGACCTTTGGCAGGTAAGCATGCAGGTGTTCGTTCTTCCCAGAACGGGCCCATCCCCTAAGGAGAATATCTGACACTGCTCACACATATAGTCTCCCATTCAAATGCAAACCAGGGTGGAGCCTGCTTTGCGAAGGGGACAAGTCATGCTTGCTACCACAAGACCAGCTCTACTCCCATAGCTAGACATGTTGTGGTAAGCAGGCCTTTGGGAGTTGGGGGATCCTTGCAGAACATCCAGTGCAAGTGGACTGATCATGTTTACAGAGCTGCAAATGTCCAAAAAAGAAAAGCCACCGCCCAGGAAGTAAGAAAACAAAACAGGGAGGAAGGTGCTAGTCCAGTCCATTGATGGTTGTGCTAGTTTTCTGCTTGCAGGCATTTTGTTTGTTTTAAATGCAGAGTTGCATGCAAAAACGGCCTCCTCTCCTCCACCTGCAATCTGTATTCTGAGCTCTGCTGCCCTAGGAAGGCCTGGCCTTACTCAGCAAAGTGGGCCCTGCAGCCGTTTCTGTTTTATGACGAAATATAACATGACCAATCTGCAGGGATACAACAAGCCTGTAGTTTGGGAGCGAAGCAGAGAAGGCCCCTTCAAACCCCAATTCCAGGTGACTCCCTGACTGCATTTGTTTACTGTTAGAAACTTCAGCCTCCACCTTTTGGTCACGCTCACAGGTGACCCACTCAGCAAAGCATGATTAAAGGCACACAGAGTAGCGTTATCACGCATTCAGAAAACAAGAGGCTGCAAGTTTTAAAAAAATAGTCGGTGGGCCGGGGAAGACGGATCCAGTCATTAGATGTGCCAAAAGTGCTCTGAAATAACAACATCTTTACTTGGCGCCGAAACCAAGCTGGAATTGCCAACCGGGCTAGGTTGCCAACTATTCCCCCCCAGCAGAGCTCTTGTGTCTTAGAAGATCACAACCAGCAGTATTCCAGCAGGTGAAAATTTCCCTCTCACTGCATCTCCATGTTTATTTTTCTGTAATTTATCAGAAAGCGGGAGAGTGTTTTTTAATTCCTGTCGTGCCAGGGGGGCGGGGGGGAGGGCAAAGCACTGGAGCCTTGCTCTGAGTGCACAGATGACAGACTAAAAGATGTGCTGATCATAGCCAGAAATGTTGAAAGCTATTTAATTGCATTCAGTATTGTAATGTTTTGTTTAGTTTTACACACACACACACACACACACACACACACACACACACACACATATATATATATATATATATATATATATATATATATATATATATATAATGTCTGGATCTCATTGTATTTCAGTGCCTTTGGAAGATGGGAGAGCACGTTGCTTCATAGTGAACTGCCTGCTTGCTTTTCTTTATATCTGTAGATGTAAAAGGTCTAGATGTTTTGCTCTTTTGTTAGAGTGAATGTTGTACATTCAGGGGATCTAGAATACCTCTAAGAGGGCCAGATGTTCACAGCCCTGGAAGGGGTGCCTTAAATCTTTCTATACCTTTGTTCCAAATCTGCAACATGTTGGGTGGTAAAGTAAAGTGTGCCATCGAGTCGGTGTTGACTCCGGGTGCCCACAGAGCCCTGTGGTTGTTTTTGGTAGAATACAGGAGGGGTTGACCATTGCCATCTCCCGTGCAGTATGAGATGATGCCTTTCAGCGTCTTCCTATATTGCGGCTGCCCGATAGAGGTGTTTCCCATAGTCGCGAACCAGCAATCTCTGGCTTGCTAGTCAAGTTATAGAGAGGAGAGCTGGTTTAGTGGTGGAGACAGAGTTAAAGCTTCTCTCTTCATATCACAATCCTGATTTTCTTGCTGCAGCTGCTATTGAGAAAACAAAAACAAGACATAGAGGACCAAAACACCTTAAAAGTAATGTGACGTTTGGCCCTGTGAATCCCTGTGTGAAGCGACTCCAGAACTCTTGCATGTTAACATTCCTCAAGTACTAGGAAACAGAAAAGGTAAAATATGTCGATTCCTCTATCTGCTTACCTCCCCACACCCCACTGAATTGCTGTTGAGTTTTGAAAAGATCAAATGCGGAATGGTTGTGGTTATGAATACTGTGTCAAAGTGACTTCGGGGCATTTTAGATTTTTCTGTTCCATAAAACAGAATGAGCACAAAATGACTTTTTTTCATAGAGAGAGAGAGAATATATACATATATATTAAAGTGGCAGAGAGATTTCCAGTTGGTGGTTCAGCCTGATTTGTAATAAACCATTTCTTGGAGAGAAAGCCATCGACTTGACAGATGGTCCAGTCGGGCCTAGAAGAGAGGGGGAAAGATTGTGTTTGCTCAGAAGTGTTGGCCTGCAGAGAGCGTGGTTGTTTCCAACCATTTGTTCAATAGGTTGGGAGATGCTCCTCAACAGACCAGGACTCGAGAAGCATCTGATCCTTTCTGACTCAACTGATCTCAACTGATTCCTTTGTGGAAAGGTCAGGAATTCTTAAATGGACGCTCCTTCGCTTCAGCTGTGCACTATCTGCACCTTATTCATGTAAACGTTCTGCCGTCGTGGGCGTTCAAGGTTGTCTTAACAGAATCTCGTGAAAAGCATTGGCTGAAAGCCAGACTGGATTGCTCCCAAGTAATCCTATTGAAATCAAGCCATCCTTTCTAGAGTCACTCCTGAGTAGCGCTACTGCTGTGGTCTTCACTATTTTCCAAGCAGGGTCCACTGTGGCAAAATAATTTCCAATGTGAGAACTATATATCCCACTGTGCTGATGACCTCTGCACAGTTCTCCATGCTGGAGGGCCTTTCAAGAAAGATGGAGGCTTCTCATAAGAGCTCTGTGGGGAAAGCACTGGGGAGGGCTATGCTCCCCAGCACTCTGTGCATACCTTCCAAGGTGGTGCAAGGGCTCAGACCCCTGGGCAAAAAATTGGCACTGCACGTTAGAACATAAGAACAGCCCTGCTGGATCAGGCCCAAGGCCCATCTAGCCCAGCACGTTGGGAACGGTCGTCTCTTCATGGTGCCAAGGGGACTCTGCAGCAGAATATTCAGCTTCAGCTTCACACAATTAGTCAGTGCGGGCTGCACTTAGGTTCATGGGGACCCCAACTGACCTGCCTGTCTCCCTCCCCCCCCCCGCAGGTTATGTCATGGCTGCTTTGAACCCCACCCCTTTAAAAACACTCCCAGATGCAAATGATGCAAGCCATTTCATGGTACTCGAGAAAGACATGCTGTTCCGGTAGCTCCAGGTCTTAATACTCGCATCAGTTTTGGAGGATGAATACAGCTGAAGGAAGCCCGGGCGGGTGAGTCAGTCATGTGACTTGCCTCTGGGGGGGGCCCAAGGCAGTGGGCCCCCAGACAACTGTCTCCCCTTGCCCTGTTATAGTTACGCCTCTGGGAAACAGTGATGTTTCCACCGGTGTTTTCCCACAGCAGTAAGGTACGGATGTTGCACCCAAGTGAACACCCCTCTTTAAACACCCAAATAGATTTATTTATTTATTTATTTACTAACTATATTTTGGTCCTGCTCCTCCCGTAGAAAAATCAACACAATACAATGAATGAAACACAATGTAGGATGAAAACAAATTAAAATTAAACTCTCATCAGGCTGCAGTAAAATACATTTAAAAGCCTGTCTAAACAAATGAATTTTAAGATCATTTAAAAAAAAACCCTAAAGGAAGGAGAATGGTGAATCTCTTCTGGGAGGGCATTCCGGAGCTGAGGGGCCACAGCCGAAAAGGCTCTGTCTCTTGTCCCCGCCAACTAAATCTCATAGATGTGTATGAGAACCCTGGACTAACCCCTGCTAACTGAGCAAAGAGGCACCTTTTAAAAGTGGTGGTTCTTTTTATTTAGCAGGGGGAGAGCAACTGGCCCTATCTATCCCCAGCACAGCATCCCTCCAGTGGTGGCTGCTGTTCTTATGTTTCTTTTTTAGATTGTGAGCCCTTTGGGGACAGGGAGACTTACTTACTTATGTGTAAACCGCTTTGGGAACCTTCCACCCCCCCAAAATGTGGTATATAAATATTCATCGTATTTGTATCATCAGGTTTCCCAGCTCCAAGTACACTGGTGTTTCAAGACCTGTATGCTTGCATCTGTCGTCCACAAATTACATGCTATGTTTAGGTTTCCTGCAGGGGTGTAGCTGTCATGGAGCAAATGGGGCCCCAGGCCCCTGAGCTCCTGAGGGCCCCCATATTTTCTTCATTATCTCCCTCACTCTGAGGGGCTGACGGAGAGAGGGGTAAGCACAGGCCCCCTCTCCCCTAGCGACGCCCCTGGTTTCCTGCAGTAATTGTAGCATACATAGCTGGACTGAGAGGGGAAACGTATTATCACTCAATGCAGCAAGGAATCAGGGTTGATGAAGCCACATGCCAGGCCACGGTCACACCCTCGGGTGTGTATTTCTGGAAGCGAAGTTTCGTGCTTGGCTGTGCCAGCTGTTGTGTAAACATTCCTGTGGAGTGCAGTGTTTCCCAAAGGAAAACATTAAAGAGGATGAGGTTGACCAAAGAACTATAAGGTTCCTGGAGTGTGCAGGCTTCCACGCGGGTGCCAGGCTCCAATAAACACAGGAGCGATGGAAACACCCATGACACACACATTGTGGATCTTGTCATTCTGACTTTCCAGGACTCAGTCCCAGCGCTGGGGACAGGTTCTAAAGTTAAACCCAGAATATCAGAATATAAAAAGAACTCAAAGATCCACCATGCTGTTTCCCACACTGAATCACTGTATGTATTAAATCTTCATCATACTTTTCCCTGTATTGCCAGCTACCTCTCCACTCCTCCATCGTCAATGTTTACTGTTCAGTCCCTAACTCTCAGCTCCTCATCTTGGAACATAGGAAGCTGCCATCTACTGAGTCAGGCCCTTGGTCCATCTAGCTCAGTATTGCCTACCCAGACTGGCAGCGGCTTCTCCAAGGTGTTGCAGGCAGGAATCTCTCTCAGCCCGATCTTGGAGCTGCTGCCAGGGAGGGAACTGGGAACCTAGATGCTCTTCCCAGAGCGGCTCCATCCCCTGAGGGGAAGATCTTACAGAGCTCACATTTCTAGTCTCTCATTCATATGCAACCAGGGCAGACCCTGCTTAGCAATTTAAGTGTGTGTGTGTTTATAAAAATACAAGACGTTCTGGTAAGAACTAATCTGCCTACTCTCCTTTCACTATAATCATAATTGATAATTACCATCTTCACACTTGCGCCTCAAACGTTCATGCATCCGCCATCTTGAATTGGGGTGGATGACATCATCACAAACGACTCCACTGGGGCATTCCCCCTATGTTCCCACAACTGTACCAAATTTGGTTCCAATCGGCGAGGCAGTTCACAGGCCATACTGCTTTATAACAACAGTTCTCAAAATGGCTTACAGAGAAGAATAAATGAGATGGTCCCCTGTCCCCAAAGGGCTCACAGTCTAAAAATACACACAAGATGGACACCAGCAACAGCCGCTGGAGGGATGCTGTGCTGGGGTTGAATGGGGTCAGTTGCTTTCCCCTTGCTAAACTGCAGAAGATCAGCACATGAAGAGGTGCCTCTTTGTTCAGATAGCAGGGGTAGCCATGATAGTTACATAGAACCTCCATGTCCAGAGGCAATATACCTCAGGCACTTGGGGCAACCCATAGAGAATCAGTCAGTCAGCTTTTATTTCGATCAACGACCAGAACAGAAAGAGAGAGAAAAAATCATAAAATGGCGATATGCAACTTGCATGCAATATAACAAAACCTGGCCACAGAATTAGTACTCATAATGTCAAACTTAGACAATAGTAAATCAAGATAAAAGTCATCCAAACGGCCAGGAAAAGACTTCAGCCAGGGTGAAATAAAATTTAGACGAACATCCCTGTAGAGGTCACAACAGAGAATAAAATGCGCAGTAGACTCAATAGCACCTGAGCCACAAGGGCAAAAGCGCGAAGAGCAGGGAGTCCCCGTGAACCTTCCCTTAGGAACAGCTGTTGGAAGAGCATTAAGACGTGCCAAAGTCAAGGCATGCCTGAATTTAGGAAATGTTATATTACTTTTATTATTTATTATTTATTACATTATTATTATTATTTGCCCCAGCAGTCCCCTCCAAATGCCTCTTGTGTCTTCTAAAAAATAATAATAATGTCAGCCTAGATGGACACTTATCCGATCCAACCGAGCAGCCATGGCCTTGTTCTTATGGCACGCCAGCCTACAGCATATTTTCTCATCTCTGGCTCCAGCAGAATCCCCCAGGGAGTCAAGTCATTTCATTTCAGGAAAGCTGTTGATAATCAGCTGAATTGGGTTTTAATGGGGTTCGTGCAGTTAGAAGAGAAGTCAAATCAGAGCCTAATTGTCATGCACGGAGAGCCGAAGCGAGGACTGCGACGGGGCGATGTGTGTCGAGTGGGGTCAACAGCCCATGCGTTGCAGCCTCATCTCTCTATAATAGATGAGGCTCAGGAAGAGCCCAGGGGACTGCCAGGCAAATGGGGAAGAATCCTGCAAAATGCCCTTCAGAAAAAGAGAGCCCCCACTGTCCCAGGAGGGGCTCTTTGGGAGAGTACACTCAGTAACTAATGGCATACTTTGGCACTGGAGGTGATAGATCTCTGTTGCACTCCGCACTGAGAACTGCCTTCCCTCTGCTGCACTTAGCTGTTTTCTTGCTATTCAAGGATCACTTGCAAGGAGGGGAGTGGGGGAGAGGCACTTTCTGGCTCTGGAATAAAAACCAAAATAGCAGCGTGACCAGGAAGAGCAGAGAGATTGCAGTGTGCTTGCGTACAAGGTCGGAATGGAACTGAAATGTTGGACACATCCACCTGAGCAAAATTTCAGCATTCCATTTTTTTAAAAAAACCTATTTTATTATTTTTTTAGTGTTGCCTGCTATGAAACTTTACTTTTGAAACTGTAGGATACTTTGAAGGAAAATTTAAGTTTTGCAGATATATTTTAATGCAATAATGTTATGTATCAAATTGCTTAATTTGTAGGTTTGCAGAATTTGTACATTTGCCCTGCCCTTTAAACCTAAAGTCAAGAGTACCCTAACAGGGATTTTTAAAATATGTGTATTAGGCGTGTGCATGTTCAGAAAATTCAGATTCGGATTCGACCTGCTATGACTTCGACAGTTTTGGATTCAGATTCTATGGGCTCTGGTGATGTTCGATATCAGATTGGAATTCAAATCTGAATTCTGACTTAAAGTCAGATTTTACCCCATAGCAGTCAATGGGGGAATCAAAAACAAATTACCAAAAATCACTGCTTGGTCCTAGAGCCTTGAAACCTGCCACACAAGTGGGGAGGGTGCTCAGGGCCCAGTGTAGTGAATTTTAAGAGAATTGATCAATAAGATGATCTTTGGTGGATTTTTGAGGTTTTTCTAAAAATGGCTAAAAAATAGTGATATCTGGCTTATTTCAAGCCAGAACTTTACAAAAACTTCTGAAACTGAAGACCCTTCTTGGACTATCATTGGCGATTTTGTTTTGATTTCTACATTCACCTCTGTGGTGGGAAATGGTGCCATTTTGCAAATTCTGATGTATTTCCAAAATTAATTTTCATATTTTAGAATTAATTCCGATGTTACTGCTCTTCTTTTTTTGTGGCGGGGGGAGGATTTGGATTTTATTGACTTTTACTGACCTGGGGCAATTTTGGATGCAATCTGAATTTTCAAATCTGAAATTGCACAGACCTAATGTCCATACCTTTCTTAAATGTACATTCTGTTCTTACATGGTTCCCATCCAAGGGTCTGATTGCCTTACTTCTTCTGTTCGAGGGTGGGAGAATTGGATTCAGAGGATATGTTCCTTGGAGATAAATCCCTCCCCTCAGTTTCCCCCCTGAATTTTTACAGGTCACAACTTCAGTATTCATGATTCTGCACCTATTTTGTGCATATGTGTAGATGTTAATGCAGGACACAAGGCAGAAGAAAGGCAGTTTTAAATCAATATATTTAGCCAGTGAAGGTTTTATATGTATGTTGCAGAATTCACAAATGCACAGTCTACCTGGCAATTTCAGTAGTAATGTACACACTGCCTCGGAAAGGATGTCCTCTTTCCAATGAACACCGTAGACTGGTAACTTGTATGTTATTGTAACACAATAACTTCTGCAGGAGCACAATAGAGTCCCATAAGTGTGTGGGGAGTGTATGGGGCAGTGGAGGTGTGTTAGAGTAGGATGGGGGTAGGTATATGCCTTTGCATTTCCTGCAAATGCTCTCAGCACATTTTGGGCCAGTCTGGGTGCTTGGTGAGGTTTGAAATAAGACAGAAAAGGGGAAATCCCAGATGGCTGCTGCTTAGTTCTTCCAGAAGTCAGAACCTTTTCAATTTTCACAGGTTTCCATTTGAAAAGACTCTGGTCAAAGTGATCTAGATGGGTCTATAGGTTTTGCAGCTGACTGACTGCTCAGTTGGGAGATCAGCTTCTCCCCGGGTAGCCTTTTTTCAAATGCTCTGGTCACATGGTGACTTTTTGGAACTGAATTGTGGCATGCTGGGGAAGTGGTTTGTTGTTACATTGTCAAAGCCATCGGAATCCACTGAAAACAGTGAATCCCCTCTTTGAACGAAACCTCCAGCCCTTGCACTGAAATTGACAAGGCCGGAGACAGGAGAAAGTGTCTCCTTTGCAACATTTATGTGTTTATGTATTTATTTTGCATTTGTATAATAATCACTGCAAACTGCCTTGGGTGTCTTGGCAGCAGAAGAGTGATCTATAAATGTGATAAATAAATTTACAAATGTTGGCATGGATCTTTGATAAGCAGTGATCTTAACAAGTATCAATATAAGCCCATTATTTTACAGAAGTACTCTTTTAAAAAAATGAGGATCATTTTTCACTTTCCATTATCTGGGCATAGACTAATCTTGCGGTGACTATCAAATATGGACTAAATAGAAATATTATTATTATTATTATTATTATGAATAATATCCTTTGCATAATGAAGCAAAAATATCTTTCGGTTAAGCAATATTTGTGGGATGGATTAACCTCACACTTGCATAGTGTGTGTGTGTGTGCCTGCCTGCCTGCCTGCCTGCGCACACATGCACACGTGGATGTGTATAAAAGCATTCCCATGGGCCACTGGTGTGTTTTAAGTGTATAAAGCACAAGAGTGTAATCTTGGGATCAGTTTATTGTTAAGGCAATACTCATCTGTGTTGAATAAGCCCAAGTGTGCACTATTGCATTAGAATACAAGATGTGTCTTGTGCAGTCAGATGATCCTTTGAGTACAGCATTCTCTGAAATAATTCCAATAATCAGCAAGTACTAGGTGGTCCACCAGAAATTGGCCAGTGGCCCACTGTGGGAGGCCCAGCCTGCCTTCTACCCATCTTGGCTATACAGTTAACAACAATGGAACTTCAGACGACAGACGACACCCAGCTCCTGTTGGCTATCCCCCAGGGTTCATCCTATGAAATAGATTGCCAAGAAATTTAGGACTGGCAAATGTAAGTACTTTCCCCACACATTGCCTAACCAATCTGTGGAATTCTCTGCCACTAGCTTGGATGGCCACCAGCTTGGATGGCTTTAAAAGGGGTTTAGAAAAATTCACGGAGGACCAGTCTAGCTGGCTATTAATCTTGATGGCTAAAGGCCACCTCAGTGTTCAGAGGCAGGAGTCCCCTGCATCCCAGTTGCAGGGGAGTAACAGCAGGAGAGAGGGCCTGCCTTCATCTCTTGCCTGTGGGCTTCCCAGGGGCACCTGGTGGGCCACTGTTTGGAACAGGATGCTGGACTAGATGGGCCTCCTTGGGCCTGATCCAGCAGGGCTGTTCTCATGTTTTTATGTAACCATTTTGGGCCTACCTCCCAGAACCTCTTTCCTCAAATGCTTCAGGGTTTGAATTATGCTGTAATTATGCTTGTTTTATGCTGTAAACCGCTTAGACTCTTGGGTAAGTGGCTGTTATACAAAAGTATTAAATAAATGAACAAATAATAAAATTACAGGGAGCCAGAGGGGGCCTGGCCCCTGTACATTTTGTCCTGCCCACCTTAACAAGTGTTTTTAGGGAGGGGGCTGATTTGGCTGAAATTGCGGGGAGTCGGGGGTGGCGGCATTTGTGGATTTCATTAAGACCCTCCCTATCTCTCCCCTTATCATCCAAGCACTGCAATGCTCCTAGGAATGGGGCTCTCATAGGGCCCTCCCCACCGATGTTGTTGACTACAGCTCCCATCATCCCCAGCCATTTTGCCCAGAAACAACCAAATGCCAAACTCTCCGTGAGAAGAGAGCTGATTGCGTATACCATCATTGCATCATTCTGTCTCAGAACCAAATTTTAAACGAGAGCAGACGGAATAAAAATAGATGCCTCGATTTATGGGTGCCTATGCAACCCAGACATCAAAGGCAGCAAATAACTCATCAGGGAGGAAGGAGCAGTAGCCAGAGAAGTGGAGTTGAGGTCAAGGATCCCCTGCTCCACAGACTCCTTGCCAAGTTGTTGGCGGGCACGCCCACCTTCACTCCGCCTCAGTTCCCCATCTGCAAAAGGTACGTGGTGAGGGCTGATATCATGAAGAGGGTCAAGGATATCATTGGATTGATTAAGTGTCGTCAAGTCGGTGTTGACTCTTAGCGACCACATAGAGAGATGCTCTCCAGGATGATCTGTCTTTCCACTTGGCCTTTCAGGTCTCTCAGTGGTGCATTCATGGCTGTCGTCATCGAGTCCATCCACCTTGCTGCCGGTCGTCCTCTTCTTCTCTTTCCTTCCACTTTCCCCAGCATGATGGACTTCTCAAGGGAGCTGGGTCTTCACATAATGTGTCCGAAGTAGGGTAGCTTGAGCCTGGTCATTTGTGCCTCGAGTGAACATTCTGGATTGATTTGTTCTATGATGCATTGGTTTGTTTTTCTGGCTGTCCAGGGTCTCCTAATGAAGTAAATCATAAGGCAGGTTAAAAGCAGTATGCTTAACTGTTGCTATAGCGTTCTCCCACCCAACAACTTTTGGTTAAAACTTGGAGGATTTTCTTTACATACCAGTTAAAATGCACCTCTTCTCACACACAAACTGCAAAACTGAGCTAATACCTACAGTCTGCGCAGCTGTGTGTCTGTGCAATGGTTATCGTTAAGGCCCACAATGTATTGTGCTTGGCAGCTCAACTCAAGAACCAGCAGAGGGAGCACAGCAGACCGAACAAAGGCTCTTTGCCAACATTCTTCCTGAGCTGGAGCCCAAACAAAAATCCACTCACATCATTTCAGTGTTCAAAGACTGAGCTGGGCAGTAAAAGGAGAGTCCAGAGCTGAGACTTGACCGGTTCTGCCTTCAGGTATAACTAGATGTTTCCCACGACAGAATGTATTTGTGGCAAACAGCTCTAAAGCAGCAGGGTTTTCTGTTAATGGGAACATAGGGAGCTGCCTTCTACTGAGTCAGACCCTTGGTCCATCTAGCTCAGTATTGTCTACCCAGACTGGCAGCAGCTTCTCCAAGGTTGCAGGAAGAAATCTCAGCCCTGTCTTGGAAATGCTGCCAGGGAGGGAACTTGGAACCTTTGGCATGCAAGCAGGCTGGTGCTCTTCCCAGAGCAATCCCATCCACTGTGGGGAATCTCTGACCATGCTCACACATCTCCCATTCAAATGCAAACCAGCACAGGTCCTGCTTAGCAAAGGGGACAATTCAGGCTTTCTACCACCTTAAGTGGCACAGCGGGGAAATGACTTGACTAACAAGCAGAAGGTCGCCGGTTTGAATCCCCGCTGGTACTATATCGGGCAGCAGGGATATAGGAAGGTGCTGAAAGGCATCATCTCAAACAGCGTGGGAGATGGGAATGGTCAACCCCTCCTGTATTCCACCAGAGACAACCACAGGGCTCTGTGGGCACCAGGAGTCAAAACTGGCTTGACGGCACACTTTACCACCAGACCAGCTCTCCTCCTTCCAGGCTGAGCCAGGCTCGGTGGCAAGGGGTCATCCGGGGCAAGGATCCTGACTTGTTCTCATCCCCTGAATTATCTGCCTCATTCCTCAAGTTGCGGGTGTGTGTGTGTGTGTAATCCAAGATCTGATGTCACGACATAGGGAAGGGGCAATTTCAAGGGGAAACGCAGGACAGGAAAGGGTGCTCGAAAGACCATCCTCTAACAGCTGCTTTACCCTTTCCTGCAACCCCCTCCTCCATTTGATTTTTCTCATCGCTGGACTATTTCTGGTCTCAGAGCCCGGTTTGGAGAGAAAAGCCGCAGTAGGGGATTACTGGTTGTGGGGAGATGGTGTTCAGCACAGCACCCCCTCCCACATAGAACTGCTTTGCTTGGAATACCCTCCTCCTTGTTTTATGACCCATGGCATATGACACAGAATCTTGCTGTAATATGTAACCGGACCTTTAGAGGCAGCCCTCTTGCACCTCTCTGGCCAACAAGACTTTAATTCATTAATTAGCTTGCCCTTTAAGTTGCTGTAACATACTTCCTTCCCTCCTCGGCCCTTTTTGCAGATTAGCAGCAGCCCGGAGGAGATAAAGCCCATTCAGACAAGGGGCAGAACTCCTTCCAAAAAGCCAGCCTTAATTAATCCGCCAAGATTATCCAGTGAGGCTTTTGAACGGTGGTCCGCTAACCCTGATTGACAACAATATGGGTTAATTAAACATGCTAAAAGCTTCTTGTGGACAAGCCTTCAGTTGCACCGGATTAACCTGAGTGTAAGTTCGGTGGAATTCGGCAAGCTTGCTAGAGACGCAGGCAAAAGTAACCGAGATTAAAATGGGCCTTAATATCTGTAAGGTGTCCAAGCGTCTCTTCTTTCAAATGGCCAAGGAGCACGTTTTCATTCCAGCCGCTGGGCTGTCATCCGCATTTCCCCTGAGCATTGTCCCACAAAATCCGGCTTCCGAGTTCTACCACTGATAAGATTTTTGTGACTGCTGTTATCGCCTCTTGGATGCTTTCCAGATGAATAGGGGCAGGGGACTATGGAAATGGTAAATGCACCGTCTTTGCTGCACTGTTGCAAGGAAGCCAGACATTGTCCTTATGGAAGTGTCTCTCTGATGGGGAAACGGCGTAGGGAGGAGAGCTGGCCTTGTGATAGCAAGCATGGAGGGTCCCATTTGCTAAGCAGGATCCACCCTGGCTTGCATTTGGATGGGAGACTGCATGTGTGAGCCCTGTAAGATGGGGAGGGAGCCATAGGGGAGGGAGCCATAGCTCAGTGGAAGAGCATCTACATGCTTGCATGCAGAAGGTCCCAAGGGGGCCGATTAAGATGGTCCGCCCCCGGAGGCTTATGGATCCGCTTGGATTTCAGACGGCCCTCGGGGAGTTTCCAGTGTCCAGAGCTGGTGACCCTGTCGAGGCCTTGGTTGATCTCTGGAATGGAGAGATGGCCAGGGCTGTTGACACGGTTGCCCCCAAGCGCCCTCTCCGGCTTGGTGGAGCCCGTTCTGCTCCTTGGTTTTCCTCGGAGCTTAGGGCGATGAAGCAACTCGGACGACGGCTGGAGCGACGCTGGAGGAAGAGTCGTCACGAATCCGATCGAACACGGGCTAGAGCCCATTTTAGGGACTATGCCGTGGCGGTGGGGGCGGCGAAGAAATGTTTTTTCTCCGCCTCCATTGCGTCTGCTCAGTGCAGGCAAACAGAGCTGTTTCGTGTGGTGAAAACATTGCTCCACACATCCCCCCGGACAATGGGGGAGGAGTCATCTACGGCTCTTTGTGATCGGTTTGCCTGTCGCTTTGCAGATAAAGTCGCTTGCATCCGTGCTGACCTGGACTCCAGAGTTTTGGCAGTTCCGGCAGACGTGCCTCTGGTACCATCTGGTCCCGTTGTGTTGGATTCTTTTCAGTTGGTGCGGCCTGAGGATGTGGACAAGATCCTGGGCAGTGTGCGGGCGACTTCGTGCACTCTTGACCCTTGCCCTTCATGGCTAATAAAAGCTGCCAGGGAGGGGATAGGTAGATGGCTGGAGGTGATCGTTAATGCTTCGTTAAGGGAGGGCAGGATGCCATCATGCCTCAAAGAGGCAGTGGTAAGACCTCTATTAAAAAAGCCCTCCCTTGATCCCTGCAACCTGGACAACTATAGACCTGTGTCTAACCTCCCCTTTTTGGGCAAGGTGATGGAGCGTGTGGTGGCGTCCCAGCTGCAGAGGGTCTTGGATGATACGGATTATCTGGACCCTTTTCAATCTGGCTTCCGCCCCGGGTATGGGACTGAGACTGCCTTGGTCGCTCTAGTGGATGACCTACGCCGGGAACTAGACAGGGGGAGTGCGTCCCTGTTGGTTCTGCTGGACCTCTCGGCGGCGTTCGATACCATCGACCATGGTATCCTTCTGGGCCGCCTCTCGAGTATGGGAATCGGAGGCACTGCGTTGCAGTGGTTCCAGTCCTTTCTTGAGGGGAGGGTTCAGAAGGTGGTGCTGGGGGACTACTGCTCGGCCCCGTGGCCGTTGGCCTGTGGGGTCCCGCAGGGATCAGTCTTGTCCCCCATGCTGTTTAACATCTACATGAAGCCGCTGGGAGAGGTCATCCGGAGATTTGGACTGAGTTGTCAGCAATATGCAGATGACACTCAGCTCTATCTCTCCTTGTCATCTAATCCTAGGGAGGCGGTGGATGTCCTGAATCGGGGGTTGGAGGCCGTGATGGGTTGGATGTGGGCTAACAAACTGAAACTGAATCCGGATAAGACGGAGGTACTGTTGGTCAGTAGGAGAGCCAATCGGGATGAGGAGATTTTACCGGTTCTGGATGGGGTTGCACTCCCCTTGAAGGAGCAAGTACGCAGCTTGGGGGTACTACTGGACCCGGCTCTGCTTTTGGAGGCTCAGGTGGAGGCGGTGGCCAGGGGTGCCTTTGCACGGCTTCGGCTGGTGCGCCAGCTGCGTCCCTTTCTCGAGAAGGCAGATCTGGCCACGGTTACCCATGCCTTAGTCACGTCGCGGCTGGATTACTGTAACGCGCTCTACGTGGGGCTGCCCTTGAAGAATATCCGGAAACTGCAGCTAGTGCAAAACGCGGCAGCGAGGGTTTTATCCAGAGCTGCCCGTTGGGAACATATCACTCCCATTTTGAAAGAGCTGCACTGGCTGCCGGTTCGTTTCCGGGTCCAATTCAAGGTGCTGGTTTTGACCTTTAAAGCCCTAAACGGTTTGGGCCCAGGGTATTTGAGGGACCGCCTGCTCCCAAGGGTTGCTGCCCGCTGGACGAGGACATCTGAGGGGGCCCTGCTCCGGGTGCCAACAATGAGGGAGGCCCGGTTGTCGTGCACTCGGGACAGGGCCTTCTCTGTTGCTGCCCCCAGACTCTGGAATGCTCTCCCAGTGGCCATTCGTTCCTCGGACTCCATCACGGCTTTTAGAAAGCTTTTAAAGACTTGGCTTTTTACCCAGGCTTTTACATGATTGTTTTCTACTGTGGCTTCTCTGTGTTTCTATTTGTTGTGTTGTTTTTATGCCTGTTTTTATATGTTTTTGTACTTTTAACATGATGTTTTTATTGTGTTTTTATTGTATGTTTTTAACTTTTGTAAACCGCCTTGGGGTTATCTTTTTAATGAAAGGCGGTATATAAATGCAAAAATAAATAAAAATAAATAAATAAATAAATAAATAAATAAAATAAGTTCCCTCCCCGCCTGACATCTCCAGTCAGGGCTGGGGGAAACTCCTGCCTGCAGCCTTAGAGAAGCCGCTGCCAGCCAGTGCAGACAATATTGAGCTTGATGGTCTGACTCAGTATAAGGCAGCATCCTATGTTCCCAAGTCTCAGACTTGGGATATACGAGGCCAACAAGCTAGTATGCTACGTGAGATAGTCTGGATTGTGGTCATCCAAGCCCTCCCTTCGTGGTGGCACTCTTTTGCGTTGCATATCAGCACAAGTACCACAGACTTGGCCAGGGTGATAAAGATGACATTTCTGCACCTTGCATCTGCCCCAGTGGCTCTGGTGAGATTGAAACAATGGCTCTTGTACTCTCGTACTGTCAGTATTACCATGATATTCGGCCTAAGCTCCTCTCATATTAGCTCATATCCAAGCTGTACTGATTCCTTTTACCTAAGTTTCCTCTTGAGAGATCAGGATGGCTCTAGATCCTATAATGTGGCTAAGTTCTGCCGTACTGCTAGCAAAATTCGTTTAGGGCTCATTAAGAACAAAATATTCTAACGCCTATATGTAAGTTGCCTCCACTCGCTGAATATGTTGCTGCCATACATAGAGTACAATATGGTATGGATTTAACACCACTTGGTATTAATTACATAAGTTTGCTGTCTTGCTACCTTTATACTCGGTGTCATAGGAACATAGGAAGCTGCCATATACTGAGTCAGACCATTGGTCTATCTAGTTCAGTATTGTCTTCACAGACTGGCAGTGGCTTCTCCAAGGCTGCAGGCAGGAGTCTCTCCTGGCCCTATCTTGGAGTTGCTGTCAGGGAGGGAACTTGGAACCTTCTGCTCTTCCCAGAGCAGCTCTATCCCCTTCCCCTTAGGGGACAGGTTCCAAGTTCCTTCCCTGGCAGTTTCTCCAAGAGAGGTCTGAGAGAGATTCCAGCCTGCAACCTTGGAGAAGCGAGCCACTGCCGGTCTGTGTAGACAATACTGAGCGAGTTGGACCAGTGGTCTGACTCAGTATATGGCAGCTTCCTATGTTCCTATGGAACTCTTATCTCCAACATATTTGGATGTCTGACTACATGTTAGTACTGTAGGCAGCTAGATAGTCTTCACAGAATGGGGCTTAGTGGAAGAGCACCACCTTTGCATGCAGAAGGTCCTAGGTTAACTCCCTGGTAGCATCTCCAGGTAGGGCTGGGAAAGATCTTTCCACGTCTGAATCCGTGGAGAGATGCTGCCAGCCAGAGTAGAAAATGCTGAGCTAGATGGACGACAGGTCTGACTCAGTAGAAGGCAGCTTTCTGTGTTCCAAACCCCTGGTGCAAAGCACCCAATTGTCCACTGGGTTTCTTCTTCCCTTCATCTCTTTCTGCTTCTTGAAGATTCCTTAGGTGCCTGGAAAAAAGCCAGGGAAAATCCTATGTATGGTTTGTGCAGCTGTTCTGTTAATCACTTTTATCTTCACCACAGCCCTGGGAAGTAAGTGAGGCTGACGGAACTGGCCTGTTCCAAGACCCATCCATGCTTTTTGGACACTGCGTTGCAGTCTGTATGAAGGCTCATTGTTGTGTGAAGGTGCATTTTGGTTTTTTGGCTCTGTTGGGCTTTGTGGAACGTGTAAGTTGTGACTCCACTCATGACTGTCCAAAATCAGTTAGGTGCCATTTTGAGACCCACCGGGAATACATGCAGAACGAGGTCCTCAACCGGGAAGATCTCTCTCCATCTTTCCTCCTTCTTTCTTTTCTTTTCTCTCTTCAGCCTCTCTCCCATCCCTGGTTTGAAATGCATCAGTTACTATAGAAACCTGTTGTGATTGGTGTGGGGGAAAAAAATAAATAAAAAGCTTCGTGAACTCCAGCAGTCATGTTATATAATGCCTGGCTGGAAATTTATACCACAGTCTCGTAAACACCGGCGTTTTCTGTGGTGGTTACCATGACCACATGTGTGGCATATCGTGTATTTATAGTATTCTTAGGTCATCGCTGGTAATTATCCATGAAGGACGGTAACACCCTGGCTTGTCATAATAATCCCCCAGACAGAGCAATTTGGGATAGGTGCATTCACACACGATCCAGGACTACCTCTGGTCTCTGAAAAACGATTTCCCAATTTGTACATCACTGCTCATTACTCCGACTTTCCCCACCTTTGATTAAAAGGCATGACGACTCTGCAGATTTGTTTCCCCATCCGAATGGCAACCACCCCTCTTCACAGCCTTGCAAGGTAGGCCACCGTTGACCTTCTCAACACTGAGTCACTTACTGTATTTACCTGAAGAGAAGCCAACTCTGAATTTAAGATGACCCTCTTAAAACGACAGGTCAGCGTGGTGTAGTGGTTAGAGTGCTGGACTAGGACAAGGGAGACCCGAGTTCAAATCCCCATTCAGCCATGGTACTTGCTGAGTGACTCTGGGCCAGTCACTTCTCTCTCAGCCTAACCTACTTCACAGGGTTGTTGTGAGGAGAACCTTAAGTACGTAGTACACCACTCTGGGCTCCTTGGAGGAAGAGCAGGATATAAAATGTAATAACAATAACAGCAACAATAAAATACAGGTTATACCTGTATTTACCCAAAAGGAAGAGGACACCCGCATCCCATTTCTAACATCAAAGAATTTGGAAAAAACACATTCTTGGGTTCAGGTAAATACGGTACCTTCCAGACACTTCACAGATGAAAATAGGGATAAGCTTGTGATGACCCTGTTCTCATGCTAGGGATCACTCAGTGTGATGGTGTGTGAGAGAGATGTTTCCCTCCCTCTCTTGCAGTACTAGAACCAAGAGCCATCCAATGAAACTGATTGCCAGGAGATTTAGGACAGACAAAAAGAAAAGGGAGGAAAGCTCATCTTGTGGTAGCAAGCATGACTTGTCCCCCTTTCTAAGCAGGGCCTGCCCTGGTTCACATTTGAAAGAGAGACTACATGTGTGAGCACTGTAAGATCTAGGGGACGGATCTGCTCCGGGAAGACCACCTGCCTGCTTGCATGCAGAATAGCAATAGGCTCCAAGTTCCAAGTGCAGAAGGTTCCAAGTTCCCTCCCTGGCAGCATCTCCAAGGTAGGGCTGAGAGAGACTCCGGCCTGCCACCTTGGAGAAGCCGCTGCCAGTCTGGGTAGACAATCCTGAGCCAACGATCTGACTCGGTATATGGCAGTTTCCTCTGTCCCTATGCAGTGCTTCTTCACACAGCTCAAAATTAATATGTGGAATTCTTTGCCACAGGAGGTGATGACAGCCATTCAAAGGGGATTGGACAAATTCATGGAGGATGGGTCTACCAGATGCCAGTCTTGATGGCTGAGTGCTGCCTGCAGATTCCAAGTCAGGATGCCTCCGAATCCCAGTAATGGGGAGCAGTGTGTGTGTGGGGGGGGGAGCCTGCCTTTACCTCCTGCTTATGGACTTGCTAGATAAAACTGATGGTGCAAAAATGATCCTTCCTCCCTGCCTTTCCTTGCATTCTTCTCTAGCAAGCATGGCTGAAGCTGGGTCTGCAGCAGAGCGAGATGAGATACAAGAGTCCAAAGGTTCTTGAATGGACCATTTCCAATGGCAGGTTGGAGGGAAAATCATGTCTTTGAATGTTTCCTTCTCTCAAAACAAACCCTCTGTAAGTTGAAAACTGGCACAGCAGGAAGAGAGGCCAGACCTTTTCTCCCTGAGGTGCTACTTTTCTTCTTGAAGGGAGTTCTATACAACCTAAGAACCCAAGAACAGCCCTGCTGGATTAGGCTGAAGGCCCATCTAGTCCAGCAGCCTGTTTCCTACGCCAGATGCTCTTGGGAAGCCCCAGGCAAGGGACGAAGGCATGCCCTCTCTCTTGCTGTTGCTCCCCTACAACTGGCATATAGAGGCATTCTCCCTCTGAGCCTGGAGTGCTCTATAGCCATCAAGACAAGTAGCCACTGACAGACATGCCCTCCCGGAATTTGTCTAAGCCCCCTTTAAAGCCACCCAGGCTGCTGGCCTTCACCACATCATGTGGCAGAGAATTCCACGCATTAATTATGTCCTGTGTGAAAAAGTGCTTCCTTTTCTCAGTCCTAAACTTTCTCGCAACCATTTTCATGGGATGATCCCTGGTTCTGCCATTGTGAAAGAGGGAGAAAAACCTTTCCCTCTCTCCACACCATGTATAATGTTGTAGACCCTTAGTCATCTTTTTGTCTAAACTAAAAAGCCACAGGTGTTGTCGCCTTGCCTCATTAGGAAGGTGTTCCAGGCTCCTGATCATGTTGGTTGCGCTCGTCTGCACCTTCTCCAGTTCTATAATGTCTGTAAAGTAAAGTTGTGCCGTCGAGTCAGTGTCGACTCCTGGCGCCCGCAGAGCCCTGTGGTTGTCTTTGGTAGAATACAGGAGGGGTTTCCCATTGCCATCTCCCGCGCACTATGAGATGATGCCTTTCAGCATCTTCCTAAATCGCTGCTGCCCGATATAGCCATTTCCCGTAGTCTGGGAAAAATAACAGGCAGGAACGCAAATGGGCAACTTCTGGCTTTCTAGTCAAGTTGTTTCTCCGCTGCGATGTCTACAAAAGAATCTATAACAGCATTTAGAAATGGAATCTCCTACCTATATTCCGACATGGCCCAAGTCTGTTCTACCACCTCAGCTTCCTATCACCTCATTCTGCTTCGTCACTTCCCAAGGATGTAACCCTCCAGAGGAGAAATGAGAGGGAGGAACCTGGATAGGGATCGCATCCCCTCTCCAAACCTCTTTCACATTTCAGCACAGCCGCAGAGAGACCGGAGAGGCTTTCTTGGAGTGGATTTGGGAGAAACATCCCTTGTTTGCATTATTGCTGGCAAGTGCAGCTTCCTGGACATCAACCAGGAGGAAATTCCTGGGCCAGATATTTCCATTGTGTGTTGATTTTTCATCTCCCGAAAAAGAAAGAGAGAGAATTAAAAAGAAGAAAACTCCAGCGGCACACAGCAGAACCAGCATTCCAAGACTGACACCCCCCCCCCGAGGATTCAGAGGCATGCACCGTTCAAAAGTGTACCCCCGCCCTCCGCAGTTGTTTTGATTCCCCCTGAACAATGTATGACCTCACACATCTTGTTTCTGTGTGACATCACATAGTGTTGCCATGGGCACTGCTTTTCGTTACCAACAAAGAGCGACGAAAACATTCCGAGTGGTGCACGACACAGAGGCCGAAACCATAAAAGAAAGGGAAACAGGAACCATGTATTCCAGAAGGATAAATCTGTTTGATTGAGTGTGTGTTTTCCTGAGCGCTGATTGGTACAGCAGCAGTTACAGCACTTAATGCTGAGGAAAGCCAAGAATCTTCTTCTTGTTTATCTCGTGGCTGAATCGTCTTCCACTTACAACTTTGGGCCCTTTCCTGTTTGTACATCTGAAATATTTGGCAAGGAGAAATGCCAGCCGCCCAGAGAACAATTTGTTATGGGGCAGCTAACAAATAAAGTTGTTTTTAATTATAATTATCATGATCATGATGATGATGATTATGCTATTTACACACAATCTACCAGATGTTATTGACCGGATTTGGTACTTTAATTATCGGGCCCTTTCCAAGGGTCTAGGATAACTTAAGAAAAATTAAAGATAGCATCATATGATTCGTGCTGTCCCGAGTAGTTACTCCAAGGTTGCAGGCAGGATTCTTTCCCAGCCCTGTCTTGGAGATGCTGCCATGGAGGGAACTTGGAACCTTCTGCACGCAAGCAGGCAGATACTCTTCCCAGAGCGGCCCCACCATCCCCTCAGGGGAATATCTTATAGTGCTCACAAATTCAGTCTCCCATTCAAATGCAAACTAGGGTGGACTCTGCTTAGCAAAGGGGAGAAGTCATGCTCACTACCACACAGCCGAGCCACCTAATGGCACAGAGGGGGAATAATTTGCCTAGGGAGCAATGAGGTTGCCGGTTCGAATCCCCGCTGGTATGTTTCCCAGGCGATGGGAATATTCGACACCGATTTGACGGCACACATTTACCCCAATATCAGCTCTCCCCCCTTTCATTTTTCATGCTGCATTAGTATGCTTCGGCCCATAGTCTGGCAATCGGAGCCCTAAGCTCTGGGCCTTGAGCTTCCAGCCCCCTCAGCCCACCCTGCGCCAACCCACCCGAATCTAAGGCCATGGGAGTTTGGAAGCAAACAATTCTCCCCCCAACCTATCTTTAAGAAAAGAGTTCTTTCCTGCCATGTCTTTGCAAGAATAATATACCCGGGGGAACCGATGAGTTAACTGTTTTGAATGCGACATCCTCCGTTCAGGTGTGCAGCAGTAGCGCCTTGCTGCATTTTGCTGATCTTTTCTTCCATAATGAACTAATCCAGAGAAAGGGGGGGGCCTAATTGATTTCCTCTTGGATCTGCTCTCTGTTCTATCCATCTTTTCAAAGGCCTCCCCTGAATGCCTAACCAGCTTAGAAGCGGGTCCGGGGGAATACTCACAGGCGCCTGGAGTCCCGCCGTGGAAGGTGAAACGCTGTCACATTGCCAGGTGTGGTGCGGCTTCCACACTGCTGTGGGCCTGTTCCTACTCGTCAAGCGGCACTCTGTATTTGCAAAGGCTGCATTTTCGTAGGATACATTTGCCTCTTCCTCCTTTCTCCTCCTCTCCTTCTTCTTCTGCCTCTACCTCCCTCCCCTTCTGAACCTCTGCCCCCTCCGCCCTCGGCTCCCCTACGAAGGCACACAATGCCTCCCTCAGCCCCAAACTCCAAGCTGCCTTAATCTGCACTTTGCAGAACACAGAGAGGTTCGGGCAGGCGCCTTCCCTGGAGGAGCTTATCGTCTAAATTTGATTAACACAGCGGAAGCCATAAAAGCCAGCTGTGCCTAGGTGGGAGCCTTTTTGCTGCTAATAGTGGAGAGAGGCACTTTGAGAGA
Organism: Hemicordylus capensis; assembly: GCF_027244095.1. Classification (NCBI taxonomy): domain Eukaryota; kingdom Metazoa; phylum Chordata; class Lepidosauria; order Squamata; family Cordylidae; genus Hemicordylus; species Hemicordylus capensis. Next base: position 17,522,681 of record NC_069671.1, read on the forward strand.
AGTGAGGCTGGTCTTGACAGGAGAACTCCAGAGGAACAGGATGACTGATGCGGGGGGGGGGGGGGAGGAGGAGGAGGAGGAGGAAGAATCCATTCTTCCATAAGAGCCCATAATCAGGAACAGCCACATTGGGGAAGTCGGCTGAAGGCCATTGTGGCTGGCAATGGCCAGCAACATCTGGGGATCAGGGGACCTCTGGATCAGGACTGAACATCATCAGCCTTCTGGCTGTTGTTGGACTACAGCTCCCATCATCCCTGGCCATAGTCATCGGGGATGATGGGAGTTGTAGTCCAACAGCAGCTGGAGGGGGGTAGGTTGTGCAGCCCTGATCGAGGGGGTGCATTGAGGGACCCCAAATATTCTAGAATCATGGGAGAGGAAGGAAACGTTCCCTCGATTGTTTAGGGTGCATCCATGAGAAATTTTGCAGTGGTCCCCACCCCTGTAGCTTCTCCTGCCTTTTCTATTGGAGTCACTTCCCAAGCAGCCCTGTCTGTTTCCTGCCTTGCATGAGAAGAACCGCCCCGTCTCCTTGAATAGTTCTCGGCTGGCATCTCCAGTCCCCTGCAGGGCATTGATTGATTTTTTGCACAACGAAAGGAGGGTAATTCTTACCTGAGATGCAACCCAGGCCGGCTTTTCTCCTGTCAGGGAGCGATTTCAGGGCGCTCTGCTCTGCTTCCCAGGGAGTCTCCTGACAGGCTGAGCCGCTTCAAAGCGACTTCGGTGGGCTTGTTGCTGTTTGATCCGTACAAATGAAGGTCTCCGGCTTTCGCCAATATCTGTCTTTTCTTTCTGTGAAGTGATTCAGGCAACCTGAACGTGGCAAGGGAGAAAACCTGAGCTTTTTTTTGCAGGTTATGGAAGGTGTGGGGCCCACAAGGTTCAAAGAACCCAAGCCGCCCAGTTCCTGGGACCCACCTGGGACCCTCCCCACCACCCCTCGCCCCTCTCCCCTCACTCCATACAGGCACTTATTTATTTATTTAGCACATTTCTATACCACCCCCGATCTACAAATCCCGGGACTGTTTATAAAACATTAACACAATGTAAACAATTTAAAATATAGAGGAAAAACTCTAAAACCTAACGCTTTAAAACTACAAATTAAAAGCCTGATTCAACAGGTATGTTTTTGGATCTTTCTTTAAAAAATAAACACCTTCCAGAGAAGGGAAGGCTCTAATTTTGTTGGGGAGTGCATCCCCAAGTCTCAGGGCAACCCTAGAAAAGGCCCAGTGCCAAGTCGGAACCATCTTAATAAGTGGTGTGGTTCACCTTCTGCATGCAAAAGCGGATGCTCTGTTGCTGAAATCTTCTGAACAGCAGCTTAGATTTTAAATAAATAAACAATTACATCTCTCCCCAAAAGGCAACAGAGGGACAAATCCAGGACAGTTTATTCTACCAAGAACAGCTTATCAGAAAACAGGGACTATTTCTGGTGCGCTGAGAGACATTTGGGGCATATGTGAAATTGGTTTGGAGACACTGAACTCTCCATTGTGAAAACAGCTTCATTTAAAACAAACAAAAAACAAAAAAACAACAACCCCGACCCCAATTTTCTAGTGCTTAAGACTTTACATGTAGGCTGGAAACTGTGGGTGATGTCTCATGAAATCTTAAAAGCCAGAGGAGGGGTTAAAAATGCAGGATGCACAGAAATTGGGATGAAACTGCTTAATGCCCGTCGTAGATCTTTGCCCCACATCCGATGACTGAGGATGCAGATTTGCTTAGGACAGGCCTGCCCAACTTATCTCCCCCCCGCCCCAGCTGTTTTTGAACTAAAGGTAAAGGAAAGGTATGTCGTCAAGTCGATTTCGACTCCTGGCGCCCACAGAGCCCTGTGGTTTTCTTTTGGTAGAATACAGGAGGGGTTGACCATTGCCTCCTCCCAGACAGTATGACATGATGCCTTTCAGCATCTTCCTATATTGCTGCTGCCCAACATAGTACCAGCAGGGATTCAAACCAGCAACCTTCTGCTTTACAGTCAAGCATTTCCCCGCTGCGCCACTGAAGGTGACTGTTTTTGAACTACAACTCCCATAATCCCCCGCCAACGTGGCCAGTAGCCAGGGATTATGGGAACTGTAGGCCAACATCTGCAGGAGGGCCGACGTTGAGCTGCCCTGGGCGCTTTCCAGATTACCCGCTGCAACAGTGTCACTATGTGTCTGCTAAGTGTGCTTCCATAGTGCCTGTGTTTCGACATCGCAGTCCCTGAGCTGTCAGCAAGATGCCATTCACATTTCCGATGCCTTCTTTCGGGTTTTATTTTTGCATTTCAGTGCTACAGCATTGCATGTGCGTTGCAGGAAAATAGCTGTATTTTCCCTTTGTAAGAGGGCTTAGGTGGTTTGCGCAAGCTAGGAAAGACTACTCCCCCTGCTGGCGGCTTTGTGTAACAAATGGCTTCCACCCTTTATTTATGTTTTCAATACAATCCTGCCAAGCTGAAACATTTTACCGCTGTAGAGCTCACAGTCTTGAGAATCAATCTGGAAAGCACCCTGGTTTAGGATCATAAGGCGTTAGTGTTGGAAGGGATCTCAGAGGCCTTCTAGTCTGACCCCTCCCCCTGCTCAGTGCAGGAAACTGTTGCAGCAACCCTGCTTATTTTGCATAACCAATCCAGGGTGCTTTCCAGATTAGACCCTGCAACAGGGTCACATCATATCTCAGAAGAGTGCTTCCACACTTCCTGCATTGTGACACTACAGTCCCTACGTGGACAGCTGGGTGCTGTTTGCATTTCCAATGCCTTGTTTCGAATTTAATTACTGTGATGTAGAGCTAGGATGTCATATATCCAGCGTAAGCAAGTTGCTGTTTTTTGTTGTTGTTAGTTTCTGCCAGACGGCTCCCCCTGCTGTTTACATTTCAAATGTGACTTGCCTGAACGGAGGCATTTTGCTGCTGTTGAGCAGCTAATCTGGAAAGCGCCCAGGTTGGCAATTTGGCTTTCCTTGGCCAAGAGTTTTGATCACCCCGGTGCAGAATTTTATTTCATTTTGTCAAAGCACAGGCTTTAAAAAAATAATGTTGGTAACGACTTGCAAAATCCTTCCAAGTGCCACCCCCATTTTTGCAACAGCAGAAATGCAGTCTAGACAGAGTGAACAGCCCTGAGAAACCATTTACTCGGCACGCTGCAGTGTCTCTCGGCTGCACCCAGTCTTAACAAGCCAGTGCAGGCTTCCCAGGATGACGGCCTGCACAGAGAGGCCGTTCGGAGGTGCTTTGATCTCTCCTTCCTGTTTCCCAACTCCTCATCCAAGAGCATTGCCTGGGTAGGCGTGGGAACATCACAAGGGAACAAGCCAGCCAAGCAGCCCGGTGCCGCATCCTTGAACTACCCTGCTTGCGTAAGAGGCAGCCTGCCATGGTTTGTGGCCGCTGATGATGGAGAGAGCCAGGTCTGGTTCTTGCTGTGTCAGGATGCCCCCAACCCTGATTTCCCCAAGGAGGACCTGGGAGAGAGATCCCCCCAAACGCATCCTGACGGAGGGCTGCAAGATGAGCCACTAGATGGGGGAAATCCTCAAAGCACCCAAGAGGATGTCCGTCTGGAGTTCAAGCCCCGGAGAGGCGGAGACAGATGTCTCAGAGGGGGGCCAGCGAGACCTTCGAGGGGGCCCCCCAGGTGCTTGACTCCCAGAGACCCCCTCATGAAGACCCCATAGACCCCGAGGGTGAGGGACCTGTAGAAGAGGACCCCATAGAGCCTGGATGCCCAGAAGACAGGGGCCAGTCACTCCAAATGGGACTCCTGGTGCTCCCACAAGAGTCAGACCATGAGCAGCCCCCAAATCAGAACACACAACCCCGTCAGAGAACTGGGGACAAGCTCCAGACAAGGTGGAGGAGCAGCGAGTGCTTGCTTGGTGGCTCAACCAGGCTCCTTAATAAAAGGTCTCTTCTGGAGCAGGGGGAGCTTCCAACAAACAGAGGAGAGCCTTCAACAATATGCAACTGGAACAATCCTTGGTACTTCTGTGTTCTGATCTGTGAAATGTTGGCAGAGACGTGCACGTAGAAAACCAGACATCAAAGAGGAGGGTTCTAACCTAGCCTGACACGCTACTTTTCTGTGTTGAGCGAATCTTTGGGATAGAGGGACATTCTGTTGTTTAAGCCCCGCACCTTCAGCTTTGAGTGGTCTAGTCCAGGCACAGTTCACGCAACAGAACTAGGCAGAAGGCAAAAGAAAGGTCCCAAGAATGATCAGGGCCTACCTTATATCAAAATGATGTGAGCTACTTTGGGCACCAAAGTTGGGGAAGAAGCCCTCTCCACTGCTGTGGCTGACAGCAGCACCACTGAGCTACTGACACCTCTCTAGCCAGCAGAACTCTATGGGCAGCACCACTCTAGCCCAATTCTATGGGCAGAATTTCCTCCTCCTCTTGTTTCCTCTCTCTCCTTGAACGCTGCTGCCAGGCACGGCAGAGTTCTCTCTTGCCACCAACCCAGCAGCAAAGAGCAGAGGTGGCCTGGCAGAAGCAGCCAGGTAAGGGGGCGAAGGTGAGTGTGCATGTGCCCGGGTCATGTGGGGAGGGCAGCATTTGGAACCTCACTTCAGGCACCAGCATGACTTGGGCTATCCCTGATTGGGATCATCACTGTAAAGGAAGAGGATCCCCTAGAAGACAAGCGAACTCCCTTGGAGCGTGTGTTTAAATGGGATCCGGAACAAGGCAGCCTGCCCAGCTCATCCCTGACTGAAGGAGAGGAAACTATTTTTATCGGACTTTCGCACTTTCGGATACGCGACATTATATCGCCACCTGCTCTACCATCTAATCAAGGAACTCTTCTTTTCCCAATTCCCCTGAAATTTTGTGTATAAATATTACTTCAGTCCCCTTTGAGAGGCAAACTGTACATTGTGCTGCAGCCGCATATATCTAAGGTCCAAGAGTAACTTCTGTAAACTGTCCTTGGAAAGAGCAGTGGCTTGCACTGGAGAAGGAACGGGAGTGTGTGTGTGTGGGGGGGTGCTTAACGCTCCCCCTAAAACATCCATCCCACCCCCAGCTGTTTTCCTCCTTGCAGGTTCCATATCTATGCTTGCAAGTCGAGTTGACAAACTCTTGAGTATTCCTAGAGATCTTTTACCCTGAACTTAACCCCAGTATTTCCCACAACATTAACCTATTAAGAACTCGTGTGTGTGTGTGTGTGTGTGTGTGTGTGTGTGTGTGTCGTGGAGGGTGTTAGGTTTCCTGGAGATTGTTATGCCAAAATGTTTTTTACAATTTATTTCCAGCTTCCCTGTGCCCCCCCCCCCCGCCGTAGGATAACCAGCTTGTGGGCACTCAGAGTGACTTCAAAAACAAGTGGGGTGAGAGGGAGCACAAATCACTCGCACTTCCTCTTCTTATGCCTATGCCTGGCTCCAAACTTAAGGCTCCTGTGGGGAAGAATGTAGGTGCCATCCTGGGATCTTGTGTGTATACATCTCCCCTTTCCCAGGGGAATGGAAAATATGTAGGGAAAGGAAATTCAAATGCAGCCCTTGCAAGCACATCTTGGGTTATTTTTGATGTTTTGTAGTTCCTCCAGGCTATGTTGGAATCACACAGGCATGCAAGAAGCTGCCATATCTGACCAAGTCAGACCCTTGGTCCATCCAGCTCAGCAGCGTCTACACTGACTGGCAGCAACTCTCCAAGGCTTCAGGCAGGAGTCTCTGCCAAGAGAAGCTCAACCTCTGAGTTACATCCCCTTTTGCCATAGGGCAAAGGGCACATCACCCATGCCACAGTCCCAATCTCGATCAGGGCTCACAACAAGGATGCTGTTTAAGGGCAGAGGGGAAATACTCTGCACAGGCTCAGGGACATTTGCTTCTTTACAGCCACTTCACATCTTCTAGGACTGACGCTGTCTAGCATTCCAAGCAGGTTCTGAGATTCGGGCCCGATGCTGTGATGTATCGGCTCTTTATACAAGGGCCCGCTGTTGAAGGTGGAGGAGAGCTGGTCTTGTGGTAGCAAGTATGACTTGTCCCCATAGCTAAGCAGGGTCTGCCCTGGTTGCATATGAATGGGAGACTAGGAGGTGTGAGCACTGCAAGATCTTCCCCTCAGGGGATTTATCTGCTCTGGGAAGAGCAGAAGGTTCTAAGTTCCCTCCCCGGCAGCATCTCCAAGACAGGGCTGAGAGAGATTCCTGCCTGCAACCTTGGAGAAGCCGCTGCCAGTCTGTGAAGACAATACTGAGCTAGATAGACCAATGGTCTGACTTAGTATATGGCAGTTTCCTATGATCCTAAGCCACAGCTGTCAAGATCTAGACAAAGCCCTCGGAGAGGAGAGACATCTCCCTCCTTCTTCGCTTCCTTTCCCTTCTTGCTCTGCCTCTCTTGGGTCTGCAGAATGGATTTCTTCCCGGAGTCAGAATCGAGATGCCATAGCAACATGCATCCAAAAGTGGCTTCCCACTTAAAGCACTGCACTCCAGGAAGCCTGCAATGTTAAACAAGCAGATGCTAAGAATATGGGAGACAGGTCAGGCACATGTCGGTCCAGACGTGCTTCTAAATAACGTCTTCTTCGTTATGAATCCCATCTCGCCCATTGAGATCGTCAGGAGAGGTCCATCTGCAGTTGCCACCAGCTCATCTGGTGGCTACTCAGGGATGGGCCGTGTCCGCTGCTGCCTCAAGGCTTTGGAACGTGCTCCCTAGTGAAATAAGAGCCTCCCCATCTCTGACCATTTTTAAAAAGTCTTTAAAGATGCACCTGTCCACCCAGGCTTAGTATTGTTTGAACAGTTTTAACATCATTTTAAAATGTTCTTTTAAAATTTGCAATCCATCCAACAATCCTTTATTACGGTCAGAGACCAGCATAAAATTGATACAGGTTAAAAATTACATGTTATGTGATGTTGTTATGATGGTACATACTGTAACTTGGCAAATCTAAAATTAAGGATGATTGCAATTTAGAAAGGCAAGTTAAAATACATATTAGTACATATCGTCAAAAGACTAAAACTAAGAATGATTGCCGTTTAAAAAGTAAAATAGGTAGAATATACTCGTTAAAACTAAATAAGCTAAAAACCTAAAATAAATGACTACAGAAAACTTAAAACAATCATGAAAACAAAATAAAGGATATAGTAAAAGTTAAAACATTACAACAATTTAAAATTTTACAACTTAAATTGTTCTAATGTTTTAACTTTTACTGTATCCTTTATTTTGTTACTAGCAATTTTCAGCCCGTTAGATTAACGGGCACTAGTAGACCGCCCCCACCCCCCCGTCTCCCAAGGGGCCGAGTGCGGCTGCCAGTGGGCCCAGTCCTTCCCAGTCCGTGGCGTCTGCCGCCATCTGGGCCAGTCGCCCCGCCACCGCCACTGCCGCCTCGCCCGTACTCCCGTGGCGGCTCTGGGAAGAGGATCTGAGGTCCCAAGGTCCCTCCCTGGCAGCATCTCCAGGATAGAGCTGAGAGAGATTCCTGCCTGCAACCTTGGAGAAGCTGCTGCCAGCCTGTGAAGACAATCTTGAGCTAGATGGACCAAGGGTCTGACTCAGTATATGGCAGTTTCCTATGTTCCTATCCCTGCCTTAACTCTAAAGAACCCAGCACTGGAAACTGAACGAATTGGAAAATGCCAAGTTGTAGAATTCGAAAGATAGTCCATGAGATAAGCAAATAAGGAGGGAGATGGCTCTCCTCTCCGAGGGCTTTGTCTACATCTTGACAGCTGTGGCTTCAGCAGCGGGCCCTTCACTCGGCTCTCTAAAGAGCCGATACACCACAGCATCGGGCCCGAATCGCAGAACCTGCTCGGAGGAATGCTAGAGAGAGTCAATCCCAGAAGATGTGAAGTGGCTGTAAAGAAGCAAATGTCCCTGAGCCTGTGCAGAGTATTTCCCTCTGCCCTTAAATAGCATCCTTGTTGTGAGCCCTGATCTGGATTGGGACTGCAGCATGGGCAATGTGCCCTATGCCCTATGGCAAAAGAGGATGTAACTCAGAGGTTGATCCTCTCTTCTGCATGCAGAGAGGGTCTCCGCTTCAGTCCCTGGCTGCAACTCCGGGTCACGTTGGGAGATACTCCTGCCTGCAACCTTGGAGAAGCATGAGGTATTCCATGAGATGTCAGTGGGATCAGGTCCTTACCATGCTTTCTGTCTGTGTATTAATATGATCCTGGACTTGCATGAGGAAGCCATGAAATCTATGGGTCCTCACCTGAACACCATCCCTTACTTCAGGTGATGCCAACCTATGGCAGCCCAGATATTGTGGAACTACAAGTCCCATAATCCCTGGCTACAACTGATTGTGGCTGGGGATCATGGGATCTGTAGTTCAGCCGCATCTGGAGTACCACAGGTTGGGAACCCCTGCCTTACATCCATGTTTTCCTCTCTCTCACTCTCTCTCTTTGTGTGTGTGTGTGTTGTGTGCTTGCAAACTGGGAGAGCGCAGTTGCTTTGGCAACTACGTACGGCTCCCTGAATGCCAAGGTAAATAATGACAAAAACACCGTGTGCACATTACTATTATTCCCATGATTTCCTGCTGCCCTGGAGCTGTAATAACTGACACACACCCTCTTTCCCAAATGTTTCTAATCTATTTGTCAGGAATTGAATTATCTCATCATTTCTCTTTTGCCAGGCTACCTTTTAAGAAACTTCCCGGAGAAGGAAGCCCATTGGCATGCGGGTGAGGGAGTGGGTCACTCCTGTGCCTTGCGTTTTCCAGAACTCCACTGGAACTAAATAAATGCTGAAGTGAGGACAGTAATACCTGAGGTGTTTAATGTGCATAAGGACTCTGGGGGACCAGTGAAGTCCTCCAGATAGTACAGCCAGGGGCAGAACCACCACTGAGCGAACGGGTTCAAAGAACCCGGGCCGCCACCCCTCAGGGGCCACATCTCGTACCCCAGACACGGGGGGCGGCGGCATTGTTTAGTTCCCAAACGGGATCGTGCGGCCCGGTTTGGGAGCTAAACCACTCCCTGCATCTGACGTCAGATGCTGACAAAGGGGGTGGGGCTAGGGGGCCCCACGGTGGTGGGCTGAGCCCAGGATACCGCCGGCCTCCCTCCGCACCTGAGTGCAATCATCCCTTGCCAACCATGGTTTTACCAACCGTAGTTTTGGGTATATGGAAATGGGAAATTGTGACACGCCTTGCCAACCTCGACCCGAGTATTTGCGGTTGGCGAGGTTTTTTTTGGTGATTTTTTTTTGGGGGGGTTCAGCTATTTGGGGGGGTTCAGAGGTTCGATCTATTCATTCTTCTTGCTGTCCCTTGCCAATTTAAAATGCCTTTGAGTGATTGGGGGTTTGGGCGGGGCTCAAAAATTTCCAGAAGTTCGATCTGCTCATTCTTCTTGGTGACTCTTCACGATATTACATGGTTTTGGGGGAGTGATTCCCTCCCCCTTTATTTTTTAGGTCTTTTCGCGGCCATGGTTCCCCTTGCCCCCTGTTTCCCATAGACTTTAATGCCTTGCCAGCTGCAAATTTCCCAATGGCGAGGTTTTGCCAGAACCGAACTATAGAGGTTGGTGAAGAATGACTGTATGTCATCATCCCTGCGCCATGGATCCAGAAGGCCATTGAGCTTGCCTGGGATAACTCATTGTGGCTCTACAATCGTCTCTAAGCCGTGATGGTAATCAGCCCTGGGGATGCTAAAGGCTTGTGGGTTTCCCTTACCCTCCTCAATGTACTGGGAGAGCAGCAGAGTGGAAACTGCTTCCGATTTTAAACCAGCCACTCTTCCCTAAGTCCTCTGAGATCAGGTACTGCGACCCGTTTTAACCATGGCAGGTTTGCCAACCAAAATTTGAAACCAGAGCAGGCTTCTCTTTCTTTGAACAAACCACACTCTCTAAGGAATGCACGAGTGACAGGAATATATTTATGTCTGTGAACCTATCCCAGCAGTGGAAGCATACAGGTGATGCTTTGTGCATGAAATTTGGGTTAGAGATTTATTTTATTTTTTTTTTTTATTCTCATTAGGGCTTGGTTTGAGCCAGCTCCTTAAATTTACAGCCAAGGCTCCTTTGATATCCCCTCCTATTAATAATTTAAAAAGGACCCATTTATGCACAGCGGTTTAATTTAGGTTTTAGGCCACTTCCTCTTTGCTAAATATAGCACCGATTAATTATTCAGGCCGTACCTTTTGTGGCTGAGCTGTTCCTCCCATCGCTGTTAAGCCCCGAGACATGTTTTCCTTTTAAATAATTAATTTTTATCTCCTAAGCATACAGTGAAATGCCTTCCAGGGGAAAGAGGAGGGGGTTGGGGGTCTCGGGGCACATAGCCAAAGCACTGGTGGAAGTTACTTTAGCGCAGGCCTGCTCAACTTTGGCCCCCACGGCTGTTTTTGGACTACAACTCCCATAATCCCCAGTCTCAGTGGCCAATAGCCAGGGATTATGGGAGTTGTAGGCCAACAGCTGCAGAAGGGCCAGCGTTGAGCAGGCCTGCTGTAGCGTTTCTGTGGGTGTGGCCCAGTGGTGCCTGAAGCAGGGATTCCCAGATGTTGTTGACTACAATCCCCATAATCCCCAGCCAAAGGCCATTGCACCTGGGAATGATGGGAGCTGTAGTCATCTAGGAACACAGGTGGCAAGCATGGGCTTTGGAAGAGGAGAAACAAAGCAGGGCCTCTTTGTGGGTGGCCCGCACTGTGACATTCAAAAGCCTTCCTTCTGGGAACATAGGAAGCTTTAGCCAACAATGTTCATTGGTTTTTAGATTTCTAAACCGCCTGATATAAAACAAGGAGTTATTTGCACATGGAGTTATTTGCCCAGGGAGTTATTTGCACATAGCTTCATGCAGCGGGGTAAACGTTGAGCAAAGCCACTTCGAAGTACACTTGCGGCATTGAGGGAAGCAGCCCGTCCCCTCTGCTCTCGGGTTTGCTTTTGATGCAAGTTCACATGTTTTCCTTTGTGTTTTCCTTCTAGCCAATGGTGGGGGACGGGAAGGGAAAGAGTACTGAAAAGCTATACCTGCATTTATAAAGAGAGTATCCTTCTTATCATGCTAATGATTCGACATCAGTGCCTCTCCCTATTTCCTCCGGCATTTTCAGAAAAAGTAGCCACCTAATGGCGCAGCAGGAAATGACTTGCCTAGCAAGCACGAGGTTGCCAGTTCGAATCCCCGCTGGTACCTCTATCGGGTAGCAGCGATATAGGAAGATGCTGAAAGGCATCATCTCATACTGTGCGGGAGGAGGCAATGGCAAACCGCTCCTGTATTCTACCAACCACAGGGCTCTGTGGGCGCCAGGAGTTAGCACCAACTCGACGGCCCCCTTTACCTTTAGTTTAAAACTAGCATTTCGAAAAAACCAGAAATAGCTTGAGTTAAGCTAGAATTTGCAAGACAAAGCCCGACTTGTGTGTAGAGTGGGTCCAAGGATCTCGAAGGGACCTCGGGGTGAGTTTGGCTGGTGTGTGAATGCACGCCCTCTCTTCCGGAGGAGATTTGTGGCAGAAGCCCTGTGTGTAAAGCCTCCAGCCGGTTTGCATAACCTGGGAGTCCTTGTTATGGGGAACGTTGGTGTGTCTCGGCCTATAGGGCACCGCGACCCACTCTGTACCCTCTTAAGACTTTGCAAGTGGAAACAGAGATATGCGTGTGATACCTCCTACCCAGGCTTACTGCCCAAGGGGAACCTGGCAGCTGCACCTTCCTGAAGGCTCTTCTCCCTCTGCTTTGTGCTTCATTCACTTGCCCAGCAACTTGTAAAATTCAAGTCGGCATTTGTTCATTGGAACACAGGAAGATGCCACCTACTGAGTCCGGCAATTGGTCTATCTAGCTCAGTGTTGTCTGCCCCGACTCGCAGCAGCTCTCCAAGGTTTCAGACCGGAATCTCTCTCAGACCTACCTGGAGAGATGCTGCCAGGAACTGAACATGAAACTCTCTGCATGCAAAGCAGATGATCTGCCACTGGAGCGACGGCCCCATTCTCTAAAGGGAATGTCTCACAGCGCTAACATGTAGTCTCCCATCCAAATGCAAACCAAGGTGGACCCTGCTTAGAAAATGAGACAATTCATGCTTTCTACCACAAGTCCAGCTCTCGTCTCTGCACTAAAGAGACACCAGAAAGGTATCATTTTCTTATATTTCTTACTCCAATCTCTTACTGATAGTTCAAGAGGAACCCTTACCAGAAATGGCTGGCTACGTAATGTGTCATGCATGGAAGCATTCGTGCATGTGTGTGTTCACACTCATGTGCACTACAGACAAGTTGCTTCTACTCACCCACTCTGACATTTAGCTCCCAGAGATCCTGGGGAGATAACTGAACTCCGAAGAAGGAGAACTCTAACAAGTCACACTAGAACCATTTCAAGGGTAACAGAATCAGGCATGTTATTCCTCTTTCAATGATTGTGGCCATAAGCAAGTTTTCAAGTTGGTTTTATATATACCCATTGACAAGAGAACATCTACTATGAGGCCCTATGTTTTTAAAATGAAACTCATAAATATTATAAATTGTGTCTGAAACAAGCAAACACATCAGTAACGGAATCAGAATGTTTTGACATTTCTGATTCCATTACCAATGTGCATTGCACGATTTTGGACTGAAGTCAGAGTGTTCCCCCATATTTAGAAAGTGTAAGCTCCAGCAGTTACTCTGTTCAGTCCTCAGTCCTAATCTAGGAATCCAGGCCCCTTATCAGGTCTAGAACAGAAGTAAAAGAGAAACATGATATCTTTTCCTTGTAGCAAAATTAGAGATTAATTTTAGGTAGTGCATTAGTCAACAGAAGTCAAATTGGTAACATTACCTAATGGCTGGAGGGCATTTAATCCTCAGAGTAAGGCTCCATCTTCTGGTGGTAGGAAATAAATTTCTTCCAGTTTCAGAGTCCTTCTGCTGGATGGTCAATTAACGTAAACTCCAAAGTACATAAAAACGTTGGTAAGTCACCTTAAGTGGCGCAGTGGGGAAATGCTTGACTAACAAGCAGAAGGTTGCCGGTTTGAATCCCCGTTGGTACTATATCAAGCAGCAGTGATATAGGAAGATGCTGAAAGGCATCATCTCACACTGCATGGGAGGAGGCCATGGTCAACCCCTCCTGTATTCCACTAAATAAAACCATAGGGCTCCGTGGGTGCCAGGAGTCGAAATCGACTTGACGGCACACTTTACCTTTAACTAAGTAAGCCCATTAGAAAAAACACCAAGGCCGTAATTCTAGTGCCTCCTTTGTTACGACTAACTGAGTGAACACAAAATCTTAAACAAGCTTTCGGGTTCTCCAGAACTCTTCATCACACAGGGGGTAAGCAAAGCAAAACAAACCCACCCACAAAAAATAACCCAACAACCCAACCCCAAAGTGATATACATTGTATAAGGTACATTTACCGCATTAAAAATGGCCCGTATCCTTTCACGTCAATCTGCCTGTACACGGAGGTTGTTGCAGGGAAGAATAAGGCTCTCTTGAGGGTGGTGTCCCGCTCACGGACCAGGGCATGCTCACCTGGTGCCGGCATTGATGCCGTCTTGGCACCAGGCAAAGACCTTTTCTTTGGAAACATAGGAAGCTGCCTACTGGCTACTGAAGTACGATCCTCCCCATCTCTGACAATTTTTAAAAAGCATTTGAAAACCCACCTCTTCACTCAAGCTTTTTCAGTTATTTAAATTGTTTAGGTTTTAATCTGTGTTTGCTTTTAAATTGTTTTAAATTGTTTTAAGTTTTTGTGTATGTTTTGAACTTGTTTTTATGTTGTTGTTAACCGCCCAGAGACGGAGGTTTGGGGTGGTGTACAAATCTGATAAAACAAACAAACAAACAACACTGAGACCATTGGCGCATCTAGCTGAGTATTGCCTATGCTGGCTGGCAGTGACTCCCATCATGGTAGATGTTGCCAGGAATCAAACCCGAGACCGGAGAGGAGAGCTGGTCTTGTGGTAGCAAGCATGACTTGTCCCCTTAGCTAAGCAGGGTCCACCCTGGCTGCATATGAATGGGAGACTAGAAGTGTGAGCAGCACTGTAAGATATTCCCCTCAGGGGATGGATCCGCTCTGGGAAGAGCATCTAGGCTCCAAGTTCCCTCCCTGACTTCTTCAAGATAGGGCTGGGAGAGACTCCTGCCTGCAACCTTGGAGAAGCCACTGCCAGTCTGTGTACTGAGCTAGATAGACCAATAGTCTGACTCAGTATATGGCGGCTTTCTATGTTCCTATACTTCCCTGGCTTTTTTAATTCCAGGTGTCCTATGCTGCCATGACTTAAAACATGTGCTGCTTTTCAACATCTTAAGCCTCCAATTCTTTATTTTATCTTCTGTTGGTATCTATTCTTTTATGGTTGTGGTTTCTGTCACTTTATTGCATTGACTTTGGAGTTCTAATGAAATGCAGAATATGCGTTCATTAAACAAACACATAAAAATAACTCCTTAAAAAGCCAAAAAAAACTTGCCTGACTCATTGGGAATGGCTTCGAGTCACTTGAAAAGGTTTGTAATTGATGAACTTAACTGATTAAAGGTTACAGAGCTTGCAGATCTGTGTCATCCCGGTATCAGAAAAAGGGCTTCACAGAATGGGTGCTCTTTATGGGGATAGATTCCACATCATGCCATGCTCTCTGCTTAAGAGCATGACATATCCTTGTTGTAAAGATCAATTCCTGGAAAAATAGTTACCTTTCTTTCTCTTCACAAACTCTTAAAGCACGTTGTTGAAGACCAGCAAGGCTTTTGGGGGTGTATGGGGAGAGAATTAGTCACTCCTCTTTGACAAATGCTTATATAACTGGCCCTCTCCACCCCCAGCACAGTACCTCCAGTGACTGTTGCTGGTGTCTATCTTATGTTTCTTTTTAGATTGTGAGCCCTTTGGGGACAGGGAGCCATCTTTATTTATTTATTTATTTATTTATTTTTTCTCTGTGTGAACCACCTGGAGCCATTTTTGGAAGGGCGGCATAGAAATCGAATACATAAATAATAAATAAATAATAATATGCACTTGTTTCTGGAGTTACCCTTCATTGCACTGCAAAATAAGATTTGCTACTCTTTCCTTTCATTCTTAAAATAGTTTGACATTCGTAGGAACATACATAGGCAGCTGGCTTCTACAGAGTCAGACCCTTGGTCCATCTAGCTCAGTATTGTCTACCCAGACTGGCAGCAGCATCTCCAAGGTTGCAGGCAGGAATGTTTCTCAGCCCTCTCTTGGAGTTGCTGTCAGGGAGGGAACTTGGAACCTTCTGCTTCTGCATGCAAGCAGGCAGGTACTCTTCCTAGAGTGGCCCCATCCCCTAAGAAGAATATCTTACAGTGCTCACACATGTGGGACCGGGTCTCACGATCTGTGAGACCCGGTTTGGGGCGGTGAGCAGGAAGAGCAGGCTAAACCCGCTCTCCCCGCTCATGAGCGAGGAGGGAGCCCTGGGCGGACAGATCGGCCGGCCACACGATTGCCGGCTCCGAGCCGGAGCCAGCGGGGGCTGGGGAGCTCAGCGGCTGCACGGCCCTTGGAAGCCCCAGTATGCCCTGCGTGAATGCCCTGTGAATGCACAGGGCATACTGGGGAGACCCCCGGAGTTGAGAGGCGGCTTTTCGCATTCCCTCCGGAGGGGGGTCTACTCGTGAGTAGGCGCGGCACGAAGCTGCGCCGCGGCTACTCACGATTTTGGAAACCAGGTTGGCGGAGCCCTTGGGGTTCTTCAGTTCTAGAACCACCGGGCTCGCAGCTGAGCCCGGTGGTTCCGACGACCTGCAAAAATAGGGCTAGGCTCTCCTAGCCCGATTTTTGCAGATCGTCAGAATAGCCCCATGGTCTCTCATTGAAACACAAACTAGGGTGGGCCCTGCTAAGCAAAGGGGACGATTCAAGCTTGCTACCCCACTCCCCAGTTTTCTTTCTCCAGTTATGTTAAGGCTGTATTCTGTTTTTTTTAAAAATGTAATTAAGTCCAAAATAATTTTGGTTTTTTTTAATTTTTAAGGGTAGTTTCTCATGATATGGATTTTATGTCTGAATGTGTAATGGGAGTGGGCTTGTGTTTATTTTGGAACAAGTTTCCCCACACACAATTCTGCCCAATCGCATCATGTTTGTCGTGCAACTTTTCAGCTCCTCTTGAGTAAGAAACTGTCAGTCATATCAGCGTCATTGCTCTTGTGATATGCACCATGAGTAAATTCAGGATGTAATCGTCAAGCCCATTTTGACTTTTAAACCCACAAAAAAGAGTTTGACTTTAGTGCTTCAGTGGGAAAAATCAAAACCAGTGTTTATCCATTGATGACATTTTTACTGATTTATTTCAGCATGATGAAACAGAAATTCAGTATACTATGGATATGTATTCCTTAGCAGTGTTTGAACATGTTCTCTTTTAACAAAAAGGAAAAGGTTTTTTGCAATTTGGTCCAACATTAATTAGTTGACTTCAGTGGCTTTTCTAAGGCCGTTTTTTATACACAGGGCAGAAGAAGGCTACAAAATCCAAATGTGTCTGGCTGGCAACTACCAATGGGTGATAATTAGAGCATCTTAAAAACCACATCAATAAAGGGACAGGATAGTTTTCATGAAAGCTCATAGATGGGAGAGAATGTATTCATTTGATTTCTGTTAATTGGCATTAAATATATTTTATGGTATCCATATCGTACCTTTGATCCTCTTGGATGTACAGTGTTAGCGAGGATCCGGTTTATGTCCCTTTGAGCATGTGCAGCCTTCTCACTGATGCCCTGGTTTGGTTCACTCCTCCCCAGAGAGCAACAAGAGCAAAGCAGGAACCAAGAGCAACTGATGGAGGATGCAGGAAAAAGAAGGAAAACAGGAACACGGCAGCCGTTCTGAGTTGGCTTAATGGAGAATCAGATGAGTGGAGACAACCTGCTGGAGAAAATCCAGCCGCACAATTAATGTTAGTTTTGCCCCAGTCTTCCAAGAGAACAGCCTGCCCAGCTCTCTCTCTCTCTCTCTCCCCATCTCCCCCGCCCCAATTTTACAAAAAAACAACATGGTTATCCGAAAGCTGCTGGCAGCAGAAAAGAGAGTTAGTTAAAGCCTCTCCCCTCAACCCACTGCGTATCAAATCTTGGAATTCTTCTTTGTTGTTCATACATTTGGAATATCTGGGTTGGAAGGGAGGTTGTCTGGCTGATAAACAAGTTGGAGAGACCTTGAGGAAGTGAAGTTGAGCTGTTGTCAATGCTCCACGGCCTACGATCATAGGAGGAGGGCCCATAACTCAATGTTGGCACACGGACCCCATCTGCACTAGGTCCCAGGCCGAATCCTTGCTATTTCAGTTGTTGTTGATGATGATGACGACGATGCTATTTACACACAATCTACCAGATGTTATTGACTGGATTTGATACTTTAATTATTGGGCCCTTTCCAAACGTCTAGGATAACTGAAGAAAAAATAAAGATATCGCCGTAGTATTCGTGCTGTCCCCAATAGTGTGGCCTTCTGTAGATGATGTGTTGTAATTTTATCAATGCCCAAGGTGCCAAGATGGTGTTCAAGTTCTTTCTTCTTCTTCTTCTTCTTCTTCTTCAGCAGCAGCATCAAGACTATTTTATTATTCAATCTTTAGACCGCCTTTCATAAGACATCCCAAGGTGGTTTACAAAAGTTAAAATGCAATAAAACTTTGGGGTCTTTGGAGGAGGTGGTATATAAGAAAATTCTAATTAATAATAAATAAATAAATAAATCTCCATAAAAATAACATTTAAAACCTTAAAATCAGTTAAACAGTAACAATCATACCTCCCCACCACCACCACCCTGCCAATGTTTCTGTGACAAATTGTATTTGTCTGCCTGTTTCACTCCAAAATGTCCCACTGGAGACAGTCTCCAGTGGAGCCTGGAGGAGAACTGGTCTTGTGGTAAGGTAAAGTGTGCCATCAAGTTGATTTTGACTCCTGGCGACCACAGAGCCATGTGGTTTTCTTAGTTCGAATACAGGAGGGGTTTGCCATTGTTGCCTCCTCCCATGCGGTATGAGATGATGCCTTTCAGCACCTTCCTATATCACTGCTGCCCGATCTAGGTGTATATCAGGATTCCTTCTGCTTGTTAGTCAAGCATTTCCCTGCTGTGCCACTTAAGGTGATGGTCTTGTGGTAGCAGGCATGAATTATCCTCTTTGCTATGCAGTGCCCACCTCGGTTTTCCTTTAAACGGGAGACTAGATATGTGAGCACTGTAAGATATTCCCCTTAGGGGATGGGGACGCTCAGGGAAGAGCATCTGTAAGCTTGCATGCAGAAGGTCCCAGATTCCCTCCCTGGCAGCATCTCCAAGAGAGGGCTGGGAGAGACTCCTGCCTGCAACCTTGGAGAAGCCGCTGCCTGTCTGTGAAGACAATACTGAGCTAGATGGACCCATGGTCTGACTCAGTAGATGGCAGCTTCCTGTGTTCTACTGATCCCACAGCATGACTACAACCTACTCTCCCCAACGTTTCAGGCTGCATCCTTGGCTGAGGATCAGCTTCCAGCCAGTGTGGAAATGGTTGCCCTGAAACGAGACATTCAGGCACACTGAGGGAATGGCTGTCTGTCTTTGCCCCTCCCCACAGCTGCTTTTCTTGGGCCGATTCCATTAAACAGTGTCAAGGAGAATAAAAGGAGTGAGGCTGGGTCAGACTGCCTGGTAGAGAGGGTCAGACGGGGTTAAGCAGGTCAGGTCGCATTTCTCTGTCTTCCTTAGCTCCCCGAGCCTCCAGATCATTGCATAGAAATTATGCCATTTAATCAGCTGTTAGCAATTTGAGTTCTGTGCCGGAGCTGGGGAAATCAAAGAAAGGGAAGTATTGCGCAGGAAAAGAGGAAAGGACAAGAACCGTTGTGTTCAAAGAAAGCCAGATAATTAGTCCTTAACGGTGCTGCTATTTAGAACGAATCTGCCACCGACGCTTGAGCTAGTGAGAATAATCTTTGCCATGTAATAAGTGAAAGAGACGGGGCTTTGAAGATGAAGCTGTGTGATGCAGAAAGGGGGTAGAAGCCGACCCTCTTGGTGGTAAAGAACGGGGCCCGTTTGGCTCACCAGCGGTGGCACATTCAAGCTCCAAACCGCCGTAACTACAACGCCACTCATCAGCCATGTGTCTCGATAGGGTGTGAAATAAGGATTTATTTGTATTTATTGTTACATTTTATATCCCGCTCTTCCTCCAAGGAGCCCAGAGCGGTGTACTACATACCTGAGTTTCTCTTTCACAACAACCCTGTGAAGTAGGTTAGGCTGAGAGAGAAGTGACAGGCCCAGAGTCACCCAGCTAGTTTCATGGCTGGATGGGGATTTGAACTCGGGTCTCCCCGGTCCTAGTCCAGCACTCTAGCCACTACACCATGCTGGCATGAAGCATGGACCAAATAACGTTCACCCCATGGCCTCCAAATGTAGTGCCAATTAAATAAAAAGCCAAAGCACAGAAACGAGGAGGGGAGAGGATGGGGAGGTAAGCGGTAAGGTGCAATTCTTCACCTGGGTGAAGCAAGATGCTAGAAAATGTTGAGCAATGGCAGAACTGAATCTGGGGCCAAATCTTGATGCATCGCTGCTTTGTATTCCGTAACCGTTCCTGGCAGGAGAAGGTGAGTGACAACTCCTGGGCCGGGCTACTTCCATCTCATTTTTGCAGCCAGAGCTGCAGACCACGCACAAAGAGGGCCACAGAAGAGGTTGGCACAGTTGAGTTGGGAGAGCTCCTAGATTCCCCAGATGACTGGGGAATCCTTGGTTTAATCCACTCCGACCAGGGATCTCTGGTTGTATGGACAGCCTCAATATATCTTGAGTTTTCTACTGTTGAGAAGGTTGTCCTTTGACAAGAGAACAGCCACCATGTTGTAAAAGTTGCACAAATGGAGTGCAGGGAGCAAGAGAGAGACGTTTTTCTTATTGGGACATCTATTTATCATATTTATGTACCTCAGCCACCTAATGGCGCAGCGGGGAAATCACTTGACTAGCAAGCCAGAGGTTGCCGGTTCAAATCCTTGCTGGTATGTTTCCCAGACTATGGGAAATGCCTCC
This sequence comes from Hemicordylus capensis, assembly GCF_027244095.1. Lineage (NCBI taxonomy): Eukaryota > Metazoa > Chordata > Lepidosauria > Squamata > Cordylidae > Hemicordylus > Hemicordylus capensis. The sequence goes on from NC_069671.1 coordinate 17,542,778, forward strand.
ATTGGGCAGCAGCGATATAGGAAGGTGCTGAAAGGCATCAGTTCATACTGCGGGGGGAGATGGCAATGGTAAACCCCTCTTGCATTCTACCAAAGACAACCACAGGGCTCTGTGGTCACCAGGAGTTGACGTCACCGACTCAACGGCACACTTTTATTTATATGCCACCCTACATAAAATCTCTGGGTGGTTTACAATTAAAACCCAACAACAATTAAAACTGAAACTCATCGAAAACAAATAACCACCAACAAACCTTTGAAACAGGATAAACTCCAAATAATCCAACTAGGTTAGAGTTGACCAGCTCGACGGGAGTGGCTTGCTGTAGGGCACAGAAAGCCACTCCAGTCAAGCGGAGAGGAGAGCCAGTCTTGTGGTAGCAAGCAGGACTTGTCCCCCTAGCTAAGCAGGGTCCACCCTGGTTTGCATTTAAATCGGAGACCACATGTGAGCACTGTAAGATATCCCCCTCAGAGGATGGAGCCACTCTGGGAAGAACAGAAGGTTCCAAGTTCCCTCTCTAGCAGCGTCTCCAAGATCGGGCTGAGAGAGACTCCTGCCTGCAACCTGGGAGAAGCCGCTGCCGGTCTGTGAAGACAATACTGAGCTAGATAGACCAAGGGTCTGACTTAGTATACGGCAGCTTCCTATGTTCTACCTAACGTTATGGTTAATGTAGTCCTGTCATGACAAATGGAAGTCGCACCGCTATGTCCTTATACAGCTAACAGAGGCTGTACAGCTGATATCTTGAAGCTGTGTTTGTTTTCATTTCTTCGTGCTTGTTAATTATTGAAGCCAATGGCTGATAAGACAGAGGGACCTCCTGCCATGGAAAGTCAGGTTTATCTCAGCTTCTACAGTCCTGTCATGTGGCAACAATCCAGATAGGCCTCTGGGTGGAGGTTGCTGACAGTAATTCAACCCTGGGAGGAAAGTTAAGCAAAAACACTTGCTTGTCCTGATGTCAGAGGAACACCATGAAACACCATATTCACCGGAAGCCAAGACTAAAGGCCAGAGGCATAACTAGGGAAAACGGCGCCTGGGGCAAGCACTGAAATGGCGCCCCCCCACCGTGCGCCCCCCTGCCGCCCCCCCCAACATACTACATTATACTTAGGTTTTTCCTCACAAGCGCCCGCCGCCGCCGCCAAGCCAGGCCACTGACTGGCCGCCAGGCGCCAGCAAAGCAATGGGGGGGGCGCAGGCAGCGTGGAAGGGACTGCTCGTGGGGAAGGGGGCACCAATGCGCTCCCTTGACTGCTGCAGCGCTGCTGCACTGAGCAGGAAATATTTGTATTAACAAAAAATTTTAAAAATTTTTTTAAATAATTGGTCATGGCGGCGCCCCCCACATGACCAGAAAAGATGGCGCCCGGGGCACGTGCCCCCCCTGCCCCCCTATAGTTACGCCTCTGCTAAAGGCTTGTCCCCATTATTAGGGTAGGACCAGGGTCTGAAGGAGGGTAGTGGGGTGAGTAGGGTGGTTCTGTCTCAGCTCCTCTCTCCCAGGTGATCACTTCCTCTCCCTCCTCCCTTGCTGGCTCAGAGTTGGGGTGAGCACAGACTGGTGGTGGCACTGTGGCAGCAGGGGACCCTGAAGGTGGACAGAGCACCCATGGGAGAAGCCGCTGCCAGTCTGTGTAGACAATACTGAGCTAGATGGACCAAGGGTCTGTCTTGGTAAAAGGCAGCGCTTCCTATGATCCTCCCAGAATAAAAATGGATAGTACAGAAATACACAAGAGTATTTTTGTTTTCACCTGTGAAAGCTGGAGGAAAAATAGATGCCACCAACATCTCAAGACCTTTTGTCGTGAATAGTAGTATGAATCGTGGGTTTTTTTAAGGAAGTGGTTTGTATGGATGTCACATGCTTCAGTTCATTTCATGCAAGTTTAAATGTGGGGCTTCAGCGGATCCTCTGCCTCTAATTCAGCAAGACCCCGGCAGTATCACTCTGTAGTAGCAAAAAGACCTCGAAAGTAGGTCGTGGAATTAATCCTGCTGGTTCCAGCAATTAGAGTATACAAAGGGGTCGAAAGTTCACGCTCGGCCTGGGAATGCAGATAGAGACGGCGCCTCTGCTTTCTGCTACTGCGAGAAGATTCGTTCTTAACTCAGGAACTGTTTCTTCCTCAAAGTATTTTGCTTTTGGCCTTTCAGGGAAAGGCATAGGTGACCTGCAGCTGTAATAGATTTTTAGCACGAATCAGCAGATTAATCGACTAAGGCTTGAGTTGATTAATCTGCGGGAACTGATCTTTTAAAAAAAATGGTTGGTGGAGCCATGAATGAACAGCATGCCTTGTACTGAAGTTATTTTCCTTCCGTTGTGTAACAGGGAATGAAAAATCAAGTGGGAGATGGCCCTGACCAGGGGTGTAGCTATGGGAGAGGGGGCCCATGTTCGCCCCACTCCCCGGAGGCCCCTTGAAGGAGATAATTAAGAAAATGGGGATGGGTGGAGTTGGGGGCCCCTCAAGAGCCGGGCCCCCCAGATTCTTTGAACCCAACTGCTCAGTCATAGCTACCCTCCCTGGCCCTGACAATGAAAAGTGGCCTTTATTTCTTCAACTACAAATTAATCTTACACTTCCTTTAATATTTCCATATGGCAGTTATACTGAGGTTGTGGTAATATGCATATTTAATTGGTTAAAAGGTAGCCGATCAACTGAACATGATTTAAACCATTCACGGTTTAAACTAGTCACCAGGAAGAATGGTCAGCACTCATCCCTTATTTTTAAACATCACATGTCGATTTATTAAGATGGAACACAATTAAATAATTGTAACCATATGAAACAACTTGCATTATATATGCAACAATGCACCCAGGATATTGATATACTGTAGGTTGTTGAGCAGTGGTTACAAGACCATAAAGAGTGTGCTGACAAGCTGCACGTTCTTTTGCCCATGTCCTCCAAAACCTGCCCTCTGCTGACCATGAGTATTGCATTTGTCTGCAGAGAGAAATGCTACAGCCAGGGAGAGATCTGTCCTGTCTTAGGGAGGTTTGTTGGGCAAGCTGGGGTTTTAACTGAGGCAGTGGTCCCTCGGCGGAGGCAGGTCCCCTAGGCAGAAACCTGACCTTGGATAGTTCTGAGTGCAAGAGTCAAGTCCAGGGTCAGCACCTTGGACAGCTCCGAGCAGGAGAGTTTGTGCTTGATAGTCACACCAAGGCAGGAAAGCTGTTGGTCCAGCAAAGGTCTGGGTTCGAATGCAGGCTTTTGTAGGTTGCTGACTAGGTTAGGTATCCCAATGTATCCTGTGCATGTAGTAATAATGGTGATGATGATAATAATTAATAATTATTATTAGTGATTGCTGTATTTATCCCACTCTTCCTCTATGAGTTCAGGATGGAGTATCTGTCTCTTCCCTCTGCCCATAGCAACTTGAGGTGGTTAGGTTAGCCTGAGAGGGAGTGGCTAACCGGGGCCACTCAGCCAGCTTCATGGCTGAGTTGCTTAGCTTCACATGGAGCATCCTTGAACAAGTGTGAGGGTTAGAATATATAAAGGTGCCTTATCCTGATCCAGGCCATTGGTCTGTTTTGCTCAGTTTTGTCTACTCTGAGGCTCTCCGAGGTCTTTTCCAGGCCCACTGCCCAATAGGCTGGTTCTCATGAGCCCAATCAGGGAAGGAGAACCAATCATATGTTGAGAACTGATTGCGTGTTGGCAGAAATCATGGTAGGAGGCCGGGCAAGTGATTGTGTGCTGGTCTCAATCTGGGTAGAATGGCATGGCCAACCAACATTGTTGACCCAACATTTTATCGTAGGTGGAGAAAAAGCATTTCCCGTGCTGTCCCCCCAGATCACAGCGAGCACATGATTATTTTACATAGGAAGCTGCCATATAACGAATCAGACCCTTGGTCCATCCAGCTCAGTCTTGTCTACCCAGACTGGCAGCGGCTTCTCCCAGGTTGCAGGCAGGAGTCTCTCTCAGCCCTATCTTGGAGATGCTGCCAGGGAGGGAACTTGGAACCTTCTGCATGCACGCAGGCAGGGGCTCTTCCCAGAGTAGCCCCATCCCCTCAGGGGAATACCTTACAGTGCTGCAAACCAGGGCAGACCCTGCTTAGCCAAGGAGGCAACTCATGCTTGCTACCACAAGACCAGCTCTCCTCCCTTTTTCAGCTCTCCTCCCTTGATTTTTTCTGACACGTGACTGGTTCCCGGGAGTGCGCACGGCTCTGGAATCCTGGCGGAATGCTCCTTCTTCCACTATGAATTTGCTTGTGAAAATGGACCCGGTATTTTAACTGGAGCTGCTGAGGACTGAACCAGGGGCCTTCTGTATGCAAAGCAGGTGTTCTGCCACTGAGCCATGGAGACTCCCATCTGTTTCTCATGTGTTCTTGGTCAGGACAGATTTCTACACTGGTTATGTGCCATCCAGTGGACGATGTCTCCTCCCCTGCCCCCCGCACACACAGTATAATATCTGAAGAAAAAGTGTTTCTGGGTCTGCTTCGACACAAGAACATGTTTTTCTCATTCCGAGCTCCCTGCTTTTATGCACCGGAAGCTGCCAAGGCTTCTGGCAGATATTCCTGGCCAGTGACGAAGAACAGCAAAAAAAGGGGGGGGCGGTGTCCAAATGCAAAAAGGACGGAACGGGGGGGTGATCTGAAATCCCGGCACCGGCCATTGGAGACTGCCACGCCCCACTTGACGCGCCGTCCTCTCTTTCCAGAGAGGGCCCTTCCCTTGCCATGGGGGCAGAAGAGTCGCTTTCGCACACACTCCGCAAGTTGCGATCGGCACGTTGTTTAGACGCTACGAGGACTGATCTTGAACTCCAGAGGAAGCTGGCAATAAAAATGGGTGTCTATAAAAAGAAACATGTGGTCAGGAAATGGTTTCCTCCTCTGAGTCAAAGCAGAGCAAGTGTGGAGTCAGAAATTCCAATCTAGAAGGGCCAGGAAGGATTCCAAGATGACTGAACCATGTGGTGAACAGTACTATCCACCCCCACCCCCCCAAGCCCTGCTTCCACCTTGTCCTCTTGGCCTCCTTTCCTTTGGGATTCTGACCAAAAAATGACACGATATTGCTGGCTCTGGCTCTGAACTCTGAGTGAGGCTCTTTCCTCCTGTATTCTCGCCTCTCCTCTCCCTTGCCAGGTAGGTTCCTTTGCTCGGCATGGCAGAGAGGGTGGCCACTTAGCTCCAGGGGTCTTGGCCACAGTGCCGGATTTAGGCACAAGCCAAGTGAGCTACAGTTTAGGGCCTCACTTTATGAGGGGCCTCTGAATATCAAAAAGTGACCGAATTTCAATTACACGATGGGTTGGAAAATAAAGGAGAAAGGCAAAGGACTCCAAAATCGGCATTAGCGTTGCCTTATAAGTGAATAAGACACAAATATACAGTCATTTGCCATTTTTGAGTTTATAAAAATGTGCGGAACTAAGTTATATCGAGATTTTATTACACCAGGGCCTGGTTTAGACCAGCGCCTGTCATCACAGTGAGAAGCAGCATTCAACTCTTCAGATTAAAACTGCTGAGCAGTGCGGCAAGGGATGGCGAGTGACACACCAACACAGGACTTCCGGCCCGTTTGGCGATTCGATGGGGCCTTTTAAGCTTGACGGAGCTTAGGGCCTCAGCTTGTCATAATCTGGGCTTGCTCAGTCAGCTCATAATCACCTGAGTTTTAATAGATGCATTCATTTTTTACATCGGTGTTAACGCTGAAAAAGAATAGCATCGTTTTCCTTGTTGGCAGATGATGTGCAAAGGTCACAACAGGCAGGAGAACATGGGAGAAGAGCTGGTCTTGTGGTAGCAAGCATAAACCCGCACTGGTTTGCAGTCACTCCATTCATTCATTCATTCATTTGATTTCTATACGCCCTTCCAAAAATGGCTCAGGGTGGTTTACACAGAGAAATAAATAAATAAATAAATAAGATGGATCCCTGTCCCCGAAGGGCTCATAATCTAAAAAGAAACATAAGATAAAATGTCACTGGAGGTCCTGTGCTGGGGGTGGAGAGGGCCTGGTGTCTGCTGGTGTCTATCTGATGTTTCTTTTTAGATTATGAGCCTTTTGGGGACAGGGATCCATCTTATTTATTGATTATTTCTCTGTGTAAACCATCCTGAGCCATTTTTGGAAGGGTGGTACAGAAATCGAATGAATGAGACCACTTCATCTCGAAGAGACCACGTTACTCCTTTGCTGATAGAACTACACTGGCTGCCAATAGGTTTCTGGGCAAAATAGAAAGTGCTCTTTATAACCTATAAAGCCCTAAACGGCTTAGGCCCTGGGTATTTAAGAGAATGTCTTCTTCATTATGAGCCCCACCACCCATTGAGGTCGTCTGGAGAGGTCCGTCTCCAGTTGCTGCCAGCTTGGCTGGTGGACCTTCTCGGTTGCTGCCTCGAGACTATGGAATGCGCTCCCTACTGAAATATGAACCTCCCCATCTCTGACAATTTTTTAAAAGCACCTGAAAACCCACCTCGCAGCCAAGTTTTTCCGACTTTTTACATTTCTAAGTTTTAATCTGCTTTGACTTTTAGATTGTCTAAATTGTTTTGAGACTTTTGGGTATGTTTTGACTTGTTTTGTGTTATTGTTAACCGCCCAGAGACGAAAGTTTGGGCGGTATACAAATTTAATAAATACATACATACATACATACACACATTCATACATACATACTGCTGACTTGAACTCCACTGTCTTGTCCTTGCAGACCACAACTCTTTCCTCTGGATCCTACACCTTGTCACTCTAATTCTTTTCTAAGGGTGGAGTGATACCCTCAGGACACTCCCTTCTCCTGTGCTCTCTTGGTTCTTTCATCTTCCTCCCACCACAAAGTAGCTCGTACAGGGTGCAGGCTTTTCCATCTATGAAGATTACATCTTAAAGCCAACCTTTACTTGCTTTTGACCTTCAGCAGTTATCTCCAGGTCTCCTCCCTGAGCTCTGTTCTCACCAAACTGGGCTTATCTGCTAAACAAGGGGTTGGCTTGAATCCTCCCTTGCAGGATACTTGTCTTCCTCATTTAACAGTAATGTGAACCACTCTGCCATCTCCTCCCTGTGTGGTAGGTTAGGCTGAGAGAGAAAGAATGGTCCAGGATCACCCAATGAACTTTATGGCTGGATCAGGATTTGAACATGGGTCTCCCTGATCTGAGCCACCGAATGGTGCAGCGGAGAAGTAACTTGCCTAGAGAACAAGAGGTTGCCAGCTCGGATCTCCGCTGGTATGTTTCCCACACCTATATTGGGCAGCCGTTATGTAGGAAGATGCTGAAAAGCATCATCATAATCAGATGGCCGTGGTCAACCCCTCCTGTATTCTACCAAAGACAACCACAGGGTTCTGTGGTCGCCAGGAGTCAACACTGACTTGACGGCACAACTTTACTTTACCCCTCTGATCCACATCTCTGTCCATTGTACCACATTGGCTGCATTTGATGTAGAGAAAGACCAATCTCTTAATTTCAAACCTGCAAGCATCTTTAACCTCCTGTTTCCTCCCAAAAACCTCTTCATGAAGAACATGTTCAACTTGTTTTTCCCCTCTGCAGCGACGCCTGTGATATATAGCTGTGTTCTAACCCCATGAAAGTAGAATCGGCAGAATGCAGGTTTGTGAAATATTTGCGCCTGTTCAGCGTTTACTGCCATGTTGCAGAGGGCAATATTTCACTACAAAACAACCGCTTTCCTCCCTACAACCCTCCCCGCTTCAGAGGCAATGAGTCTTTCCTCTCAGTATGCCCCTGACCAAATGCACAGGGCATGGCATACGTTTAGGGTCATGGGAGGGAAAGAACTGGGAATGATAAAATGCAAGTTGGACAAAGTAGAACCAATTAAAATGTCAACCTGTAGAAACTTCCCACTGTAAGCCATTTTTGGATGCAGATTGCATAAGGGAGTATCCCAGATCCAGAAAGCAGAAAAACCAATTTGTTTTTTCTTCATAGAACTCTGACACCATTCCAGTTTTATTGGGTACCAGATTTCCCCCCCACTTGGGTTCATTTAAACTGCTCATTGATGTTTGATGGGCTTGTAGTCTGGCCAAAAAGAAGAAGAAGCCCTTCAGAGAAAAATAAAAAGAGAGGGAATATGTTAGATTATTCTGTTCCTTTCAGTTTGCTGGTGTTCTTGCTAAACTATATTATTATTATTTATTATTATTTATATTTTCTATCCTGCTCTTCCTCCAAGGAGCCCAGAGTGGTGTACTACATACTTAAGGTTCTCCTCACAACAACCCCGTGAAGTAGGTTCGGCTGAGAGAGAAGTGACTGGCCCAGAGTCACCCAGCTAGTATCATGGCTGAATGGGGATTTGAACTCGGGATATCAGGAGGAAGGAACTATAGGGATAATGCAATACTCAGCAGAGATTGTGAGCTAATATGCATCCCATAAACTGGTCAAATGGGGAGGAGAACTTGTCTTGTTGTCTTCCCTGGTTTGCATATGAATGTGAGGCTATCTGTGAGCACTGTAAGATATTCCCCTCAGGGGATGGAGCCAAGAGCAGAAGGTTCCAAGTTCCCTCCCTGGCAGCATCTCCAAGACAGGGCTGAGAGAGACTTGTCTCTTCTTCCTTGTAGAAGCTGCTGCCAGTCTGTGTAGACAATACTGAGCTAGATGGACCAAGGGTCTGTCTCGGTATAAATCACCTTCCTATGTTCCCAAGAGGCACTTTTTAGAGTGGTGGCATTCTTATACTGGTAGAGGCTCTCTTATACGCAGTGGCTGACATTCTGACTGATGCTGTGCTTGTGCAAGGATGTAGCGCTAGCATAAGGCGGTGCTAGTTGTGCCAAATTGCATTCCAGGCTAGTATTGCACCACTGCAAACACGTTTACACTGGCACACAGGATGCACAACCTGTGGCATGCCTCGTCTATTCTGCAGGGGAAGTTGCCCCTTTCAATCTCTCTGGTGTTCAGGCAGGGAGGAGGAGCCTGAGAATGGTGGGTGGAGCCTGGAGGTACTTAAGTCCTCAGTCCACCTCCTCACTGGGAGCTCTCCAGGGTGCTGCAACAGTGACTGCCTTGCCTTGCCTGCTTCAATTTCTGGAACAGGACAAGTGGGGGATAGGGTTGCCAACTCTGGTTGAAGCTATTCCTAACACATTCTGCCCCTCACGATATCCCCCAATACATCCCATCATTTCAGGCCGTTGAAACCTCTGGATTGTTTTCAAGAGTCATCTGGAGATGGAGGCTGATTCCTGAAGATTCCAAGCAAGCCCTGGAGGCTTTGCAGCCGTAGACATTAAATAGGTAGTGGGTTGATTGGACTGGGGAAGGTTGCAGAGGCCATCGTTCAGTTGTCAAACACATACCTTGCGGGCAGGAGGCCCAGGGTTCAGTTCCTGGTACCGCCAATTAATCAGATCTGGAAAAGGCCTCTTCCTGAGGTCCATACAATTGCTGCCAAGTGGAACAACACAGAGCCAGATAGACCAGTGATCTGCTTCCAGGGCACTTCTGCCAAGCTCCCTCTGCCCAGAAAGTCTTTGATAGTGGAAGATTCTTCATGTCATGAGTGCCACTGGTTGGAGACGTGACTCCATAGCAGGGCTGCTCAATTTCAGCGCTGCTGCAGGTGTTGGCCTACAACTCCCATCATTCCTGGCTATTGGCCACTGGGACTGGGGATTATGGGAGTTGTAATCCCCAAACAGCTGGGGGTGTGTGTGCAAAGTTGAGCAGGCCTGCTCTATAAGCATCAGCTCTCAGCATCGACAATTCCTATTGGCCACTAGGGGTATTAGGAATCCCCCTTGTTATCTTGTATCTCTGCCCCCATGTCCTCTCGTACCATGTCCTCTCGTAGTGAAGCCCATCTAGTCCAGCCTCCTGTTTCCCACAGTGGCCCACCAGATGCCTCTGGGAAGTCCACAGACAAGAGATCAAGGAGTGCCTTCTCTCCTGCTGTTGCTGGGACTTAGAGGCTTCTTGCCTCTGAGGTTGGAGGTGGTCTATAGCCATCAGTTTAGTAGCCGTGGATAGACCTGTCCCCCATGAATTTGTCTAAGCCCATTTTAAAGGCATCCAGGCTGGTCACCACATCCCATGGTAGAGAATTCCATTGGTTAATTATGCACTGTGTAAAAAAGTGCTTCCCGGCACAGGGTGGGGGGAAGGAACCTGCCTAGAGATCAGGAGGCTATTGGTTCAAATCCCTGCTGGTATGTTTCCCAGACGATGGGAAACACCATATCAGGCAGCAGCGATATAGGAAGGTGCTGAAAGGCGTCATTTCATACTGGGCGAGAGATGGCAATGGTCAACCCCTCCTGTATTCTACCAAGAAAACCACATGGCTCTGTGGGCACCAGGAGTCGACACCAACTTGACGGCACAATCTTCCTCCCTTCCCTTCCTTTTGTCGGTCCTAAATTTCCTGGCAGTCAGTTTCATGGGATCAGTTCCATTCTTCTAATTGGTAGACTGACACTCTTAGGGCATGCCGTTCTTTGTCGTTCTCTCTGTTTCCGCCTCCTCCCTTCCACCTTGAGGTAGCTAATTCAGGGCTCAGGCTTTCTATCCAAGTTTGTAACTTCTGCAGATAAAGCTTTACTTGGGTCAGCCTTTAAGCAATTGTCTCCAGACCTCCTCCTCGAGCTCAGTCCTTCTCATCAAACTGGGTTTCTCTGCCCAATTGGGAGTAGATTCAAACTGGGCCTCCAGTGGCGTGGCTGGGTCTAGCATCATGCCTAGACCATGAGTCTGGTCCTTTCGAGGAGGGAATGCAGCCCCATCCAAAGCAGATTGCACTGGAGGGAAGCATCCATCCTCTTGTGCACCATGCCAGTGAATGTAGACGGGAGAGCGAGTGAGCACATGATGGAACAGATGGAAAGAGACAGACATAAAGAAAGAGAGGAGAAATTTGCATGAGGGAAACTGGCAGGGAGGCTGGAATGCTAAACACTGTGGGCTGGAGGAGGCAGAACAAGGCCAGAATGAGTCATGTAATTGCACTGCAACAATCCATTTCGATGAGCAGCAGAGAGAGAGAGGGAGCGACCTGTTCCTCACCCAGCTGAGCACAGGACATAACAGTGCCGTAGCCTCGTTCCCTGCCGGGTTTCTGGAAGGTGCCTGTCACCTAGAAATGTTCTCTATAGAGGAGCTGCGTCTTCTCTGGATTGGACAGAGAGCGAGTGCACGGAAGGCAACAGGAAGCTAGGATTCAAAACAAGTTGTGGGATGGGCTGGAGGAGGGAATCCAGAGCTACAGGGATGTTTTTTCTATATCTGGCAGCTTCCTGCTTGAATTGAATCGCTGGCCACTCAGACATGACTCTTTCCTAGGCGGAAAGTACTGCAAGAGTGTTTCATTGAATTAAAATTAGATCCGGTGGCTTACCTGAGCAGTGGCCAATGCCCAAAGTGGAACACCTGAAATCAGAAGAACAGGTTCAATCCAGAGAAAATTTCCAAACAGATTCTGCGTTTCTGAATAATTCTGCTTGGGAAAATCGTGGCAGTCACACGCCGATCATCACTGACTGTACATATGCTGGGAAGTGGCAACCCCTTGTTGGCTGGTAGATTTCGGGCAGAAGAAGAGATCCATGGGGCGTACTTTGGATGTACATGGAACAGCATTTGCGTTCTGTTCGGAGCTTGTTCCGTCGGAAAAACCAGTCAAGCTGGTTGTTCTGATGGAACAAGCTTGGAACACTTGATATGTTCCGAGCGCCATTTTGGACTCCAAAATAGTGCTCTTCTGGCTCTGTGCATGCACGGCAGCCATTTGCATGGTGGTGCTGAATGGCTAAAATAAAATTTTAGCCAAACCTAAAATTCGGAAACATCTGCTTTGCATACAGATTCAGTCCCCGGTTTCTCCATGCAAGGCTGGGAAAGACCCCTGCCCCAAACCTTGGAGAATTGCTGCCCGTCAGGGTAGTGCTGAGCTAGATGGACCAATGGCTTGTCTGGTATAAGGCAGCTTCCTATGTTCCTATGTAATCCCCATAACTGAAAAATTTTATATTTTTGGAAATAATGGAAGAATTGCCTTTTTTTGTTTGTTTGCTTCTTAGTACCAGAAGCCCTCAGTGCAAACATAAACCTGTCTGGCACCTAAGCAAGGGATAATCATAAGTCTATATAAAATCTCTTTGCTCACCATTTTGTGATATTTTAGTGGGTCTTAATAAAGTTATTACCCTGTTTTGGCCTTTGGAATTGTGCTACTTTAACTTAGGGTAATTCCTATTCATGCCTACTGTTGGTTTTAGTCCAAAATGATCATGAGTGCTTTACAGATCAAAAAGAGAGCATGTTTTCTGTCCACATGGCCTTACCCCCAAAGGGTTGGGTGCTTTGGGGTGGGTTTAAAATTTTCTCTCTCTCAGAAACGCACTTATTTAAATTCAAAGCCTACTCCATTCCTAAGTCTTGGAGTGAAGAACAGTAAAATTAGAAAAACAAATATGCATTGGAGCCAATTAAGATGCTGGGCAAATAGTTACACAAGAAACTTTACAAGTTCAGATTTGTTTTACAAGAGACTAATAAGGATTTCAAAGGGCGGGATGGGGGAGAGAGAAGCATACCTTGTAGTGAAAGGAAGAAGAAAGTGGCACAGACTGAGCAAATGAACAGACCTTCCCCTGTGTCAGGGAAAGGATCGTGTTCTTTAACAGAACACAGTTCAACAGATAAAGCATTCCCTATCACAGCCCCACCATGTTGGGGAAATTTTGCCTCTAGGGGTTCTGCCTATGCTGCTGCTGCTGTAATGCAGCTATAATGCACTTATTGTATTCATGTTTTAATGGCGGGGTTTTCAACCTTGGTCCCAGTGTCCTTTCTAACAGGGATTCTCAGATGTTGCTGACTACAACTCCCAGAATCCCCAGCTGCAATGGCTTTTGCTCGGGGATTCTAGGAGTTGTAGTCAACAACATCTGGGAATCCCTGTTAGAGGGAACACTGCTTGGGTCCCCAGATGTTGGACTACAACTCCAATAATCCCCAGCCACAGGGAGGAGTTGTAGTCCAACAGACCCTAGATGGAGAACCCCTGTTTTATTCTGGGCTGGTTCTCAAGATCAATGTAATGCAGTTTATCAGGAATGTATAGGTTTCCACCACTCATGTGCTCCTTTGGAGCATGTCGAGAGAACTCAGAAAACGTTGGCTATTTCCACTTGGCATCAATTCGTGCCAAACTGACATCGAGCCGAGATTGTCAAGCCAAGTTCAGATCTTGCTTATCTCAACTTGATGTCAGTTTGGTGTGATGCCAAATGGAGATTGCCAACATTTTCTGAGTAAACTAACATCCCATCTGTTTTCATCTATGATGTTGAGGGCCGCCTTGGTACCTTGTTGTAACAAGGGAAAATGTTTTTAAATAAAAGAAGTAAATATAATGCAGGTTAGTGGGTATCAGGAACAGGGCCTTTTCAGGGGTGACATCACAGCTGTGGAATTCCTTCCCTGGGCAAATAGGCTGGGCCCCTACTCTGAGTGCTGTGGGGCAGATTTAAAACATGTTTATATTTTGCTTGGCTTTTAATTGATTCCGTTATGGTGCTGTTTTAATAGAATTCTGTGCTTGCTGGTTTATTTCTAGTTTTGAAATCCTTGATTTCTATCACTTGTAGTTTCTTGTTATATTTCTTTATTGCTTTTCTCTTTGTTCACCACCTTGGAAGAAAGTTGCTTTCAGAAGGTGGTATAAAAATATATGACATAATTTAAAAAAAAATATTGTAAAAATGTAGGAGCCCTACATGCAAAAAGTGACACTGTGAATCAGGGAAACTATGGCCAAGAGAAAACAGAATAGAGAACTTTGGTCTCCAGGTGAGTGGGGAAATCTTCACAAATGACCTGACACATTAAGACACTGCATACTGGATATTAAACACCCAACGTCCCTATTCCCTGTTTCTGTAGCAGTATTTCATACATCATAAATTTCACAGAGTTCTTTTCCCCCAAAAGCGTTTTTTCCATATGGCCAGCTATTAGGTTTCAAAAGCCATTTTGCTGCTTTCACTTTATGCAACCCATTCCTTTGCATGTTTCCCTGACACTAAGTCTGACTGCGTTGAATAAGGCTTACTCTTAAGTAACTGTGCATAGGATTACAGCCTTTGCCTCGAATTTTCACTTTTTTTGTTTTGTTTTAAAAGCTGTGTCATGTTAACCTTGTGACTCCATTGCATGAAATGGGAGCACCATCTGCAAACTGGGCAAAAAGGCACCTTTTAAAGTGGCAATTCTCTTATAGGAACATAGGAAACTGCCATATACTGAGTCAGACCATTGGTCTATCTAGCTCAGTATAGTCTTCACAGACTGACAGCAGCTTCTCCAAGGTTGCAGGCAGGAATCTCTCTCAGCCCTATCTTGGAGATGCTGCCAGGGAGGGAACTTGGAACCTTCTGCTTTTCCCAGAGTGGCTCCATCCCCTGAGGGGAATATCTTACAGTGCTCACACTTGTAGTCTCCAATTCACATGCAACAAGGGCATACCCTGCTTAGCTAAGGGGACAAGTCATGCTTGCTACCACAAGACCAATTCTCCTATTCCAGCATAGGGTTTTTGCAGTAGCTGTTGCTGGTGTCTAGCTTCTGTTTCTTTTTAGAAGGTTCCCACTTTTGGGAGCAGGAACCATCTTGTTCCTTTTCTCTATGTAAAATGCTTTGAGAACATTTTTGTTGAGAAGTGGTATATTAATAATAATAATAATAATAATAATAATAATAATAATAATAATAATATTGCTCTGCACCCCCGCAGTGATGTAGGTAGGCTATACCTCCCTCGCAGCTCAGGTGGAAGAGGAATGTTGCAAGTCCATCAAACAGTAGAGGAGGAGAAAAGAGGCCTTGAAGAATATATAAAGGACAGTGAATAAGATGCACTTAAAATGGTCAATAATGAGAAACTATTAAACACCAATGAAACACAGCAGGCCTACAAGAAAGAACAAGTCAAGAACCGAGCAGAAAAAAATGGAAAAATAAGCCACTGCATGGTCAATATTTGCACAATATAACTGGAAATTATTATTATTATTATTATTTTAAAATAAATAAATAAATAAATAAAACAGACAATAAAATTAAACCAATTTAAAATACAGATAAAAGCTCCAAAGTGTAAAACTTTAAAGCTACAGATTAAAAGCCTGATTAAACAGGTATGCCTTCAGATCTTCCTTTAAAAACAAAGCAACCCACCCAACATAGGGCACTATAATTTCTAATGGTTGCTTGATGCCTTGCTGATGCCAAAACAAAGTTTTAATCTAAGAAGAAGACAAAGAGGATTCTTCATCCTTTATGAGCCATCCCGAGATTTACAGGCCAGTTTTTAGCTCTGTGATCTGCATGCCAGGAGCTGTCTGTTTCACAAGTGCCACGTATAAGGTATTACCTGAGCGGTTGCTTCGAATGTACTTCGCCCACCTGGCCATCCTCTCTTAGCAAATGAGGACACGGCCTTGACTTCATAAGGTCAAGCGTGTGGTGTGCTCATGCATGAGTGTGTCTCTGTTTCTCTGCATTCCTGGATGTTGGCTAGAAGTGCCCTCTTTCAGCCTGCCTCCCACTCATCCTAAGAGTGAGCTTTTGGCACAGAAGACATCCTTCGTAGCATCACAAGCCAGATTATAGTGATTTGTTTGATGCTGGGAAACCACGACCCAACAGGCCCAATATCTGCCTAGAGGGCTAGCAGGAGCCTGCTATGGCATTATTAATTGCTGTGGAATTTCAGGTAGGGTGATCATACTTGAATGGAGCCCAGGGCTTTTGCATTCTTAGGAAGCTGCCTTACACAGAGTCAGGCCCTCAGCCTTTCTAGCTCAGGGATGCACAACTTTGGCCCTCCTGCATATGGTGAGAACTACATCTGAGGAACATAGGAAGCTGCCACATACTGAGTCAGACCATTGATCCATCCAGCTCAGTATTGTCTTCACAGACTGGCAGCGGCTTCTCCCAGGTTGCAGGCAGGAGTCTCTCTCAGCCCTCTCTTGGAGATGCTGCCAGGGAGGGAACTGGGAACCTTCTGATGCTCCTCCCAGAGCTAAGGGGAGAAGTCATGCTTGCTACCTCAAGACCAGCTCTCCTCTCCTTCCCCCAGCTTCTCAGAGAAGGAGACAATCTGGGAGCAGGGAATGAAAAGCAGCCAAGAGGTTTGACGATGGATAGCAATATGGAGACTAGGCTCGCTCCACATGACTTGTTTAGGGATGACCAGGCGTGAGCACTGCCCATGAGAGAGGAGAAAGACCAGAAATACTGTAGGGACACACTTGTACAAACCAATTCAGGGGCTGCTCCGATGGTGGTGATGGGAGGGACCTTGGGTTCTGCTGGCACTCCAGTAACCTGCTCAGGGGCACATCTAGGCCATTTTAATGCTCGGACTGCCCCTCTCTGGCACAAGGCACCCCCCCCCCCGGTGTGAGTCCCCCCGCAACCGACCTCCTGCTTTGGGGGCCTCCTGAACCTGCCCCGCTGCACCAAACATTCCTTAAAAAAAAAACTCCCAGCCTCCATGCAGCCGAGGGGTGTGCGCGCCCAGTGTGCGCGCGTCTCTAACAAACTGCGAGGTGCGCTTGTGCAGTTGTGAGACCTGTGAGAGCACGGGCTTGCGACGAGCTCTCGCAGCTGCACAGGCAGGCCTCGCCTTTCGTTAGAGACGCTGGGCTGGACGGCAGGCCCTGCGTCGCTCTCTGGTCGCTGCAGCTGCTGGCGGGGGGTGGGGGGAGGAGGGCTGCTGGGGGACTGCCCCGAGCGGCTGCAGTCTGCCGCCATAATGCAGGGAAGGAGGGAGCATTCGGAGGTCCCCCCGCAGGTGGCCAGGACCAGGCCAGATCCCCGCGGCCCGGTCCTAAGAGCCCCTCTGAATCTGCTACCAGCAGCAAGTATCCCAGGAAAGGACCACCTCTGACCATTGCTAGGAAAATGCAAGGGGTTGAGGCGGCCTCACAGCAGGTGAGCAGGGAGGCCAACAGAGGCCCTGGTTCAGCCCGCCGCCGCCCCCCCAGCCACGTCCTAACCCTGCATCTGACGTCAAACGCGGGGGGCATGGTTCTGCTCGCAAATGGGGCCGCGTGCCCCGTTTGCAAGCAAAATCCAGCCAGCGCCACATTTGCAGCACGGCCAGAAGCGGCTCTCCCCGCCTTTAGGCTCTCCCTGCGCCGGACGTCAGGTGCAGGGGGCGTGGCTGGGGCGTGAGACGCGGCCCCTGAGCCTGGCGGCCTGGGTTCTTTGAACCCACCCGCGCTATGGTGGCTTTGCCCCAGCTTAGAGTTTCTTGACAGGGGAACTTTTCGGGCTTACGGGCAGGGCTTGCTCCATTCACCAGCCCTGCCCTAGCCTAGCTAACCCTGCTGCTCAGCCCGAGTCCCAAGGCTCCTTCCACTCCAAGTCTCCCCTCCTCCAGAACTGGAACCTCCTTACCAACCAGGCCTCCCTTATATAGCCCCTGAGAGCTGGATCAAGTCTTGCAAGATCCCATCACTAGATCTTGCAAGAGCCGCTCCCGATCCTGCGAGGCTTCGTCGCCTCTTGACGGCAAGACCATACCTCCCTGCTTAGGCCAGTGGCCATGCCTCTGTGTGGATGTCCTGGTGTCTATTTCCTCCTCCGCCCAATCAGGACATCCCGGCAAGACTCGGGTGGGAGAAGCCCTATCCTGGAGCTTGCTACATTTCCCTGTGGCGGTCGGCTCTGCCTTGGGGGTTCCCTGACACGCAGATATAAGAAGACGTCCCAGTCTCTCTTGGGGGCCATGCGTCCTCTCCTTCTCCATCGTTTGTGAATGGGAGCTTTCCTCCTGGGGCAAAGAGTACTTGCTGAGGAATCAGACCAAGATCAGGAGCACACTGGGGGCAAAGGATTAAACCCCCTCCCATGCACCGTGGTCCAGATCCGGATTGGGTCTGCTTGCGTGTGCTATTGACATTTTTGTTTAAATGAAGGTGTCCCCAGCTGAGGACTGGAGCTGGTGAAGGCAGGTCCTGCCCAAAGGTAGGTGTGGCTTGTCAAGCGGGAAATTGTGGTCTCAGGAGGAAGATTTAGACCCTTGGCTCTTATAGGGCCTGTAGATAGGGATAGGAAGCTGCCTTATCAGAGTCAGAACACCGGTCCATCTAGCTCAGCATGGTGTACCCTGACTGGTAGCAGCACTCTGTTCATCCTGCTGTTCAGTCCCCGTTCTCTTCAGGTTAGAGAGGAGAGCTGGTCTTATGGTAGCACGTAGCAAGCATGACTTGTCCCCTTAGCTAAGCAGGGTCCACCCTGGTTGCATATGAATGAGAGACTAGACGTATGAGCACTGTGAGATCTTCCCCTTAAGGGATGGAGCCGCTCTAGGAAGAGCATCTCGGTTCCAAGTTCCCTCCTTGGCAGCATCTCCAGGATAGGGCTGAAAGAGATTCCTGCCTGCAACCTTGGAGAAGCCGCTGCCAGTCTGTGAAGTCAATACTGAGCTAGATAGTCCAATGGTCTGACTCAGTATATGGCAGTTTCCTTCCTATGTTCCTATGTTCCTAAGCAGGTGTTCTGCCACTGAGTCCCAACCCCTGTTATCCCTTCCTGTCTGACTGACTATCGGATGGTGTTTGCTACTAATTTGTTTAAACTGCAGTATTGTCGTATTTTTTTAAAATTGTGTTTTTATATTGTATAGCACCTTGAGGCCATCTGGCAAAAGGTTGCTTTATAAAGGCAACCAATACATTATCTGCACTTTGAAAACACAAGGGCAAGACCTTTTCTACTGAACAACTAGAGTCAAGAGTGTTCTGGAAACACTTAGTATATTATTATTAATTTCTCAGTTGGTTGTTCATGAGGTCGGCTCTGCGCTTTGCAGGTCGCTTTACCATGATGTCATGTTAGCAAAATTCACTTTTAAATCAACCTGAATTTGTTTAGCAAGCTGAAGAAGCAAGTCTTTCCAACGGAATAACAGGCAGTACCGATTTCCCCCCCCCCTCTCTTTCTCTAAATTTGTTGTTGTTCACTCTATTATCTGGTTCTTCTTTGAAGTCATTTGGATTTCTTGATGTCTTTGTTGCGTTTGAGTGTCAATTTCCCACAAATCTGGAAACCACACAAAGATATGCATGGAGGTGCAGTCACAGACATCTGTGGGAGAGCCCTCACCACGGACTTGAAAGCTACTTTATTTCATTAGAAATCAGAAAATGCTGTTTAAGAATATGCAGGCAGCTGACGGCTTGTTTTTTCTGGGGGTGGCAATTTAAAAGGGAGAGTTTGCATCCTCCCGGACGCAGACAGTCTTGCACTGAAAAGATCCATCTGTACTAGAAAACCCTGATTTGACAAGCAGCCTCTTCCTGGAACATACTCCTGGAATCCTGGGAGAACAGGATGAGGCCGTAACTCAGTGGAAGAGCATCTGAGGTCTCGGGTTCACTCCCTGGGAGCATGGGAAGTGAGCTGGTACCACAGCCGGCTCAATACCCAACTGAGTGTGACATGACACCCCTGGTTTAATCCATCCGGGGGTTGCCTGGTGTTTTACACCAGCCTGTGTCAACTCCCAGGGCTGATAACATGCTGTTCCAAAGCCTTATTAAACACACATATTTATTATGCTTTTGTATTGCAAAAATAAGGAACTCTCCCGTTCTCACCCATATGGCTGTCAGTTATGATTTGCTGTCAGTTACTACGCTGCACTGCTCCTCCTCGGAAGCAAGCGCGTCTGCCACCAGCCGCCTTCTTCATTTGGGGTGGGGGCAAATGTCATCTCTGCCCCAAATCCTCCTCCTGTTCCCTGAGTTGCGAGCGGGAGGGCAGGCTCAATAAAGCAAGTCACACTTTCGCCCCTTTCATTTGGTTCTTGACACAGGATCAAAACTGCATGTTTTGATAATTAGGAGTATACGGTTGGTGGGCTAATAAAATTTTGATTTGATTGATTGATTGACAATGGCAAGGGGGCAAGTAAGATCTTCTAACAATGTTCTTCCTAAGTTCTCATCCAGCATATGAAAAGTAGCTGATTTGCAGGAGGAATCTTAAATACAGGCCTAAAGAGCCACTGGCAACATTATTTTATTTTATTTTATTTTATTTTATTTTAACATGTATATGCCGCTCTTCCTCCAAGGAGCCTAGAGTGGTGTACATGGTCAAGTTTATCCTCACAACAACCCTGTGAGGTAGGTTAGGCTGAGAGAGACGTGACTGGCCCAGAGCCACTTGGTGAGTTTTGTTGATTGGTGATTTTGATTGGTGATTTGTTGATGGTTGATTTTGTTGGTTGGTTGGTGGTTGGTGATTTGGATTCGGGTCTCCCCGGTCCTAGTCCAACACTCTAACCACTACACTTCCTTCATTACCATGTTGATATTGCTAGTAATTACAAAGTACTTACAAATGTCAAAAGTTGATGCAACGAAGAATGCTCCCCACCCCCCTCCCCCGGGTATTTGGCAGATATAAATTGATTGATTAAAAACTTGCCTGAGTTTGTATGTTTTTGAGCTATTTGATTCAGTCATTTAGCCTTTGGGGCTGTTTGATTACAAATAAATATGCATAAGTGAATACTTATTGTGATCTGCGAAGGAATGTGGATGTGATTAAGGCATTTATTTGTCATGTTATACGTTTTATAACAAAACAAATCCTTTCCTTGCAGGGGTTAAAAGATTAAAATAAAATGAAACGCCCCTTCCAGTTTTGCTTTCCCTCACAACCTGTGATGCTCATTGCTAAAGTCTGTCAAGTGCTGTCGCTGCCAGTCAGTGTAGGTAATCCTGAGCTACGTGGTCCAAGGGATCGGGGGAAAGACTGTGGCTCAGTGGAAGAACATCTGATTTGTACACAGACGGTCCCAGGTTCAATCCCTGGCAACATCTCCAGGTGACCCTGGGAAAGACTCCTGCTTGAAACCTTGAAACCCTGCTGCCAGTCTGTATAGACAAGATTGAGCTAGAACATAAGAGCAGCCCTGCTGGATCTTATGGCTCCAGATGCCTCTGGGAAGCCCACAGGCAAGAGCTGAGGGCATGCCCTCTCTCCT